>NC_091061.1:23294856-23968280 GCF_000393655.2 Nicotiana sylvestris
AATCAACTCTTGAAGCCCATCCACATTGGGCACACAAATCTGGCCCTGCATCCTCAAAACCCCATCATCACCAATGGTCACATCTCCGGCATCATCGTACTGAACTTTATCCTTAAGGACAAGCAAATGTAGGTCATCATACTGACGCTCTCTGATGCGATCATATAAGGAAGACCGAGAAACCACACAAGCCAATACCCGACTGGGCTCCAAAATATCTAACCTCACGAACCGATTGGCCAAGGCCTGAACATCAACTGCAAAAGGACTCTCCCTAACTAGAATATATGCCAAAATCCCCATACTCACCGCCTTTCGGCTCAAGGCATCGGCCACCACATTGGCCTTTCCCAGATGGCACAATATAGTGATATCATACTCCTTAAGCAACTCCAACCACCTCCGCTGCCTCAAATTGAGATCCTTATGTTTGAACAAGTGCTGGAGGCTAGGATGATCAGTAAACACCTCACAAAACACACCATACAAGTAATGCCTCTAAATTTTCAACACGTGAATTATGGAAGCCAACTCCTAATCATGAACGAGGTAGTTCTTCTCGTAGGGCTTCAACTGACGAGAAGCATAAGAAATAACTCTACCCTCTTGCATAAATACACAACCAATACCAACTCTCGAAGCATCATAATACACGGTATATGAACCTGAAGCTGATGGCAAAACTAACACTGGAGTTGTGGTCAAAGCTATCTTAAACTTCTGAAAGCTCTCCTCAAACTTGTTCGACCATACAAATGAAGCACCCTTTTGAGTCAACTTGTTCAAGGGCGATGTGATAGATGAGAATCCCTGAACAAACTGGTGATAATAGCCTGCCAAGCTAAGAAAGTTGTGAATCTTTGTGGCTGAGGATGGTCTGGTCCAACTCTGAACTGCATGTATCTTCTTCGGATCAACATGAATACCCTCGTTGGAAACCACGTGCCCCAAGAAAGCCATTGAACTGAACCAAAACTCACACTTGGAGAATTTTGCATAAAGCTTTTCCTCTCTCAATCTCTGCAACACAACTCTCAAATGCTCCGCGTGCACCTCCTGACTACGCGAATACACCAAAATATCATCAATGAAGACTATGACAAACGAGTCGAGATAAGGCCAAAACACATTGTTCATCAAATGCATGAACGTTGCTAGGGCATTGGTCAACCCAAAAGACATCACCAAGAACTCATAATGACCATATCGGGTCCTGAAAGTCATCTTAAGAATATCTGAGTCCCTGATCTTCAACTGGTGATAACCTGAATGGAGATCAATCTTGGAGAATACTCTCGCTCCCTGAAGCTGGTCGAATAAGTCATCAATACGAGGCAAAGGATACTTGTTCTTAATTGTTACTTTGTTCAATTGACTATAATCAATGCACATCCTCATAGTGTCATCCTTCTTCTTCACAAATAGAACCGACGTACCCCAAGGTGACACACTAGGCTGAATGAACCCTTTATCAAGGAGTTCCTGAAGTTGCTCCTTTAATTCCTTCAACTCCGCTGGTGCCATACGATACGGAAGAATAAAAATGGGCTGAGTACCCGGCACCAGGTCAATACCAAAATCAATATCCCTGTCCGGTGGCATGCCCAGCAGGTCTACAGGAAACACATCGAGAAAGTCCCTCACAACTGGAATAGAATCAATACTGGGAGTCTCAGCACCGACATCCCTCACAAAGGCTAGATACGAAAGACAACCCTTCCTAACCATACGTTGGGCTTTCAAGAATGAGATCACTTTACTAGGAACATAATCAGTCACACCTCGCCACTCAATCCGTGGCACACCCGGCATAGCCAATATGACTGTCTTAGCATGACAGTCCAGAATAGCACGACACGGAGATAGCCAATCCATGCCCAAAATGACACCGAAATCCAACATACACAATAATAAAAATCCACACGGGTCTCCAAACCCCCAATGACTAGTCACCACACACGACTGATACACATGGTCTACAACAACAATATCGCCCACCAGGGTAGATACATGAATAAGTGAAGCAAGAAACTTACGGGGCATACCCAAAGAACGAGCAAAGTATGATGACACATAAGAAAAGGTGGAACCAGGATCAAATAATACAGAGGCATCTCTGTGGCAGACTGAAACAATACATGTGATAACAGCATCTGAAGCAATAACATCAGGTCTGCCTGGTAGTGCATAGAAACGGGCCTGACCACCACCTGATCAACTTCCCCCTCTGGAGCGACCCCTAGCTGGATGAGGGGGTGGTGATGAAGTAACTGTCACTGAAGCCGATGACTGACCCCTCTGCTAAGATGAACTCGCAAGACGACGAGGGCACTGCCTCCACATATGACCCATCTCACCACACTAATAACAACTCCCAGGTGCTAGAGAAGGGGATTAAAGGGAATCCCTCGCATCAGAGTGACTAGCAGATGCACCTAGCATAGAAGAGCCCTGAATTGATGGAGCACGGGACGAACTCTGAGCTGGAAGGGCACTAAGTGATGACTGGCCCTGATGAGAACTGTGAGAACCATGACGCGATGATGCCCTATGATAACCTGGGTGAGCTGGCTGAGCATGCCTGAATGGACGGCCTCTGATGTGCTGAAACTGACCTCTCGAAGGAGCACCACTATCGCTACCAGATCCTCGAGGCCTCTTGGCCTCCCTCTCCTTGTGCTCCTGGCGACGAACAGACTCAATCTCCCGAGAAATGTCTACAACCTCCTCAAAGGTAGCACCAATCACCCTCTCCATGGTCATGAGAATACGAAGCTGATAAGTGAGGCCATTAACAAACCTCCTAATCCTCTCTCTACTGTCAGAACCAACCAAACAGCATGACGAGCTAACTCGGAGAACCTCATCTCATACTGCGTCACAGTCATCTCTCCCTGACGCAACCACTCAAACTCCCTACGCATCTCCTCTCTACAGGATTGCGGCACATACTTCTCCAGAAAGAGAATGGAGAACTGTTGTCAGGTAAGGGGTGCTGCACCAATAGGCCTACGCCTCTCAAAAGTCTCCCACCAAGTGAAGGCAGCTCCAGAAAACTGATAAGTAGTGAAAGTGACCCTACTGGTCTCCAGAATACCCGCTGTACGAAGCATCCTCTAACACTTATCCAAGAAACCCTGAGCATTTTCGCCCTCTACACCACTGAAGGTCGGATGTTGAAGCCTACCAAACCTCTCCAATCTACGATGCTCATCCTCTAGCATGGCAGGAACTACATAGTCCTGAGCAGCTGCAACCGGCTGGGATGGATGTTCCCCCGGTGTTTGAAGTCCTTGTACGACCTGCTTAGGTGCGCGAGTAGCGGGAGTCTGATTGCCTCCCCCGGCTTGAGAAGTAGATGCAGTTGTAGTGGCTGAAACCGCCTGAGCTAGGCCAGTGCAAACTGATAAAATCTAAGACAAGGTCTCCTAAAGTCCCGGAATCACAATAGGCACAGTTGGTGCCTGAGATGGTTTTGTTGGAGCGTCCATAACTGGGACCTAATCCTGAACTAGGGCGGCTAGTGGATATGCAGGTGCTTCCCTAGCTACTATGCGGGCCACACCTCTGCCCCTACCGCGATCACGACTACGTCCTCGGCCTCTAGTGTCCACAGCGGGTGGTACTGGTGGTCGTCCATCCTGACTGGTAGCACATGTCCTCACCAACTGTGAGAGAATAGAATAACAGAAGTTTAGTACTCAGATCAACAAATTCGCACGACAAGAATTTCAAGAATATGAAGTTTTTCCTAAAGGTTCTGCAGCCTCTCGAGGAAAAATATAGACGTCTCCGTACCGATCCGTGAGACTCTACTAAACCTGCTCATGACTCGTAATACCTATGTAACCTAGGCTCTGATACCAACTTGTCCCAACCCTAAACCCGGATCCGGTTGTGATGGCGCCTCTCGTGCAGACAAAGCCAACCGACACTTCCCATTTCAGTACTTAATAGTTAAATAGTAAGAAACGGTCTAAATCATGATAAAATAATCTAAAGTCTAAGCAGATAATAACATAATTTGCGGAATACAACCCAACACAACCCGATACTGGGGTGTCACTAGTCGTGAGCATCTAAACAATCCGGAATACTCAAAGAAATATACAGAGTTTAATACAGTAACTAAGAACATGGAGAATAAGATAGGGAAGAAGCTCCGGGCTGCGAACGCCGACAGCTACCTAGAGACTCCTCGGATCAGCCTGAGCTGGAAAGATCAGCACTCGGGAGCGGGACCAGATGCGCCTGAATCTGCACACGGGGTGCAGGGAGTAAAGTGAGTACTCCAACTCAGTGAGTAATAACCATAAATAAAGACTGAAAGTAGGAAATTACGTAAGGCACAAAAATGTGCTATAATAAAGTAGTAAAACCAGTGAAAGACTTGTGAAAGTCATTTAACTTGAATTAAACTTCACGAAAACCTTTTGCAACAATTTAAGCAGGTAAATGACAGGCAATTAAGGAAAATAAACACATAAAGGTTCGCCCCTCAAACACACTGTCAACAAATCCGTCCCTCAGGAAATATCTCAGAACAATACCAGCCCCACAGGCTATATCTCATATCACAATGGGTACCCGCGCTCACTGGGGGTGTGCAGATTCCTGGAGGACCCCCTTACGGCCCAAGTGCAATATTAAGCCATCTCGTGGCATCATCACTAGGCCCTCGGCCTCATATCAACAAGCCACCTCGTGGCGTACATATCTCAGGCCCTCAGCCTCATAATCAATATCAAATGTTTCCTCACAACATAGGCCCTCGGCCTTACTCAGTCAAACTCCTCACAAACCACTCGTGCAATAGTAAAACATGATTCTCAGCCCAAAATATCATTTAAAAGATCATTTAAGTGTTAACATAGAGTAAACATGGTTGATTATGAAAACGGTGAAATATAACATAACTGAGTCCAAGTATAAAGTCAAAATAGTGAGGAAATATCAATAAAAGTCCCCTAAGGGTTCAAATAGTTGGCACGAAGCCAAATATGGCATTTAGCCCAAATAATGATGATAGCAAATAGATTTCAGTCAAATACGCGGCAAAATAGTCATTTGGGACGGACTAAGTCACAATCCCTAATAGTGCACGACCCCACGCTCGTCATCTAGTGTGTGTGTCACATCAATATAGCACAACGATGTGAAATCCGGGGTTTCGTACCCTCAAAACATCATTTACAATCATTACTCACCTCAATCTGATCAAATATCTAGCCCGCGATGCCTTTGCCCCTCGAATCGGCCTCCACTCGCATTGAATCAATCCAAAATTAGAATCACGACGTCAAAACATGCTAAGGGAGCGAATCCCAAGCGAAAATAATCAATTTACAACACAAAACCCGAAATTACCAAAAACCGACCCCCGTGACCACATCTCGGAATTCGATAATATTTATATCAATAGATTCCTTATCTCCCCACGAGTTCATACATATCAAAAGTTTTGAAATTCGACCTCAAATGGTCCTTCAAATCCTCAAGCAAAGGTTCTAAGTTTCCAAACCCTAGTTTCCCCAATTTTGCCCTTGAATTCCATTAATTATAGCTCAAATCCGCGAAATAATAGCATAGGAATGAGTTTTAGGTCCAAATTCCTTACCTCAATGAGGTTCCCTTGAAATCCCTCTTCAAAATCGTCCAAAAAGCTCCCAAGCCGAATTAGAAATGGTGAAAAAGGCTAAAAATTGCGAAGGACACAATTTATACCTTTTGCCCAGGCATTTTCGCACCTGCAACCCTATTTACCGCTTTTGCGGTACCTCACTTGCGATTCTTGATCCGCATCTGCGGAAATCACTTAAGCTTCCCATTATCCGCATCTGCGGTCCCTACAGATGCAGTCCTCCTTACCGCTTCTACGGTTATTGCTCTTCAAGTCCCCCTTTTTGCTTCTACGACCAATCACACGCACATGCGGCGTCGCACCTGCGATCCCCAATCCACAGGTGCGGAAATACCAGAAGCAGCAAAAATCTACAATTCACCAAGTCTCAAAATCCTCCGTCAACCATCTGAAATCACCCCGAGGCCCCCGGGACCTCAACCAAAAGCACCAACATACCCAAATCCTTATTTGCACTTGTACCAATCTTCAAAACACCTTAAACAACATCAAATCAACCAAAACACATCGGATTTAAGCCTAAATTCCCAAAAATCTTCCAAATTACACTTTTGATGAAAACCCCAACCAAACCACGTCTAAATAACTTGAACTTTTGCACACACATCCCAAATGACACAACGGAACTACTGCAACTCTCGAAATTCCATTCCGGCCGCTATATCAAAATCTTGCCTACCAACCGGAAATTGCCAAAATCTCAACTTCGCCAATTTAAGCCTAAATCTACTCCAAACCTTCAAAACTCATTCTGATCACGCTCATAAGTCCCAAATTACCTCTCGAAGCTATCCAAACCATTGGAACTCACATCCAAGCTCTCTAACACATAAGTCAACATCTGGTTGACTTTTCCAACTTAAGCTTCTTCAAAAGAGACTAAGTGTCTCAAACCTTACCAATTCCTTTCCGAACCCGAGCAACTAACCTGATCGCACATAGAACCGATAGACAAAGCAATAAGAAGTAGAAATGGGGGAAACAGAGCGGTAACTCATGAGACGACTGGCTAGCTCGTCACACTTAGGTGAGCTGCATTTATCGAGACGACCCGCAGCCAGCAGAGTCTCCTTCAGAGTATTCTACTATATTTTTATTTTTGTCCAATTTGTATTCAGGACAATTACTGTATTTTATTTCATTTCCTAAAAATTTGCTCATGCACTTGTGACACAGGATTTTGGGATGATATGGAGTATTTTGCATTAACTTCTTAGCAATTATATTTAATTTGAAATGGTTATCTTTTACTGGTAAAATTGAAGTAAAATCATAGCTTTCAAAATTATTAAAATGAGAATTTAATTAAGTATTTTTGATTGGCTTGCCTGACATCGGTGTTCGGCACCATCACGACCCTTAGTGAATTTTGGGTCGTGACAGACTTATTGTTATGTTTCAGTTCTACCTTACATACTCAGTACATTATTCCTACTGACTTCCTTTTATTGGGGACACTGCATTCATGCCTGCAGGAATAGATAATCAGATTGATGAATCCTCACAATAGAAGAGGTCTGCGTTCAGCGAAGGATCGGTAAGACTCCACCTCATTCAGAGTGCAGCCGAGCCTATGAGTCATCGTTTTAGAGTTTTTCTACAGATTTATGGGTAGTCCAGTACCCTATCCCATTTGATGTTGAATAATCTTAGAGGTTTTGTAGACAAATGTTCATTTTATACAGTATGTGAGAGGCCTTGCCGGCCCATATGTATTCATATTTAAGAAAAATGGTTCAGCGAAACAGTGTTTTTCACTTACAGTTGTACATTCCGAGTTGTGGCCATGTTGGCCCATGATAGTTACAAAAGGAATGAATGAGTTACAGAGTAGTTCACTCGGGCCACTACGGTACCGGGTACCAGCCACGCCTCCCAGATTCGGGGTGTGACAATAGTGTTTTCAATACTTCGTCGTATTTATATACATATTTCAGTACTTCAAGTTTCAATTGTTCATTTTTAATTCAATTAGTTACTCAATTAAATTCCCTTAAACCGTCTGGGATTGTATTTTACTTAAAAGAAATTTCTACTAAGTTAATTTATTAAATCCCATATTAAAGGTAATAATTCATTCGATGTTGTATTTTAAATTAAAAATGGTACTTTCCTTATTCAAATGATTTCTAAAAATAACTTCATCTTTTCTTGCTGAGTTCCTAATTGGTTTAGAAGTTGTACTCTACTATATGTTATGTAAATGAGACTCCTGAAATATCTTAATTGCATTTGTTATGGGTCTTATGTACTGAGTAGCATGAGAATGTTGTTCTGCAAAGTGAGACAAAATATGTGGGCACAAGGTGCCGGGTGTGCTAAACGTTTGGAAGTTGAGGTTATGATATGAGACATCGAGTTCTGAGATGGCTAGGGTTGTGCACCAGAAACGATATGATTGATTGAGTTGACACTGTCTTCCTTACTTGAGTTCATTCTACTTCTCTGTGTTCCAGCTATGTTTGTGTTGATTTATTTGGTTATCTTTCATTTCCATCCGAGTTTCTTTTATTATTTCAACTTTTTGTAGATTGATTTATCCCTGCTGTTGATATTATTCGTTACCATCTATCTGACCAGTAGGTGTCTTAACTATTCCTCATCACTACCCCGCCGAGGTTAGTCTTGATACTTACTGGGCACCGCCGTGGTGTGCTCATACTACATTTTTATACATTTTTTGTGTACAGATCTAGGAATTGATCGATAGTAGCTATGCAGATCGTCGTGGTAGAGACTCAGGGTAACCTGCTGCTACATTCGCAGGCCTCAAAGTCACCTTTGTTTTTATTTACGTTCCACTGATTCCTTCTCGTTCTGGAATAGTGTTGTATTTATTTTGTATAACTACTCTTACAAAGGCCTATGACTTATACCATTGGTTTTGGGTTTGTGATTTATTTAGAATAATTCAATTTGAAGTCAGTAAATGTTAATGTTATTTCAGTAAATGTTAGACTTACCTAGTTTAGAGACAAGGTGTCATCACGACTCCTTCGAAGGGATTTTGGGTCATTACAGAAACGGAATTGGTTTGACGTGATCCGAACGTCTGGTTGTTAAAATAGAAGTTCTAAAGTTTTTTTGAAAATTTGATTTGATTTGGTGTCCGATTTTTGTTTTAGGTGTTATTTTGGTGATTTGATCGCGCAAGCAAGTTCGTATGATATTTTTGGACTTGCATGCATGTTTGGTTTGGAGCCCCGAGGACTAGGGTGAGTTTCGGATAGGCCACGAAGTGAGCTTTGGACTTAGGAAAATAGCTGGTGTATCTGATTCTAGTGCTAGCCTCTGATCTCGCAATTGCGAGGTCAGTAAGGGATCGCAAATACGATCAAAGGGTCGCATTTGCGGGGGACCACAGTTCGCATTTGTGAACCTTTCATCGCAAATACGATGAAAGCAAGTGTGCGAAGGCTTCACAATTGCGAGGTATTTTTCACATTTGCGGGGTTTGCAATTGCGAACCCCATGTCTCAATTGAGACATTTTCAACTCATCAAAATCTAAGTTATATGGGAATTATCTCACTCTTTCCAATTTTCAAACCTAGAGTACCCTAGAGGCGAATTTTCCAAGAGTCCTTCTTCCCCAATTCAATGGTAAGTGATTCTAACCTATTTTCTTTCAATCTTCCATTATATTTCATAAGATTTCAACCTAAAATCTAGTATTTTTATGGTGGAAATTGGGGGTTTGGGTAGAATTAGGAATTTTTGTAAAATTAGAATTTAGACCTCAAATTGAGATCGAATTTCGAAATAAATTACATAACTAAGCTCGGGGGTGAATGCATAATCGGGTTTTTGTCCGAACTTCGGGCTTGGACCAAGCGAGCCTGGGAGTTGACTTTTTTTTACTTTTTCAATAATGACCTAATTTGAACCTTTTTCATTCGTGGGTAGTTCCTAAGGCTTATTTTGAATCATTTGGTTGATAACTTGCTAGATTTGGTTGGTTCGGAGGCTTGTTTGAAAGGCAAAGCCATGGTTGATCTTTGAGTTGATCTTTGGAGTGAGGTAAGTGTCGTGGTTAACCTTGGCTTTAGGGATTAGAAATTGTTTGCCTATTTTCTACTTGTTTAAATGTTGGGTACAATGTATATGTGAGGTAACAAGTACTTATGCGTTGTTGTTTGGCTAAAGCATGTGGGTGGGATTACTTACTAAATTGATCGTTCTTTCCACGTTTACGAAATATCTGTGATAATTGAGTATTGTTTCTGAAGTTGAGGTTGTATTGTAAAACCATTTTTGATGTAAGGCTTGTTCTTGCTCATTCTATCTCCCGGTTGTTATATATTCATTGTTATATAGTAAGGAAGAGTGTTAATACACGAAGGGTGATGTCGTTCCGTATTTGAGTGTTAATGAACGAAGGGTGATGTCGTGTCATGTTTGAGTGTTAATGCACGGTGGGTGATTTCGTGCTATATTGTGAGAGTTAATGCATGAAGGATGATATCGTGCCATATTTTGAGAGTTAATGCACGAAGGGTGATGTCGTGCCGTATCTGTTAATTTATGATGAAAGTGAGAGTAAAAGCATGAAGGGTGATGCCGTGTCGTAATTATTGTAATAGTGAGGCTGAGAGTAAAAGTATGAAGGGTGATGCCATGCAGTTTTGTTCATTCTGTTTATTCGTTTTACTGGTCAAAGGACTATTGATTGTTCTGGTTATCATTTCCTGCTGTAGTTATCGTATCTTGTACCCCTTTCACATGTCCCCTGATAAGTAGGGATTTTGACTACTTATTTGCACTCTTTTACTTTCATTTTAGCTCAAAATTGCTTAAAGGTATTCCCGAAAACTAATGAAATGTGCTTTCTTGCAGGAGTGTTGGAATATGAGCCGAAGAGATGAAAATCAACTCAAGAAAGAGTAATTTTGGACAAGGACCAAAACAAGGCTAAAAGGGCAAAATGCGAACCATACAATATTGAGTGCGGCCACAGAACATGAAGAAAGCCTCTGACATAATTTCTTTGCAAAGTGCGGACCGCAATATTATCGTGAAACCGTAGAAAATGAGGTTCAGAGAGATGATATTTTATGGTCACGAAGAAGTGCGGACCGCACCATTATTGTGCGGCCGAAGAATCAAGAGCATGACCGCACTCAGAAATGTGCGGTTCGCAGAAGTCCCCCGTGCCAAAACCCAAGGTCAAGAAGTACGGACCGCACCATTATTGTGCGGCTGCAGAATCAAGAGTGTGGCTGCACTCATAAATGTGTGGTCCGTAGAAGTTGAAGAAGTGCGGCCGCAACCCAGAATTGTGCGGCCGCAGAAGTCCAACCGCTCAAGCCAAGTTTCAAAATGCGGACCACACACAGAATTGTCCGGCCGCACAACCTCCGCAGGGGCAATTTTGTCCGACAATTTTAGTTGGGTATAAATAGATATTTTTATCATTTTTAGGTTAAGTTTGGTACACCTGAGAATATATATAGATATATATATATATATATATATATATAATTGTTTTTCTTTACTGTATTGTGTAACTTTGTAATAGTTTATCATTATAACATTAGATTTTCCTCCTTAATCATCTATTATGAATTTTATCTTAGTTTCTTCTGTAATTTCTTCATTTTCCATGAGTAGCTAAACCTTAGCTAAGGTTGTGACCCAACCCTAGTATGGGTACTTAATGGATGATTGATTTAGGGCTTACTTATGATTGGGTATATGATATTTAGCCTAGTTCTTGCTTGAATTTGAGAATAGATGGTTGCAAACATTGATTCATGCCTAATTGACTTAGTCTCTACTTGAGAAAGAGAGACCAAGTCTAGGAAAACTTGGCTGATAAGAAATTGGGATGAACTCAAAAAATTGATAGCCCTAATTAAAGGGTTGAATCTAGAGATAGTAAGACCCGATTTGAGCACCTATCACTTGTTTCGTGAAATACCCATTTGGACTTGAGAAAGCCAAATTTGGCAAAATCACTCAAACTACCGAGAGGTATAGAGTAAGTAATCGCGTGTGATTGCTATATTGTATCCCGATCAACCAAACATGCCCTAAAGCTCCCAATCCGTTAGGTAACCATCTAGGAGGAAGTTACAACCCTAGATCTTTTATAACCCGAAAAACAACAATACCAAAAACATTGTCTCTTATCTTTTCAATTACAAATATTAGCATACAAACTAGAAGTAGAAAAGAAACAACTGAATATGTGGAAGTGCAGTCTTGGGCACGTCATACACTAGATTAGGTATATACCTAGTCCCACATTAAGCTCTATGTGGAATCGACACCGACTCGCATTGGGTATTTATAATTGGATCGACCACCTCACAATCCCAAGTAGTGGTATGAGTTTGGGCGACATCAATTTTTGGCATCGTTGCCGGGGAGCTAAAAACGAATTTAGCTATATATTTGGTTTTGTGTGTAATTTGTCTTCTTTTCCATCCGAGTTACTAATCTTTTCATGAAATAATTGTAGGTGATACAATGGCTCTCAACAACAATGATCCTCTTGGAAACATACCATTGGGGGATGACGTGGATGATGACCAAGTTGATGAGGTTCCTCTTGAACCTCAAGCTAATAGACGAGTCCGTCCGCCTCAAGACAACATTCTTGCTCCTCCCCCACCTCCTCCAAGAGCGGCGGCACACCGGGTGTTGCCGAATGAAGGATATGCAAGTTCCATAATCCCGCCCCGCATTAGGGAGGGCAACTTTCAAATCACAAATATCATGCTTACACTGTTGGAACAACGGGAATTCTTCACCAGGGCTCCAAATCAAAATACATACAAGCACTTGAAAGGGTTTGTTGACACTTGTTGGGGGAGCAAACAAACCAACATCTCTAAGGATGTTTTACGGTTGAGGCTATTCCTTTTCTCTCTTCGGTGGAAGGCCTTGGATTGGTTGGAGAGGTTTCCAAATCATTCTATCCATACATGGTATGAATTGGCCGAGAAATTCATTTCCAAGTTCTTTTCTCCCGGGCATATGGCAACTCTTAAGGATGCGATTAAAGCTTTCAAACAAGAACCCAATGAGCCTTTGCATGAGATATGAGAAATTATCGTACTATGGTGAAAGAGTGCCCGAACAATGACATGATGGAGGCTATGATTCAACAAACTTTTTATAGGTGATCAATACTACCAATCAATGCGTGGTCAACCAACTTGCCAGTGGAAATTTCATGACAATGCCGTATGCGGAAGCTTGTGAGATTCTTGATGAGATGGTGAATACTTCATTGGCATGGCAAAGTAGAACAAACGTTTCTCAAGGCGATCCAAATGTGATTCACTTGGATAAGGAATTACATGATCATGGGAAAGAAATTGTCGAGTTGACCACCACAATGAATCAACTAGCCAAAGCTCAACTTTAACAAGCGCAAGGTCCCAAGCAAGTAAATGCAATGGAAGGAGTTAATATAATGGTAAACAAGAGAAGGCAAAAGGGTCCTCAAGTGCAAAACCGAGTTGAAAATTATGAGCAAGATGATAATGGATTTAATCAAGATGGACAATACAATGAGCAAGAGGAGGAAGTACAATATGTGAACAATTTCCATGGACAAAGAAACAATAATCAAGGCTCGAGTCAATAACAATGGCGACCACAAGGAAATTGAATTTCAAACTATCAAGATAGTTGGAACAATCAACACAACCAAGGGCATTGGAACAATCAAGGCAATCAAGGAAATTGGAATGGTCAAAACAACTAAGGCAATTGGAGTGACAATAATCAAGGCTATTGGGGAGGTAACAACTAAGGAGGGTGAACCAACAACAACAACCGGGGGTCGAGTTTTCAAAAGCCCTCAATATTTCAACAACCGAGAAACCCGCCTCCTTATCCTTTTCAAGGTCAGAGCTCTTCCAAAAATGAGATAGGTAGACTTAAGAACATGTTTAAACAAATGATGGAGAAGAATGACTACTCTGATGCTCAACTAGCATCTCACAACACTTCAATTAGCAATTTGGAAGTTCAATTATGCCAATTCTCGCAAGCTTTGAACACTCGTCCTAAGGGGGCACTATCAAGTGATACGGTGGTAAACCCGAAGGGTGGGAACAACATAGGACATGCCATGGCCGTGACTACAAGGAGTGGAAAAGGTTGGGAAGCAACCACCTCAAGTCAAAAGAAAATTGTGGATGAAGAACAATTGGTATAAGAAGATGAGATGCCAAGCAATAAAGTGCAAGCAAATGAAGAGGTGAGAATTGACATTGATGACAATGTGAAGGAAACTCAAGAAGAAGTGATCCCGTTTAGGGAGCATATTGTTGACATACTGGAACCGGTAGTGCCAAAGGCTAAGGCTCCAATGCCAAGGCCTCCTCCTTCATACCCTTAAAGGCTTGCCAAGAAAAATAGTGAGAACCAATTCAAAACATTTATTGATATAATGAAAAGTTTGTCTATTAATGTGCCATTGGTTGAGGCCTTGGAGCAAATGTCGGGTTATGCAAAGTTAATGAAGGACTTGGTGACCAAGAAGAGGTCGATGAATTGTGAGAATATCAAGATGACAAATCAAGTGAGTGTTATTGTGCACTCAATGGCTCCTAAATTGGAAGATCCGGGTACTTACACAATCCCTTGTACCATTGGAAGCGCCGACTTTGACAAAGCTTTATGTGATCTTGGAGCAAGTACCAACTTGATGCCCTACTCGATGTTCAAAACTTTGAGAATTGGGCAACCAAGTCCCACATCTATGAGGTTGCAAATGGCAGATCGTACTATGAAGAGACCATTGGGTATTATTGATGATGTGTTGGTTCGTGTTGATAAGTTTATCCTTCCGGCGGACTTTGTGATTATTGATTGTGGAGTGGACTATGAGGTGCCTATTATTTTGGGTAGACCTTTTCTTGCTACGGGGAAGGCTCTTGTTGATGTGGAAGACGGAGAGCTCACTTTCGGGGTGGGTGATGAAAAGGTGATCTTCCATGTATGCAAATATATAAGGCAACCGAATAGCAATGAAGTTTGTTCATTCGTGGATTTGGTAACCGATGTGATTATTGATGATGCTAGTGCCACAATGAATGTTGAGGATAATTTGGAAGCCATTTTACTCAACCTTAGTAATGATGAGGAGAAAGAAGGCTATGTGGAATGTGTGAATGCAATGACAGGAATGGGGTCGTACACTTATGAACCCCGCAAGTTATCCTTGGATCTTGAAGACCAAAAGACTCATCCAACAAAACCCTCAATCAAGGAGCCTCCCACTTTAGACTTAAAGTCATTGCCTCCTCATCTCAGGTATGAATTCATTGGCCCTTCTTCTACTTTATCGGTTATTCTTTCCTCTTATTTGACTAACATGCAACTAGAGTCCACATTGGAGGTGCTACAAAGAAGGAAGCGGGCAATTGGATGGACATTGGAGGATATCTGGGGTATAAGCCCCGCCTTTTGCATGCACATGATTATTTTGGAGGAGGGTGCCAAACACTCCGTTAAACATCAAAGGAATCTAAATGAAGCAAAGCAAGCGGTGGTCAAGAAGGAGATAATCAAGTGGTTGGATGCCGGAGTTGTTTACCCCATTTTCGATAGTTCATGGACTTCTCTGGTGCAATGTGTCCCAAAGAAAGGGGGCATGGCTGTGGTTACCAATGACAAGAACGAGTTGATTTCTACAAGAACGATGACAGGATGGAGGGCGTGTATGGACTATCGCAAGCTCAACAAAGTTACAAGAAAATATCATTTTCCACTTCCCTTCCTTGATTAAATGCTTGATAGGTTGGCCGGCCGTGCTTTCTATTATTTCCTCAAGGGTGTTCCGGCTACAATCAAATTCGTATTGCTACGGAGGATCAAGAAAAGACTACTTTTACTTGTCTCAACGGTACTTTCGCATTCTCGTGGATGCCTTTTGGATTATGCAATGCACTGACGACTTTTCAATGGTGTATGATGGCTATTTTCACCAACATGGTGGAGGATATTCTTGAGGTTTTCATGGATGATTTTTTCGTGGTTGGGAATTGTTTTGATGATTGTTTGAAAATTTTGGATAAGTTCTTGGCAAGGTGTGAAGAAATGAACTTGGTGTTGAATTGGGAGAAATGTCACTTCACGGTCGAGGATGGAATTGTCCTTGGCCAGAAAATTTCAAAGAATGGTATTCAGGCCGACAAGGCCAAAATAGAGGTGATTTCTAAACTCCCACTCCCTACATCTGTGAAGGGAGTGAGGAGCTTTTTGGGTCACGCGGGAATCTATCACTAATTCATCAAGGATTTTTTCAAAGTGGTGAACCCCTTGTGCAAACTTTTGGAGAAGGATGCCAAGTTCCATTTCAATAAAAATTGCATGAAGGCATTCGAATTGCTCAAGTACAAGTTGACTACTACTCCTATTGTCACTGCACCGGATTGGAGCTTACCTTTCGAGCTCATGTGTGATGTAAGTGATGTGGTGGTTGGAGTAGTTTTGGGGCAACGAATTAACAAAATCATCCATCCGGTCTACTATTCTAGTAAGACCATGAATGATCCACAAGTCAATTATACGGTGACGGAGAAAGAGCTCCTTGCTATTGTTTTTGCTATGGAGAAGTTCCGCCCATACTTGATGGGTACAAAGGTGATTGTACACACCAATCATGCGACACTTCGGTATTTAATGAGCAAGAAAGATTTAAAGGCGAGGTTAATGCGGTGGATGCTTCTATTGCAAGAGTTCTATTTAGAGATCCAAGACCACAAAGGTAGTGAATATCAAGTGGCGGACCACTTGTCTCGATTGGAGGAGTATGGGAGGCAACATGACAGCCTTGAGATCAACGATTCCTTCCCCAGCGAGTAGCTTTTAACCGTTTCAATGACTGAGATACCATGGTTCGCCAACTTGGAAAATTATCTTGTGAGTGGCATTGTACCGAATGATTTCTCTTCAAACCAAAGGAAGAAGCTCAAACGGGATTGCCTTGACTATTATTGGGATGAGTCATACCTCTTTTTTGATTTGTATCGATGGTGTGATTCGACGATGTATGCCGGAGTAGTAACAAGTGGGAATTCTTGAGGCTTGCCACTCTTCACCGTATGGTGGTCACCATGGTGGAGCAAGAACGGTGACAAAAGTGTTGAGCTGTGGATTCTATTGGGCTACTCTCTACAAGGATGCTAGTGAGCTTGTTAAGCGTTGTGATGAATGCCAAAGGGCCGGTGGAATCTCAAAGAAGAATGAAATGCCTCTCACCACTATTTTGGAGATAGATATTTTCGATGTGTGGGGTATTGATTTCATGGGTTCGTTTGTTAACTCTTTTGGGAACACCTACATTCTAGTTGCGCTTGATTATGTGTCTAAGTGGGTCGAGGCCATTGCTTTTCCCAACAATAAAGCGAGGAGTGTGGTGGCATTCTTGAAGAAGAACATCTTTACAAGATTTGGTACTCCAAGGGCAAAAATAAGTGACGGGGGTTTGCATTTTTGCAACTAGGCTTTTGATACCTTACTCACAAAGTATGGTCTTACTCAAAAAGTATTGACCCCTATCATCCTCAAGCAAGCGGACAAGTAGAAGTCGCCAACCGGGAGATCAAGAGTATTTTGTCAAAGACAGTTAATGCCAACTGGACGGATTGGTCAAGAAAACTTAATGATGCTCTATGGGCTTATAGGACGGCCTACAAAACACCGATCGGGATGTTTCCATACTGGTTGGTGTTCGAGAAGGCGTATCATCTTTCGATGGAACTTGAGCATAAGGCCATGTGGGCTTTGAAGAAGTTGAACCTTGAGTGAGATATCGCCGCAAACTTAAGGGTGGCACAATTGAATGAGCTAGATGAATTCCGTTACCATGCCTACACAAGCTCGTCCCTATATAAGGAGAAGATGAAATACCTCTATGACAAGTACATCCATAACAATGAGTTTAAAGAAGGTGATATTGTGCTATTGTTCAATTCCAATTACGGATGTTTCTGGGCAAGTTGAAATCTAAATGGAGTGGCCCATTTGAAGTGCTGAATATAACCCCCTTTGGTGCTTTGAACTTGAAAAATAAGAATGATGAGGTGTTTAGTGTGAATAGGTACCGGGCAAAACACTATCTTGGTAAAGTTGATGACGGCCACATCATGGTTGTTCTTCATTTTAAATGATTGGTAATTTGCATCATGCCACGATATTAAATCAGGCGCTTCTTGGGAGGCAACCCATGTGTCTTTTTCTTTTTATTTTTCATTAGATAGGCTTTTTTGTGATAACTAGTTTTTAAGTGTATGCAGGGAATGGGTGCGCATTGCAGGGGCTGTGCAAGAAAAATTGGCTAAGTATTGAAAATATATGGACCGCACATTAATTGTGCGAACCCCACAATCCTGAAGGTAGCAGCAGAAATCACTCTGCAGCCACAAACATCTATGTGTGGTCGCACAACTAAAAGACCAAAATTGCAAGTTCTCTGAAGATGGTCTGCCACAATTTCCAAGCCAATTTGCAGCCGCACACAAAATTGTGCGGTCCACATAAATTCTGCGGCCACACTCACTTTTGTGTGGACCGCAGAGTTGCTTCTAGTTCCAGGTAAGGAGTACGGACCGCACTCAAAATTGTGCGGCCGCACTCAGCTTAATATTTGGGCGACTTGGTCAACCTATAAATAGAACCTCAGTGCACTATTCACAACTTTACACACTCTGAGTTCTTGAACCCTAAGCAAGCACAGTGCAAGTTCAATTAGTTCACAATTCTCAAGCATTTCATCTGCATAGATTCTTACCTGCATCTTTCATCACTAGTACGTTCATTACATTTTTAGATTTTTCAATTTCTTTTAGTTTTTGTTCTTTTGTGTTAGGGTTATTTTTAGGCCTAAAATGTCAATAGTTAGTCATGTGTGCTTAGAATCATGTGGAGTAATATCATAGATGTTAATTTGGGCTTGGGTAGATAGTTAATCATGTTTAACTGCAAATATCATGTCTAAATTGTACAAAAAATTGCAAGACATGGAATCAATTCTACGTAATTTCATATTGTGGGGACGCACACAAATTTGTACGGTCTGTAGATCTTAAAGTTAGGGCAAAGTGTTGCATGAATTGTGCAGACTGCACTCAAAATTATGCGGTCCACAAAAAAATTGTGCGGTCCGCAGAAAAATATGTACGACTGCATTTTGGAGCTTCAGAGAACCAGTGTTCTGGAACTAGATTTGTGCGTACGCACTCGAAATTATGTGGTTCGCACTTCAAGATGTGCGACGACACTCAAAATTGTGCGGTCCCCACAAGGCAGTCTGCTGCAGCACCCAAAATTATGCGGCCTGCACTGCCTCTTCTAAGTCTATTTTCTTGCAATTGTCATGCATGCATCTGTGTATGCTGTGAACTTTAAGTCTGACTGATTCTGATTTCTATGTGTTGCAGATAATGGTTAGGTCTCATGGAAGAGGTGATACACCAAAAGGGAGGGTTGAATCCTCCCGAGGCCGAGGTAGGGGTACCCCACCACTCTCCATACAAAGAGTGATATCCAAGAAGGCAACCGCCAGGAGGAGTAGGGCTGCATAGTCCTTTGAATAAAGTTCATATGTCCTATCTGGAGAGGCTTCAGAGGGCAACTCTATGGAAGGGAAATCGGAAGCCCAATCTAAGCCACAACAATTTCAAGGGAGATACCAATTTCTTGACAAATCCTCTACCTCAGCAAGTTCTTCTGAGGGTTCAGAGGCTGGAATCTAGGGTTCAGAGCCATCCTCTATACACACTCCTCCGACACCGATTGATTTAGATGATGATGTCCCAGATGATGGTAGAGGAGATGACACTAGAGTGGGAGGCCTTGAGAGATTGAAAAAGAAAGAGATGTTGGAAGACAGATTTGTCAGCTTAACAGCCTTCAACAAATTCAGAGAGTGGTGGCCCTAGAGTTCGCTCACACTTGAGTGACAAATTTTACTGAAGGACTTGGATAAATACAATCCAAATGTCCTTAGACAGTTCCCGGAGCTCCAGGGGTGGATGTGGTTCACCCAGAATGTCAAGGATGCCAAGGAGCACTTGGTACGAGAATTCTATGCCAATATGTCACACATTAAGAAGGGTACCAAAGTTACCAAAGTGCGTAATTTGAAAGTTTGATTTGATCAGTGCACCCTAAACCAGTACTTGGTATTTGAGGAGTTAGAACTGGTACAGAACTTAGCAAAGGTCTCTATGGGTGATGCAGTTCGCCCTTGGCTAGCGGAGATATTAGCAGCTCCAGGACCACCCCCACCATGGATCACAACAGGGTTACCCATTGCTCGGGCCACCCTAAATTAAAGCAAAAGAGTGGAAAACCTTTGTGTTTAGTCGCTTAGACCCGAGTTGGAATGAAAACAATCTCCCACTCCCCCGGGCAGTCTTGGTGGCATCAATCATGGTCGGGTACCCAATCAATGTGGGTGCCATCATATAGGCCAATATGTCATTGGTGGTCCAAAGAGAAGAAAGTTCCTATCCATATTCCAACACACTCACATCATACATCACGGATCAAAAGGTGGAGTCAAGGAGTTTTGATCAAAAGGTGCGGGCTAAATAGCCATTCTCATAGTACTCCTTGTAAGGTCCGGGAAATCCAAAGTTCAAGTGTAAGGCAACTACCTCCGCTGGCCACTCTGAGGAGCCAGTGGTAGTGGTTACAGATTCAGCTACTGAGCCTTCTACAGCTGCCATGCCTTCCACAATAGCAGGTCCTTCCACAGAGATAGCTGACATGCCACCACCTCCACCTGCTAGACCATCTACATCAGTGCTAGTGCCTGCATCTTCTACATATCCACTCACTATGATGTGAGTCTCCAAACATTGGTGAGTCTCAACAACTGGATGCAAACAACTATTTCAAAGTTGTCTGACATATCCAGTATTGTTGCAGCACAGTCCTCTACCCCAGCAACACCTTAGGTACCTATGTCATTGGAGTAAACATTGAAGAAGATTTTAGAAAACCAGAAGACTATCATGGATACACTAGTGGCATACAGGAGAGCTATTGAGTAGTGGGGCAAACATGTTAAGAAGATGCGGAAATCTCATGCATCAAAGAAATCAGTGGAAATATTGAGCAAACAGGTGGCCAAGCTTGCATCAGCTAGAGATATTCTACTTGACCTTCTTATGGAGACTGCACCAGCAGTACCCAAGGCAATAGAGACAGCAGCCAGCCAATCTAAGGAGTCAGACCCTGCCGTCCACACCACTTAGTAGATGCTCCAAATGTTCACCAACCTTGTTGTCCCTCAGCCAAGTGATGATGAGATACAGTTGGAGGATACCGAGGGTGCTGAGGATACCATGTTCATTGAGACCACATAGGGAGTTCTCTTAACTCTCTACCCTTTCTTGTTCTTATTTTTGTTAAGCATTGAGGACAATGCTTATTTTTATTTAGGGGGAGTCTATTTTGGATCATTTATTATGACATTAACATTTGGCCTGTAATAACTCTAATACTCTTTTTCTTGTATCTTTATTTTTTCTTTGGTTATGTATATATCCCTCCCTTTTCCCTTGACTTATATATTCATCTTCCCCTCGGTTTGTATATTCATTTGTCTTACTTTCAGTAGTTTATTATATAGCTTCTTTAGTTTGTTTTTTTAATAGTATAATTTCTTATTTACTTTAATAGCTTCTTTTTTATTTGTTAGCTTCTTTTTATGTTTAAGTAAGCAATATGCCTTTGATTTTCTTAATGCCATGGTTCTTTCCAAAGGTGGGTTTTGTATGAACCGGGTGGCTCTTCCCAACGATGGATAGCGTGACAACCTTCTTAAGGGATTGAGTCCGTTTTAAGATTATGTTTAGGTAGAAACAGTAGTAATGAATAAAAGAGTCTCAAGCATGCTTCACTTGGTACCAACACATTTACTCACGGCCTTATGGTTAAAAACAAGTTGTTGGCAGAAAATAGATCTAGTTGTGACCTTGTGACTCTTGCGTTGACTTAAGCAGCCACCCAGTGGTTCAGTCGAGCCATTTGTGATTTCAATCTTAACTAGGGTTATTGTGGTCCCTCGACTTCGTTCTCTTTAGCAATCCAGCAGCGTGAGAGGTGAGATATTTAGTTGCAAGTCCAAGTACCTGTGCTAATAGTCTAGAACTTGCCCCGAATATTTTTAGGCGAAATTATAAGTGTAGCTTGGCTTGAGAAATGATTGTTGGCTCTCCTTGATCAAATTTAAAATCTCCCATAGCCTACCAATGTGATATCCCTAGTCAACCCATTTGAGCTTAAGACTTTTTCATTCAAAAACCACATTACAAGCCTTTATCCGTTTTGTAATGACCCTCTCTTGGCACCTGATCTTTCCTTAGAATTCTTGAGAAATAATAGGCTAAAACATAAATTTGGGGGAGATACGAGGAATTTGAAAGTGATAGAAACTAGAAAGGTACAAAGAAGAGGAAATAAATGAAGAAAAGGGAAGGCAAAGAAAAGAAAGAAAGAACAAAAAGAGAAATGCCAAAAATAATGTGAATAATGTAAAGAGTTGGAAGGATTCAAAGAAAAACAAGGATAAAAGGCATGGAGTAAATAGAGAAAGGGAAATTTGATAACATGACCAAGAAAGAGTGACTTTAAGTCTCTCTAGTTCCCCCGAGGAAAAAGAAAATGACTCAAAGAGTCGACAAAGTATGAGCCAAAAAGAAAAAATGGAGTGCTTAAGAAAAGATGAACCCATTCTATTCCAATAAAGCATACCTTAGACCGAAAGCATTCATTACATCCTGAAAAAGCCCTACATCATTTCAAGTTGAGTGAACTTACATTAGTGGTGATTTACATGAGGGGCAAGCATATGATATTTAAAGTCGTACTTGTGACATTCTTTTGAGAGAGATGGGCGAACTTTTCACAATCCTTGAATTGAGTGCTATATTCTAAAGTGAGATATGCTAACGGAGAACAGAGGAGGAGTAGTTTGGGATCCACAATGACCTACATGAAAAGGCGAGCTTCCTTGATGAATAAAGTCAACTCTTGATGCTCTAGTATCACAATAGAATTATTGTACTCAAAAAGTCAAATCATTGCATTATTGATAATTCATACGTGTTGTGGCCAATTGTTGGTCCCAATTGACATGTGATTGATTCACCTTAGGCCAGCTAAAATAGTTTTTGTCTTGTGGAGGTGAAAATTACCTTATTTTCTTGAGCACAAGCAAAAGCTTAAGCTTGGGAGAGTTGATACGTAGGAATTTTGACTATTTATTTGCACTCTTTTACTTTCGTTTTAGCTCAAATTGCTTAAAGATATTCCCGAAAACTAATAAAATATATTTTCTTGCAGGAGTGTTGGAATATGATCCAAAACAATAAAAATCAACTCAAGAAGGAGTAATTTTGGACAAGGACCAAAACAAGGCTAAAAGGGCAGAATGATGACCGTACAATATTGAGTGCGGTCGCAGAACATGAAGAAAGCCTCTGACATAATTTTTTGCAAAGTGCGGACCGCAATATTATTGTGCAGCTGCAGAAAATGAGATTCATAGAGATGGAATTTTAGGGTCATGAAGAAATGCGGACTGCACCATTATTGTGCGGCCATAGAATCAAGAGCGCGATCGCACTCAGAAATGTACGGTCCGCAGAAGTCTCCCATGCCAAAGCCCAAGGTCAAGAAATGTGGACCGCACCATTATTGTGCGGCCGCAGAATCAAGAGTAAGGCCACACTCAGAAATATATGGTCTGCAGAAGTTGAAAAGGTGTGGTCGCAACCCAGAATTGTGCGGCCGCAGAAATCCAACTGTCAAGCCAATTTCAAAGTGCGGATCGCACATAGAATTGTGCGGCCGGACAACCTCCGCATGGGCAATTTTATCCGACAACTTTAGCTGGGCATAAATAGATATTTTTATCATTTTTAGGTTAAGTTTGGTGCACCTAAGAATATATATATATATATATATATATATATATATATATATATATATATAACCATTTTTCTTTACTGTATTGGGTAACTTTGTAATAGTTTTTTGATTTTAACATTAGATTTTCTTCTTTAATCATTTATTATGAATTTTATCTTAGTTTCTTCTTTAATTTCTTTATTTTCCATGAGTAGTTATACCCTTAGCTAGGGTTGTGATCAAACCATAGTATAAGTACTTAATGGGTGATTGATTTAGGGCTTATTTATGATTGGTTATATGATATTTAGCCTATTCTTTCTTGAATTTGAGAATTGATAGTTGCAAACATTGATTCAAGCCTAATTGACTTAGTCTCTACTTGAGAAAGAGAAACTAAGTCTAGGAAAACTTGGCTGGCAAGAAATTGGGATGAACTCAAGAAATTGATAGCCCCAATTAAAAGGGTTGAATCTAGATATAGTAAGACCCGACTTGAGCATCTATCACTTGTTTCATGAAATACCCATTTGGACTTGAAAAGGCCAAATTGGGCAAAATCACTCAAACTACCGAGAGGTATAGAGTGAGTAATCGTGTGTGATTGCTATATTGTATCTCGATCAACCAAACATACCCTAAAGATATCAATTTGTTAGGTAACCATCTAGGAGGAAGTTACAATCCTAGATATTTTATAACCTGAAAAACAACAATACCAAAAACATTGTCTCTTAGCTTTTCAATCACAAATATTAGCATACAAAATAGAAGTAGAAAAGAAACAATTGAATATGTGGAAATGAAATCTTGGGCACGTCATATACTAGACTAGGTATATACCTAATCCCACATTAAGCTCTCTGTGAAATCGACCCCGACTCACATTGGGTATTTATAATTGCATCGATCGCCTCTCAATCCCAATTAGTGGTGCGAGTTTGGGCGACATCATCCCCCCCCCCAATAGTACATGTTTAGCCTTTAATTGTTGTTATGTTGTATGTATATTGTTATCTGCACAGGCTTATTTATGTGGGTGTTAGGCTCGACACTTATGGAGTACATTGGGTCAGTTGTACTCATACTACAATCTACACTGCCTGTGCAGATTTTGGTACTGGTTCTAGTTACCCCTAAGGTGCATTATCTGGGATCAGCTTACTTGGAGACTCGAGGTAGATCTGCTGGCGTCCACATACCTTGAAGTCCTCTTCCACTTTCTCCCTATTTACTGTTCCTATCATTCGAGACAGTTGTACTTATTTCAGACTCTGTATGTAGTAATTCTAGAAGCTCGTGAATTCTGACTCCAAATCCGAGGTGTACTTAGATATTATTGGTTTTTATGTCATTCCGCACTCAATTTTAGTTTCATTTCGACTTAATTGATTTTACTTATTGAAATTGATTGAAATTGGCTTAAAGATTCTCCAATATTGGCTTTCCTAGCAAGTGAAATATTAGGTGTCATCACGGTCCCGAAGGTGGGAATTCCAGGTCGTGACAGAAAGTTCGTTGCCCTTGAAATTCGGGCAAGAACTATATGATATGGGTGTTGGATGCTGAAATCCATTTAGATGCAATAGTTCTTGGAGACACCATTAAAGATAAAAATAAACCATCTACCAAAGATTGTGCTAAGCCTTGATTTTCTTCGCCATCACCTTGATGAAGGGTTGAAAATAGAATATCTCACAGTCAAAAATTCACTTGTTTTGTGGAATGGCTTAAAGGAAAGATATGACAACTTAAAATTGGTCACTCTTCTACAAGCACGATATGATTAGACTCATCTAAGGCTCCAAGACTTTAAGTCTATTTTTGGATATAATTCTCTGATATTCAGAATTATAACTAAATTGAAACTCTGCGGAACATATTAGTTTCTGGTGGTAGTAGTAACACGTTATTAGTACACATATGTTGTGCACTCATGCATATATGTAACACACAACTTATTTCTAGCGTGTGAATTTATTGATAATAAAACTGTTATTTCATTTTTAATGTAATATCACATTATTTATACTGACCACATCAATATTTTGTGATTTGCATCTAATTTGTCATGTGATATAATTTCTTAATATAGTATGTATTGTAAACCAGTTGTTATCATCAATTTTAGCTATAAATAAATTGTATGAACATGTTTCGTAAATAATTTGCACACTTGATCACTTAAATTATTATAGTCATTTTTATTTATTTAATGATATTGTGATGGTATAACCAGCTTGATATGAAAAATGTATAATTGTTCAATGTAATTAGTTATAGTGTTGATATTCACAAATCGAGAAACGGTCCATTCATTCAACTTTTTCTTTTTATTTATCAAATATAAAAGTAAATAACTTATTCATGTAATTAAATTTGTTGTAATTGTATTAATCATACGTGTAATGTACTTACAATTGCATTATTTTTAGCTATGCAATTATTTGTATCATAATTAGAGTTTGCTTGAAATTGCGTTAAAATCATTATTGAATTAATTATAATTTAACTTTGTTTCTTTTCCTATATCTCTAAAAATACTAATGTTTATTTGTATATTTATTTTGTATGTCAAACCATGGGAAGCAAATATGGATATCTCACAAAGCAAACTTCGATCAAAGTTCAATTGAAAAAATATCTGTTTAATTGATTCATGTACGACACATATAATATTTAAAGAGAAGAAATATTTCTCTTATTTAAATATGTGTAAGGCAGATGTTACTATAATTTTTGTTAGTAGTAATCTAATTGAAGGCTCTGGAAGAGCTACTATAAATCTGCCTAGGGGAACAATACTTATCATAGATAATACAATACTCTCCTCCAAGTCCAAGAGGAACTTGTTGAGTTTTAAAGATATCTGCCGAAATGGATATCATATTGAGACAATAGATGAGAATAATCTTGAATATCTCATCATTACCAAAGATGTCTCTGGCCAAAAGAGGGTTTTTGAGAAGTTCCCAGCTTTATCTTGTGGCATGTATTAGACAAAGAATTAGTGCAATTGAGGTACATTCTATCATAAACCAAAAGGTTACTGATTCTAATATTTTGTACTTTGGCATGATAGATTGAGACATCCTGGATCAATTATGATGAGACGGATTATAGAAAACTCAAATGGACATCCATTAAAGAATTTAAAGATTCTTTTAAATAATAAATTTTCTTGCACTTCTTGTTATCAAGGCAAATTAATTATTAGACCATCACCAACAAAGGTTGGGATTGAGTCCCATGCATTTTTGAAACGTATACAAGGGGATATTTGTGGATCTGTTCATCCACCTAGTGGGTTGTTTAGGTACTTTATGGTCTTAATAGATGTATCTTCTAGATTGTCTCATGTGTGCCTATTGTCATCTCGCAACCTCGCGTTTGCAAAATTAATGGCACAAACTATTCGATTATGGGCACAGTTTCCCGATAATCCAATTAAGTCTATTAGACTTGATAATGCTATTGAGTTTTCATCCCAAGCATTTAATAATTATTGCTTACCAATTGGGATAAAAGTGAAATATCTTGTAGCTCATGTTCACATTCAAAATGACCTTACATAGTCTTTGATTAAACGTCTGCAATTGATAGAAAGACCGTTATTCGTGAAAATGAGGTTACCCACTTCTATTTGGGGTCATGCCATTTTGCATCCAGCAATGCTAGTTCGTCTCAAACTGATAAATTATCATATATATTCTCCATTGCAATTAGTTTTGGGTTATGAACCTAATATATCTCATTTAAGAATTTTTTGATGCACAGTAAATGTGCCTGTAGCACCGCCATATCGCATCAAAATGGGTCCTCAAATAAAGTTAAAAATATATGTTGAGTTTGAATCGGTCTCCATTATTCTCTACCTCGAAACATTAACGGAAAATTTGTTCACTGCTCGATTTGCAGACTGTTGATTTGATGAGACACTTTTCCCAAAATTAGGGGGAGAAATTGGTGAAACCAAACGTGAAATTTTGTGAAAAAATCCATCATTTGCTCATCTTGATCCACGTGCCTCTATTTGTGAAAAAGAGGTGCAAAAAATTATCCATTTGCAGAAAATGTAAGTAAGATCCGCTACAACTAGAAGTCGATCTGGTACCTTCCTCAGGGTACTCAACAACTAGAGTCATCTCCCTTTCTCCTTTTAGCTTTAGTCGGTCGAGTAGCTTATTCGAACGTTGTGAACTCATTCCTGCCTTTGCAATACCAGCGCATCTTGTGCCACAGAAGCGGTTGTGCTCTGCCTCTTCCCCTCTATCAGAAGATTGCCTTGTGTGGAAGGTTGACTCTGAACTTCAGTCAATGGGAGGAATCCCCTTATCTAAGGTTCTTTGTATGGCACTCTAAACTCTCTTTCTTACGCGAGACAGAAAGTGTAACTACCGAAGCTCTTTCAACTTGTCCTGTCTTTGGATAAGTATTGCGGTTAAGTCAGTTAACAAGATGAGAGTCGGAAAATTGAAATAAGAACTGTCAAGTGATTCTTGAATGCTTCTATTATGTCTTTGCATATAATGTTGCATCTAGCATTATGCTAGATAGTTAGGATCTTGAACCTCAATTTGTTGGAGAATGTCGACTAAGACGTGATTGACTAAAATGGCAAAAAGCAATCCAATCTGAGTTGGATTCACTTGCGAAACGTGAAGTTTTTGGGCCCATAGTCTAAACATCTAATGAAGTTAAGCATGTTGGCTACAAATGGGTCTTTGTACGTAAGAGAAATGAGAAAAATGAGGTACAAATATATAAGGCATGCCTTGTTGCACAAGGATTTTTACAAAGGTCTGGTGTCGATTATGAAGAGACATATTCACCTGTTATGGATGCAATAATATTTCGTTATCTCATTAATTTTGTTGTCCATGAAAAGCTTGACATGCATTTAATGAATGTGGTTACGGCCTGCCTTTATGGCTCACTTGATAATGAAATATACATGAAAATTCCCGAAGGATTTAAAATACCTGACGCACATAATTCAAAGTTCCAAAAAATATTTTCAATCAAATTGCAATGATCTTTGTATGGTCTAAAGCAATCAGAACGAATGTGGTATAACAGTCTTAGTGATTATTTAATAAAGGAAAGTTATATAAATGATTCCATTTGTCCATGTATTTTTATAAAAAAATGACATCGGAATTTGTTGTACTTGCCGTATATGTTGATGACATAAACCTTATTGCAACTCCTATAGAACTCCAAAAGGCAATTGATTATCTAAAGAAGGAATTCGAGATGAAAGAACTCGGAAACACAAATATATCGGTTTGCAAATTGAACATTTGGCAAACGGGTTTTTTGTTCATCAATCCACCTACACGGAAAAGGTATTAAAATGGTTTTACATGGATGGAGCACATCCATTAAGTACTCCGATGATTATTCGATCACTTGATGTGAATAAGGATCCGTTCCGACCTCAAGAAAGGAATGAAGAGCTACTTAGTCCTGAAGTACCATATCTTAGTGCAGTTGGTGCACTAATGTATCTTGCTAATGCAACAAGGCCAGACATAACTTTTTCAGTTAATGTCTTAACAAGATATAGCTCTCGCCTACAAGGAGACATTAGAATGGAATCAAACACATATTGCGGTATCTAAAAGAGACCACCGATATGGGCTTATTTTATGGCAATAATTAGAGTCCCGATCTTGTTGGTTATGCCGATGCTGGGTATTTATCTGACCCACACAAGGCTCGATCTAAAACAGGCTATGTGCATACATGTGGAGGCACTGTCATATCTTGGCGATCAACTACGCAATCAACTGTGACTACTTAATCTAATCATGCTAAGATAATTATTATTCATGAAGCAAGTTGAGAATGTGTGTCATTGAGGTCTATAATACACCTTATTCGAGACAAATGTGGTTTGAAGTGTGACAAACTACCCACGATTTTATATGAAGACAACGCAGCATACATAGCCCAATTGAAGGGAGGCTTCATAAAAGTAGATAGGACAAAGCACATTTCACCAAAGTTATATTTCACACATGATCTTCAAAAGAATGGTGATATCAATGTGCGACAGATTCGTTCAAGTGATAATATGGTTGATTTATTCACAAAATCTCTACCGACGTCAACCTTCAAGAAACTAGTGTAAAAGATTAGGATGTGAATGCTCAAGGATGTGAATTGATGCTCTTATCAGGGGGAGTTAATACGCATTGTACTTTTTTTCCCTTACAAGGTTTTGTCTCACTGAGTTTTTCTTGCAAGGTTTTTAACGAGGCAACCAAAAAGCGTATTTTTAAACATGTGTACTTTTTTCCCTTATGTAGAATTTTTTTCCCACTGGGTTTTATTTTAGTTAAGGTTTTAATGAGGCACATTATCTGTTGAATACACATTCAATGGGGAATGTTATAAATAGAATTATATTTAAGATGAATGCCTATATTTTAGAGAGATTTTAGGGATTTTACTTGGTTGCTAAGTCACTCCTTCACTATAAATAGAGGAGTCCTATTTCATTGTAATTCATCCCAAATCAATAAGAATTCTCTCTCTTTCTCTACAATATGCTTCTTTATTGTTTCATTACAGTTTCACTCTTTTTTGGAATTTTTTTATTTTTTTCGAAAATTAGAGTTTGGTCATAAAAATTTCAAATTTTACTTAAAGTTGAATTTCGGAATTTGAAAAACTCCCAAAAGTTATTTTTCAAAATTTTCACTTCAAATCACTCATAAAAATTTAAAAACAACTCCAAATTATATTCATGTCCAAACGAAACTCTAATTTTCAAATTTTATTTTCACAAGAAAAAATATTTTACTTTTTCGAAATTTTACAACTCCTATGTCCAAACGCTCACGTACTACTACTACAAAAAGAAAAAAACAAAGAAGAAAAAGTATACGTGGCAAGAATTTATATGGGTAGTATACAGTGGCCTAAGTAGGATTTGCACGAGTAGTGGTTTTAAATAAAGTTTACTTTCTACCCTTTGTGTATTATCATTAATTGTATCGATCTATATGTATATATACATTCAGTATTATTTTAAAAAATACCATTTAAGAAGTAAAATACTACTTATGCCACTGATTGCGTAAAAGGAATCTACTGCAGTGGTACAACTCGTGATTCTCTTAGACAGCTAATCCTATGTCTGTATACAGAGGAGAGATAAAGCTGCATAAAGTATTATTAAAAAGCAACAGAGTTGAATCAGATCTAGGATTTAGATTATACTCCCCATTTTGTATACCGGTTTTGTTTGGCACGAAGAAAAATACTTTCTGAAAAATAACTTTCAGAAAATATTATTTAGAAGAAATTTTGTAGGCGTTTGGAAATAAAAATTACTCCCTCCGTTTCAATTTACGTGAACCCATTTGATTGGGCAAGAAGTTTAAGAAAAGAGAGAAGATTTTTGATCTTGTGGTGTAAAATGAGGCACATATATTTTGTGTGGCTATAAATCATTGTGTAAAGGTAAATTATTTCCAAATAAGGAAAGGGATCATTCTTTTTGGCACGGACTAAAAAGGAAATAGGTTCACATAAATTGAAACGGATGGAGTATAATTTTTGAAAAAAAATAATAATATTAAGAGTGAAGTTGAAAAATAATATTTGAAATTATGTTTGAACATATATTTTATTTGAAAAAATATTGCAGTTTTGTGAGTGGGGAAAACTTTTGCTGAAAATTTTGAAAAAGTGAAAACTCATTTTCGAAAACTTTTTTAAAAACTTATAAATTTTATGGACAAACATATTTTTTTAAAATATTGAAAAAAGAAAAAGATTTATGGACTAGTGGGGCCTTTGTCTTACTATTCAACACTCCCCAAATTTGAATTTTTTTTCAAATGGGCTACAGCAGAAAAACATAAGAGAATAAAATTATTTTTTTCCTTTTAAATAGAAAATGTTCTTTAGGAGCCTTGGAGGAAGAGTAAAGTTATCTCTGTGTGACCTATAGGTAAGAGAGTTCGATTCGTTTAAGCAATCATTAATGTTTGGATTATGGTAGACTATCTACATCACATCTTTTTAGGGTACGGCCCTTCCCCAGATCCTGCATGCAAGGGTGTACGCAAAAAAATTTATAAGCAGTGTCAAAATTTTTAAAACAACGGAAATAAATAACTTTAGTTATCATATATCTAGACAAGAAGTAACCTTAGACCATTGGTTTTGTCAAGTCTTAAGTTAGAAAAAGTCTTGAATTCAATTCTACTTTATCATAAATTTTAATTATAGAGGCTCTAGAGCAAAATCAAATACATAACCAATACATCAAGAGACAATTTATGTCAAGTAATGTCATTTTTTCTATTTATTCGTTTCTGCACAGTGTTAATACATATATTTAATAAAATTTTCCGACGAAACGGTATCACATTGAAGGTCCATCCGCCCTTGCCTGCATGAATACAAGATATATATTTTATGCATCGGATTGCTCTTTTACCTTTTTTTCTTAAAAAGTATATATTTTTTGACGTTTAGTGGCTAGAAAATAACTTATTTTTCTTCATATATACCAAATACACCTAACAGAGACTTGCCAAGCTTTGTTAATGGAGTCAGAATTTAAGGTAAAGCTTATATAAATGACTTCACGTGTCAGTAGTCTAAAGAAAGAGTAGAGTGCATTATGCATGTGCATGGGATAAAAGCTGCAATTGTGACAACTATAGTTTGGATGTATAGCATTTAATTGGCAACTTTATCTAAAATTTGAATTAGTTGTATCTGATTTCGGATATACAACCAGGGGCGAATTTATAGGTCTGTTTAGAGGGCACGTGAACTGGTGGTATTTCGTGCAAATTATGTATATACTTTTTTAGAATTAGTTTAATATTATCTATTGACACTTATACTCAATAAAATTAAATAGCACACTTAATTGAATATTGAGTTATTTATCCGAAAAATAAGGGTCAATTTTCACCTAATACCTTTCTTTTATCGTTTATGTGCACTCATATTCTAAAAATTCTAGATCGTGTACCTCTGTGTACAACTAATTACGATAGCACATGTTGTGTGTGAGCAACAGCTAGCGCAGATGCGTTTCATTATTTTTCTCTCAACATATATACAGACTACAGTTGAACAACTTTGAATTTATATACAATGTAAAGAAAATTATACATTATTAAATTATCCAAAAATATTTATAGGTAATCTTTCATAAAAGATATAATTTTGAAAATAAGGTAAATGACATGCTATAACAGCAAAAAATTAAAGCGCCATAATAACAATAACAACAACAACTCAGTATAATCCCACAAGTGGGGTCTGGGGAGGGTAATATATACGCAGACCTTACCCCTACCCCTAAGGGTAGAGAGGCTGTTTCCAGGAGACCCTCGGCTCAAAAAAAAAAGCAACAGGAGCCGATATATTAGTACCATAAAAATGCATAATAAAATAACAGCAATATAAGAGATATGAAATACAGAATACGAAATACGAAATAGATGGCTGGTATAGTAAAAACTAGCAGGTAAAGCCCTGCATCAATAGACGACCAATGACATTCTTAGTCTAACTCCTAACTGGCTAGTCTCACTCTATTGTGCTGTAGAAATATTCACAACTTTCCCCTAACCTACAACCTTAATGCTCGACCTCCATAATTCCCTGTCAAGGGCCATGTCCTCAGTAATCCTAAGTCGCGTCATGTCCTGTCTGATCACCTCTCCCCAATACTTAGGTCGCCCTCTACCTCTCCACATGCCCACTACAGCCAGTCGCCCACACCTCCTCACCGGTGCATCAGTGCTCCTCCTCTGAATATGCCCGAATCATCTGAGTCTTACTTCCCACATCTTGTCCTCCATGGGAGCCACGCCCACCTTCTCTCGAATATCTTCATTCCTAATCTTATCCATCCTTGTATGCCCGCACATCCACCTCAACATCCTCATCTCTGCTACTTTCATCTTCTGGATGTGTGAGTTATTTACCGGCCAACATTCAGTTCCATATAACATGGCAGGCCTAACCACTGCTCTATAAAACTTACATTTTAGTAACGGTGGCACTTTCTTGTCACACAAGACTCCCGACGCTAACCTCCACTTCATCCACCCCACCCCTATACGGTGTGTGACATCCTCGTCAATCTCCCCGATCTCCTGAATAACCGATCCAAGGTACTTGAAACTACCCCTCTTGGGAATGACTTGAGAGTCAAGCCTCACTTCAACTCCCGCTTCCGTCGGCTCAACCCCAAATTTGCACTCGAGGTATTCCGTCTTCGTCCTGCTCAACTTGAAACCTTTAGACTCAAGAGCATGTCTCCAAATCTCTAGCCTCTCATTGACGCCGCCTCGTGTCTCGTCAATTAGAATAATGTCATCAGCAAATAGCATGCACCATGGCACCTCCCCTTGAATATGATGAGTCAGTGCATCCATCACCAGGGCAAATATAAAGCACCATAATAACAATGACGGAAATATAATAAAAATAATCACATCTACTGTAAGTGGTATTTCACATCGGGAGAAATTCAAAAATAGCCAAATTTACAACTGGTCGTTCAAAAATAGCTCAGTTTCAAAAGTAATCGAAACTTAGCCACTTTTCATGTAAAGATAAATCTGAGTGAAAACACTGTTCAAAACCCAGAAAATACGCCAGTATATTATACTGGAGTTCCAGCATAAGTATGCTTGAACTCCAGCATATTATACTGGAGTTCCAAGATAAGTATGCTGGAACTCCAGCATAATATGTTGGAGTTCCAGCATAAGTACACTAGAACTCCAGCATAATATACTGGAGTTCCAACAAGTATAATTGTCCAGTATAATATACTGGAGTTTGGAGCACCAGTGCTCCAGTCTCCAGTATATTATACTTGAGTCAGCAAAGTATACCGATCCAGCATAATATGCTAGAGTTCATACACAGATGCACCGAACTCCAGTATATTATGCTGGACCGGTCTCTGTTGCAGCCAAATATTGGCTATTTTTCATTGACTTCGTAAATACTGGCTATTTTTAAACGATCAGTCCAAAAACTGGCTATACCGCGCTATTTTTACTTTCACATCTACTATAACTCAAAATCGTAGATTTGCCGGAGCCAAAGTAGTCTGTCTTCTGAAGTAACCTACAGCAAGTCATCTGTCTCACATGGCGTAACGTGCTGTTTTCCCTTCCCTGAGGATTTATTACTTTATTAATTAAAGAAAGAGATGAATATCACCGACACATATTCGTTCTTGTGTGATATTTATTTAACCTTATCCTTTCATTATCCTCTTTTATTTATTTAATCATTCATTCATTTGTTTTCTATTGACTTTCTAGTTTCTCATTTTTTTTTTCAGACCTCTTCTTTTGTATTCCTTCTTTGAATTGAAAAGAAGAGAAATGAAGCCACATTTTGGTACCAAAATGTTCAAATCAATGATTTTCTATGCCATTGTTAAAGTGCAGTACTCAACTCAAGTTCTTTTAGTTTAAAACTAGTCAAATTAAGTTATTTATCGACTAGTCCTTTCTTGGAGCTCGAAAAAAAATCAAATCACATCGAGTGTATTGCAAGTCGCCTTATCTTGTATTTTTGCAAGAGATTGTTTCCACTGCATGATCTTCTAATCACAACAATACTTATCGTTGTCACAAAACTCTCCTTTCCGAGGCTTAAGAATGACAAGAAAACCGTTCATCGAGCATCGTTAAAATATAATCCCTTATAAACTAGTCACTAATCCAGATTATTTCTTGAGGTAGGAACAGAAGCAATCCACAATGTCGGATGCTCAACTTATAACAGATCCCACAAATAATGAAACATTAAATAAGATTCAACGAAACATTAGTGTAGACTTTATGAAAAGTTGCATACAGTAATAAATAGTGAATTACAGTAGAAACCAATGGAACTACTATTAATGTACAATTGTACAGAATACATTTGATTCTTAATGTACATACACCTACGTGAATGAAAGAACCAACAGAAACCAAATGATCTCTACGGCGTCTGTTCGACTGCTTTATTCCCGAACAATTTACAAATGCCAGTCCACCCAGTCACAAATCAGTGAGTCTAAGCGAGTCAACGAGAAACAGAACGAATCCTTTTTACATGTTTCTCGACGTGTTCTTCATGTTCCTAACATAACAATTTTTACATCTTGATAATTCGACGAATTCTTTAAGCGCCAACTTTCCGCGCTTTAGTATCCAGAATCTTCAAAGGTTCAACATGCTGTTTCCCCTGTTGCTGAGACCAGTAAGCATGGGCTGCTAAGACCCTGTCCAGAAGATCCTGAGGCACCGGCTCTCCCCTTCGTTGTTGCGGGGCAATGCTTGCTGTATGTACTAATGTCTTCCACTTATCCTAATATAAATCAAAGCACCCCGCATCACATGGATGATGGGAACAATTATTAGCTTTGCCAAATATAGATTAAAAATTAATGAGATTTATGCTTATCTAGAAGTACAACTCATATGCTCCCCTTTTGCTTTCTAGGCAATCATTTAGAGCTGTCATAAGATTTACTAAGCCATTATAACAACAATTTACAATATAATAGAACTATGGGATCATCAAAACACGTGAAGCATCTTGTCATATGGCAAGAGGCCTACTTCTCATGCTGAAAAAATTATCTAAGACGTGGGTTGCTAGGTCCGGACAATAATGAGACCATGACCTTGATTTGATAAGATCAATATTTGACAACGTCAAGGATGTTTAAGAAAAAAAACCACATTTTTTGTCAAGAACTGGCATAGTCCATGTAAAAGGAACACATGTTCTTACTACATTAAAATTTCGGAAAAGATAATGGCACCCATAAGATGTCTAACCTTCAAGTCAACATAAGTACGGTGATCAGCATTATCAAAAGCACGCATTTTGACATCACGCCACCTGTATTTTCAGAGATAATTACAATGCAGTTCCCTAGTGGACAGCAAATTCTAACTGAATTACTTGCAAAGAGGATTTTAAGTTCTCATACCTTCCAGTTCCAAGATGCTCCACAGCTTCAACGAGCGCTTCTACCTCTGCAACTGAGAACGGTCTCCGTATTCTACGTTGTGAAAGTTCAGAACGTTTGCTTTTCTGGTTCAGAGGAACCATAGCAAGTGCATCAGGGTTAACCGGAGGAACTATGACCAAGGCTCTAGAATCTGGAACAGCTATATCAGATGATGAATCAACAGGATTTGCAGGAAATAGCTCTGCTGGATGGTTATTCTCGTTGTGCTTGTCCAACATAGTCTCTGGAGGATCTGATGAAGCATTGGTAATCCCCAATTCTGAGATAGGACTGGATCTTCGCCTGAGTATAGCAATCATTAATTAGTCTGAACACAACCAATAATTATCGCCAAAAGTTATTGCAACAACCGATCTTTTCTTTATTAACTATCTAAACCATAATTATGCAAAAGCATATATATGCTCAACTCTTCTACCATACCTAGTTAGATCCTGATCTGCAACATATGTCGATGAAGCAGCCACATCATTAGGAGATAATGGACAAACTTGGGTCAACTTAGGCTCCAAAGTGAAGCCCAAATTATCGAGGTTGCCATTCCGGGAAATACCAGCCTGCTCTAGAGTTCTATTGTCATCTCTCACCTTCTTTCCCTGGAGAACCATCCCCACCCGCAATCCGCTTTCGAGTATAGCTGTGACTGCATCCATCACTGTTCTCTGCATAAAAGAAAATTATCATTTAGTGTTGAGAACTTCAAAATTTACAATACAGAAAACTTTCAATATCACCATGAATCAAAATATTTTCAACTACTAACATTATCATTCCTCAAATTTAATGTAAGCTTTCTGCATATCAGAAAATTCTTAAGTCCACCCCAAGAGAAAGTAACCGAACACTTGGTGCACACGGATGCATAGAATGTTTAGGGATATGAGGAAAAGGAAACAGAAAATGAAAAAGGAAGGAGTACCTTCAATGAACCAACAGTTGCAGTTTCAGGAACCTCTATGTAAAGTTCTGGCACCTTGAAGGACTTGATGCTAAATTTTACTGAAAGGATAAATTGGACCAATGTCAAAAGTCTGAGAAGGAAAAATATGACAATCCAGAAAGAAAGAAATGTATGGTATCAAAGTAAAAAATTGAAAACATAAACGAAATCCAAAATCTCTTACCATTAGGATCCTTCTTGTGATGATTTTTAACTGTGACTGAATCTGCAGTCCCTGTAAAGCAACACAGAATATTACTTAGTATGACAACATAAACCACTGGGACCTTCAACGCAAGGTTGATAATAAGATATTGACCTCTTGGTGGGATGGCATGAGAGGTATTAATGTCTCGCTTGATTCCCTTTTCAGGTGAATTTGAAATGCTTTCACTACTGGCCTCCTGGTAATATGCAAAAGCAAAGCCATGGTCACTCAATTTCCTTCTCTTGGAAGGAACTTCAGGTTGGCATCTCTTGCGTGCACGTACACTTTTCCTATTGACGTAAAAGGACTCCACTCCAGTATCTAAACACCAAATCCATGTAGTTAGAAAATCACATGAAAAGACGACAGAAATAAGTATAAGATAAGCGTATGCTGATTAAATCTCAGAGGTATAGCCTCCACTTACTCGTGTAAGAACGCTCATATTCCTTCAACTTAGGAGCTACTTTCCAGCGTCGAGATGTCAGCATCTTCCTTATTCTCCTGTATCCAATTCGTGATGTTGTCCTAAAGGTCCTTAACTTAGTGCTATACCTATAGCACCCAAAAGAGTTGTCGTCATCATCTCTAACACCTAACTTTACACTGTTCCTTTGCTTTACAAAAGAAGCTCTAGGAACCAAATCCCTATACAAGGATAACTCTACACTATTCTCTGGGCTAATTAAGGCATTGTTATTAACATGTTTTTCAATTGGACCCTTTACACTGCAAGTGTTAGTCACAGTTAAGTTGTCAATCTGCTTGCTGTCATCATCTAACTGTTTTTGAGTTCCTGAGATTTTACTATCAAAGTCTTCAACTTTAGCGGGGAGATTTCCGTCAGCTACATTGACCTCCTTGCAGTTTTCCAATGTCACGTCAGAGTCAGAACCTATAACAGTAGAAGTATGCTCCAAGATGGAATTATTTTCTGCATAATAAGGTTTATCGAGATCATGTTTTAGATTCTGCTCTCGGGCTGCAGGTTCTGGTATATAAGCGCTTTCTACACAACTCCCCTGGTCGAGGCACTCTGATTTCACAGCTTTATCTTCTTCCACTTGTTCACATTTAATACCATCCCTGCAATCAGAAAGCTCGTATTTTCCTTCTGCTACATTACTAGAAGTAGAGCTTTCGCTCTCCTGTAAAAGCTTCCCAGCAACAGCCGCCAATAATTCAAATGCACAAATTTGATCATCGTCAAATTTTTTACTGGAACCTCTCCTCTGAAATAAATCAGAATCGCAGAACATACTTAGCAAAAACATACATAAATAAGACTTCCAATTAGACAATTTAACAGTTTCAGTATCCTAACCGATCTGGGAGCTTTCGGTATAAATGGAACTTGAAAGCCATTGAAACCAAAATCTAGCTTCTTCTTAGACACCATATCTCAGGAAGCATGCCAACAAGCGATGATCCAAAAGCAATTAGCCAATTTACAAATTTCACAGCGATCTACACAAGAAAAGAAAGTAAGTTATTAATCATACCATAAAGCATTGACCAAAAGCAGATATGTACATCATTCCAAAGTTAGAAAATTAAGAACATTAAAAGCGACTAAACATACAAAAAGGCACAGCAAAAAATGTAATTTTTCTACATGAAACAAACACATTTTCTCCAATACACTGTTTCTGATTGACAAATACAAGAAAAACACGTCATAGACGTTAGACGAACAATCATACAATATACTATATGCAGAACCTAAGATCCTTCCAGTACACAAATCACAAGTAAATGCTAAAATGCTTATTATAGAACCAAAAAAAAAACGAAAAAAAATAACTCTTTTGTTCATCAAGATGAATGAAATAACAGAAAAACTAAAAAATTCTACAGAATTCTAAGTAAAATATTTCATGCCTTTTAAGAGATCCAGCTCTATAGGCCAACTTCTAGTTAGCAATAATTCAATCGAACAGCTGGTCAATTACTGTAATTTCTCTTTCGAGTTCCATAATTTGGAGGATATAAGCGTAGAACTATCTCTCAGTAACATCAAATACACACAACCAAACTGAAAAAACAAAAGAAATTCAGCAAATCCGATCAGATCTTCACGTGATCAACCTGAATTTCACCATAAAAATTCAACCAATTCTCATCATCCGAAACACACATCAAACTCTTATTAAAAACAGCACCACAAATTGCATCAGAAAATTGTCAAAAACCGCCACCTACCGCAAGAATTTTGTCAATATAATTCACAACGAGCAAAAAAAAAAGGAGAAGAGGAACATAAAAAGGAATAAAACGAATTACCAGAACAGAAATCTACGTATTGTGTAGGAGAATTTTGAATTCAAGGCATGAATTAATTGCAAAAAAAGGAAGAATATACTTATTTATTACTTTTATTTACTTTTTTGGTGGGTAAGTAAAGTGAAAGTGAAATTGTGGACAGGATTGAAAAACCTCTGGGTTTGGTAACTGCTAAAACCCCTTTGGACTCATTTTATAGTTGGTGTGTCTTTTTGACCATAAAATAAAATTTTAAAAAAAAAAAAAAAAAGTTGGACCACCTATTTAAAAGGGTAATATTGTCCAATAAGTTAGAAGGTGTAGACCAACTATATCTTAACCCCTTTTGTTTCGCTCACCACCACTATTCTCTCATCATCCCCATCTCTTTACCTAGTACTAGTATAGGTTCTAGTTTCTACCACGTGGAATATTTTTGTATGTGTTTAGACCTTATTTGGTTGAAGAAAAAAATAATACTCAAAAAATCAAATTTAAAATAAAGGATTGTCTTGAAGCAACGGTAATATTGTATACGTGTGATATATAACTCTAATGCAATTAATATTTGTATTAGAGTATGCTATCTACATTATATTCCTTAAGATACGGTCCTTCTCCAAATCATGCATGAACACAAAATGTTTTATACACCGAGCTGAGTTGCTTTTTAAATTTTAAAAAAATATTTGAGAACCTAATTTTAATAAAGGTTCTTTATTACTAGAGTAATTATTTGTGTAGTTAAGTAAATTTTACTTTAAAAACATGAACAATTTAACCAGATTCATACCGATTGGTTAAATTAACACTAAATAAATTAAAACGTTAAAATCAAAGTACATGGATTGAATAGCACTCACATATGTGGTTTAATTGTTAATAAAGTGGGAGGAAATTTATGAAATTTTTTTATTAATTAATTTCTTTTTATTTGTCTAATTATAAGTTTTGTTGGGCGAAGTTACCTAATAGTAAGGTGCGCAAGAAAAATAGATAAATTGAATAGTGAAGAACATTGTTGAAATTTACAAGTCAAAGTAAAATTTAGAGAGCAAATTGTACAGAAATTTAAGAGAAAAAAGTCTCGTGTACAAAGTATTATGTGCGTTCAGGGAAAAGATTGCATCTCAAGGGATGTGACGTAGACAGCATACTCTAATACAAATATTAATAGATATTTTTACGACTTAAACCCGTAATTTACAGGTCACGCATAAACAACTTTAGTATGCTCCAACTTCTCCTTCAAAATGTAGAGAAATTTATGAATGAATTTTTCATAGAGATGAATTTGACAAGTCGAGGAGAAAGAGGGAAATAACAAAGAGCCCATGAGGGCAATGACCCCATAAATGAAAGGAAGAAAAGGATAGAAATAAAGATAACGCAGAGGACCACACTTACCAAATTTTGACGCACCCTTTTAGCAATTTTCATATTTTTTATTATCAATTAGAAAGCAAAGACAAACAATTTCTTACAATGAAAAGATTGGACAAGAATGACGCTCTCCTAATTTTCTGATTCAATTAATCTGATTTACATTCTGACTTCTCTATAACAACATCCCTATATAATAGTCATTCATTATAAAAGTAAAGTTTTTATTCGAAACCGATTATTATGTTATGTTATAATATATGTCTTTTATAATAATATTTTTTACTATAGTAGTCAAAAAATATTGAAATAAAATAAGATTGTTATAGAAAGATTTGACTGTATACTGAAACGTTTTACTATTTTTGAAATTTAAAATTAAAATCTTTGATTAAGTGGAGAAAAATATCGACTATCTTCACATATTATTTGCGAAATAACAGCTATCAATTGATCATCTATTGAGAAGAAGATAAGTCACCAAAACAAAGCATTGGGTACGTCACCATTATTTTATACCATGCCACGTTTATAATTTACAGCCGACTCAACATTTTGCCTTTAAGTCTAATTTATATACTCTAAAATTAATAATAAAACATTTTACACCGTCCTATATACTATTCAAGGTATATTAAGAATTATTTCAACTCGTTCGTTTCGACTTTAAAAGGAATTTTGTAAATTCAACTGAACTTATCACTTTCAGCTCAAATCGTATGTTAATATACATATAAAAAGATAACACTTGTTTAGAGTTCACTTAATGTTAATCTTAAATTCGAATCGAATCGAATATTAACATAGTGAGTACTCCCTTCGTTCATTTTATTTGTCCACTTTGAACTGTGCATAACCCTTACAAAATAATAAATAAAGTGCATAATTACCATAATACTCATATTAATTGACAAAACAGAAAAAATAAATTATTTTTCTCTTAATATGCGAAAAGTGATAAATAAAAATAAAAATTTATTTTTAGAAAATAAAAAATGCAAGGAAGGAGACATCGCATTCTGTCGCATTCATAAAAATGCAAAGAAGAACAGAGACGAAAGTGAATTTAATAGGCATACGCAGTCTCCTGCCGTACATCTTTTACCATCATTATCTTCATTTTAGTTTGAATTGACTTCTCTCTCCCTTTCTCCTCCTCATTTTGGTATTTTATGTCTGTTATATAAATTGAATTAACTATCAAAATTTGCCTAATTAAATTCTATAATATCGAATTTAGAAGTTTAATTGCACTACTTAATTAACATATGGAAGGAAGAACGAATTAACGACACATCTTCAAATGAAAAAAAATATCCATGTTCAGTGTATACATCAAACCTATTAATACTTTTTCACTTACTTAAAAATAATTAATATTTGTTCTCACATCAATATTCCACTTAACTAAATTCATGTAATTTATTGTCAACAACTAGTGTTGTTACTTCTTTTGTTCTAATTTATGTGAATTTTTTTTTTGGTCTGTTCTAAAAATAATAGTAAAATTTTATTTAAATTTTGAAATAAGTTAACTTAAACTTCTAATTCTATCATTGATGAGAATCTTTTATAATCACACAAATACTCTGACATGTTTAACACCATAAGTTTCAAATGAATTATAAACACACAAATATTATAGCTTGTTTAAGATCACAAATTTTAAAAAATTTAATTTTTTTCTTAAATTTCTTAGATAACTAAATATGTTCACATAAATTAAAACAGATAGAGTAAAAAAAATTGCTCTTTCAAACCCAATAAAAAGACCAATAAATTCATGGCCTTATCCCCACCCGAAAAAGGTATAGTTATTATAGTATAGAAGTAGCATATAGTTTGAGACTTTAGGATATTCTCTTCTTTACTTTGTTTTTCTTTTTCTTTTGATGATATATAACTTAAAATTTAGAGGCAAAATGGGACAGCTGGAGCTACGAATACCAATGAAAAAAATAAAAAAGGCTAGTTACGACGGAGTTTGTTCAGCCAATGGAGGAATGGATTTGGAAAAGGCATAAACGTCGTCTGAAATTAATTATATTTGATAGTCGAAAAAATATTTTTTTATATATATATATATTATCGATTATTATCTTTTAAAACGGCTAAAAAATTTCTCAACACTTGACGGCCTCAATTACAGTTCTTGAAAATAGCAGAAAAATGAAAAAGGAAAACTACAAATGCAGTGTGCCATGCACAGGGCGGATCTAGAGCAAAGGTTATAACGGGTTTCCGTAAACCCAGTAACTTTTGCATATATCCTGTATTTGTACTAAAAAATTCATTAAATATATAAGAATATTTAGATTGAAACTCAGTTCGTTGGTTCAGTTATCATGTAAATTAACTTGAGATTGTTATAGGAACTCATAAACTTAAAATTCTGGATCCGCCTCTGGCCATGTATGCACTATTTTTAAATGAAAAGTTGATAATAATATATACTTTGTTCATTTTCAATTGACATGAGGCAATTTTCAGTCTGATACGTTCTACTATAATAGTTGGCAATCTTTTGTTAATAAAACTATTATATCAAGAATTAGAATCCACTTAACCATTTAAAATTTAACTTTCATGTATTATTTTAACTTTTAAGGACTATCTTAATATTTTATTTCTTTATTGTACGCATATGTTTAATATTTGTATTCAATCAAATTAAGATCATTGTATAAAATATGAAAAACGTTTATTTTTAAAGTCTTCATACAATAGAAAAGTTACATACTCCCACTAAACCTTAACTAAGAGAAATGAGTGGACAAAAGTGGCTGTATTTGCTTCCTCTCTCTTCATTATCTCATTCCGAATATAATAATAATAATAAAAAGGTGCAATGGCGACGACCAGTTAATTGCACTCGATGTTTACCCTGAATTATATTAAGAGCCCGTGTAGATAAGCCTCCAAAAATTACTTGTTTTGAAAAGTATTTTTGTTCAAATTATTTTTCGAAAAAGTATTTTTAAAAAAATAATTGTTTGTATTTGGCCAATTCATTTTAGAAGTGCTTGCAGTATTTGATAAACAAATTATGTTTGACCATTTTTTCTAAAATGTAATTTGAGTATCAAGTTACAAAGGACAATAAATATTCAATTTACAATTAGTATTATTTGTAAAAGAGAATTGAATTTATAAAGCATAAAGTAAAAATATATATTAAGGATTTTAGTCAATATAAAATATAGTTATCCAAAGAAGTAATATTGGTATATATATGGTATTACTTATTCTTTATATGACGATTATTTTCTAACATATTAATAAAATCTACTCCATAAATTCTACACAAAAGAAGAGATCTATTAAATAATAGGGAGATTATTTCAGAAGAACAGGAGAAGAATAAAATTATGGAAAGAAGAAAAATAAAGAAATGGATGGTAGAAAAACAAAAGAAGAAAAAAAAAGTAAATTAATCGGAATTAGTTTGAGAAATATAATTTTTTGGTAAGAATATTTTTGTCTTAAAAAAAATAATTTTTTGCTTTTACTTCTTAGAAGAAGCTAAAATTTGCAGCTTCTTTCCAAAAGCAAAAAGCTACTTCTGCTGGTGCTCAAAAGTACTTCCCTGTTTTGGTCAAACACCTTTAATTTCCAACAAAAAAATATTTTTTTGATATAAAAAAAGTACTTTTAGCCTCCTAGAAATTTGGCCAAACATGCTCTAATATACTCCCGCCGGTTCACAATAAGTGACCAATTTATTTTTTTTATTTTGGTCCAAAATAAGTGTGCATTTATATAATCAAGAAAAAATTTAATTTATTTTTTCAAAATTATCCTTATGTTCGTATACCTAAAAAGTCATTTACTTCTCACATTTGAGAAGAGAAGTAAGTGCTACTATAACTATGGTGCAACATTTAATAAAGGGTAGTTTAGTCACACTAACTATTTTCGTCTAGAATTTTAGTATTTCCTTAATGGGGGTGCCCAAAGCAAATTGGTCACTTATTGTGGACCGGATGAAAGTAATATATATCGGTTTGATCCAAACATCACGTAGATTTTTAACTTATTCAAACTATACAAGTATAACACGCAGAATTACAAAAGGTTGTGATTGAATAGTAAGTATTACTCCATCTTTAACTAAAAACTTCAATTTGAGTTTTGTGAATGAAATTACCTTTCCAAAATAAAATTTCCTTACACGAAGTGGGCATTTTTGGACATAAGAATTGTAAAATTCCAAAAAAAAAAGTGACATTTTTTTCAAGTAAAAATGGTATTTAAAATTAGAGTTGTGTTTGGACATGAATATAATTTGTGGTTGTTTTTAAATTTTTGTGAGTGATATGAGTGAAAATTTTGAAAAATAGCTTTTTGGAGTTTTTCAAATTTTCGAAAAATTTCAAAATTTATCTTCAAGTGAAAATTAAAAATTTTAATGGCCAAACACCGATTTCAGAAAAAAATGAAAAAATTTCCAAAAAAATGAAAATATTTTATGTCCAAATTGTTGGGCTCATTCCCATGTTGTCTAGCCAAAAGTCCAATGGCCTAATTGTAACGACCCGGCCAATCGTTTCATGTGTTACCGCCCCGTTTTTTCTATTTTTACTTCGTATTGTCTTGTTCAGCTGTATTATGTATTATCGGGTTGGTTGGCTCAGGTTCGGAAAGGTTTTGGTAAGGTTTGAGACACTTAGTCTCTTTTGAGTAACCTTAAGTTGGAAAAGTCAACCGGATGTTGACTTATGTGAAAAAGGGCTCGGATGTGAATTCTGATGGTTCGGATAGCTTCGGGAGATGATTTGGGACTTAGAAGAGTGATCGGAATGTGTTTTGGAGGTCCGTAGTAGATTTAGGCTTGAAATGGCAGAGTTAGAATTTTGGCATTTTTCGGTTGATAGGTGAGATTTTGATATAGGGTCGGAATGGAATTTCAGGAGTTGCAGTAGGTCCGTTGTGTCATTTGGGATGTGTGTGCAAAATTTCAGGTCATTCGGACGTGGTTTGATAGACTTTTTGATCAAAAGCGGAATTTGAAAGATTTTGGGAACCTAAAGCTTAAATCCAATGTTATTTGGTTGATTCGATGTTATTTGATGTGTTTTGAAGATTGGTATAAGTTTGGATTGTCACGACCCAAACTGGAGGGCCGTGACTAGCACCCGACCACACTTGCCGAGCACCAACGTACATTTTATCTAACCTTCATTATTATTTTTTAGGGCTGACGAGATCAATATAAATGATAGACCTGGATCATGGACAACCAGCAATAAAATATGATGGCATGAACATACAAAGCAGGGGATGACTAGACAATCAAGAAACTACATATAAGGTATGAGCTACCACGCTACTATGAAAGACTATACAACAAAAACTAGCCGACAAGGCATACCAAACTATACATGAGCCGACACCTGTCTATGAGCCTCTAAAAGAACATAAGTGCTGCAACATAGCCGGAACAGGGCCCCGACATACCCATAATGTCTATAACAAAAATGCATACCAAGACCAAGGCAAGTCCGGAGAAGGGATCTCGCCAATCACCGCTGAACTGGACAGCCTACTGTGGTGGGGGAGCTGCACCTGCCTGTCTATCAGGACCTGCAGCACGACATGCAGCGTCCACAAATAAAAGGACGTCAGTACGAATAAAGTACTGAGTATGTAAGGCAGGGAACCATAAATACGATCAGTAATGTAAGCAAGGATAGAGAATATACAACCTGTAACATCTTAGTACCTCTGAGGGCTACTTACATGAAATGCATGATACATATGTATAAATACATAAACCCTTAAAACATTCGCCTCTGTGGGCATCATCATCATCATATCGTACCCAGCCATAATAGGCTCGGTAAAAAAACGTACCCGGCCATCAAAAGGCTCGGTAGAATCGTACCCGGCTACGTGGAGCTCGGTAAAACCCAACTGATCAGTGGTTGCACAATAGGTGCCGTACCCGGCCAACTATAGTGTGGCTCGGTAGAGTAAAATAGATACATATATATAATGCATGCTCGACTCATGGAATCACATTCTAAACCTTTCGGAGTGACGTAAGGTCGGTATCCTCTGTACACGTTATTAGGACTAACTCTTCACTATGAACCTTATAAGAATCAGGAAGTACCAACAACATTGATAACATAAGAATAAGAGAAGCAACATTAACATCAATCGTTCCATAAGAGGGAAAACAATGTAAGTACTGCTAGCTTCTAAGAGTAGAGTATCTTGGAAGCTCGTTCATTACATTATGTACAATCGGAGTCGTGCAAAAGAAGGAAAGGGATAGCCTCACATACCTTGTATATACTGCCCCAATCTCAAGCTATGCAATTGTCAAAACTCCTTAGTCTACAATAAGAGAAACGATACTATCGTTATCATTTAAGCGTCATAACTATTATGTATCGACCACAACCTATTTTACGATGAAACGGACAGCACCTCCCCTATATATATGACCTCACACCATTCAAAACAGTCACCAAACAGCCCAAACAACATCAATAATAAACATATTGAGCCTCCCAAAATAGTCCACACACAGCCTAATCACTCCATACATACGACGACCACCGTAGTCGTGTCAAACAACCTGGAAATGTTACGAATAACTATCAGCCCATAACCCTACATATATATGGTGTTTCTCCACACCCTTCCTCCTCCAAAACTCCACAAGATAGTAGTAAAATACGCAGCCCAACAACAACGCAAAACAGTCCACAAAACAATAACATTACTACCAAGCCTTTCGATATATATCTCACAAGTTCTAGCTTCAATGGCTTAGCCGCAACTTGGATAATCTTAAATACATATAGAGTAAGAGGTTCCTTACCTTTATACAGAAAGAACAACTCCAATTTGACCTTAAATTTCCATGAAATATCCCTCCAATGCTGCCACAACAACAAAAAAGCGAAACTAGCGATCAATTAGTGTTTTTCGGCACTAGAATCACTTTAGAAGGCTTGAAATCACCTAGGATTGATATTAAGAACATGAGGGAGTATTTACAGAACATAAACCCTTTAAAACAACCTCCCACACGAGCTGGAACGACACAAAAATGAGCAACAACAAGAAGAACAAGAGACTTACTAGCGCCACGGAATTCCCGACACTTGATTTGTGTTGTTTGCCCCTTTTTTGGGTCTTGAATCTTGAGAGAACCTTGAGAGGATGTTCCTAGGGTTCTAAGGTCTGAAAATAGTGAGAAGAAATGACTTAAAACGGGTTGGAGGCATCCTATATAGGTCCAAATATCTTAAACCGCCTTAGTGGGCCCCATAGAGAGGTGCTTGGCGCAGTCTCGCGAAAACGCGAATATCTCTCTACTCCGAGATCGTATCGATGAACGGTTTAATGAGTTGGAAACGAGACTCATAGATCTTTAATTTGGTTGGTAGATCACCCCATAATTCCTTGTAAATTATGAGAAAATATTAGAAATATTTGACCTAATGTTTAAGTAAAATTATGAACCTAAGTTGCGACAACTTTTGTTGACTTTTGTTTCATAACTCGTTTGACTTCAAGACTTATGATACGGATATTATATAATTAAAATAGCTTAATAAATGACCTCTTGAGTGTATTAAGCACCGCTAGATTACCTGAAAATACGAGTTACAACATCCTTGATTCGTTTAACTTCTAATACTTGTTAATCACCCTTATACACTCTTGTATCACTTAAGACCAATAGGATTGACATCTTATCATCTCAAAGATAATTCCTTCTTGGATTTATGTTAACTAATATATGGCATGAACTAACACATGTGGATATGGGTTGTAACACCCTCCCCCTTAGGAACATTCGTCCTCGAATGTAAGGGTTTATGGGGAGTTTAAATCATCGTGGATTCCAATGGAAATTTCCGATCAATTTTTCCCTATAAAATGGTCACTAGCAAAACTTGCAAGTAATTAAGCCCAACATATGGCTTCACAAGGCTACACAAAGCATTATGCGTATTTACATTATCTACATATCACCATTTTGTATTAAGGAGGAGTATTCTCAAATTATTGCTTACCTCATAGAGCCGTTTCACCTTCCAATGTATCCTGTCTTCCACCAGCATCCTTGTTATCTTCATTCTGGAATAAGTAAGGGTATTTAGACTTCATCTCCTCTTCTGCTTCCCATGTCATTTCTTCCATATTTTTGTTCCTCCACAATACTTTGACGGAAGCTACATCTTTTGTTCTCAGCTTGCGGACTTGCCGATCTAATATCGCCACTGGCACTTCTTCATATGATAGGTCCTCTGTAACTTGTACATCTTTGATAGGGATGACTCGAGAAGGGTCTCCAATACATTTTCTCAACATAGATACATGGAATACCGGGTGAACAAATTCCAATTCGGATGGCAATTCTAACTCATAAGCAACCTGTCCAATCCGTCGAAGAATTTTATACGGCCCGATATACCTTGGACTCAGCTTACCTTTCTTCCCAAAACGCATAATACCCTTCATTGGTGAGATCCTCAGGAAAACCCAATCACCAACCTCTCTGAAACTTCTGAACTTGTTTCGATTAGTATCTTTTCCTTGATTGTTGTCCTCTCACCTATGCATTCGATTGATGGTAAAAACCCTAGAATTTGGGAGTTCATCTAAGTTTTGAGACCATTGGCTATGTGATTTGCTTGTGCTTCATCTCTGAACTTGCCTGATTTCAAAAACCCTAATCTTTTGGACCTATTTGAGTTCCTGGAGTTGTTTCATCTACTGCTTCATTAAGTTTCAAAATCATTGTTTCAATTTTGTTTCTTCATATGATTCTGACTTTTGCTAAACACTATAAGACCTTCCACTTGACCCTTTTCACATGCCTGATACTTGTGTGCTCTTTATATGCGCTGAACTTCCTTTTAAAAGGGCTTTCAATTTTTGATTAATTTCAGACTTCTTTTTGTATAAGTTTGATTGATTTCTTTCCTTGTTTGCTGACTGCATTGTTACTCGACTTAAGTTAAAAACTTTTCTCAGCTTTTTTGACTTGGTTCATTCATGGACCAGTGATTACAAATCTCTGATCCTTGATTTACTGGCTACTAATTGATTTCTCTTATCTTATTTATGCAATCGTGTATTTCAAAGCTCTGCCCCTAAAATAAACTTCTATGTATTTACCCCTAATTGTCTACTTTGCACAAGATGTTTATTTGATTTCTTTCCTTAAATAGTTTTACCTTTTGAGTCCGGATTCCTTAATTAAAGGAAGTCTTATGTTGATTGATTCTGTAGATCTGATACCCAGTTCCTTAATCGTTTTCTTACCGTATTTCTGCATGTTTTTCACACTATAAATATACGACTCTTTCATTAGCACACCATCACTCATAGTCTTTCTGAACTTACACTTACACGCAATAGTATTCTCTCTTATTGTCTGCACTATGGCATGTTTACAAGACCTACTGCTTTTCTCTATTTGTTTCTTTGAAACTGGTATGTCCTGATTTAAGCTTTAGCACCACAACAAAGTATTTATTTATTACTTTCGTATATATGTCTACTAACTATTTCTGTATAGTTCAACACTTACTTTAGTATGCTGATTTCTTTCTGCCTGTTCTATTCTAAATCCCAAATCCCTGCCCCCTATGTGTTTGAGCTATGGTTTAAGGCATGGCAATATGCAAATTATTGTCCATGAATTAAATTTGATCCCTTGGGATCCTAGTCTCTAAATAGTGTGTTCTAACAGGCTTATAGGTATGCTGCCATTCTCCATTGTTGAGCATGCCCACAGTCTGCCCTTGCCTCTTTCAATTCCCCTATTCCCCCTGAACCCCTTATGTGTACTTATTTGTAGCTATTTCCCCTCCTTTCCCCTTTTAGAATTTTGTTTCTGCACTTGCACACTCTCTTAGTCTTTAAGTTCTGCCCCTCTCTTGTGAGTCTTGCCTTGGGATCCTTTGAGCTCCCTCTGAACTTGGACACTTGAGGGCTGGCCTTTCCACACTACACTTGTCCTAATCTGATAATACATTTGGGTGTAAGCATTGCCTGGAGTCCTTTTTGAGGCTCTTAGGGAACTTTGACACACTCGAATGGGAGGAAGGCTTTGGATCTTGATCTTATGGAGTTGGTTTACCTCATATTTCAGACATGAAGTCTGAATCAGGCTCTCCTTTGGTTGTACTTCTATTTACATTTTCTGATGTATTTTACTTTATTTTGGGCTGTAATAATTTGTAATAAACTCTTGGGGATGGCTAGTGAAAAAGGCGGGTAACTATGTATGCAAAGGGTAGATACCATGCTTATAGGTCATTCTAAATTTTGCAACTCTCATATAGATATCATGCCTATAAGTCATTCTGAAATCTGCATGCATATAGAAATCATGCTTATAGGAATCATGTCCATAAGTATGGAAATTTGAATTCTGCATATTCATATAGAAAATATGCCTATAGGTCCTTCTGAATCTTGTATATCCATTTTCATCTAGAAATCATGTTCATAGGTTTTAAACAATCAACTGCATATAGATATCATGTTCATGTCTTAAAACAAATTCTGCCGGTTAGATACAATGTTTAGAGGTTAAAAACCATCTTATGCATTTAGATATCATGTCTATAAGGTTTCTGCACTTTTACCATGTCTATAAGGCTTCTGATCAACTACGTGTAGAAAGCATGTCTATAGGAATTATTAAGCGAATCTGAATCGCTTCATTCACGTCTAGAGCTAAACCAGTAATAACAAGGATCATCATTTGCAGAACTCATGACCTTCGTAAAAACTTGCTTTCTTTAATAATCCGACAACCTTTTTAGCCAGTATGTATTCAGTTTATTATTATTGCTTTCTGAATTCAGTAGATACCATGCCTATAGGATCCTTGTCCAACATTTAGGCAAGCCTTAGGGCAAAGTTATAAACTGAATCTGTGCTATTAACTACAACCAGCAGGCATACCTGATTCGGGCTTCTTATCTGAATTATGTAATAAATCAGTCTGTCTCAACCTTTATGTTCTTAATCAGACCATAAACAGTATGTGAAAGTTATGCTAATTATGTGTTTTCTTTGTTCAAGGAGGTATATCTGAGCCGTTTCTTGTTATGTGCTTTCCCCCAACTTGCTATACATGTTTTTGTATGTCGCCTTAGAATTTTGCCTTTGAAACTACAAATAAGCCTAATATCCCTCCCCCTTAGGATTAGTAGTCCTAAATGCCTCCGGGACTGATAGGATTGGGACGAGTAATAGCATGCAATAAGTAAACGAGACCATTCCGCGCTTTAATACCTTAACGGGTGGTAAATGGTAGATATGGATATAATGACCACGCGATAACGTCTTGTGTAGCCCCTCGCTGAGGAGTGATTACCGGATGCTGTGTGGGGTGATCCATATTATTAATAAACCTAGAACCCCCCTTTTTCCTTTGTTTCTTTGTTTCTTCTAAAGATATCAAACTATTTCTTTTAAGAAAATCAGCTTCCTTTTAATTTTTTCCAATTTTATTTGTAACCATTATGTGAAAATTCCCTCTTATTTGAAGCTTTATTTGCCTACATGTTATTTGCACCTAAATTCACAACAATAGTTTGGCCGGGAACCACACTAGTGGATCCTGAGGGGTGCCTAACACCTTCCCCTTGGGATAATTTCAAGCCCTTACTCAATCTCTGGTTACTCAAATCAAACTTTCTTAGTGTCCTAATGCACCTTAATCATTAGGTGGCGACTCTTCAATTCTAACCCAAAAATTCCCAAAAAAGGGAATGAGTTGTCCTCCCAAATGTCATAAACCCGATTTCACAAGAAAAAGGGGGCGTGACAACTGTTTATTGGTTTGGGGTATTTCACGAGAGGCGTCATCACGACCGAATCCGGTTTGGGGTCGTTACAGGTTGGTATTAGAGCCTAGGCTACATAGGTCTCATGAGTCATGAGAAGGTTTAGTAGATTCTCGTGGATCGGTATGGAGACGTTTGTATTTATCCTCGGGAGGCTGCAGAACCTTTAGGAAAACTTCATATTCTTGAAATTCTTGTCGTGCGAATCTGTTGATCCGAGTACTAAACTTTTGTTATTCTATTCTCTCACAGATGGTGAGGACACGTGCTACTGGTCAGGATGGACGACCACCAGTACCACCAGTTGGGGCCACTAAAGGCCGAGGATGCGGTCGAGGCCGTGGTAGGGGCAAGGGTGTAGCCCGCACAGCAACTAGGGCAGCACCCGCAGATCCACCAACCACCCCAGTTCAGGATCAGGTCCCAGTTATGGACACTCCAGCAGTACCAGCTCAGGCACCAGCTGTGCCCATTGTGATTCCAGGTCTTTAGGAGGCCCTAGCTCAGATTCTATCAGTATGCACTGGCCTAGCTCAGGCGGTCTCAGTTACTACAGCCGCAACTACTTCTCAGGCCGTGGGAGACACTCAGACTCCCGTCGCTTGCACACCTGAGAAGATTGTGTAGAGACTTCAGACACTTGGGGCATATCCAGCCCAGCCGGTTGCAGCTGCTTAGGACTATGTAGCTCTTGCTATGCTAGAGGACGAGCAATGCAGGTTGGAGAGGTTTGGTAGACTTCAGCCTCCGACTTTCAATAGTGTAGAGGGCAAGGATGCCTAGGGTTTCTTGGACAAGCGTCAGAGGATTCTTCGTATAGTGGGTATTCTGGAGACCAGCGGGGTCGCATTTACTACTTTTCAGTTTTCTGGAGCTACCTTCACTTGGTAGGAGGCTTATGAGAGGCGTAGGCCTGTTGGTGCAGCACACCTTACCTGGAAGCAGTTCTCCCTTCTCTTTTTGGAGAAGTATGTGCCACAGTCTCGCAGAGAGGAGCTGCACAGGCAGTTTGAGTGGTTACATCAGGGAGATATGACTGTGATGCAGTATGAGATGAGGTTCTCGGAGTTAGCTCGTCATGCCGTTTGGTTGGTTCCTACAGAGAGAGAGGATTAGGAGGTTCGTTGATAGCCTCACATATCAGCTTCGTATTCTCATGACCAGGGAGAGGGTGTCTGGTGCTACTTTTGAGGAGGTTGTTGACATTGCTCTCAAGATTGAGTTAGTTTGTCGCCATGAGAAAGATGAGAGGGAGGCCAAGAAGCCTCGGGGATCTGGTAGTTATGGTGGTGCTCCTTCGAGAGGTTAGTTTTAGCACGACAGAGGCCGTCCATTCAGGCATGCTCAGTCAGCTCGCTCAGGTTATCGTGGGGCGTCATCGGGTCATGGTTCTCACAGTTCTCATCAGGGCCAGTCATCACTCAGTGCCCTTCCAGCCCAGAGTTCGTCTAGTGCTCCGTTAGTTTAGGGCTCTTCTATGCCAAGTGCATCTGCTAGTCATTCCGATGCGAGGGGTTCCCTTCAGTCCCCGTCTCCAGCACCAGGGGGTTGTTATGAGTGTGGAGAGTTGGGCCATATGTGGAGGTAGTGTCCTCGTCGTCTTGGGGGTTCATCTGAGCAGAGGAGTCAGTCATCGGCTTCAGCGCCAATTACTTTACCACCACCCACCCACCCAGCTAGGGGTAGAGGCCAGTCAGCTAGGGGTCGCCTCAGAGGGGGAGGTCGATCAGGTGGTGGTCAGGCCTGTTTCTATGCACTCCCAGCTAGACCCGATGATATTGTTTCAGATGTTGTGATTACAGGTATTGTCTCAGTCTACCACAGAGATGCCTCTGTATTATTGTATCCTGGTTCCACTTTTTCATATGTGTCATCATACTTTGCTCGTTATTTGGATACGCCCCGTGAGTATCTTGTTTCATCTGTTCGTATATCTACTCCGCTGGGCGATACTGTTGTTGTAGACCGTGTGTACTAGTCATGTGTGATGACTATTAGGGGTCTGGAGACCCGAGTAAATCTTTTGTTGTTATGTATGGTAGACTTTGATGTTATATTGGGAATGGATTGGCTATCTCCGTATCGTGCTATTTTAGACTGTCATGCTAAGATAGTGACATTGGCTATGCCGGATGTGCCATGGATTGAGTGGCGAGGTTCGACTGATTATGTTCCCAGTAGGGTAATTTTATTCTCGAAGGCCCAGTGTATGGTTGGGAAGGGTTGTCTTTCTTACTTAGCCTTTGTGAGGGATGTCGTAGCATTTGATTTTGAGTCTCGAATAGCATCTTCATTTTTGTGGATTCTCCTCTTTCTTCAATTGATTTGTTGTTGCTCTTGTTGCTATTGTTGCTCCGTTTTTGGCACTTGTTGTGTAGCCAATTTGGAGAACTTTTGTAACCCTTTTATTGTTATAGTGGAGTTTTTTGGATCTTTGTGATCCCGTGGTTTTTACCTTCGATTTGAAGGGTTTTCCACATTTAAATTTGGTATTCTTTATCTTCTTTATTTTTGGGTTTGCCTCTTTCTCGACATAACAGTGGTATCAGAGCCTTGGTTATTTATCTAGGTTATTATGGAATGGAGGCGAATATGAGCAAGATGGTATGTTTAAATGGGAGAAATTATAATTTTGGAGAAGCAAGATGAAAGATTTGTTGTTCGTGAAGATGATGCATCTACCCGTTTTTGCAGCTCATAAATCCGAGAGTGTATCTGATGAAGATTGGGATTTCGATCACCAACAAGTATGTGGATATATACGCCAATGGATTTAAGATAATGTTTGTAACCATATTGTGAACGAGACACATGCGAGATCATTGTGGGAAAAGCTAGAGACTCTTTAAGCTTCAAAAATTGGGAACAACAAGTTGTTCCTGCTAAAGCAATTGATGACCTTTAAATACAAGGAAGGCAGCCCTATCCTTGATTACATAAATGATTTTCAGGGCGTCCTTGATCAGCTGTCTGGAATGGGAGTTAATTTTGATGATGAGATACAAGGACTTTGGCTTCTTAATACTCTCCCAGACTCTTGGGAAACTCTTCGTGTTTCTTTGACAAATTCAGCTCCTGGAGGTAAGGTGACCATGGAATATGCCAAGAGTGGTGTGTTGAACGAGGAAGTAAGGAGAAAATCTCAGGGTTCGTCCTCACAAACAAATATCTTGGTTACAGAAAACTGGGGAGAGATAGAACAAGAGGCTCGAGGAATAGAGGTAAAAGTAGAAGTAAGTTAAGGTCCAAATACCATAATACTACATGCAACCACTGTGGCAAGAAATGGCACATCAAAAGGTTTTGCCACAAGTGGTTGCAAGACATTAGAGAAGGAAAGAAAGTTGAAAATAACGAGAACAATGTTGCTACTATTGTTCGAGATGAACTTCTTTTTGCTTATGATGAAAACATCATCAATTTGGTATCCCATGAGACTAGCTGGATAGTAGATTCTGAAGCTACCTCACATGTCACACCAAGAAAAGATTTTTTCTTATCTTAAACTCCTGTTGATTCTGGAGTGCTAAAGATGGCAATGCCAGTGAAGTTAAGGTGTTTGGTGTTGGCACATTTTGTTTGAAAACTAATAATGGTTCAATGTTAGTTCTTCAAGATGTCAAGCATGCTCCAGATTTTCTTTTCAATTTGATCTCTGCAGGAAGATTAGACGATGAAGGTTACCATAATGCCCTCTTTAATGGCCAATGGAAGCTCACCAAGGGCTCGTTAGTAGTGGCTCGAGGAGTAAAGTCTGGTCAATTGTATATGACACAGGGCTCTATTATTAATGACTCCATAAATCTGGTGGAAAGTGACACTTTATCAGAATTGTGGCACCGAAGATTGAATCATATGAGTGAGAGGGGGATTATGTGTTTGGCTAAGAAAAGTTTGCTTTTTGGAGTGAAAAAAACAAAGCTGAAAAGGTGTATCCATTGTTTAGCTATCAAACAGAAAAGGGTTTCCTTTCATAGCCATCCTCCTTCAACAAAGCCCAAATTATTGGAGTTAGTACACTCTGATTTGTGTGGTCATTTTAAAGTAAAGTCAAAATATGGTGCACTTTACTTTGTGACCTTCATTGATGATCATTCTCATAAGCTCTAGGTGTATCCTTTGAAATCTAAAGATCAAGCATTTGGCGTATTTAAGGAATTTCAGGCCTTAGCTAAGAGACAGACGGGGAAGAAATTAAAATGTATCTGCACTGACAATGGTGGTGCATATTGTGGTCCCTTTGATAACTATTGCAAGGAACAAGGAATTCGTCATCAGAAAACTTCGCCCAAGACGCCTCAATTGAATGGTTTGACAGAGAGGATGAATAGAACTCTAGTTGAGAGAGTTAGATACTTACTTTTAGAGGCTAAACTTCCAAATACATTTTGGGCGGAAGCACTTAACATTGTTGCATATGTTATCAATATGTATCCTGCTGTTGCTTTGGATAGTGATGTCCCAGACAGAATTTGGTTTGCCAAAAATGTTTCTTATGATCACCTAAAAGTTTTTGGGTGTAAAGCTTGTGTGCATGTTCCTAAAGATGAGAGATCGAAACTGGATGTCAAAACTAAGTAGTACATCTTTATCGGTGATGGTCAAGATGAGCTTGGGTATCGTTTTTATGATCCAGTTGACAATAAACTTGTTAGAAGTGATGCAATATTCTTTGAAGATCAGACTATTGAAGATATTGACAAAACTCAGAAGGTAGATTCTCAGAGTAATGAGAGCTTAGTTGATATTGATCCAGTTTCTATTGCTAAGGCACCTATTGCACATGAAGGAACCCAAGACAATGATGGAGATAGTGATCAAGATCAAAATGATCATCATGGTGTAGATGTTATGGATTCTCCAATTGATAAAGTTATGGTTGATCAGCAACCAATTCCTACTCAGGTAACTACTTCGAATGCTCTTGAAACCTCTCTTAGAAGATCTACAAGGGAGAAGCAAAAATCCATGCGCTATCCTCCTGATGAGTATGTACTTTTGACTGACATGGGAGAACCTGAGAACTATGATGAAGCCATGCAAGATACTCACAAGGATCAGTGGATCGAAGCCATGGAAGATGAGATGAAGTCACTCCATGAGAATGACACATATGAGTTAGTGAAATTGCCGAAAGATAAGAGAGCTTTATCTAATAAATGTATATTTAGAATAAAGCAAGATAACCATACCTTTACGCCTAGATACAAGGCAAGGTTAGTTGTTAAAGGTTTTGGCCAGACGAAGGGAGTTGACTTTGATGAAATTTTCTCTCCTGTTGTGAAGATGTCTTCTATTCGTGTGGTTCTAGGCTTAGCCGCAAGTCTAGATTTAGAGATTGAGCACATAGATATCAAGACTGCTTTTCTTCATGGTGATTTAGATGAGGAGATTTATATGGAGCAGCCTGAGGACTTCGTAGTTAAGCTTGCAGATAAGCATGCGTTTTGCAGAAAATTGGCAGACATGAAGCATGTCAATAGTTCTTCTACTTGAAGACACATTTGGCCCATTGGCTGAAGGGGGATTTTGTTGAGCTCATGCCCATGTTTCCCGGCCAAAGGCCCAATGACCTAATCCTATTCTCTTTTGGTTTCCATTCCTATTCGGAATTGGATTCGGTGTTTATTCCTATTTTGAGTGGGTTTTGGCTTTAAGAGAAAGCACCACTCATGATCTATAAATAGAACAACCTTGGAGAATTATTCTATGCTTATTTGTAGAAGTCTTTGAAAGACTTAAGTACATAAGAGTGATTTTTGAGAGAGCTTTCATCAAGAGAGAAGAGAGAAGAAAAGTTTTATTTTTGCTGCAGATTTTTATTCCAATCAGCCAATTTCAAATTGCATTTTACGATTCGTTAACCGTTGGATCTGGCTAAAATTTTAATTAAGTGTTCGTAAAATCTTGATCTTTGATTTGAACGGTAAAGATCGAATTTGAGGGCTCTTAGCATCTGATTTTGAGCCTCGAACAACAGCTTCATTTTTGTAGATTCTCCTCTTTCTTCAACTGATTTGTTGTTGCTATTGTTGCTCCGTGTTTGGCACTTGTTGTGTAGCTAATTTAGAGAACTTTTGTAACCCTCTTATTGTTATAGTGGAGCTTTTTGGATCTTTGTGATCCCGTGGTTTTTGCCTTTGATTTAAAGGATTTTCCACGTTAAGATTTGGTGTTCTTTATTTTCTTTATTTTCGAATTTGCCTCTTTCTCGACATAACACAAACATGCTCGAATTTTAGTTAATCTAACCCTAAAACGAATATCAAATAAGTACTAAATAAAGAAAAAACACAACAGCGTAGATTTACTCACATTGCTCGAATCACTCTGTCCAAAAGGTTATGCCATGTGGTCGTTTTTTATTATCTCCTTTATTTTACTCCTTTCTTTTTCTTCATCTTAGTTTTTTATTTGAATTTAAGTACTATTCATAAAAATATTATACTAGTTATGTAATTTAGTCGAGGTCTCGAGGATAACAGATTTGTATTTTACTTTTCAAGTTGCAATATTGTATTTATTGTGAAAGTTACTTCTTGTTGTAGATCCGTGTTGAGCACAAAATAAATACAGTAAGATCAAAAAATTTGTAGCTAAGTACTTACATCACTTTTGTAAAATAACGTAAAACTAATTCTTTTTAATGTTAGGTTGCTTCGGTAGTTTTACAAGCTCAGTTTCTAAATTTTGTTTTACGTTATTATAAGTTTGGCCAAGAATATAAAACTCGATGCTCATAAATAATTTTTCAAAAGAGTTGGTCTGCGTTAATTTTTTTTAATTTCCAATAGGTCTTCGTGAAAATGCGATCTACCGCATTAATTTTCTTCTTTCCTTCCTATTTTCTTTCAGTTCTGTAATTATCCATATTTTGACCAAACTCAACAACTATCTAATCTAGAAGGATAAATCAATTCACATTGGACAAATATTGCCAGTTTCTCACTCACGTAACATGATTTTTCAGTTACTCTTTAGGAAGAGCAAAGTAGAAAAACTGCTGCTAGCAAAAAATATAAGTAGACAGTATTTAAGAAAATTTAACAGAATCATGGCAGCAGTAAGTAATTAACAAAATGTCATCTACGTAATTAACAAAAATGTCACCTAATTAATGTCATTCCTTAATAGAAACGTAACCTTTTTTACTTATTTGTAGGAATTAAGGTATTATTAATCCGTAAATCCCCCGAATCCATTCCATTTGTTTTTGCCTATTTGTAAGGATTCTCTTTTAACATTTATCTTTCTTTTCTTCTATTTAAACTCTCTTATTTTCCTTCCCTTCGTCACTTAACAGAAATTATACATATTCATTCAAGATTCTAATTTCTAAGAGTCAAGTCACTAACTCTCCTATTTTTTGGCATTTTGTCTTTCTTTTATTATCTTTAAAGGTGAAATAAATTAATAGAATATTTACATAATATTCACAGCATAATTCACATTATATTCTTTTATATAAATATATATTGATGGAACCTGAAAAGTAATTGTAATGGCCAGACCGATCGTTTTGGGAATTAGCATCCCGTTCGGTGGCTTAAGACCTCGATCAGCTTCGTATAACGTGTATATGACTTGTGTGTGTGGTCGAGTTTGGTTTTCGGATGATTTGCGATCAATTTTGAAGAATAGTTCTTGTTTTAAAAGCTTAAGTGAAAAGAGTTGACCGGAGATTTGACTTTTGGGTAGACGGATCCGGAATGGTATTTTGATGATTTCAATAGCTTCATATGGTGATTTCGGACTTAGTCGTGCGTCTGGATTTGGATTTGAAGGTCCGTAGGATAATTTGAAGCATTTTGGGAAAATCGGAAAAGTTGAAGTTTTGAAATATTCATAAGTTTGACCGGGAGTTAACTTTGAAGATATCGGGATCGGATTTCGACTCCGAAAATTTGCATAGCTTCGCTATGTTATTTACGACTTGTGTGCAAAATTTGAGTTTATTCCGGATCAATTTGATATGTTTCGGCACAAGTTATAGAAATTGGAAGATTTAAAAATTCATAATTTTGATTCGAGGCGCGATTCCTAAATTCGACATTTTTTGATGTTATTTGAGGCCTCGAATAAGTTCTTATCGTACTTTAGGACGTGTTGGTATATTTGGTTGAGGTACCGGGGGCCTCGGGTGGGTTCCGGATGGTTAATGGGTCAAATTTTGGACTTAAAGAAAAGCTGAGGGGTTCTGGACTGGTGCAATCGCACATGCGATGGATTTGATCGCAGGTGCGAGACCGCACAGGCAAGGCACTAGCTCGCAGAAGCGAAAATTGGAGGACTAGGAAAAGGCTGCAGGTGCGAAGTACTTTTTGCTCCTGCATGATCGCGGATGCGAAGATGAAGACGCATAAGTGGAAGCTAGCAGCTAGGCGTGAGGATTCAGAAGCAAAGATTTTGCGCACCTGCGACATTGCGGTGCCTGTGCTCGCAGAAGAGAAGGCAGCGCTGGAACGAAAATGGGCCTCCAGTGATCATCCGCAGAAGCGACATTTTTGTCGCACAAGCGAGCTCGCAGGCGCTCGTTATTGTCCGCAAATTCGAAGAAGCCTGGACAGAAAGGTTATATCCGAAGGTTTCCCATTTTTACTCATTTTTGGGGTTTTGAAGCTCGGGTTTTGGGCGATTCTGGAGGAGTCCTTCACAAGTTTGATTTGGGTAAGTGCTCTATATCCGAAAGTGATTATATTTCATGATTCAATGGTTATATTCATCATTTATTTGTGAATTTAATGGAAGAAATTGAGAAAATTGTTAAATCTTTTAAAAATGTAAAACAAAGATTTGAAGGGTGAATCGATATCAGAATTTGATTAATTTGGTATGGTTGAACTAATATCGGAATGGGCGTTCGGATTTCGTGAATTTTTATAGAGTTTCGAGGTGCGGGCCCGAGGTTGACTTTCGGGTTGACTTTTTAAGAATAAAATTGAAAGTCGAAGTTTTATTATCCGAAATTATTTTCTATGAGTTTTAATTATTATATGAAATTATTTTGGCTACATTTGAGCCGCCCAGAGGTTGTTTCACCCGAGAAGGCTATTTTAGAGTATCGGCCTAACTTCGTAAAGGTAAGTGTCTTGCCTAACTTGGGGGGGGGGGAGCAGGGAGAACTACCCCTTAGGTTTTGGATTGAAGGTACTATTTGAATTATGTGAAAGGCGTGTACACAAGGTGACAAGTGTGTACACGGACCTATATGTGGTAATTGACCGGTTTCAAGTATCTATATACTTCTCATGCCTTTACTTGATATTTTACATTCTTATGCTTTAGTTGAAGATGTTGCTCTCCTTATTGTATTGTGACCTCTTAATTGTTAAGTTCCTTCACTCTGTGCTTATCTGCTACATGTCCTAATTGTTGTGGTTGCACATCTTAGTTATCACGTTCCTCGCTTTTCCTATCATTTTTGGTAAAATTTATTGTATTCCTTTGATTTTTATGTGGTTCCTTTATTACCGTGTACTCATACCTTTGATTGTAATTTTTTTTTGTAAATTGAGTTATTGAATTGTTATTGTTGATTTAAATTATTGTACGGTGGGTCGGGTTGCACATCGCAATAGGTGAAATAAGGGAGAATTGATATGGTGAAATAAGGGAAGATATTTACATTGTGATATAGATATTGTATGGGGGATTGGGTTGCACACGCGGAACAAGTGAAATAAGGGTGGATTGATATGGTGAAATAAGGGTGAATTATGATATTGGCTCTGATTATATAGTTGAATCGGATTGCACGCCACGACATATATTTACTCATTTTTATTGATATTTACATGTTGGAATAAGGGTGGATAGTGTTGTACGGTGGAATCGGGTTGCGCGCCATAACAGTTTATGTGATTTGTATTCCTTGTTGTATTGTGTTGACTTCGGTTCTTTCGTACGAGATTCTGAGGATTGGCATTTCTGGTTTTCACTAATTTCCGAGGATTGAGTTGCTTTCATTGATTTATTGTTTGGCCATCATTTTCTGATACTATTATTTTGTGAATTAATTTTCAAGATGAATTTACTATGCTGAGTCATTATCTCATATCCTGCTAAGTTGTTAGTAATATAACGGTTTTAAATAAAAGAATTAATAACATGCTTACCTTATCTGATTCTTAAGTTAAAACCCGTCGTTTCATTCGGTACCTTTCTATTTTTAATAGTCGTCATATTTCACTTTAATCGATTTCTCAACTTAATCTCCTTACCATATCAGATGTTTCTACTTTACTTGAAAATAAATTGCTATTATGTTTTAAATTATTAAATTCTATATTCAATCAGAAGCTTACCCGATGCTTTATTTTATTTGAAATATTATTTTCTTCACCCAAATGTTTCTAAAATAACCTCATTTTCTCATTGATTTCCTGCTTGGTTCAGAAACTAAAATTTCACATTATTATATATGGATAGGTTTCTTGAATATCATTTATTTGCATTTGACACAGATATTATGTACCTGGTGGCACGAGGGTTTTGCTGTGCGAAAGCGTTCTGGAAAAACGTGGGCACAAGATGCCATGTGTGTAAAGTTTAGAAATTTGACTTATGATCTAGATTTATGAGAAGTGATACTTGGGGTAATTCTTGTTGAAATTTGGGCATTTGCAATGATTTGATTGATTGAGTGGTCATCGATTTTCCCTTACTTGGACCCATTCATATTTTATTTATACCTAACTATGTTGTTGCTTAATTACTTGGTTGATCTCGTTGCCGTCCATGTTCCCCTTATCTTCGCTGTTGATTGTAATTTGAAACACTTCTGTTATTGGCCTTATATTAATGTTCTTCCTTGTTAGCTTCGTGTATTATCTTGCACAGGTTTACATTCTGGTAAGTGTCTTGACCTGACATCGTCACTACCCTACCGAGGTTAGGTTTGATACTTACTGGGTACCTTTGTGATGTAATCATTGTAGACATGTGATTTTTGACCCTCCCCAAGATCTTTTATATATTAGCGTAAAATATTTAATTTAGGCATAATATAGATACTTTAAGTAATTTTGACTCTTTGACTCTATTTTATTACAAGAAAACAAAATCACAAAAATAGGTTCATTTATGTTTTGTAGTCATTTTTAATTAAAAAAATCTTAAAAATATATACGACAATAGTATCGTATTTTTATTTTAATATGATATTTTAAAAATACCAAAAATAGATTTGTTTTAATGGTTAGTTTTATTTTAATAATTATGTGAATAGTAGGAATAATTAACAAATGGGCGCGTATTTTTAATCTCATTCGCGGCAAAAGAATAGAGTTTGGGCTCGAGCAACCCATCTTTAGGCCTAATTTTGGACCTAGCCCAATATTGCCAAACCCATAATTCGTAGGCCCATACCCCTTAACCTAAAACCCTACCACTAACCTAGACCTATATATATTAAACAAAGCCTAAAACTAAAAGGGGAGCTGAAGGAAAAGCAGCAAAGCTGCGCATGAAGAAGAAAGCTTCTTCGTTTAAGAAGCTATTACGAGCAGCAGCTAGAACGAGCTGCGCAACACAAACAACCTCCCCCCCCCGACCATCATCTTCTTCACGACCCACCATCCCTGCGTCGTCTTATTCACGACCCATCACCCTTATGTCGTCTTCTTCGAGCACACGACCCCCACCCCCTCCACGTCTCCGTCTTCTCCAAACGCACCCCACTGTCGTATTCTTCTTCTTTAGTAACAGCCAGCATCCAGCAGCTCCATCGACGGCCACCGTTCAGCTCACCATCGTCGTCGGACCTCTTCACGTCCACCAACGACCATCCTCACGCAAGCCTGAACCACACGGCCATCACTACCTTTTTCCTTCAGCTATAACACACCCAAACTACCCCAGCCAACAACTACTCTCATGCCTCCAAACTCCATGAAAGCAGCTGAATAGAGCTCCAAAATGAGCTGACAACTCCCAGTAAACTCGCCTGTAAACCACTCCGAAGGAGCCTCGAAAAACAGTCCAAAATCCGGCCATGAATCAGAAATAAACGAGCGTCTCGTTTCTTGCCCAGATTCGCCGAAAAACGCTCCTAGTTCATATCATTATTGTTTCGTTCAAAATCCGGCAGAGTCCGTTTGGTTTTCCATCGGAGTTCCTGTTTTTCCGTTGAGGTCGGCGATTTGTCGAGGTACTGTCGTTGGTTTTCGGTTTGAGTTCTGTCCAGAGGTCATCGGATTCATCTCTTTTATTTCCCATGTGAGGTTAGTTTCTATTTTATTGTGTCATTGATAATAATACTACATTGGTTGGTCAATATTTGTCGCCGGAGAAACTCAGTCGCTAAGGTTTAAATTTTGTTCTTTGGGTGTCTTCTTGGAGCTTTTATCTGAGGTTTCATATCATATGCTTTGGTTTTGTTGTTGTAAATATGTGGTTTTCGATGTTAGCGGCTAGGAAGGACAATAATATGACGTGTTTGATTTGTTTAAAGATGTGTTAATTCTGTTTGAAGTTGAATAAGCTTTTCATAGGAGATGACAGTTCATTTGAGGGCTACCTTGGGGATTTATTGTACTTTTACTCTTTTATGGTTTCTAGCCTTCTTTGGATTGTAACAGTGTGGTGCTACTAGTTTTCTTTTTTTTTTTTTGGTATAAATAACATACTATTTTAAAAATGTATTTGGATAGGTTTAAAAGTTTCATCTTAAAAAAGATAGTAAATATAGCTTTGGGTTGTGTACACGCTCGCGTAACATAATTATGATTCTAAATCAATTCGGAATATGCGTTTCGCAACTTCGAGCAAACTTTCTTAAATTGTTTTAATAGGCTGAAGTGCGCCATGTCGAATAAAATTCCAAAACTCATGGCCCTCATTTATTTATTTACTTCAAATCCTTAGAAATAGAGGTATGCCATTTAGTTGAAATTCCCTGGCCCTCGCAAAGTGCAAACGCGTAGTTGCTTTAAACGCGCTCTTAATAGAATTACCTTCCTAAACTCGGGTGCGCATTGATGCGACCCAAATCCAAATCTCGATGAAGTCGAAATGTGTTGACAATCACGGGCGCATTGATTGCGACGGGGTTCGAAACGCGTTTTCACGACATCGTAATTCTTATAAAATAAATAATGATAGAAAAGAGGTTCACAAATTGAGACGAGCCTCACCACACAAAAATGAATAAATGTGGGGCCCCCAATAAATGGTTATTAAAAATGATTAGAATTTGGGATGGCCATTTAGTGAACTTCACGGTCTTGCCCAAAATAATATTACGTTAGAATCTTTAGGCGCGATTTTAATTAAATTACCTTCTTAAACTCGGGTGCGCATTGATGTGACCCAAATCCAAATCTCAACGAAGTCGAAATATGTTGACAACCACGGGTGCATTGATTGCGACGTGGTTCGAAACGCATTTTCACGACGTTGCAATTCTTTTTAAAAATAATTATAATAAAAGAGATTCAAAATTAAATAAAAAGCACATAAGCTAGAACGTGTATTAAAATCAGATAAAATCAAATACAACAGTTAAGCAACCGTGCTAGAACCACAGAGCTCGGGAATGCCTAACACCTTCTTCCGGGTTAACAGAATTCCTTACTCGGATTTCTGGTTCGCGGACTGTTAACAGAGTCATAAATTTCCTCAGTTCGGGATTCAACCGGTGACTTGGGACACCATTAATCTCCCAAGTGGCAACTCTAGATAATTAATAATTAAATCTCGTTCCGATTGTCATTTAAATGGAAAAACGCCTTCACGCCCTTCCGGGGGTGTAGATGAAAAAGGAGGTGTGACAGCTCTGGTGACTCTGCTGGGGATCGAACCCAGAATCTCTGGTTCAGGGTTCAGAATTCGAGCTTAGATAAATTGTTGTATTTGATTGTATCTGATTTTCCTACATGTTTCGTGCTGAATGTGTTAAATGTTACCGCTTTGATATTATCTGAACTGTATATAAACTATGCCGACACCTTTCTCTCTTCACCTCCAGGGATGTGCTTACTGGTTGAGACTCCCTATTCTGTTAGTGTCATACCTTGAAGTAAGAAAGAGGACGGACAAGGTACGAAGTCGGATGGCCTTTTGGTTCCCAGTAAGTTGCCCCCTCCTCGACTCGAGTTGTCCGCTCGGGTACACAGGTTAGAACACTGACCCAGGTTTTGAACATAGAATAACGTGACTTCATGCCGGATCCCTAGTAGGAACGATTATTTGCATCATGTTGCATTTGACTTATGAGACTCAACATAGGGGTTGGGTCCGTCTAGGACTAGCAACCTGAAATGAAAAGAGCATCCTGATACATCCTACTTGCTTTGTACATATATTTGTTTCGAACCTGCATATCGACCGGTTTCTGAATCTCGGGAATGTTGGAAAATTGAGAAAAAAAAAGAGAAAAGAGAAAAAAATATCAGTTAGGGAGTTAATTGATTATTTTAGAAATAAAAATTAATGACCAATTACTGGCGAAACTCTGCCGAAATTTTGAGGAAATAAAAAAAAAGGAAAATGTTTTATTTTGTTTTACTAAAAAAAAAAAAAGCAAAGAAAAATAGAAAAAAAAAGAGTCTTTTAATTTTGGAAAGTTGGTTGTTGAAAAATAAAAGGATAAAAAGAGTTTTTGTTTTAGTTTGAAAAACATAAGTTGTTTCATTATTTGTTGAAAAAGGAAAGTAAAAAGAGTCTTTTATTTTTTAGTTTGGAAAAATAGGTTGTTTTATTGTCTGTGAAAAATGAAAAAGAAAAAAAAGTCTGTTATTTTTAGCTTGGAAAAATAGGTTGTTTTATTTTTTGAAAAGAAAAAGAAAAAAAGTGTCTTGTTTCTAAAATAGTTTTTATTCGCTTATGAAATGCCAAAAATAAAAATGGAAAAGAGTCATGTTTTAAAATAGTTCGGTTAATTCGCCCGAACTACGCATGGTTTGATTCTCACAGGGCGTGAGATACGTAGGCAACCCTCGTCGGGTCCAATCTCCCCTTTGCAAAAATAGCCCAAAAATATCAAAATTTTAATTTTTGTCATAAATAAACTAGGTGATGCCGTTTTTCCCAAACGGGGCGCCGGAAGGCTGACTTTGCGCAAACAGCCACCTTTGGTCATATTTTGATTCTGACCCTCACAGCCTTAAAATCTTCGTCCCCGAGGCGCTGGAAGGCCGTGTTTGCAATACCGGGTCGTTTAATTTAATTTGGAAAAAACAAGAAAAAGAGTCAGTGGTCAAGTGAATACCGTTCAGATTTTGGGTCAAAATTGGCATATAGGGGAAGGAATCTGTCATTTTGTTTTTGGGTTTGTATTTCTTTTGATTAGAGTATATGGGTCGTTTGATTTTCGAGTCTGTATTGCATCGTTAAGTTGGTCAGTTTTGTCGTTATTATGAAAATGGAAAATTCCAAAAAATATTTTATTGTCGTTTACCTTTTATTTGCAAGAACTACGCACGGTCTGATTCATGCGGGGTCATGATACGAAGGAAATACCCATAAGTTTCGACCGCAACCAAAAAAAAATGAAAAATGGAAAAGAAGAATTGAATAAAAAAATGGAAAAGATGTTGTTAATAATGAGGACCGACTCAATCCATTCTAACATGTTTTGTTTTAAATTGTGAAGAAGGTTGAGGTGGTTGGTTTGTGGTAAGCTGAAAACACAAGATCTGAGGAAAAATGATAACTGACATCGAAGCTGTTACGAGTGCTCAAGAGACTCAGGGTCAGAGAGTTCAACAAGGGTCTATTGTGGTTGAGGAAAATAGAACACTGAAACAACAAATGACCAAAATGCGCCAAGCCTGGGCCAATGGCCAAGGACAGCCTTGTCACAAGTCACAATTTGCTACACAGCAAGAACAGTACCACTCTCCTGAATACCACTCGTACTCGTTTGAGCTTCCTGTAAACATCGAGAAGCCTGCCCGAAAGAGAGTACAGGAAGAAATAACCCAAAGAGTGAAAAGATTAGAACAACGGTTGAAAAACACGCAAGCAATGGCAGGTCAAAAGAGCGTTACTTTCAGAGATCTATGCATGTTCCCCGATGTCCACTTGCCGCCTGGTTTCAAGGTTCCAAATTTTGAAAAGTATAATGGACATGGAGACCCCATAGCCCACCTGAAAAAGTATTGCAACCAATTGAGAGGTGTGGGAAGAAATGAGGAATTGCTTATAGCTTATTTTGGGGAAAGCCTCACGGGAGTAGCATTTGAATGGTTTTTGGATCAGGACACATATTTCTTGTACGTCTGGGATGACATGGCACGAGCCTTTGTCAAACCGTTTCAATACAACATCGACATCGCCCCAGACCGCATTTCCCTTTCTAACCTAAAAAGAAACCAACTGAAAGTTTCAGGGAATATGCCATCAAATGGAGAGAGCAGGCAGCTAGAGCTAAGCCACTCATGGATGACCACGAGTTAATCACTGTCTTTCTATAGGCTCAAGAGCCAGATTATTTTCAATACATGACATCCGCAGTGGGTAAATCCTTCCCGGAAGCGATCAAAATAGGAGAAATGGTGGAGAACGGTCTTAAGACAGGCAGAATTATAAGTCAAACAGCTCTCAAAGCTGCAGCTCAAGCTGTCCAAATTGAATCTGGTAACATGAATGAGGGGGATGAAGAAATCATGGTGATATCAGGGTCGAGAAGAGGTCCTAGAAGAACATTCCGAAGGTATGTGCAGCCTCATCAAGTTTCCCATGACCCCCTTAAGCATTACTATCCACATCCAAACCCCCCATACTCTGTTGATTCTTCCCAGTATGTTGCCCAGCCATCAAATCACCCAAGAAAGCGAGCAAGAGTATCACAAAATCTCCACCAGCCTCCGCAAAATTTTCAATTACCTTGTAACCCACATCCAAGCCAGAGGTATAGAAGGGAACAAAAGTTGAAAGATAGTTTTACACCAATAGGAGAGTCCTATGCAAGCTTTTTTGAGAAGTTAAAACAACATGACATGATTGCACCTATTCCTCCAAATCAGGTGGACCGACGTGCGAGAAGCTTTGACTCATCTAAAAGGTGTGAATACCACTCCAATGCTCTGGGGCACAATGTGGAAAATTGTCGGGATTTGAAAAGAGAAATAGAAAGGATGATCCAGGAAAATTTGATTCAATATAGTGGCATCCAGAATATCACGCTGCATCCCTTACATGAGGAGGCACACTTGGTGGGGATGATGCCCGGTGACATGAGGTATGAGAATACTCTTGGGAACTTGTTGATTGAAGTTGAAGATACTGAAGTAGATAGTGGTCATGACAATATGGATGTGAAGCTTAGTGGCTAAGATGTCGTGTTTGTAATTGGAAAGACGCTCCATTCCTAAGTCAGCTGGGGAGGAGCTTTGGTGGTCCATTTGGCTGTCATTTCTGTTGTCCGGATTATTTGCAGGGTTGTAATCCGGATATTGTCTTGTGTTCAAACCCTCCTATCCTTTCATTTTTGTCTAGCTTGTTTAGTCGTAATGGTTCGTTTAAGTGTTGTCCATGGATGTTTCAGGTTCATTCTAGGGTTGTACTCCATTTTATTTGCTTGTTTTGTTATTCGAGTTATTTCATCATTGTCTAAATGCAAAATTCCGGTCTTTTGTTACTTCCAATCATTGTTCTTCGTTTAGTTCTTTTCTATCCTTTTGTTTTGTCTTTTGTCTAATGCTGGTTCTAGTGCCATGATATGCACGCATAATTCTCAGTCAGATATTTAAAAGCTATGTTAGTCGGGAAGCAAGGAAACCATTTTTGAAAACGATAAGGGCACTTGAGGGAATAAGAACAGATTGGGACATTTTAAGATTGTTTGACGCCCGAACCATGTGAAACTGGGGCAAGTAAAACATAAAAATCCCCGTAAAAGCAAGTTGGCCACCGGTCGGAAATGGCCGTCAATTCCGATGCGGTCAAGAGATGATGTGTATGGTTTCTTTATTCTGATTGTACTTGTTTTGTATTTGGCATATTTTGAAGTTTGAAAGGACGAAGGCGTTTTGTTCTGCTATCTAAACACTTTACCCTTTTGTGAACCTCTTTGAGCCTTATTTGTTTTCTTTCATACCCCTCTTTCGGAATCAACGACATACTTAAATAAATGCAAGTGCCGGAGATACGCAAATGGAAAAAGAAGGAAAAAAAAGGAAAAGGAAGAAAGGAAAAGGAGAAAGAAAGAAAGAAAGAAAGGAAGAAAGAAAAAGAAAAAAAAAAGAAAAGGGGAAGAAAAGAAAGGAAAAGAAAAGAAAGAAAGAGAAGAAAGAAAAAGAAAATGAAGAAAAGAAAGGAAAAAGAAAAAAGAAAAAAAAAGAAAAAAAAAGAAAGAGAGAGAAAGAAAATCGCAACAACGTAGTTTCTATGGCGTGAACTACGTTTGACTTGATCCCAAAAGGGTACGTAGGCAGCCTCTTTGAGGTTCAGTCATACCAAAACAAAAATCCAAAAGTCCCTAAGCAAGAAACTGGGGCAGAAATTGTGGTTGTTGTGAGAAGTTGGATTCCGAAAGTTGTAATTTTAACCCATTTTGAAATTATTTTGAGCCTTTTATACCCTTTCTTTCTAACCCATCCAAAAGCCTACATTACGGTCCAAAGAAAGACCTTCTGATCAGTCTTTGAGAAATACTAAGTCAAGCAGGTAAGGTGATTCCTGTCAGGGGCAACGCTTCGGTCCAAACAAGGAAAATGAAGACGAGAGAATCGTATTGATGAAAATCCTCATGGGTATCGCAAGGTGATGAAAGCTGAGAGAAATAAAAAATGAGAGAGTCTTATTGGTGAAAACCTTCATGGGCACCTTGAGGTGACAGTAAGTTGAGAGAAAGAACGAAATGAGAGAGGTTTGATGGTGAAAACCCTTTGGGGCACTACAAGCCGAATAAGGAATGCGAATCAAATTGGATAAGCGGAGCAATGAAGCCCAGTCTCACGGCAAAAAGGAACAACAAGAGATGAACATCATATTTGCTTAACAGAATAGGTCGCAGGTGCATGTCAAGGTCATTAGAGTCGGTATCCACATCCGATAGGTTTCTACTGTATAGTTTTCTTATTAGGAATCATCTCTTTCTATTTCTCCTTTACTCTGTTCCTTTTGTTTTGTTTATGTCCCCTTTCTGAGTCTTTTGGTCGTAACAAGTGTGGAATGCCTTCAAAGTTGGCCACCAGCTTTCCAATTGCACAAAATGGGGTCACAAGTCAGGAAAATAACAAGAGCACTAAGCTGGTAATAATCAACATACTTTGGGATCCTTATGAAACACAAAGTTTGGTAGATGTCGGTTCAGGAATAATGCAACAGATAGAGGGTATTGGGATTGAATGGGGAAAAAGGGTATTTCAGTGACACAGATGACGGGGAAAGTGGTTAATCAGTAAACATGCAAGACCTTCAAGAAGAATCAGTTGTCACAGAAAACATATGGGTCAGATAAGAAGACTAGAAGTAATAATTGAGAGATAATCGTCAAGAAGGGCGGAAGTTATCAGCCAAGTTTCAAAGATGGCCGGACAACGCAAAGCATGGAAAGGAGAAAAGGAAAATCATCCCAGCAGGAGTACCACAACCAACCACCGCACTTTTAAACTGACGGAATTTTCTTTGATTTGAAACAGGGGCATGGAAATGTTATTGATGGCAGAAAGATATGCTACAGGAGGATTATCAAACTGGGGCAGAAAATTTTCTGTCGTGTTGAAAATTTTCTTGAAGTCAGGTACCCATCTGAAGAACATGAGGGTCAATACAAGTGTTTTTAAAAAGAGAAAAAGAGAGGAAAGTAGTTTTCAGGAAAGAAACACCAGTTCTAAGAAAAGTAATTTTTGGAGGAATGAAATACTAGTTTTTAGGGAAGTGGTTTTTTTTAAGGAGGACAACACCAGTTTTTAGGGAAGCAGTTCTGAAGGAAGATAATTCAAGTTAGTGGGTAGGTAAAACAAATTTCGAAGGAAAGTGGTTAAAAGATAAAAATCTTAGTCTGTTGAATTTTTCACCTAAGATAAAGAAATCTTAGTCTGTTGAATCTTTCACCTAAGATAAAGGCAGAAGTTGGAAAAGAAAGGATGGCATAATTTAGATAAAGGCAGAAGTTGGAAAAAAGAAGGGAAGGCAGAATTTGAGGAAAAGAAAGGAAGGCATAATTTAAAGAAGGGGAAGACAGAAGTCGAAAAAAAAGGAAGACATAATTTGGGAACAAGAAAGGAAGGCAGAATTTGAAAAGAAAGGAAGTTGGAATTTGGAAAATTTAAGAAAGTCGGGATCACACAAAAATGGACCTAGTCTGATGAATTATCTCCTAGAGTCAAAATCTCAGTCTAATGAATCTTCCTCCTGAGATCACACGAAAATGGACCTAGTCTGATGAATTATCTCCTAGAGTCACAATCTTAGTCTGGTGAATTTTTCATCTAAGATAAAGATAAAAATCTTAGTCTGTTGAATCTTTCTCCTAAGATTAAAATCTTAGTCTGATGAATTTTTCGCCTAAGATAAAGATAAAAATCTTAGTCTGTTGAATCTTTCTCCTAAGATGGAAATCTTAGTCTGATGAATTTTTCACCTAAGGTAAAGATAAAAATCTCAGTCTGTTGAATCTTTCTCCTAAGATGGAAATCTTAGTCTGATGAATTTTTCACCTAAGATAAAGATAAATCTTAGTCAGTCGAATCTTTCACCTAAGATGAAAATCTTAGTCTGATGAATTTTTCACCTGAGATAAATTCTGAATTTTAAGATACATTTTAGTTTTTAAACTTTTAAAAAGTTGCATTCCAGTCTTATCACAATTCACGTTTTGGTTCTTATTAATATGTGGTAACAAACAACCAGTTTTCCAAACTGTGGCAGAAAGTTTTCTTTGTTTTGTCTATTTTTGTGAAGTCAGGAGCCCGCCTGGATAATAGAGGAATACATTCAATTTCAAATTCAGCAATCAGGAGCCCGCCTGAAGAACAGAGGTGATACAATTCAAATTTTAGTTTTCAATCGACTTTTTGTATTTTTGAAGTCAGGAGCCCGCCTGAAGAACAGAGGCATACAATTCAAGTTTCGGAAGTCAGGAACCCGCCTGTATAACAGAGGAGCCTGCCTGAATAACAGAGGGATACATTCAATTTCAAGTTTCGGAAGTCAGGAGTCCGCCTGGAGAATAGAGACATACAATTCAAGTTTCAGCAATCAGGAGCCCGCCTGAAGAACAGAGGTAATACAACTCAAATTTTTAGTTCTCAATTGATTTCTTTGTCTTTTTGAAGTCAGGAACCCGCCTGAAGAACAGAGGTATACAATTCAAGTTTCGAAAATCAGGAGCCCGCCTGGATAATAGAGGAATACATTTCAAATTTTAGAAGTCAGGAGTCCGCCTGGAGAATAGAGACATACAATTCAAGTTTCGGAAATCAGGAGCCCGCCTGTATAACAGAGTCAGGAGCCCACCTAGATAACAGAGGAATACATTCAATTTCAAGTTCAGCAGTCAGGCGCCCACCTGGAGAACAAGGGAAAACAACTCAAGTTTCTAGGGAAAACAGTTTCGAAGGAAGACAGTTCGAGTTTCAAGGAAAATGGTTCAAAGTGTAATAGAAAATAGTGTCAAGTAACAAGGGAGGACAGTTCAGGTTCAGCAATCAGGCGCCCACCTAAAAAAAAGGGAATTCAATTCAGAAGGCAATTCAGAAGTTGATGAATGATGTGAGCTGCTCAAGACATGGCCGAGGTCACAAGCACTACATGTCCGGTCCTGACCCAGAAGCTGTAGAAGAACGAGCTAGCACCTGCAGCTAACAAGTGTCAAGGTTCAAATCTAAAGTCTGTATGAAGAACCATTCAAGACTCAAGATCAAGCTTCAGAAGACTTATAGATAGGAATCTTGTAGCTCGTAGTCGATAGGCTTAGCTAGTCTTTTTCATCTTTTGATTTTTGATGTAATAACAGAGACCGCAGACCGGAACCTCGACGGAATGGCATCTCGACCGGATCTCTACCTCGACATACTCCATCACCTCACTCATTTCTGAACTACACGTGGCCTGATTCCTTTATAGCCAAGGATATGTAGGCAGCTCAAATGCCAGAGCTCGGTCACATCCCCCTTTTCTCTTAGTCTTAGTCTCTCCAAATAAGGGTCGGGTCAAAAACCTGTCTAGTCAGCCTTTATCTGAAAACTTTGTACGTTTCCAGTCAAAGAGGGGCAGTTGTACACATGTGATTTTTGAACCTCCCCAAGATCTTTTATATATTAGCGTAAAATATTTAATTTAGGCATAATATAGATACTTTAAGTAATTTTGACTCTTTTACTCTATTTTATTACAAGAAAACAAAATCACAAAAATAGGTTCATTTATGTTTTGTAGTCATTTTTAATTAAAAAAATCTTAAAAATATATACGACAATAGTATCGTATTTTTATTTTAATATGATATTTTGAAAATACCAAAAATAGATTTGTTTTAATGGTTAGTTTTATTTTAATAACTATTTGAATAGTAAGAATAATTAACAAATGGGCGCGTATTTTTAATCTCATTCGCGGCAAAAGAATAGAGCTTGGGCTCGAGCAACCCATCTTTAGGCCTAATTTTGGACCTAGCCCACAATTGCCAAGCCCATAATTCCTAGGCTCATACCCCTTAACCTAAAACCCTACCACTAACCTAGACCTATATATATTAAACAAAGCCTAAAACTAAAAGAGGAGCTGAAGGAAAAGCAGCAAAGCTGCGCATGAAGAAGAAAGCTTCTTCGTTTAAGAAGCTATTACGAGCAGCAGCTAGAACGAGCTGCGCAACACAAACAACCTCCCCCCGACCATCATCTTCTTCACGACCCACCATCCCTGCGTCGTCTTCTTCACGACCCACCACCCTTGCGTCGTCTTCTTCGAGCACACGACCCTCACCCCCTCCACGTCTCCGTCTTCTCCAAACGCACCCCACTGTTGTTCTCTTATTCTTCAGTAACAGCCAGCATCCAGTAGCTCCATCGACGACCACCGTTCAGCTCACCATCGTCGCCGGACCTCTTCACGTCCACCAACAACCATCCTCGCGCAAGCCTGAACCAAACAGCCATCACTACCTTTTTCCTTCAACTATAACACACCCAAACTACCCCAGCCAGCAACTACTCTCATGCCTCCAAACTCCATAGAAGCAGCTGAATAGAGCTCCAAAATGAGCTGACAACTCCCAGTAAACTCGCCTGTAAACCACTCCGAAGGAGCCTCGAAAAACAGTCCAAAATCCGGCCAGGAATCAGAAATAAAGGAGTGTCTCGTTTCTTGCCCAGATTCGCCGAAAAACGCGCCTAGTTCATCTCATTATTGTTTCGTTCAAAATCCGGCAGAGTCCGTTTGGTTTTCCATCGGAGTTCCTGTTTTTCCGTTGAGGTCGGCGATTTGTCGAGGTACTATCGTTGGTTTTCGGTTTGAGATCTGTCCAGAGGTCGTCGGATTCATCTCTTTTATTTCCCATGTAAGGTTAGTTTCTATTTTATTGTGTCATTGATAATAATACTACATTGGTTGGTCAATATTTGTCGCCGGAGAAACTCCTTCGCTAAGGTTTAAATTTTGTTCTTTGGGTGTCTTCTTGGAGCTTTTATCTGAGGTTTCATATCATATGCTTTGGTTTTGTTGTTGTAAATATGTGGTTTTCGATGTTAGCGGCTAGGAAGGACAATAATATGGCGTGTTTGATTTGTTTAAAGATGTGCTAATTCTGTTTGAAGTTGAATAAGCTTTTCATAGGAGATGACGGTTCATTTGAGGGCTACCTTGGGTATTTATTGTACTTTTACTCTTTTATGGTTTCTAGCCTTCTTTGGATTGTAACAGTGTGGTGCTACTAGTTTTCTTTTTTTCTTTTTTTTTTCTTTTTTGGTATAAATAACATACTATTTTAAAAATGTATTTGGATAGGTTTAAAAGTTTCATCTTAAAAAAGATAGTAAATATATCTTTGGGTTGTGTACACGCTCGCGTGACATAATTACGATTCTAAATCAATTCGGAATATGCGTTTCACAACTTCGAGCAAGCTTTCTTAAATTGTTTTAATAGGCCGAAGTGCGCCATGTCGAATAAAATTCCAAAACTCATGGCCCTCATTTATTTATTTACTTCAAATCCTTAGAAATCGAGGTGTGCCATTTAGTTGAAATTCCATGGCCCTCGCAAAGTGCAAACGCGTAGTTGCTTTAAGCGCGCTCTTAATAGAATTACCTTCCTAAACTCGGGTGCGCATTGATGCGACCCAAATCCAAATCTCGATGAAGTCGAAATGTGTTGACAATACGGGCGCATTGATTGCGACGGGGTTCGAAACGCGTTTTCACGACATCGTAATTCTTATAAAATAAATAATGATAGAAAAGAGGTTCACAAATTGAGACGAGCCTCACCACACAAAAATGAATAAATGTGGGGCCCTCAATAAATGGTTATTAAAAATGATTAGAATTTGGGATGACCATTTAGCGAACTTCTCAGTCTTGCCCAAAATAATATTACGTTAGAATCTTTAGGTGCGATTTTAATTAAATTACCTTCTTAAACTTGGGTGCGCATTGATGCGACCCAAATCCAAATCTCGACGAAGTCGAAATGTGTTGACAACCACGGGTGCATTGATTGCGACGTGGTTCGAAACGCATTTTCACGACGTTGCAATTCTTTTTAAAAATAATTATAATAAAAGTGATTCAAAATTAAATAAAAAGCACATAAGCTAGAACGTGTATTAAAATCAGATAAAATCAAATACAACAGTTAAGCGACCGTGCTAGAACTACGGAGCTCGGGAATGCCTAACACCTTCTCCCGGGTTAACAGAATTCCTTACTCGGATTTCTGGTTCGCGGACTGTTAACAGAGTCATAAATTTCCTCGGTTTGGGATTCAACCGGTGAGTTGGGACACCATTAATCTCCCAAGTGGCGACTCTGAATAATTAATAATTAAATCACGTTCTGATTGTCCTTTAAATGGAAAAACCCCTTCACGCCCTTCCGGGGGTGTAGGTGAAAAAGGAGGTGTGAAACTCATGTAACGCGTCTACACATTTTTGTGCAGATTCATGTACTTATGATTGAATTGGTTGAAGACTTATGCATGTACTACTGGAGACTTCAAAGTATACCCGTTCGACGTTTGCAGGCCCCAAAGTCACCTTCTGTTGTATTTTATTTTCATTGTCTCCTATTATTCCGGAACACTGATATACTCTTTATTTATAGTTACTCTTAGAAAGACTTGTGACTTGTACTACCGGTTTTGGAATTTTTTAATTGAAGTTGGTTTGACTATGTCGCTAATGAAATTATTTAATGTATTGCAGTTAAGTTAGTTAAATTCCATTAGTGATCAGTATGTATTAGGCTTACCTAGTTTTTGACACTAGGTGTCATCACGACTTCCTCGGAGGGATTTTGGATCGTGACAGTAATAGGTGAGATATTTTAATAAACTATTTACATTATATCCACAATATAATTTCAGTTAATAATGATTTATCTTATTGAAAGAATATTAAAATCATATAAATCTTTTATAATATAATATATTATAAATATATTAAATGGATATTTTGCTGAAAAAATAAAACTGTCCAACATAAAAATAAAATATTGAAAATAAATACCAGAAATCCCCTTAGTATAAATATACTTTTGAGGTATAATTTCATTATAAAATATACTCAATGGTGTGTATTTAATATCGTATACATAAGGTATGTTTTTAATTCAAATGTTGTTATGTACATTATATATATGAAGTATATATAAATGTTTATATTTAATATGTCATATTTTAAAATAGATATGTTGTATCAAATATTTGGGAAAATCTGCCATGCAGATAAGCTATGACAACATATTAGAAAGAAATTTTATACTTGAATACTTGGTCGTGTGGCAGGTGATAATACTCTATATAATACATCAAATTATATATCGTTGAAGAATAAAAAATATGAGGAGAAAGAAAAATATTTGGTTTAACTCTTGTGTTGGTAATTTCTTAGAAGAATGAGATTTACCGAAGATTGTGAGAAAGCAACAATCATATTTGAATATCATTTTCGAAAAAGTAAAGTTTAATTGATAAGTGATGGGAAGAACTTCTACTGAAATAAAGGAATACATGAAATTTCTCCCAATGAGAGAAGAGCGATTATTTATTATGAGAGAGAAAGAGAAATTAAGTTATCAAGAATTTAAACATAATCCCTTGTTTTTAGGAAGAGTTAGAAAATAAATACATTATTAATTACTAGTATTTATTTATATGTGCTATATTTGTAATAAAGTGTGCTATTATTGGAATAATCCAAATAGTAAAATATCACGGGCTAGCCAGTTTTTGGACCGGTCATTCAAAAACAGCTAGCGTTTGCAAAGTCATTGAAAAATAGCCACTATTTTGCTGCACCACGAAAAGTTCCAACATAATATACTGGAAATCGGTGCACCTGTGTATGAACTTCCAACATATTATGTTGGAACTCCAACACGTGGAAATGTAACAACCTGGCCGGTCGTTTCATGAGTCACAGTCCTGTTCTCCCCATTTCTGCTTCTTTATGTGTTATTCAGCTGTATTTCATCATATCGTGTTGGTTGTTCTGTGTTCGGAATGGTCATGGAGTGAAATGAGACACTTAGTCTCTTATTTGGAAGCTTTAGTTGGAAAAGTCAACCGGAAGTTGATTTGTGAGTAAATGATCTAGGAATTTGTGTTTTATGGTTCAGATAGCTTTGTTATGCGATTTGGGACTTAGGAGCTTGTTTGAAATGTAATTTGGAGGTCAGTGGTAAATTTAGGCTTGAATTGGAGAAATTGGAAATTTGGCATTTTCCGGTCGGCAGTGAAAATCTTGATATCGGGGTCGGAATGTAATTCCGAAAATTGGAGTAGGTCTGTTGTATCAAATTTGACGTGTGTGCAAAATTTCAGGTCATTCGGATGAGGTTTGATAGGTTTTGGATCGATTGCGGAATTCAGAAGTTTGAAAATCCTTAGGCTTGAATCCGAGGGTGATTTGGTGTTTCGATATCGTTTTGAGTGTTCCGAGGGTTGGTATGAGTTTGAATGACGATATGTGACTTGTTCATATTTTTGGTTGAGGTCCCGAGGGCCTCGGAATGAATTCAGAAGGTTGTCGGAAAGCTTGGTATTGAAAATCAGCAGCTTCAGCTGTTGTGTTCTGTCATAACCGCACCTGCGAATTGGGGACCGCAGGTGCGAGCTGCAGAAGCGGAAGGGTGATCGCAGAAGTGAAATTGGTCGCAGGAGCGAGGTCTGGACCGCATCTGAGAGCCCGCAGGTGTGAGACCTGGGTCACAGGTGCGGCGTCTGAAGAGTTAATAAAAAACCACATATGCAATTTAGTTGACCGCAAGTGCGGTCCATAGGAGCGAGATTTTGGCCGCAGGTGTGGAAATGCCTGGGCAGAAACTATATAAGCATCCCTTTGCGAATTTTTGCACATTTCTATCATTTTTTAAACGGGATTGGAGCTTTTGGAGGATTTTGAAGAGGAAATCAAGAGGATTCTTGTTGAGGTAAGATTTTTGAACTTAATACTTGTGTCTATAGTGAATTTCAGTTGATTAAACATGGAAATTGAAGATATTAGGGATGAAAATTGGGAAATTAGGGCTTGAAATTGGAGAGATAAAATTGGGGATTTGAGGGGCCATTTGGGGTCCGATATTGATGATTTTGGTATGTATAGACTTGTGAGAGGATAAGGATTCTAGTGTTGTGAATTTTATCGGATTCCGAGATGTGGACCCGGGGGTCGGGTTTGACCAATTTCGAGATTTTTGAGTTTATTTGATAATTTTCGCGTGGGCTTTGTTCCTTTGGCTTGTATTGATGTTATGATTCTCATTTTGGATAGATTCGGGACGATCTAAGGCCGAGTCGAGAGGCAAAGGCATTGCGGAGTAGATTTTTATCCGGTTCGAGGTAAGTAACGATTGTAAATCTAGACGTAAGGTTATGAAACCCCGAAAGTTCATACTGTTTTGATAACTGAGGTGACACACATGCTAGGTGACGGGTGTGTGGGCGTGCACCCATATGGACTGTGACTTGGTCCGTCCCGTGGCGACTGTAGAGTTGCATATTTTGATAAACTTTATATGATATCCATGTGTTTTAGAAATGAATCTGTTAACTTGGGCTGAATGTCATGTTTGGGGCCTTGTGCTGAACTGTTTGGACCCGTAGGGGTATTTAACTACTTTTCTCACACTGTTTGATTTGAAAGCATATCCCCAGTCATGATTTTTACCTGTTTATTTTGATTCAGTTTCATTACTCAACTTTTAAATATATGGAAACTGTTTGGGATGAGTTCCCTAATTTTTTACTGAAATGCACGAGTGACTGTGAGGTTGATGATTGAGAGAGGTCGAGTACTTGATTGTGAGGATTATATATACTTATGGATCGGGTTGCACGCCGCAGCGATATATATATATATTGGATCGGGCTGCACACCGCAGCAATATATTGGATCGGGCTGCACGACGCAACAATATAGCGCTTGGGCTATAGGAGCCCCTCCGGAGTCTGCACACCCCCAGTGAGCGCAGTCGACTATATATATTTACGAATCATGTTGTACGCCGTAGCGGTTACTATTATGAGATATATATTGAGCGGGAGTGCTGAGTGTGAGTACTGATTGACGAGAGTTGAGTCACGAGTGACTGAGAAGCTTTGCCCGAGGGGCTTGTTTAAGAAATTACTGTTTTCACTCTTCTTTATACTGAGCCTCTATTGAAAAATGCTAAACAAATGCTTTACAGAACTTTCATTGAAACTAAAATTTTTATGAGATATTTATTGAACTACAGATTTTGACTTTGATATTTTTATTGAGATTCTTTGATAGATTATGTATATGATTTTAAATGCTCGTTACTGCATTCAGCCTTTATTTACTTTGATTACTTACTGAGTTGGCGTACTCACGTTACTCCATGCACCTTGTGTGCAGATCCAGGTGTCAGAGCCTCCGAGTGAGAGCTGATCGTTGCCTTCAGAGTTTTATCCGGAGATTGCAAGTTAGTTGCACGGCGTTCACAGTCCTGCCTTTCTCCTTCCTATCCTTAGTATTTTATATTTCAGTTTTATCTTGTAATAAGCAGACAGTATTGGATTGTATTTAGTGGCTCATGACTAGTGATACCAGGATCGACTGGGTTGATGTACTTACGTATTTGTTTTTCGCATATTTTTGATAAATTAAAATGAAAGACTTGTGATCGTGTTTGAATTGGAAATGAATTTACAAAGACCTTTATATTGTTCGTGTTGTTTTCGGCTAGCCTACTACTGTGATAGGCGTCATCACGATCGAAGTGTTTTGGGTCGTGACAGGAAAGTTCTAGCATAATATACTGGAGATTGGAACACTTGTGTATGAACTTCCAACATATTATGCTGGATTGGTATATTATACTGGAACTCCAGTATATTATGCTGGAAATCCAGTATATTATTCTGGAGTATTTTTCGGATTTTAAACAGTATTTTCGTTCAGATTTATCTTTACATGAAAATTGGCCAAATTTCGATTACTTTTGAAACTATGACTATTTTTGAATGACCACTTGTAAATCTGGCTATTTTTAATTCACGGGCTAACCAGTTTTCGGACTGGTCATTCAAAAGTAACCAGCGTTTGCAAAGTCATTGAAAAATAGCCACGATTTTGCTGCAACACAGAAAATTCCAACATAATATACTGTAGATCGGTGCACCTGTGTATGAATTTCCAGCATATTATGCTGGAATTCCATTACGCGAAAAGATCCAGCATAATATACTGGAGATTGGAGCACCTGTGTATGAACTTCCAGCATATTATGCTGGACCGGTATATTATACTGGAACTCTAGTATATTATGATGGAATTCCAGTATATTATGCTGGAGTATTTTCCGGATTTTAACAGTGTTTTCATTTAGATTTATCTTTACATAAAAAGTGGCTAAATTTCGATTACTTTTGAAACTGTGGCTATTTTTGAATGACCACTTATAAATCCGGCTATTTTTAAATTTCTCCCATCCAAATATGGTAACATTAGTATAAATACTAGTTTATAAGAGCCCTACAATGTAAAAATCTCAGGAAGGGGAATATATGTAATCGGAGATTTGAATTTACAGTAAATTTTTATGTTGTTCAACTGGTCTTAAATCTCACAAGATCAATTTAATTTTTCTTCGATACATATGCTAGTTTAAATTTATTCATTCTGCCGCGCCTGCTTTGTATTAATTGCAGTAATAATTATTCAGTAAATTTTAGTTTGGTCCCTTAAGGATTCTATCAAATACTATAATTTTACTGTATTATTTAATATTCATTAAAGCAAAACAAATCTAAAAGGTGGAGAGTGATAATTTGAATTTTTAATTTCTTAAGGAAATAAAAACAGTGAAAGTTGACTGATTATAATCCTAGGGACAAATGATTTAAAGTTAGTCATCAAAACAAAATAATTGAAACCAACGACACTCAAATACTTTCTTCTATAGTTGCTCGATTTGTAAAGAAATTGAAAAAATAGATACTCTCTCAAACAACAGATTACATATTTATCCCTCCTAGGAAAATTTTATAAAAATAATATTCCTTCGTTTGGTTGTATGGATTAGGGAAAGTCACTTCAACCTAAAACTCTGAATGGACAAAATCGACCACGGCTTTCTTGGTCACCGACTTGAATGTCTTGGCCTCAACCCATTTGGTAAAATAATCAATGGTTACCAGAATGAACCTGTGCCCATTGGATGTTGCCGGCTCAATTGGTCCAATCACATCCATGCCCCAAGCAACGAAGGGCCATGGTGCCGACATTGTGTGCAACTTGGATGGTGGAGAATGAATCAAATCTCCGTGTATCTGGCATTGATGACACTTGCGCACGAAACTGATACAATCTCGCTCCATGGTAAGCCAATAGTAACCAGCTCGGAGGATTTTCTTTGCCAACACATATCCACTCATGTGGGGTCCACAAACTCCCGAATGTACTTCAGACATGACAGCTGTAGCTTGTCTGGCATCTATGCATCTTAATAATCCAAGATCTGGTGTTCTTTTATACAAAACTCCTCCGCTTAAGAAGAATCCATTTGCCAATCGCCTAATGGTCCTCTTTTGATCTCCTGTGGCTTGTGCGGGATATATCCCCATCCTGATATACTCCTTGATGTCGTGGAACCATGGTTCACCATCAAATTCTTCTTCAACCATATTGCAATAAGCGTGCTGATCGTGGACTTGAATATGTATCGGATCTACATAAGCTTTGTCCGGATGATGCAACATTAATGCCAGGGTAGCCAATGCATCGGCAACCTCATTTGGTTGACCATATGGGGAAAACATAGTCCTGACATAACTATTCCGCACATAAAATTCGGAACAAAATAATGTACAATTTTAGTTGGAGAGATTAGGAAAAACAATCTCCGCATAATTGATGCAGCATTTGGTTGACCATATGGGAAAAAATATAATCCTGACATAACTATTCTGCACATAAAATTCTGAACAAAATAATGTACAATTTTAGTTGGAGAGATTAGGAAAAACAATCTCCGCATAATTGATGCAACATTTGATTGACCGTATGGGAAAAAATAATCCCGACATAACTATCCTGCATAGATGGCTGTATTAAATAATACATGCATTAAATTATACGAGAATTTATGTATTTATATTATGCGAGATAACATGTGATACGAAGATAAAAGTAGAATGAACAGAGTTTATAGAGTGCATTGAAGTGGAGTTGAAGGAGAAGAAGCTAAGGAAACACTTTGCAGTTGATATTGATAATGCCTAACAATTCCAGAAATATCAAGAAAAGCATTCTGTAAACCATTGTTGACTACAGAATTACTGGTAGCAGCCTTGCCTTCAACTTTTATACCAAAGTTTTCCCAAGTGATTTATTGCTATTATATAAAAATAACAATCACAAATTAGCAAAGACACCTCAATTCCATTCTTGGTGTGATTGGCTAATGATCCATTTGATCACCTCTGAATCAACAACAACCCAGTAAACTACCACAAGTAGGGTCTGGGGGAGGGTAGTGTGTACGCCGACCTTACCCTGCCCCGGAGAAGTATAGATCCTTGACTCAAAGAAGACGAAAAGAGAAAGCACATCAGTAACAACAACAGAAGCCAAAAAAATAATATCAGCATCGTAAGAGCCGAAAATAGATGGAAAAAGCACTAATAATAACCAGCAATAATGGCTTGATCACCTCGGAATCAAATATTAGAAAAAGGTTCTCTACATATTCTATTGACCTATAAATCTCCAACAAGACTAAAATAATATAGAAAATGTAAGAACAAAAATGATAGTACCTCTCTATTGCTAAAGTAGTATGCCCATGTTTGACTTCCCACCAAAACTCTATGCTATTGAACAAACTTTAACAGAAATTTTAAGAACTAAAAAGATAAGATTTATGTCTCTCTCTTCCAATCGCAACTATGGAATGTATCGGCTTCAATGTTGTTGATCATTCTTGCTCAACTCTTTGGCTGGTGCTTAACATCTACTTTTCCGGATTTTAGTTCGTTTCTTGGTTGTCTTCTTCTCTGCTACATTTTCTATCAATAGGTCCTCTGACCGTTATTGTATGAAACAAAATGTCAAAGATATCTATGTATATGCCTTGAAGGCTTGAACTTATGCTACTAAATCAATTTTGATTAATTATCAATCAACTCATCGTTTTACTCACTCTTATCAAATACTCTAATCTTCTTCACATAGTATTGCTTTCAAGAATGCATTTCGTGCTTGATCAAATACCAATAAGCTAAGCTATACTTAGTCGAATGAAAAGTCATCCACAGTATTGAATAACAATATGTGATAAGATCGGAGCCTTCATTTAACGGGCACCTAGAGCACCAACCAGCAACAAGAACTATAGTGCTGCAGCATCTCTATTCAAATTCATCTAATCTATCTACAGAACAAGCGTAACACACTTAAATTTACAAAACAACTCACCTGCTTTAAGCAGCTCGAGCTTGTCCTCCTCCCCAGCTTACACTCCATATTTTTCAATTCTCCACTTTAATTGTCTGTCCCTGGATAGATAAATGACATGTTTGTGCTCCTCTTATAACTTCTCAAGATAAAATGCAACTGTACATGACAATGCAAGTGTGAAGCTGCGTTAACCTTCAGTAAAAGAAAACCAGCATATTCAAGACATTGTTATACATTTATCTGAGAAAACATTTTCCTTAAATTGGAGCCAAAACACAGGGAAGGATTTCATTCCTTGTGCAAATAAAAGAGCTCAAATTGAATGTGATTTCACATGAGGTTCTGTCTAAGCAGAGAGTTCAAGCATCATGAAAATTATTAAAATAGAACACAAAACTTATACATAAAAGAAAACTCCAGAGATAAACAGAGTTTCAGTTGGGAAACAAATGCCTATGAAAATGATTATTATTTCTAACTCAGATATTCTGTTATAATCATTTTCTTTTTGTCTATTCTCAATATTTCCGTGTCCTCTTCTTTTTGTGTTCGAACTCATCCCTCAGAATTGTGCTGTTACCGATGAATATTTTATAGCAGGTGAAAGGTGGTACCTAAAGAACGTTAGGAAAAGCTCAATGAAGCATCCAAAGTTCAGTCGAGTGTCATTTTCTTTTTCCATAGGTTTAGTAACACAGTAACTCCCTCCTGTAAAGTAGCTTTCTCAGCAACTTCATAATTCCACAGCTCAGAGATGATGTATCCTCCACTTGGGTTATATACATTAATCTCAGTCAAAGCAGTTGTGACAGCTTTATACACTTCCTCACCGTAAGTTTTCTTCAAGCCTTTCAGCTTTTCATCTTCATCATCAATTACAGCCTGAAACAGCATTAACAGTATAAATATGTAAAACTTCCAGTATAGAAAAGACTGGTGAATAGTAGATCCAGTGAAGTGTGTTTTGTTTATTCCGCTAATTGATTCTATTCAGAAAGTAACAAATGCATCCAATCTACATTCTTGAGTATTCAAACCTACGAATAAACTCATATATATCTTTAAATCAACTATTACAACCTGATTCGCACAACCTAGACAAAAGCTACAAACTGGAGTCTAACAGCACTGGTTGGATAATCAGGCGATTCCTATTTGTCACAGAACCAGACAACCCCTGTTGACCACACAAAACTGAAAACACTAGGTAGAAATAAAATGCAGACACTTCTGCAGCAAAACTGTTTAGAATGTTAAAGTGTATTCATAGAAACCTGGATGCTAATTACATTAAATCTTCCTAAATCAATACCAATGACTGATTAACCCTTTCACATCAATGGTGCAATATAATCCGTCCGTTATCAGCATTGAATCACAGATTTTTGACAAACTAGTATGCACAATTTCCAACAATTTCCGATAGTAGCCTATATATTTATGCCACCATTGAGGGAAAAAGAAACTAAAAATCAAGTTTCAAACAGACTGCAACAGAAGCAAGAGAAGACACACAGCATACTCCAACTATGCAGTGTCTACAAAATAGGTCACATTACACTGGTCAAGTAAATCCAATAAATTCTCACAAAATGATCAGCATTTCAAAGTATACATCTGTGGTAGAAACTAAAACAAATGGAAGCCAATCTATTTTTTGTCTTCGTACTTAGTAAAAGACTCAACGCCATGAACCAGAAGAAAAGCATACCTGATGTTTCCCATTTATGGAAATGACTTTAATGGGATGCCATTCAGGGTCTCTAAGGTACTCCTCCCACAACGAGCACAACTCAGAAGCTATCTCCTCTGCTTCTACCTCATTATATCTCCTCTTCATTGCTTCAAGAAATGGTCTGCTGTCGAGCTCTCCCATCCTCTTAACACCAATAGGACCATTTCTAGGTAATTCTTTCAAACCCTATTGAGAAATTAAACTGTCAGTTCCTCAAATCTTGTTTATCAAATGCTGAAGCCACCCAAACTCCTCAACCCCCCCAAAAGAGATTTTGAACCAGAAAGAAAAACAAAAATCAAAGAAAAAGGAATAAAAAATCCAATTTACTACCCTGTCAAATATTAAAAAGTAGATCTATAAACCATTTTGGGCTAGTAATATAATCAACACGTATCATCAAGTAGACCGAGGAGCTCACCCCACCTAAATCCTCAAAAGCACGCTACAATATGCTAGTAACAGTCCTTTTTTTTTAAATAAATATGACTATAATTACTATAGATAGACACTATCAACAATGTATAATGAAACCAGATTACTTGACATACATTAACCAATTCTTTAAGTGCTTCCTGCAGCTCATCATTGCTCTTTCGTTCTTTCACAATCAAGGTTTGGTTCAAAGCCACTAGATCTTCATATTTTTCTTCCTTTTCTCTTAAATCCATAAGCAGTGTGTCAACTTTTTGCAGAACTTCCTGATTGGCCTCTTCTTCAATCTGCTTCATAGTCACTCGCAATCGCTCCACTTCAATTTCCCCTGCTTGTTTCGCGACAAGTTGTTTCTCAAGCTTAATAATTCTCTTATGGAGTTCCTCCTTTTGTTTCTGCAGACAGCAAAATGGCACCTTAGTGATTTTTTATATACCATGGGAACTTAACAATCAAGATAACGTCAGTAACAAGCAAACGAGGAACCTGAAAACCAGACCTTCAGTTCTTCTGCCAATTTCGGTAATTTTTCATCAACATTCCTTTGCTCTTCAATCACAGCACTAAGGGAGGTTTTTAGGATAGCATTCTGGAGGAACAACAATAAGACTTCATGAAAACTATCTTCAATTCAACTAAAGGTAGGCACGTAAGGGTGCTTGGTTCCTTAGGTGACGCTCCAAAAAATTCCATCACAGGTGCTTCTCTAGAAAGCATTTTTTCCAATTAAGATGCAAATAAACAAAGAAAAGCATGCATGAAAGAACAGTGCCCGCCTAATGCCTATTACTCTTAGAGTACGAGAAGTGGAAAGTAGAAAATAAAGAAAAAGATTGGGAAGAAAATGACCTAGTTTGTAGTGTATATTTGAACGTTCAAACAATTGGTATAACCATGCATGCATTGGTTTTAACTCCGTGCTGTGAACAATAACTAGAATATTTCGAGAAAGTTTCAACTAGCACATCCATGTCTATGAGATCAAGCCATCACCAAGTTTTCAGCCTTCATAAAAAACTTAATGCTTATTATGGTTTGACAAGGAAAGAAGGTCACTGTAATCTTCTGTCCCCATTAATTTTTGCGAATGATAGATCAAACTAAAATCAGATTCAGCATAGAAACAGTTAAGCAAGTAGCAGTATACCTGTTCAAGATCTTCGGACATTTTTTTCCTATCACTTTCATTTTGGGCCTCACGTTTCTGCAATTCTGTATGTTGGAGTTCAAGCTCCTTTTTTTGAGTTTCCAATTGTAATTTTAACTTTTCATGATTAATAAATGTCTGCTGGAAATGATCACGTGAACTTGACTGGATCTTTTTTATTTCTAATCATACAAACAAGCATGTTAGGCCATCAAATACACAATATCCTGAGTTCCTAATAGGACGCATATGCAATCACAAACCTTCATTGTATGATTGACGAAGTTTAGCATTCACCACAATCAACTGTTCGACAGACTGGGAAGTCTCCTGGTATTTGTCCTCTATCATCTTTAAGTTCAACTTCTTGACTTCAATGGCATTGGTCAAACTAGAAACAAGCTTACGAGTCTTCCTAGATTCTTCTTCCATGATATTAGAAATGGTTCTAAGGTCTCCAAATTTCTGGAGCTTTTCACCAACAACATTAGTAGCCTGATAATCATCAGCTCGAGCTATCCAAGCATAAAGATCAGGCCTTTTGCCATTACTGGCTTCCCAATCCTTCTTACCATGATAGTCGGCCTCATAGGCCTTCTCAAATAATATGGCATTACTGAACCCAGACCAATCTTTCTTGAATTCAACAAGAGCAATTCCAGAATGGCCTAGGTCATTCCATAGAGTGCGCACTCGTGTTGGATTGAAACCTCTCCTTATCAACTGATCCTTCAGATTGGAACCACTTTCTCCTACATAGCGTCCATCCTTAAATTCAGTGGGAAGATTCACAACAACTGCAATCCACGGCCATACAAATATCTCAGCACGGTCATAATCTGCAAGAGTATCAACCTGAGGATCACCTAGAGTATCAGGTTTTGATGGACTGGCAGCAAGTACTACATCATTTTCGAAGTACTTGGCCAATGTAAGATGGTTAGCTTTATCTATTGCAGTTCGCTTGTTGGAGCTACAGCTTCCAACTTCCCTCACATGGAACATGAGATCCTTATACATAAACTCTCGCTTTCTTTTCTTTGGACAATAGGCAAAAGTGTAAGCCACAGCTGGTATGTTCAAAGAGTAATTTCCACTCTTCAACTTTTCATAAGGTATTGATGAACTAGCACCGCCTGCTACATCACTTGCCAAGTACTTGGCCAATGCAAGATGGTTAGCCTTATCCCTTGCAGTTCGCTTCTTAGAGTTACAGCTTCCTACTCCGCCAGCATGCTGCAAGAGATCCTTATATGAAAAATCTTTGTTTCTAGTCTCTGGACAATAGGGGCAAGCAAAAGCGACATCTGAATTGTTAAAAGAGTGATTACTCTTCATTTTTTCATAAGAAATTGATGTACTGGGAGCACTTGCTACATCATTTTCCAAATATGTGCCAAAATTTTGCAAGTGCTTGGCCAAGGCAAGATGGTTGGCCTTATCTCTTGCCGTTCGTTTCTTAGAGTCACAGCTTGCTACTCCTACTGCATGCTGCAAGAGATCTTTGTACGAAAAATCTCTGTTTCTTGTATCTGAACAATAGGCACAAGCAAAAGCCCTTTCTGATATGTTAAAAGATTGTTTCCCACTCTCCAACTCTTCATAAGCTTTCAATGGACCTGCTACATCATATTCCAAGTGCTTGACCAATGGAAGATGGTTGGCACTATCTCTTGCAGTTCGCTTCTTAGAGTTACCATTTCTTACTCCACTCGCATGCTGCAAGAGATCCTTGTATAAAAACTCTCTGTTTCTCGTCTCTGGACAATAGGCACGAGCAAAAGCCATATCTGGTATCTTAGGAGCGTGATTTCCAGTCTTCATCTCTTCATAAGATTTTGATGGACCAGCTGCACCTGCTAAATCATTTTCCATGGACTTGGCCAATGCAAGATGGTTGGCCTTATCACTTGCTGTTCGCGTTATAGAGTTACAGTTTCCCACTGAATATACATGCTGAAAGAGATCTATGTACGAAAAATCTCTGTTTCTTGTCTCTGGACAGTAGGGGCAAGCAAAAGTCATATTTGATAGCTTAAAAGAGTGATTTACATTCCTAGACTCTTCATAAGATTTTGATGAGCTGGCAGAACCGGCTACATCTTTTTCCAAGCGCTTGGCTAATGCAAGATGGTTCGCTTTATCTCTTGTAGTTCGCTTCAAAGAGTTAGAGCTTCCTATTCCATTTGCGTGCTGCAAGAGATCCTTATAAGAAAAAACTCTTTCTCTTGTCTCCGGACAATAGGGACAAGCAAAGGCCATATTTGATATCTTAAGAGAGTGATTTCCACTCCTCGAGTCTTCATAATATTTTGCTGAACAGGCAGAACCTGCTACATTATTTTCCAAGCGCTTGGACAATGCAAGATGGTTCGCCGTATCTCTTGCAGTTCGCTTCGTAGAGTTTGAGCTTCCTATTCCATTTGCATGTTGCAACAGATCCTTAAAAGAAAAACCTCTTTTTCTTGTCTCTGGACAATAGGGGCAAGCAAAAACTACATCTGATTTCCTGAAAGAGTGATTTCCACTGTTCAACTCTTTATTAGATTTTGATGGAATAGCAGCACCTGCTACATCATTTTCTAAATACTTGGCCAATGCAAGATGGTTGGCCCTATCTCTTGCAGTTCGTATTTTAGACTTTCCTATTCCACTTGCATGCTGCAAGAGATCTTCATAGAAAAGGTGGCGCCCGCTTTTCTCTTGACAATAGGGACAAGTGTAAGCCACATCTGATATCTTAAAAGATTGATTTCCACACCTCAACTCTTCATATGATTTTTCTTTATAGTCTTCAATCTCTGATTCAGTTATTTCAGCATCTTCTCCATAACAATGCTCCATTCACCAATCCTTCTTGCTATATTTGAACTTATGAGAATGGCACCTAGATATCAGAAGGCATAGCTCATCAATTGTCAGTCAAAATCAGCATCATTGACATACTTAATAAGAGAATTTGTAATTAGGTATGATTTCAGCCCCAAAAGCAACAGTCTGACTGAGAAGATCCGAATTAACCACAATATATACATGTACACACAGAGCGTGTGTGTGTGCGTGTGTGTGTGTGTGAGAGAGAGAGAGAGAACCATAAATGATCATTGACAAAACGAAGCATTAATAATGCATTTCTTGTGTTAGTTAACAAGTGACTATAGCATTCAATTTCTCGTGTCTGCTAATTGTTTATTCTGAAATTTTCATCTTGACCATTGGTAATGGATGGCTCATTGATAGGAGAACAAGAAGGTATAACTCTGTTAGAAAGTATGTGACAACAAGACCTTGACCCTGCACTTTCCTACGCAGCACTTCTCAATTCTCATCACTGCCCCTAGTGCTGAAAGCTAATAACCATAACTGTAGCTGTACCGTGTAATTATCACAGGCATTATTCTTTCAAAAAACAAATTAATTAGGTGCCCTTTAGGGGTTTCTACCATCTAAGTTGCGCGGACTCTTTGATTTTGATGCCGTCCCCGTCCCGATACGAGACCGGGACGGGAGCGGGATACGTCCCGGATACGGTCAACTGACTTCAGACACTTTGACCGGAGTCCATCGACAAATTTGGAAGAAAAATTGAGATTTTGATTTCTCAAAATAAAAAATAAAACAGATTTAGGAGAATGAAAGAATAATGTCCATCTTGGAGAGTGAAAGATTGAATTCTACAATATTCATGTAAGTTTTTCACCGAATATCTCTCAAAATTTACAATATTTTTATAGCTCTATTTTTTATTAGCAGAATCCCCGCACCCGTATCCATATCCGGATCCGCACCTCCAAATCTTAAAATTTAGATTTTGCCGAATCCGATACTCGGATCCGTCCCGTATCAGATACCCGCACCCGAGTCTAAGCAACTTAGTCTACCATACATATCCATGCGACAACCTAAAATTTATTTAACAGTGAGCTCTTGTAGTTGTGGATAGGACCAAGACATTGTGCAAACGCATGTTGTTATGGGATGTTCTCGTTTCCCAGATAAATCTTTTTCCCCAAAAAAAGTATTTTATCAACTTTGGTTACTACAAATGTAAAAAAATCCAATGAGTAATGCTATGGAAGTGAATTAAACCAACTAATCTATGACAAGACTCAAATAAGACTAGTTAAATTGGGCGAGAGCTTCGTAATACCACATACAACACCTCAATCCCAAGCTAATCAGTGTCGTCTGTATGAATTCTCATTGTCTATGTCGCTTCATTTAAACCCGCCCCAAACCAATATGTAAAATTTAGGTTATGTAACATAGGGGAGGATTTTCTTTAGCTGAGGGTCTATTGGTAACAGCCTCTCTGCCCTCTCGGGGTAGGAGTAAGGCTGCGTACATCCTACCCTCCCCATACTCCACTTGTGAGAATCCACTAGGTTGTTGTTGTTGTAACACTGGGGAGGATGTAGAGCACATATTATGGGATCATTTCTAACCCAGTAGCTTTGACACAGACTCTGTATATATGTTAAGAGATAATTAAATAAGTACATATAATATATTTCGAACCCGACAAATGGAATGAACTGTGGTAGAATCCCGATCTCGAACTCCTAAAGTTCAAATTTTGTGTCCGCCTACAATGCAACACTAGAAATTCTCCACATTTTTTACTGGCATATAAATTTCTAACAACACTAGAAATTTTTTTTTTAAAAAAAAACATATGAAAGCTATATTTTACTATGCAAGAAAGTGAAACACAATGAAGCAATAATTATCCAATTTAACTATCTTTCCTTAATTTATTGAGCACATATTAAACATCATGAAGCATGATATTATTAATCAACTTCCTTATCTTACCTCAGTTAATTAAGCACCTAAAAAAATTATTAAAAAATTCATCCTATTCAAACATATTAAAGTTAAATTGGACAGATCAGCAGTAATTCTCAGGTAAATTACAACTAAAAACTTGAAAACTCACAAAACGAGTTGAAAGAAAAAAGATACCTCTTTGTCCATTGACTTGATTGAATTTCCCACTAAGCTTCAATGGGCAAAAAAATTACAGAGCAAATTTTCTTGAAAAAGAAAAAAAGGAACTGGAATCAAACGAGGTTTGTGGTAAATAGAATTAAAAGGTAAGTAATTGAGCAATTGAAATGGGTTTGATGAGCTGTAGACGAAAATGGGAAACATGCAGTGGACACAACATATAAGCAGCGGGTACAACTGCTGTCTCGATATGAATATTAATACTGTATTATATATACTTCGGGAGGGGGGATACTCCCTTCGTCCTTTTCAAATCTAGTTTTAGCAAAATAAATTAAGTCTAAGACTCCCTCCACTTTAATTTTTTTTTTTTTTGGCTATTTTCACACATATTAAAAAATCTATCTTTTAGAAGTAATAAATAATAGTAAAATTTACCATATAACAAATGCTCCTCGACTATTTACTCCAAGGACAACTTTGGAAGAAAAAAAATAATTTCTTCTTGATATAGTAAAAATTACTCCCTCCGGTCCATTTTAGTTGATTTTTTGACATTTTTCTTGCGGTCCACAATATTTAATTTTTTTAGATATCAAGAAGGAATTAACTTATTTTTTTCTGAATTGACCTTGGAATAAAAAGCCTAGGAGTATTTGTTGTATTTTCAATTAACAAATTAAGTAATATGGTCAATTTTATTATTAATTAATATTATAAAATGGATTCCTTATTATGTGTAAAAGCAATCAAAAAATCGATTAAAGTGGATCGGAGAAAGTAAACGTTGTAGACAAAAAGAAAGATTAAAAAAATAATTAAAGTGGACGGAAGGGAGTAACTAATAAGTGTACTTTAGAATTTCTAGGCATTAATTACTTTTCTACCTTTACTATTACAAGAAACTATATAGTCATTAATTACATATAAGGATAATTTAAAGAGGATTAGAGGGCGTATAAATCAATTATTCTTTTGTAGGTTCAGTAAAATTCAGAAATTTCTAGCATGAATTAAAAATAAATATAAATAGAATAAAATATACAACATCTTAAAACACGCATCTTTTATCAAATTTTAAAGATCTTAAATCCGTTTGTAGGTTGCTCACTAGTCCATTGGTGGTAGGGGTGTCAATGGTTCGTTCGATCGGTCGGTTATTTTATAAAATTTATACCATATCAATTTTTCGGTTATTCTATTATGTATAATCAAAATTAAATTTTTCGAAACCGCCCCAATCATGTCGGTTTCTCTTCGGTATCGGTACAGTTCGGTAAATTTTCGGTACTTTTTTAAAATATCATATAAAGTCACTAGTAGAAGTAGAATGCAATAGTATATGTACTTTTATAGAACTTAATAAAACTCTCTAGACATTTTACAGTTTAAAAGGTGATGAATTAAAAAAATATGAAAGATGGCTAGAGTATAGATCCATCAATTATTCTACATCAGCGTAAAAAAACTAAGTAAATACAAATAAAATATAAATCACACGAGTGAAAAATATTAACCAAGCTGAGAGTCAATAACAAAGTCTATAGAAGATTAAATATACAAAAGGATAAATCTAACACATACGAAAGGAAACATATTCAATACATTGCAATTTGTTACTCATATCACTTCAATACCTTGTGTCTTTCTAGTAAATATACTGGAATAATTTAGTTTCAATAGGAGTAGCATAATAGGTTTGAGACTTAGGATTTTGAGTTTAATTACTTGTTGGCTTGTAACTGCTTCATAATTCCAAGGTCCAAGAAAAATATTTAATGTTTTATTATTTTTAAACATAATATATAAATAAAAAATTTACATTGTAAACTTACTCGGTACGATTTGGTATTTTTTTGGTTTATTTTTATAAAATAAAAATCTACCCTAATTATCGGTACGGTTATAGATTTATATAAAAACCTATAATTTTATTAAAAAACTAAAAATTGGTTCGGTACAATACGATTCGGTCGGTTTAATCGGTTTTTAAATATTCATTGACACCCCCTAATTGGTGGAATAGTAATTGAAGGGAATTGGAAGTTGTAGGGAGTAATTTTCAGGTTTGTTTTCCGAGGTCATTGTATTTATTAGGAGTAGAAAAGTAGAATTTCCCAATAACCTTGTCGTTTATTGAGTTTTTAAACGAAACGCTATACCCCATTAATTGCATTTTAACGGTCCTTTAATTCAATTCTAACTTATGCACTTTCTTCCTATGTAACTACCACACTCTCTCGTTTTATATGACCCCTTTTACCTTTTAAATTTGTTCTAGAAAAGATACTTTTCCATGTTTGAATGCTTAATTTAAATGTTCATTTAGTACTTAATTACATATTTTGTAAGAAAGTTTTACATAATGGTTGTTAGATCAACTATGTTATATGGAACAGAGTGTTGGTTAGTCAAGAACCCTCATGTCCAGGAGATAAAAGTAACAAAAATGAGGATATTGAGATAGATGTGTGAGCATACCAGGATTGATAAGATTAGAAATAAAAATATTGAGGACATGATTGGAGTAGCCTCGGTGGAAGACAAGATGCAGGAAGCGATGCTAAGATGGTTTGGGCATGTTAAGAGGAGGTAAGAGGGGTTGGCCTCGATGGGTCTGAAAAGAGGTAGAGGTAGGCCAAAGAAGTACTGGGGAGAGGTGATTAGGCAAGATTTGTTGTTGCTCCAGCTCACTAAAGATATGACCCTTGATAGGAAGGTGTGGAGGTCGAGAATTAGGGTAGAAGGTAAGTAGGTGATCATCGTATTTGTGTCTTCCCCTTTCCAATAGGATTAGTAGTTAGCCTTGTATCCTATTATTGGTAAATTTTTATTACTACATGTTGTTCATTACGTTTGTTTCTTAATATCTTATTGTTACTGCTTGTTGCTATTGCTTTCTTTTCATCTTTTCTTGAGTCGAGGGTCTTTCAGAAACAACATTTCTTTCTTCAAGGTAGGGGTGAAACCTACGTATACATTATCCTCTCCAGACCCCACTTGTGAGATTATATTGGATTTATTATTATTGTTGTCATTGTTGTCATAAAGAATTACAAGAAATATAGCTGACTCCATGTTATAACCAAAAGAGATGCATATTTTTAAGTCTTATCTGACCTAGCCTATAGTATACTTATTTTGAAAGCACTACCCGAAGGGGCGATTGCTTCAGTTTGGTAATCCTGGATCAGTTGCAGTTTAGTTTTGCAGGAAAGTTTATACTAAACTTATTGATGATGATGATTTTTTTTCTATTTCAAGAGTAGCTTTCTTTTAGTTTTTGGATACAAATTTGGTTGAAACTTTAAAAAAAAATTAAAGTTGTGTTAAAAATATTTTACCTAAAAACTGGCCCAAACTAGTTTTTTTGGAACTTGAAGAAGATATATTTTTAAAAAACTGATCAAATTTCATGAAAAAATAATATTTTAAAAATTCAAAAAGAAATATATATAAAAAATATATGCCTAGGTGGGAGCTTAGAATCTTTCAGTCATTTTCAGGAAAGATGGGGAAACAAGTAATAGAAAATGAGGAGAGAAAGTAATATTAAGAGGATAAAGTTAGCGAAGCTTCACCAACGTGAATTGTGATGGGATAAATAGGATTCCTTCATCTTTAACCAGAAAAGTCTCAAGTTTGAATTTTGGGTATGAAAAAAATCATGTTAAGGAACACTTTCCTTTTCAATGGTCTTATGCGACACGTATCCGAATATAATCAAGCTCCAATACGAGTATTGAATACCCAGTGAATAAACCCAACCCCCCCAAAAAAGGTTGACGAAGCTCGATTGTTCGACATGGTAAATATTATTTATTTCTTTGGTGAGAAAGATAATATTGCATTAAACATAACTAAAATTATTACAGAGAGGTTGATGCATGTGCATCTCCATTATAGTTGTTTGATAGTTGTCTATTACAATGATTGATCCTAGTTATCCTAATGGTGTTTTCTACCACATTAACTTCATTAGAGGTTGTGGTTTCTTGATCAGCATCATAGGTCCAAAATAGGTGTTGTTCCATGTCCACAGCTTGGTCCGGGGGTCTGCACATCGTCTTCCTATAACGAATCGTTCCTGCCTGATCCATTTGCAAAAGGTGTTGACAAAATCCGGTGGCTATTCAAAAATAATAGGTTTTGCAGCAGCTTCCATGGTGCATCCCTCCTTAGCCAAACAATCAGCCACCTCATTCCTCTCTCTGTAGGTGTGTGCAATAGTAACACTATGCAGTTGGTCCAGGAGGTGCACATGCAGTCAGCTAGTATATTAGTATAAACTATGTTGTCATTTTTTAATAGGGTAAGTACCTCTGATGCATCGACGTTTATTTCCAGCGGAACCAAATTGTGCGTATGTGCCAATTCCAGTCCATGAAATAAGGCCTTTTGTTCTACCTGGATGGTGGTGGCAGTGTCAAAATTTCCTGCAAAACCTATAATCCAATTTCCATTTGAGTCGCGTATGAGCCTCCTATACCTGCTTTATGAGTGCCCGATAATGCAGCCCCATCAGTATTTAATTTATAGTAGTTTGTTTTAGGTGATATCCATTTTATAGGTTGCATTATAGGAATTTTTTTTTCTCTATGTTTGTGGATAAGTAAGTAAATTTCAGCGCTTGATTGGTGATTAATTGAGTGGATAGGTGGTGTTGTGTACGATTAAAGTTGTGATTGTTACTAGCAATCCAAATGTGATATAATGTGTGGGAAATAAAAGTTTTACTATTGATGTTGTGAGCATGTGATTTTTGCCCTATTAGAAATACTCCTACAAAATTAAAGAAAATAGATGTTTCCCAAATTGTTTGCAATTTTATAAGATTTTTATTAATTATTTGCATTTTTGTGCACGTTTAATTTTGTTAAAATCATGAAAAAATGTCTCAAAAATGTCAAAAATATCATGCATTGCATATTAGATTTTGTGTTCGTATCTTAGGATTAATTAATTAATTAATTGCTTTATTAAAATAAAAAAATCACAAAAGTATTGCTCATTTTTATATTTTAGTTTTTAATTTAGATTAATAATTTCCTCTTCATTAATTTAGGATTAAATAATTTTGTAATTATTATAAGTAGATAATTAGTTTGATTTTATAGATTTAAATTAGAATTTACTTAATTCAATTAGAGTTTTTAAAATTAAAGAAAAGAAAAAACAAAAGAAAATGGGCATGGTCTTTTTGATTTGGAAATTGGGCCAACTCAGAAGCCCATTTTCCCTTCTTATCCGCCCAGGCCTAGACCAGTCCACCCGGTCCAGCCCCCACTATCCAAAACGACGTCGTTTTGGCTTCATTTAATCCCATCCGTCGATCTTCGATGATCCAACGGCTGGGAACTCCACCTCATTTTCCTTTTAACTATCTGAAGATAGACCCACCCCCCATACACCCCTCTCATTTCCGTCTCTGACTCCCAAATAAACGAAACCCTAGCCGCCCTCCCACCCCACGCCAGCTCTGCTTCTCTCCGCCGCCCGGAAATCGCCTTACGGCAGCGGAGCACCTCCAAACCTCGCCAATTTAATACCCCATAACCGTCTCCTTCTCCTCTTGCCATATATCACCTTAGTTTCCATCGAACAAGTCCCCAACCCCTCGAATCTTAGATCTAAGACTCCAGAAACCCTAATTTTTCCTTTTTTGTTCTTGGTCAGTTTCTGGGCCATATGAACCCAAAATGTCCATTAGTCGACTGTTCTTGTTAAGAACAATCGATTAATGGTTGTCTAAGTTCCTATTTTCCCCTTTTAATCGGTCGAGTTCCAACTGGTCCATTCCTGAAACAAGCTTTAGGTAATTTCTTTCACTTTTCTGTTTGTTTTTATCTTTTTGTTCTTCTTCATGTTAAGTTTCTTGTTTAGCCTGCATGCTTTAGGTAATTACAGTATAGGTTTTCTTCTTCTTTCTTTTTTTTTGGTTGTTTGATATCATCTATTTGCATCAGTTGTTTAAGTCAATTGAAACAGGCTAAACCACTTGAAGTTTAATTTCGAAAGCATAAAGTTAGGTTAATTAGGTTTAATTTTTAGGTTCTGATAAGATGACTGTTCTGTTCTCCTTTTGTATTTGTTCCTCTTTTATATTCGTTTCAATGTTTAGTTTAAGTTGACTAGAATAATTTTAAGAATTAATTAACAATCTACTTGTCCGATTTTTGATTAATTATTAAAAAAAACTTAGCCTTAGTTGATTATTCTGTTTGATTAAAGTTAATTAAGTTGATTTCTATGTTTCTTTGCATAAGCATTCTGTTTTTGTTTAGTTGTTGTTTGGTTACAAGTTTAAATGCAATATTTGTTTAGGGATAGTTAGATAAAACTTGTCAATTAGGTTTAAATGGTTAGAATTGGAACCTAGGCTTTAGGTTAATTTCAGAAATAAGGGGTAAATACCCCATGACTACAAATTGAAGCAAGCTTAAGAAACCCTAATCATCTAACTGGTTCTAGAAAGTCCTAAAGGGATTTCTAGAATCGAAATAGGATCAGAATTTTCTAGCATCTGTATAGCTGTCCCCATTTCCAGCATAAAAATGCTTAGAATTGGGCTGAAAAAGGACATACAACTGTCAAAAGATGTTGTATTATCTGACCCTTAGGGAATTTAGGGTAGAATATGCTCATTTGATACTATTTTGGCATACCCTATAAAAGGAAAGTTATTCCTTCATTCTGGACAGAGTTGATTAGCATATCTCCACCTAAAAATTTTCAGAATACAAAAGAAAAATCCTTGAAAACTTTTTGGAAAAAAGCATCAGTTTTCCTAGTTAGATTTTTAGGCTCCTGATTGCTGCGGTTTGATTTTGTTTGTTGCTCCTTCTTTAAAGTTTCAGTCAGTATTTCATCTGTTTACTGCTGGTTTTTGCTGTTGTTAAGGTACTGATTTTACCTCTCTTGAAGTGCTGCCTGTTTGGAATGATATAATATCGACAAGTTGTAAATTATATGTGATAAACGAGTATTCTTTCATGTAATAGTTGATTAATTTATTATAGATATAGTATATTTTTACTGTGTGAGCTTAAATGTGGAAATGAACTAGCATAAGCCCTTTGTCTGGTTTACTGATGCTTGTAACTCCTTCTTTGAAAAATGGCTAAGTCTGAAGTTTTTTTTATACTGACTCTGAACTTTGATCACTGAAGTTGCTTTTTTCATTCTTTTTTTGCTCACAAATGATACTAGCATAATGTTTTGTTTGAAGTCATGTGGCCTATAGGCTACAACCTGTGGATTTGGCCATTAATTGGCCAAATCGGCATGTGTTAAAGCCCAAAACTGGGTTTGTTTGTTATTATTGTACTGAAATTGAGAGTCTCATATCGGTGAACTAAGCTTGATGGATCAACTATATCCAAAGGGAGTGGATGTTTATTGGGCTATCAGTTTTTGCCCAAAAATTATAATAGGATTAGCTGTTGTATTTTTCTCATAGGATTCTAATATAATAGATTAGTTATTAATGCAGTAGTTTATGTATTAACAGGTCATAATGTAATGTTCTGATTTTTAAAAGCTTTATTCTTACCTGATGCACCGTAGTTAATTAGGTTCTGATTTCGTGTATTGCGATTAAAACTACTATTGTTAGGAATGTATTAAGTGATTATTTTGCTATTAGATTTTTGTAATGTAAGCACAATGGTGCAATGGCCAAGGCTATGGGCCAAATCTTTAAAAGTTGAAGGCTTGTTTTCTGCAATTCGAGTTGGGTCAAACGAGTCTAGGCCTAGGCTATTGGGCCTGGGCGTTGAACCCAATAGCTTGACCTAGTTATAATTACCTTGTGAATTATAATATAAGCTCATTTCTTTTTTATGTCTTGCAAATCATATGTAGTGTAATAAATGTTAAAAACTCAGTATCTGATTTTTCTTACATAAAAATGGCTTGATTTATAGTTTTTGGACGAATATATATGTTGTGTAAGTCTGGTTAGCTTAAAACGCAAAGGTAGGACATGCCCAAGTAGTAAATAATCGTGACTGGGTTAGCCTGGTGTTAGCCCAAAACAAGACAACCATGGTCAAAAGCGGGTCTGGCAAGGCCTTTGAGTTTCTTTTTACTCCTGGGCTAAATTCTGAGCCCAAGCAGCCTCAGCGCTGATTTTTCCTTTGACCAAATAACCTATTGTACTGGCTGCTGGCCCAATTTTCTCCAAATAGAAATTAAAGATCCAACCCATCTATCCCAAGCATGTATACAATTAGTGGCCCTATATTGAACTTCGAATTAGTTTCAAATATGAACATTCGTAGTATTGCTTTAGGCGCGTAAATTAACTATCGTGACTATGGGTACGGTTCTCGTGGCATAGTCATGGTACACAATCCCCAATTCGGGTGTGCATTTCATGTGACTGAATCATAACAACCTCGAACAATAATAAAATAAACATGTCGCGAATCGCAGGTTCATTTCATGTAACGTGGTTTGCGGTGTGTTCCAAAATGGCAAGTGTACAACAATCGTAACTTGTTCAAGAAATAATTTCATAAATCCTAAAAAGTGGTCAAAATAATTAAAAGGGGTTATAAAGTTAAAAAAATGCACAATAGGTTTAAAACATACAATAAATTAGATAATTAGGCCAATTATTATAGTTAAGTGACCGTGCTAGAACCATGAAACCCGGGAATGCCTAACATCTTCTCCCGGGTTAACAAAATTCCTTACTTAGAATTTCTGATTTCGTAGACTTTTAAATAAAGTCAATTTCCTCGATTTGGGATTTAAAATAAACCGGTAATTTGGGACACCCTAAATTATCCTAAGTGGCAACTCTGAATTAAATTAAATAATTTCATTTCGATTTATGTCACTTTAACTGGAAAAACTCCCTTATATACCATCTCGGGTAAAAAGAGTTGTGACAGATACGTCAAGCCATGGTATTTTTCTTTGTATTAATGAGTGTCATTAACCATTCTGAAGGATGAGAAGATCTATTGATAGTGTAATGACCTGACCGGTCGTTTTGATCTCTAGCACGTCGTTCAGCAGTTTGAGGCCATGAGCAGCTTCACTTTAGGTATTATGATTTGTGTGCACGGTCAGAATTGAATTCCGGGAAGTTCGGAGTTGATTTGGAAAGAGAATTCTCATTTCGGAAGCTTTAAGTTGAAAATATTAACTAAGGTAGGATTTTTGAGTAAAAGACCTCGGAATCTAGATTCGAAGGTTCCAGCAGGTTCGTATGATGATTTTGGACTTGGGCGTATATCCGGACTGGGTTTTGGAAGATCCGGGAACATTTCGGCGCCTATTGTAGAAGTTAGCATTTTTTTAAGAATCTCATAAGTTTGGATTGAAGTGCATTTCAGGGTTATCAATGTTCGTTTGAGATTCCGAGTTTGGGAATAGCACCGTATGGTAAATCTGGTATTGGGACCGCGATCAGAAGCGAATTCGGAGGTCCGTAGGTCATTTGGAGTCATTTAGCTAAACATAGAAATTTGAAGGTTTTTGAGAAATTTGACCGGAAGTGGACTTTTTGATATCGGGTTCGGAATCCAAAGTTGGAGTAGGTCCGCAATGTCAAATATGACTTGTATGCAAAATTTGAGATCAATCGGACTTGATTTGATAGGTTTCGTCATCGAATGTAGAAGTTTGAAATTCTAAAGTTTCTTAAGCTTGGATTGGGGGTCGATTCATGATTTTTGCGTTGTTTGATATGACTTGAGGCCTCGAGCAAGTCCGTAATGTGTTTTGGGACTGGTTGGTATGTTTGGTTGCGGTCCAGGGGGCCTCGGGTGGATTTCGAATGGTTAACGGATCAAATTTGGAATTTGAAGAAGGATTGAAGTAGCTGATATCTGGTATAACCGCACCTACGAAGTTTTGGCCGCAGGTGCGGAGCCGCAGAAGCGTACAAAAGAGCGCAGATGCGGTTGAGAAGGAAAAAGGATGGGACCGTAGATGCGGTCAAGTCGCCGCAGAAGCGGGACCGCACCTGCGGAAGAAGGAGTGCAGAAGCGGAAATAGGGGGCCTGGGAAGGACCGCAAATGCGGTAGTGGGGCCGCACCTGCGGAACCGCAGAAGCGGTCATGTGACCGTAGATGCGGAAGTGTTGGAGGCAATAAGATCTTTAAAAATCGGGGGGTTGGTCATTTTCCCCCATTTTTCATTTACTGTGGACGATTTTGGAGAGCTTCAAGTGATGTTTTTCTTCATCAACGACAAGGTAAGCTAACCTCACCTATCTTGAGTTAAATACATTGATTATGTACGGATTTGAGCACAAAAATTTGGTAAAAACTTGGGGTTGAGGGAAAACCTAGAAAATTCATATTCTTGAATTTTGACCACGATTTTGGGTATGAAATTAAGAGGAAATCATATATTTGAGTTCGTGAGTTCATGGGTAAACTTTATCTTCGAAAAATTTCGAATCGGGGCACGTGGACCCGAGGGAAATTTTGTCAACTTTTCAATCGGGGTTAGGAATTGTTATAAAGTGGATTGTAATGAGTAATTGAGCATATATTAATGGATTTGCATGATTATTTGCTAGTTTTGGAGCATTTAGCATCGATTCGAGTCACCGGAGGACGTGGAATGTCGGGTATGGATCTTCGGAGCGAGGTGACTCTCCTTTCTAACCTTGTAAGAAGGAATTGTCCCCATAGGTTATATAATTGGTTATGTGCTCCTATTTGTGGGGGCTACGTACGCACGAGGTGACTAGATTCCGTGCGTAGCTACAATTATGTGTAAGTCTGGGTAGTCTAGGACCCAAAAGCATGATATACTTGGGATATCTGTAATCTTGTTGGTTGTTGAATTTCTTAAATCTTATCGAATTGGTAAATGAATTTCTAAAAGGATTAAACTTCATTTTATTAAATGGCTAAAAGAGAATTGGCTTTTATTTGTATAAATGTTCCCCGATAAATTCTTGATTTGTTGTTTGAGCATGTATTTCTATGTGTACTTGCGTCACATGTATGATTCGCGTAGGGTGTTTGTTTATTTATGTTGACCGCGTCGCATGTATGATTCGCGAGCGGGCTAATAGATGCATCTATGGTTCGCACCATTCGACCCTCGGCAGTGCACATTTTATATTTATGTTGGATCAGGCTGTACGACCTCGACATGATTTGCGCATGCTTGCCTTGAGATTTATCGATATTGATATTTTCCCTCCCTGGCTTGAGATAATTGAAAATTTATAGATTATGAATCCGGAGATTTTTAATATAAAAAGGAACTTTTACTTGTTCGTGATTTATTTGAAATTACTGTCGTTCTTAATAACTCCATGATTACTCGCATTAATAATATATTACTATTTGACCACTAGTAAGTGTCGAAGTCAACCTCTCGTCTCTACTTCTTCGAGATTAGACGGGATACTCATTGGGTACATGTTGTTTTCGTACTCATACTATACTTGCTGTGCATTTTTGTTGCACAGGTTTATGTGTGGCTAGTGGCATAGCGGCATGGTTGACACGGAGACTTAGGTGAGTTGCATTTATCGAGACGACCGTAGCGAGCAAAGTCTCCTTCAGAGTATTGTATTGTATTTTCATTTCTATCCACTTGTATTCCTGTGATGACCCAAAAGGTCATCACTTGTTTTTAAAATGAATTATGCGTCCCAAGGCCTTAAAAACTTCTTTCAGTATCACCTCGACCTGCATGCGCAGTCCGGGCGCGTAGCCGGAAAGCTATTATGTGGAAATCTGTGAAAATGTTGAAATTTTTATTTAAAATGCATTTTAAGTTGACTTTGGTCAACATTTTGGGTAGACGGACCCAGACCCATGAATTGACGGCTCCTGAGGGTTTGTGAAAAAATATGGGACTTGGGCGTATGCTCGGAATCGAATTCCGAAGTCCCAAGCCCGAGATATGAATTTTTAAAAGAAAATTATTTTCTGGATATTTCTATGAGTTTTGGAAATGAAATACATTTAGAATTTGATGGTATCGGGCCCGTATTCTGGTTCCGGAGCCTGGTACAGGTCTTATATGTGAATAAGATAAGTCTGTGAAATTTGGTAAGAAACGGAAGTCGTTTGAGGTGATTCGGGCCCGTAGTTGTGAAAATTCATATTTTAGGAGTGTTGAGATTTAACTTAGATTTCTATGCTAAATTCATTGTTTAAGCGGTTATTTTGGCAATTTGATCGCACAGATAAGTTCATATGATGTTTTTGAGTTAGTATGCATGTTCGGTTTAGAGCCTCGAGGGCTCGGGTGAGTTTCAGAAGGTTTAGAACTTGTGAAAAATTGCAGAAACAGCTATTGTGATGCACAGACCTTCTGTGCTTCACGATCGCAAAGCCCTTCACGCGATCGTGAAAGGGAAAATGGGCAGGGGTGGATTTTGTTCAATACGAACGTGAGGTAAGTATCGCGAATGCAGGGCATTGGGGGGGTTGTTCTATGCGAACGGGACCCACATCCCGCGAACGCATAGCGTAAATGGGAGGTTGGTCTGGGAAATAAACGTTCCTCTACGCGAACGCGTGCACAGGCCCGCGAAGGTCAAGGGGGCCAACCCTTTGCGAACACGTAAGAGGACTCGCGATCGCATAAGCCTGATGAAGGCTGCTATTCGCGAATGCGGCAGACCCAACGTGAACGCTATGAAGGTCTGTCCAACGATTGTAAACAGAAACCAGCACATTCGGGACTTAATCAAAATTTCATAACCTTTTCTTCTCAACTCCAAATTGGGCGATTTTTGAAAGAGAATTTCACCACCAATACTTAGGTATGTAATCTTAGACTTATTTTCTTCAATTTCCATTAACACTCATTAGATTTCTAGGCTTAAATCATGTTCTTAAGGGTAGAAAATTAAGTATTTGGGTAGAGTTAGGGCTTTTTGTATAATTGTGATTTAGACCTTATTTTGGGATCGAATTTTGGAATTAATTATATATTCGGGCTCGTGGGTGAATAGGTAATCAGGTTTTGGTCCAAACCTCGTGTTTTGACCAAGTGGGCCCGGGGTCAATTTTTGACTTTTTGGAAAGAATGATGGGAAAGCTATAATTAAGCATTGGAATTGGATTGTTTAGTGTTTATTGATGATATTAAGTTGATTATGTCTAGATATTATTGATTTGGAACTGAATTCAAAGGGAAAAGCGATGTTTGAGTCTTGAGTTAGCCGTGAAAGTTCGAGGTAAGTGTTTGGTCTAACCTTAGCTTGAGGGATTAGAAGTTGTGTCTTATTTGCTACTTGTTTCTTGTTGAGTACGACGTATATGCATGGTGACGAGTATCTATACGTTGGTATCGAGCATCACCGTGAGTCTTGAATTGAAATTTATTGTGTTCTTAAATAATACTACGGATGCCTAAGTTGATGATTCTCTGTATTGAGCAAGGATTATGGTTATTCTTGTGAAAATTACTTATGACTGAGTATTGGTATTAGCTGAGGTAGTTAGGTGTTGGAACAAGTTTGGTTATAGTTGTTTTTCCCTTGCCGGGACGTAGTTACTTATACTGTCAATTCCCTTGCCGGGATAGTGTAGTTCTTTATTGATCCCTTGCTGGAACTCTTGTTATAATTGTTGTTGTTGTACATTAGGATCGGGTTGCGCGCGGCAACGATTGTTGATACAAAGTGTTTATAGATTGGATACAAGTTTCTTATTGTTTTACCGTGAATTCTAAGTTGTCCTTATGTCGTTACTCTTGATTTACTGTTGATATTGATACACCCCCGCAACACGTACCCCCCTCCCATTTTTACTTGTTTATTCCTGTTTTATTTTTATTGTATATTATAACTGCACAGGTTCATTTGGTAGTCTGGTCCTAGCCTCGTCACTACTTCGCCAAGGTTAGACTAGGCACTTACCAGCACATAGGGTCGGTTTTGCTGGTACTACACCTTGCACTATGTGCAGATCCCGGAGAAACTCTTGGACCATAGCATTTGGGTGGCTACCTTCAGTCCACTCGGAGATCCAAGGTAGACCTGCAGGCATCCGCAGGCCCTGGCGTCTCCTCTATCATTTATTCCCTATTTCATTTCTTTTATTCGGAAACAATGTATCTTTATTTTCAGACTTTGTATTTAGCACTCTTAGATCGCATGTGGTACTGTAACACTAGTTATGGGTGATTAAGGCTTAAAGAGTTGTATTAGATTCATATTTTAGATATTTTACTACATTTCTTTCGCTTAATGAAATTTCCGCTGTTTTTTCACATTATTGCTTTATAAATGCTAAAAAGGGTATACAATTGGAAAAAGGTAATATATTCAATAATTGGCTTGCCCGGCTCACATTAGTAGGCGTCATTACGACTCCCGAGGGTGGGAAATTGGGTCGTGACAATTCCGGACAGTTACTGTATTTTATTTTCATTCCAAGTAAATGCTCATGCACTTGTGACACCGGGTTCTAGGATGATTATGGGTTATCTTGTAATAACTTTTTTTAACATTTATATTCGATTTGAAATGATTATCTTTTACTAGTAAAACTGAAGGGAAATCATAGTTTTCAAAATTATTAAAACGAGAATTTAATTAAGTATTTTAGTTGGCTTGCCTGACAACGATATCTGGCGCCATCACGACCCTTAGTGGAATTTGGGTCGTTACAACATGGTATCAGAGCACTAGGTTCCCTTAGGTCTCACGAGTCATGAGCAAGTCTAGTAGAGTCTCGCGGATCGGTACGGAGATGTTTGTACTTATCTTTGGGAGGCCACAGGGCTGTTAGGAGTACTTCCCTTCTTGATTCTTCATCGTGCGATTTGATTCCTTGAGGCTTATGCCCTTGTTTCCTTCCTACTCAATCTTACGCGACGCGAACCGCTGGTTATAAATCGATAATTGAAGGATTGTAATGGCACTACAGATGTGGTGCGAGATGTTTCTCCCGGTATTGTTGATTGTGCTATTGTCGTTGCCTTGCGGGAGGATATCTTGTCATTTCAGCTCAGTAACAGTATTCCCGAGAGCTTTGAGACTATGCACAGATCGCTATGATTCTCATGATTGGTTATCGCACAATACTGACTTGATGGTAGGATACTTGCCTATGTGTTGGGGCGGTGAATAATTTGAAAGGAAGTCTACTCAGTGCATGATTCAAAGATCTGATATCTCATTTCCGGTGGAGGAAAAGCAATTGGCCTATGAATGTACATATTTGGGGTGATGGAGAAACGAGACTTGGTATTTTCGAGCGTGGTGGAATTTTCATTTGCGATGTAGTGTCGTCGTCCTCGATTGTACGTGTTAAGTTCGTCGGTGTTATGGTCTTCTGTGATTCACCTTTAGGTTAAAATATTACGAAATAATATGGGAGAAATGACTGTCAGAGATCGCGGGGTACGGTGGTTCAGGATTGAATCGATGTTTCTAATGTTGACGGCTCGAGAAAGATTTTCTTCGGAAAAGTTTAAGGTTAGTAGCAATTTGAAGGTTCAAGTGCTGCGAAGATAGATTTTATTTAAGGCAATAACTGAGCAGCGAAGGATGAGAAAGGACATGTAGGGAGTGTCAAGCGGTGGTTAAAATTTCTAGAAGGCCAGTTATAAGAAGCAAAGGTCTAGTAGTCGATTAAAAGGGTAAGTTTCGCCAAAGTGGGAGAGTGGAGGAGTTGCGTGTAGGCTTTGTGGTAGGATGACTACACACCTTAAGGAGAGTTTGGAATGATTTGGGAATTTTAGTGATTGGTGATTGGGGTCTATGGATTTAATTTGAAGTATGGGCTCTTATGCGGCAGGAGATTTGATATAACGAGAAGGAGCTGCTTGAAATGAAGAAGGATACAACATAACTTTGAATTGGAAGGATGTTGCCGCATATTTAATTGATGTCCACGAGGGGTGAATGGACTTGTGTAGCTAGAGAATAAGCCCGGACTCAGGATGGGGTATTGATGTCATAGTGATTGTACCTCGTGCAGCAACGTTGGAAGATGTCGGGAAGTGATTTCCACAGGTGGGGTTTTCCCTGTGAGTAGGTTAGAGGTCGTGTGGTTGGCGAGGCTTCTGCGAATAATTCTATTGGTTATACAGCAAAGAGATCGGTCGTGCGAATGTGGTTGATGATTCAGAGTAAAAAAAGGTTTTACAGAAAAATTTTGAGAATTTTGGCTGTTGATTGCGCAAGGTTGTGTCAATAAGAGATAAAGAATTCTGGAGAATTCCAGAGTTGTGTAATAGTGGCTTCAAGCTAAGTGGGAGAGTCTCACGACCTATGATTGGGTTGCATGGTTAACTACTTGCGAGATTTCTGGTTATTAGCATATTGATGGGTTATTTCAGCTACGGGAAGGGAAAATAAGTGGTAATTCGAGCAAAGGAATTGTTAAATATGTGCTATGGTTGGCCTTATTGGCTCATGTTCAGACTTGGGGAAGGATTTAGGAATTATGCCTTGTATCGATGCGGGTTTCAAGGGAAGTGATTATGCCTGGTGCTTCGCGAGAGGGTACTCATGTGCTAGAAGATTCATGGAGTAGATTATATTCGGGGCCAAGTCAGAGCGGGTGGCTCTCAACAACGGTTCTAGTGGATTCATAGGGGTAAAAGTGTGGTGCCTAATGATTTCAATCCTATAGGTACGGTTAAGAATCAAGCTTTGTAGCATCTTATCAGAGTAGGCCCATAATGTTCTATGATGTTTTGACTTGCGTTGTATCATTTGGGAGGTATGAAATGGTTCGTAGGATTTGAAACAACATGGTCTTGTGATTCAAGGTCACTCGGGATGAGAGCTAATGGAGTGTGTTATGTGTCGAATGGAGTTATTTCTAAGGCAACCAAGGATAAATTGGAAGAAGATAGATTGGTTAGCCATGGTTGAATTGGCATATTAGTGGTAGTGATCAGTTCTTTTAGTGTGATCAAGTTATGCAAGTGATTTGTGATGGTACGTGTGAGGCTTGTCGGCTGCTATAATCGATGTTATTCAGAAGTATTCTACTGTTATAGCCTATTATGTGTAGGCGGATCCCGGAAGGGCTATGGTGGCTTAGACCACTACTTAGAGGTTTGCATATTCTACGGTTATGAGAATTCACCTGTGTGTTGCTATGGTTCTCTTGAAGTGAGTTAAGTGAAAAGTTTTTATATATGATGAAGTGTTAATCTATTAGTGGTTCCGAAGTTATGATGAAAAACGTGTTATATCGTATATTGGCATGTTGGGTTCAGTGAGTGGTATGCAATTTGAAGTGAGTATCATGGTTGCAGTTCGGTGTTGACAAGGATGTCACGAGCTCGAATAAGCAGGAAAAGAGTTTCGATGTTTAAGGTAAGTTGATATTGTCTTCAACGTCACCTGAGATCGGTGTTCTGTGAAAAAGGCTTTGCATCCTAGTTAAGGATTCTTGATCACTTTTCAGCGTTAGTGCGACTGGTGGTTTAGATGTACAGACCTGTTATCTGTTACAAAAGGTTGTGGGAGCATGGCCCATGGGAAGTTTGCATTAGTGTGGCATGTAGCCACTTGATTGATTGAAGAGTTAAACTAAGTATGAAGATTGTGGTGATGTCATTAAATTGAGAATTGATGCCTGGAGGGCACTCAATTTATTGGGTTGTGGACTATGGAGGATTACTCCGGTTATGATGGTTGTTCTTGTGTGTTATGATAAAAGGGGAGTTATTATGGATTTTTGAAAGAGTATTAGCCTAGTTCAGTGCGACCAGAATCAACTTGAGGTCTGTGGATGGATTTAAATGTGAATATGGGCTCTTTATCAGGCCAGATGTGTTCATTTCAGCAATGCGCTCCTTATGGAAGAGTAGTCGGGGTGTTATTTCATCGTCAGCTATTTCATGTAATGATGTATTGCGTTGTGTGAGTCGTGAGACATCTTGGTGAATTTTTTATGTGTTGAGGTTCTGCGTAGAGATGATGTTATATGAGCAGAATGGCTCTTGAGATTCAGATTGTATATCGCACCTCAGTTGTGCTTGAGTTTGTAGCTTATAGCGCTATATGTCTCCCTACGGATGGTATTATGCACTTGACGTGCTGGTGACCGACATTCGGTATTTTGATGTAATGAGAAATATAGCTCGGTATGTATCTCCTGATGTGAATTTTATGTGTGGATCGGGTGGCACGCCGCCATGGGTATATTGTTTGGATCAGGTTGCGTGCCGCAATAGTGTGATGTTGAGTACAGTTTCCCATACCTATTTTTATGTGTTTTGTTTCCTATTTTTCTGAGGAAAGCTCATATTAGTTGTGTGCCCGCGTCGCATGTATGATTCACGAGCGGGGTGTCTGTTTAGTTATGTTGACCGCTTCGCATGTATGATTCGCGAGCGGGGTAATTGGATTTCCTTTTCAAAGTTCGTTTTCCTTTTGTATCGAGTTTGAATTGGTAGCCTATTGGCGCATTGTGGCATCATATGAGACTTTTGGTCATGTCTGGGTGGTTTATTGCCTGAGCAGTTCGTATTAGGTGAGACGAGATTATTGGATTTAGGATCAGTACAATCTGATTATATGGAGTATATTAAGGAGCTAAGACCATTATTTGGTTCAGAATGAGGTGATGGTTCTTGTCAGGGGTATAGACCCAATGATTTATTGATTCAGCAGTTGGCTACGAATTTCTACACATCTCTTCCATCGTGGCGGTATTGTAAGAGTTAGAGCAAGACCTATGTATGTTATGAGTTGCAATGGGAGCATCAGAGTCATGGAATTTCGACTAAATTGATTAGAGAATGTTATTGTGGTCCTGTGAGTAAAGTGGTGCAAGGTGTGAATTCAGCTAAGGTATGCAGTCATGTTTTGGTGTTGCGTGTAGTTATAATTCGGTGAGCGTATGTTGGAACAGGAATGCAGAGAATTCAGGATGTTGGAATTGGGCTTTAAGGCTTATTTGCCTAAGTGAAAAAGGGTATCTTCAGATTGATCGAGCTAGGGTGCCCAGCTGAGTTGTGGTAGCACGGGTAGGTGCTCGAGGTGTTAAATAGTGATTTCGGGTAACCCCAGCGTAGTTCTTAGCACGTTCGAGGACGACATATGTTTAAGTGGGAGAGAATGTAATGACCCAACCGGCCGTTTTGAGCTCTAGCGCGTCGTTCAGCAGTTTGAGGCCATGAGCAGCTTCACTTCAGGTATTATGACTTGTGCGCATGGTCGGAATTGAATTCCGGGAAATTCAGAGCTGTTTGGAAAGAGAATTCTCATTTTGGAAGCTTTAAGTGAAAGAATTGACTAAGGTTGGATTTTTGAGTAAACGACCTCAGAATCGGGATTCGAAGGTTCCAACAGGTTTGTATGATGATTTCGGACTTGGACATATATCCGGACTAGGTTTTGGAAGATCCGGGAACGTTTCGGCGCCTATTGTAGAAGTTAGCATTTTTGGAAGAATCTCATAAGTTTGGATTGAAGTGCATTTCAGGGTTATCAATGTCCGTTTGAGATTCCGAGTCTGGGAATAACACCGTATGGTGAATATGGTATTGGGAGCGCGATCGGAAGTGAATTCGGAGGTCCGTAGGTCATTTTGGAGTCATTTGACTAAAGATAGAAATTTAAAGGTTTTTGAGAAGTTTGACCGGAAGTGTACTTTTTGATATCGGGGTTGGAATCCAATACTGGAAGTTGGAATAGGTCCGCAATGTCAAATATGACTTATGTACAAAATTTGAGGTCAATCGGACGTGATTTTATAGGTTTCGTCATTGAATGTAGAAGTTTGAAATTCTAAAGTTCCTTAAACTTGGATTGGGGGTCGATTCATGATTTTAGCATTTTTTGATATGATTTGAGGCCTCGAGCAAGTCCGTAATGTGTTTTAGGACTGGTTGGTATGTTTGGTTGGGGTCCCGGGGGCCTCGGACGGATTTCGAATGGTTAACGAATCAAATTTGGAATTTGAAGAAGGACTGAAGCAGCTGATATCCGGTATAACCGCACATTCGAAGTTTTGGCCACAGGTGCGGAGCCGCAGAAGCATCCAAAAGAGCTTAGATGCGGTTGAGAAGGGAGAAGGCAGGGACCGCAGATGTGGTCAAGTCGCTGCATAAGCGGGACCGCACCAGCGGAAGAAAGAGCGTAGAAGCGGAAATGGGGGGCCTTTGAAGGACCGCAGATGCGGTAGTGGGGGCGCACCTGCGGAATCGCAGAAACAGTCGTGTGACCGCAGATGCGAAAGTGCTGGAGGTAATAAGATCTTTAAAAATCGGGGGGTGGTCATTTTCCCCCATTTTTCATTTGGTGTGGACGGTTTTGGGGAGCTTCGAGTGAGGTTTTTCATCATCAACAACAAGGTAAGCTAACCCCACCTATCTTGAGTTAAATACATTGATTATGTGCGGACTTGAGCACGAAAATATGGTAAAAACTTGGGGTTGAGGGAAAACCTAGAAAAGTCATATTCTTGGATTTTGACCACAATTTTGGGTATGAAATTAAGAGGAAATCATATATTTGAGTTCGTGAGTTTATGGGTAAACTTTATTTTCGAAAAATTTCGAAATCTGGGCACGTGGACCCGAGGGCAATTTTGTCAACTTTTCGATCGGGGTTAGGAATTGTTATAAATTGGATTGTAATGAGTAATTGAGCATATATTAATGGATTTGCATGATTATTTGCTAGTTTTGAAGCATTTAGCATCGATTCGAGTCTCCAGAAGGTTGTGGAATGCCGACTGTGGATCTCGGGAGCGAGATGAGTCTCCTTTCTAACCTTGTAAGAGGGAATTGTCCTCATAGGTGATATAATTGGTTATGTGCTCCTATTTGTGGGGGATACGTACGCACGAGGTGACGAGAGTCCGTGCGTAGCTACTATTATGTGTAAGCCCGGGTAGTCTAGGACCCAAAAGCAAGCTATACTTGGAATATTTGTAATCTTGTTGGCAGTTGAATTGCTTAAATCTTATCGAATTGGTAAATGAATTTCTAAAAGGATTAAACTTTAGTTTCTTAAATCGCTAAAAGTGAATTGGCTTTTATTTGGATAAATGTTCCCCAATAAATTCTTAATTTGTTGTTTGAGAATGTATTTCTATGTGTACCTGCGTCGCATGTATGATTCGCGAGCAAGGTGTTTGTTTATTTATGTTGATCGCGTCGCATGTATTATTCGCGAGTGTGGTAATAGATGAATCTATGGTTTGCGTCGTTCGACCCTCGACAATGCATATTTTACATTTATGTTGGATCAGGTCGTACGACCTCGGCATGATTTGCGCATGCTTGTATTGCTTGCCTTGAGATTTATCGATATTGATATTTTCCCTCCCTGACTTGAGATAATTGAAAATTTATAGATTATGAATCCGGATTTTTTAATATAAAAAGGAACTTTTACTTGTTCGTGACTTATTTGAAATTACTGTCGTTCTTAATAACCCCATGATTACTCGCATTAATATTGTATTACTATTGGACCACTAGTAATTGTCGAAGTAGACCTCTCGTCTCTACTTCTTCGAGATTAGACGGGATACTCATTGGGTACATGTTGTCTTCGTACTCATACTACACTTGTTGTGCATTTTTGTTGCACAGGTTTATGTGTGGCTAGTGGCATAGAGGCATGGTTGATACAGAAACTTAGGTGAGTTGCATTTATCGAGACGACCGTAGCCAGTAGAGTCTCCTTCAGAGTATTGTACTGTATTTTCATTTCTGTCCACTTGTATTCCAGACAGTTACTATATTTTATTTTTATTTCTAGTAAATGCTCATGCACTTATGACACAGGTTCTGGGATGATTATGGGTTATATTGTAATAACTTTTTTTAACATTCATATTCGATTTGAAATGATTATCTTTTACTGGTAAAATTGAAGGGAAATCATAGTTTTCAAAATTATTAAAACGAAAATTTAATTAAGTATTTTGGTTGGCTTGCCTGACAGCGGTGTCCGGCCCCATCACGACCCTTAGTGGAATTTGGGTCGTGACAGATAGGGGTGGTAACCTTCATTAGTCCTAAGTCATTCCATATGTGTTTTATGTTAGAACAGTGGAAAAATATATGGTTAATAGTTTCCTGATCTGTCCAACATGTTTGGCACTGGTCGTCAAGTGTTATGCCTATATGGTGAAGATAGTGTTTTGTAGGTAGCCTATTGTGCATTATAAGCCAAAGGAATATTTTTATTTTGGATGGTACTAGAATCTTCCAAATCCAATTGTAAATAGGTGTGTGGGCTATTGTGTTTAAAACATGTTATAATAACTTTGAATATATTGATTCCACAGTGAATTTTCCATGATTGGATAATCCCTAGTAGATAGTGTCAAATTTGTTTGTGTAGACAGGCACATTGATCCTATTGATAATTTTTTGTAAAAAGCTTGTAATGTTAAAAGGTATTTCTGCTCATTTCCATTCATTTTGAGCTCTATAGGTACCTATAGTCCTTGTAGTGTGTTCTAAAGGGATAGGACCATGTATTAAAGATCTAATTGTGGTGTTGGGAGCAATCCATGCATCATTCCAGAAGTTGATGTTAGAGTTGGTACCCACTTTCCATTGAATACCATATTGGCATTTTTCCCAACCCAATATGATATTGTGCCAAGTATTAGAGAAAGTTCCTATAGTACATTTGTGCTTGTATTTATGTATAAGAGTGTTCGCCCAGAGTTGATTGGGTGAGTGAAATAGGCATCAGGCTAGCCCTTCTAGTAGAGCATCATTTTTTAAATCAAGCCTCTGTATACCTAGTCCTCCCAAATTCTTTGGAGTGGTAACTCTTTTCCAATTGACTACGTGGACTTTTTTTTGTGAGTAGTGCCCCAAAGGAAATTACTCATATATTGCTCCATTTTATTGATAATATTTTTAGGAATGAAGATGTATTGCGCTATGTGATTTGACAAGCTAGAAAGGATAGATTTAATGTGAGTAATTCTACCTGCTAGTGATAGGAAATTAGTCTTCCAGCCTGCAAGTCTAGCCTTGAAGTTATCTAATAGGAATTGGAAGTCTAATTCATTTGGTCTATTTTGAAACATGGGGAAACCCAAGTATTTGCCGAAGTGTTTTCCTTCATTCATGCTAAAGGAAGATAGAATATGATTTTTGGCTTCAGTAGTGCAGTTATTAAAGAAGAATATTCTTGATTATTGGAGATTAATAGTTTGTCCTGATAAATTATTAAAGGTATTAAGAGTGTCAATGATAGTGTTGCAACTTGTATTATTTACTTTAGACAGCAGGATGATGTCGTCAGCGCAAAAAAGGTGTGATAATTGAGGTCAATTTTGAGAAATTTTTATGGGTTTCCAGAATAGGTAATCTACTGATTGGAATATATTCCGTGAGAGGCGTTCCAAACACATAATAAAGACATAAGGAGATAATGGATCTCCTTGGCGTATACCCCTATATGCTTGAAATTTTTTTGTACGTGATTCATTTATCAATATAGATACGGAAGACGTTGTAATGCAGGACATTATGAGGGAGATTAGATTGTTTGGTAAGTTGAAGTATTGGAGAGTGTTTTTTATGAAGGACCATTCAAGCTTATCAAAAGCCTTTTCCAAGTCCAGTTTTAGAAACATTTGGCCCATTCGCCCTTTTTTCTTATTTTTGAAGTGGTTAAGGAATGTACAATGATTGCATTGTCAGAAGCTTGCTTCCCTTGTTGGAAACTTGACAGTGTTGGACCTATTATTTTTTGAATGAAAGGTTTGAGACGGTTTACAATTAATTTTGTAATTAGTTTGTAAATTGTATTGCAAACTTATAGTACGATATTGAGTGATGGATGAGGCATTTTTTATTTTAGGAATTAGGTGCAAATAAGTTTTATTAGTTTCTTCCGGAATTTTACTTTGTTTGAAAGCATTGCAACAACAATTTATAACTGAGTGACTCAATTCTCTCCAAAATTTTTGGAAGAAATATGGATGAAGGCCATCAGGATCCGGTGCCTTGAAAGGTTGAAAGGAGAGGAGAGCTTGCTTTATTTCAATCAACTTTAATGGTTGTGCCAGTTGTTGTTGATCAAACGTGTTCAAAGAATCAACCATTGCTGATTCAATTTTTATTTTGTTAGTTATTGAGTGTTGTGTTTGGAATAGGGTATTGTAGTATTGAAAAATTTGTTGGTGAATTTGTATTGGATCAAAAACCCAATTTCCTACACTATCTTTTAAGACATTTATGCAATTACGCCTACGCCTCTGTAAGGTAGACATATGAAAAAACTTTGTGTTAGCATCGCCTTCGTTTAACCAAAGGATTCTTGATTTTAATTTTCAAAAAACTTCCTCTTGCTTTAGTAAACCACTAAACTCATGATTTAGTTGAATTTCTAAATTTTGAAGGAAAGTGCTAGTAGGGTAGTAAATGGATGCTTGAATTTCATTAATTCTAGCTAGTAGTTTACGTTTTTCTTGAAAAAGATTGCCAAAAGTATGCTTATTCCAATATGTGACATTTTGTTGAAAGTTAGCCGTAGCTTCAACTATTGAAGAGGTATTTTGTCAGGACTGTTGAATTACAGTTGTGAAAGTAGGGTGGGTTGTCTAGATTTTTTCAAAACGAAATATATTATTCCTAGGTATTCTGTTGGGTTCTAGTGTGACAAGTAGAGGGCAATGGTCTGAGTATGTACGAGGGAGGTGTTGCACTACTGTTTCAGGGAACAATTGAAGCCAATCATAGTTTGTTAGGAGTCTGTCTAATCTTTCTAGTATAGTATTTCCATAATGTCGTTTATTTGTCCATGTATACCGGCTACCCTTAAACCCTAGGTCTACAATTTATAATAGTTTATACAATGTGCAAAGGCATCCACCCTTGTATTATTGATAGGGTTTCAACCAAATGTTTTATTTTCTCTAATTATCTCATTAATGTCTCCCCCAACTAACCAAGGACCCCTATAGGAATCATGAATGCATTTTAAATTGTCCCATGTATTTTACGTAAGGAAGTAGAGTTATTTGCATAAATTGACGAAAACAACCACTTAATAGGGTTAGGCCATACCTGGACCATGCAGTGCACCTCTTGTATGGTCATGGTGAGATCCTCCATAGTTACAAGTTCAGCATTTCATAGTATGACTATACCACCAGATATTCATTGTGCCTCAACTTGTGTCATGTTGGAGAAATTGAAATCATTCTTCAAAATAGTGTGATCATGCATGCGTGTCTCCAGTAATACAACTAAGACTGGTCTATAATTATCCAAAAGCGATCTGAATTGTCTTCTAAACTCCGCATTATTTGAACCTCTACAATTCCATAATATTAAATTCATGATAGGTTGTGGGTTGGTAGCTTCATCTAGGTCAGCGATGTAACTCGTCACTCCCAATGGAGTCTAAGTCTAAGGGTTCCTTGTAGTGGTCTGTCGCATAGAGGGAATTATTACCATAGAATATTTCCCCTCCTGTGGGTTTGGATTTGCCCTGAAGTTGACATTGCATATTGTTAGCTCTGGAGGGCATTTGAGTATGAATTTTTTTGCGTACTGCTCTTTGAGGCTGTAGAGAGAGAATCCCTTTAGCCATATGAACTCTATCCAAGTTTCCCTTATTTTCTCCATTATTTGTGCTAGCTCTAGCCTTATTTGTTCTCCTAGTTCGTTGGGCGATGGAGGTGGAGTGATTGGAGGACTCAGGAGAGGAGAGAGTGGATCATGTGTGCTTGTTAGAGACAGGTTCATTTGTGGTGGTGAGAATGAGTTCATGTGTTAAAACCATGGGGCATAGATCATCCTCGTATGGTGTTGTGGATAGAATGGGAGCATTCCCATGATCTGATGAAAATTGTGCAGTGGGGAAGTCGGTGGGTGTGCCTATGGTGATGTTGTTTATGATGAAGTCCTGTTGTGGTCGATCCTCGGTGATGTGTGAATGTTGGACCACTGGTTCTGAGCAACTTCCTCCATCCATAGTCTCATACCCTCTATTACAATCTCTATTAAATGAGTTGGGTTCTGTACTAGTAGAATTATTTCCTGATTGTTTAGTTCCATTATAAATATTAGAGCATATCTCTGTAGCCCCATCTCTAACCATGACTGGAGTGGATATTCCAGTGGTGGAGTTTGCGAGGTGTATATCAATGGGGTTTTGGGGTTTGGATGAGGTGGTCCGCTCATTATCAAGTGTGGGAAGTGGAAGTGTTGGTTGTTGATCTGGTTGTTGTCGTACCCCCTTTTTCTCGTAAAATCGGGTTTATGACATTTGGGAGGACAGCTCGTTCCCTTTCGGGAATTGGGTTTGAATTGAAGAGTTGCCACCTAATGATTTAAGTGCATTAGGACATTAAGAAAGGTTTAATTTGAACAACCAGAGATTGGGTAAGGGCTTGAAATTATCCCAAAGGGAAGGTACTAGACACCCCTCAAGATCCACTAGTGTGGTTCCCAGCCAAACCATTGTTGTGACTTTAGGTACAAATAACACGTAGGCAAATAAGAACTTCAAACAAAAGGGGATTTTCACGTAATGATTACAAAATAGGTGAAGTTAAAAGAACTAAAAGAAAAGCTGATTTTTTTAAAGAAAATAGTCTGAAATTTGAGAATAAACAACGAAACAAATAAATAAAGGAAAAGGGGTCCTAGGTCTATAAATAATATGGATCACCCCACACAACATCCGGTAATTACTCCTCAGTGAGGGTCTACACGAGATGTTATTGCGTGATCATCATATCCATATCTACCCTTTCCCACCCCGTTGAGGTATTAAAGCGCGGAATGGTCTCGTTTACTTATTGCATGCTATTACCCGCCCCAATCCTATCAGTGTCGGAGGCATTTGGGACTACTAATCCTAAAGGAGAGGGATATTGGGCTTACTTGTGGTTTCAAAAGGTAAAAATACTAAGGCGACAAACAAAACATATATGGCAAGTATGAGAAAGCATATAAACAAATGAAAAGGCTCAAACATACCTCCTTTAAGCAGAGAAAATCAAGTAGTTAGCATGACTTACACATATTGTTTAGGGTCTGATTAAACTTAAAGGATTGAGGCAGACTGATTTATTACATAGTTCAGATAAGAAGCCCGAATCAGGCCTGCCTGCTAGTTGTAGCATATAAAATCTGATTCAGTTTATAAACTTTCACCCTATGGCTTGCCTAAGTGTTAGACGAAGACACTATAGCCATGATATTTACTGATTCCAGAAATAATGAAGTAAACATGAATACATGCTGATTTAAGAAAAATCGTCTATTATTAAAAAAAAAAAGGCGAGTTTTAGCAAAAGAATATGCGTCATTGTTACTGATTTTAGACTTACAAGCGAGTGAAGCGGTTCAGATTCGATTAAATCTCCTATAGGCATGCTTTTTATGTGTTGTTGATTTTGGACACTTTTATAAACATAGTAAAAAATGCAGAAATCCTATAGGCATGGCATCTAGATGTTGAATTTCATTTAAAGTCAATGAACATGATATCTAATTGCGGGTGATTATTTAAGACCTATAAACATGTTTGCCTAATGAGGAATGCATATGAAAGATTCAGAAATTCCTATAGACAGGATATCTATATGATATGCAGAAATTCAAAAATAACCTATAGGCATGGTATCTATATGGGAATGCAAGATTCCTATAGACATGTTATATATACATGAGAATGCAGAAATTCTTAGAGACATGGTATCTATATGAGAATGCAAGATTCCTATATACATTGTGTTTATATGAGAATGCAGGAATTCATAAACTCCTATAGGCAGGTTATCTACCCCTTTCGCATACATAGTTACCCCTCCCTTTTCACTAGCCATCCTCGAGAGTTTTATTACAAAGTTGTTATAGCCCAGAAAGAGTAAAGTAAAGAAAAAATACAATTAGAAAAGTATAACTAAGGAGAGCCTGATTCAGACTTCCTGTCTGAAGTATGAAGTAAACCAACTCCAAGAGATCTTATTTCAAAGCCTTTCTCCCATTTGGATGTGTCAGAGTTCCCTAAGAGCCTCATATGGACTCGGGGCAGTGGTCACACCCAAATGCATTATAGATGAAGACATAGTGCATTGTGGAAGGGCCAACCCTCAAGTGTCCAAGTTCAGAGGAAACTCAAGGTCCCAAGGCAAGGCTCACAAGAGGGGGGCAGAACTTAGAGACTAAGAGAGGGTGCAAGTGCAGAATTCTGAAAAAGGGAAAGGGAAAGGGAAACAGTTTACATTAATACACATAGGGGTATAGGGATTGGGGAGGTGGTAAGGAGGCAAGGACAGACTAGTGGGCATACCCAGCAATGGGAAATACTGGCACACCCATAAGCCTGTTAGAACACATTTTTTAGAGGTTAGGATCCTCTAAGGGATCAAGTTCAATCCATAGACAATAACTTGCATATAACCCTATTTTAAACTGTAACTCAAAGCACATAAAAGGAAATAAGGAGCGATGATTCATAGCAGAAACAGGTAGTAGGACATAAGCATACTAATTTAAATGTTGAACTCTACAGAAAGCAGTAAAGTAGACATGGATACAAAGACTGTAAATGAACACATTGTTGTGGTGCTGAAGCTTAAATCAGGACATACCAGTTTCAAAGGAAACAAACAAAGAAAAGTAGTAGGTCTTGTAAACAGGCCACAATGCAGACAAAAAGAGAAAGTTATTGTGAGAGAGTATGAGTTCAGAAGGATTCTGATGTCCTCTTTGTGAAAAAGGGTCGTGCCTTTTATAGTGTGAAAATCATGAAGAAGTAAGGTAAGAAAATAGTCAAGAAACTAATTGTCAATCAATTACACAAGACTTCCCTTAATTAAGGGATTCAGATTTAAATGGGTAAAAGCAATTTAAGGAAAGAAAAATGAATAAGCACTTTCTGCACAATATGCAATTAAGGGTAAATACATAAAGGTTATTTAAGGACAGAATTTCTTAAATACGCGGTTGCACAAACAAGGCAAGAAAATCAATTAACAGCCAGTAAATCAAAGGTCATGGATTTTGTATGAATGAACCGAATCAAAAAGATGGGAAAGGTTTTTTAACTTAAGGGAAATCAGCAAACAATAAAAAGGGAATCAATCAGACCTATTTAGAAGGAATTTGAATCAATCACGAGTTGAAAGCCTTTTTAAAGGAAGATTCATCACATATAAAGAGAACACAAACACGTTGATTTGAAAGAAAATGTTGTGCCATTGCAAAAATCAATAGAAAAATCCAGTGAAGAATCCAGTGAAGAAAGAGTTTTAGAAGAGTTTAGCCAAAGGTTAGAATTATATGCAAACACGGATGTCCAAACTCGGTTCAGAGACTCGAAGTTGGTCTGAAAGATTTAGGGGTTCTAAAATAAAAACCCTAGTTCAATTAAATCACATAATCAAACTTGGCAGAACCCTCGAATTCTAGGGTTTCCACCTTGAATCAAGTACAAAGATGAGAAGGCAAGTAATCGAAACAGGCTCAGAGGTTTCAGTTCTATGAAACCTCTTGCATGTTTCTTTCAGCAGCAGAAACTCATGAGAAAATAATGATAGCAAGTAACACGCAAAACATAGTAGCAGAATTCAAAGAAAAATAGAGTAGAAGAAGCTAATACAAAAATTAATAGAGAAGACTAATAAGAATAGTAGAAGAAGCATGCTAAGAAATTTTAGAAGAAACTTTAAACAAAGCTCAGTAAAAGGAACTTAATAAGGAAACTTAAGAACTTAGTAAGAAAATATAGTAGGAGAAACATATCAGAACACAATAGAGAAAGCATACAGTAGAAAAGCATACGAGAACATAGTATAGGAAAATACAGTAGAAGAAGCACGTAAGAACATGGTAGAAGAAAATACAAGAACCCAGTAGAAGCAAATACACATAAAAGGAAAAAGAAAGTTAGAAAACACTTAAATACTTTCAGAAAATCCTAGATCGGAAAAGAAAGATTTTGAAAGTAGTTTTTTGAAAGAAAAGTCAGGAAAATGTTTAAGACCTTAAGGAAAGCATGGATCTGGAACAGATCTAAGGGAATCGAAAAAACCTCAAAGGGTTAGGGTGTCAGAAGAACCCTAGAAATGAGAAAGGCTTTGAAAAGTCACCGATCTGAGTCGGAGAGGTCAGGATCAGGCTCAAACAACCATGGTACGCCGGAGCAAGGTCGGAGATGGCCGTGGAACCTAGAATCGACAGAGGTCTGGGTACAAACCTTCAAGGTGAGACCTTGAATCTTCAGAGATCAGGTGTGTAAGAGCAACAGAAGGTAGGTATAAGACTCTCATAGCCCTAGAAGCCATGGATTCCGGTGGCTTTCAAAGTGGAAGCGGTAAGAGGAGGCTAGGGTTCTGATAAGACTCGAGAGAGTTTGAGAGAGTGTAGGGTTTCAGAGGTGGCGGGTAGGTGAAAATAACTTAAGGTTAGTAGGGTTAGTGAATTAAAAAAGGAAAGGAGAGAATGTGTCGTTGATCATTTTGATCAACAGCTTGGATTAAACGGGGAACCGGGCAGGTTGGATTTAATTGGGTCAGGGGCGGATAATTTTAGGAATTGGGATGGGGTTCAATTGGGTTTAATTGGGGTAGAGTTTAGGCTAAAATTGAAATAAGTAGGGCTAATATTTAAATAGCCACTTTTCCCTTATTTATTTTATAAAAAATAGTAAAATAATTTCTGGAAACAAATTAAAGGTACTAAATTAATTAATAATATATAAATATTAAATTAAAATACTGGACTCAATTTTGTAATTATAAACGTAATTAAATCTTAAAATAGGCTAATATTGCAATTATACGCAATTTGGCTTTAAAAATACTAAATAAATTTGTAAAAATGTGCAAAATTCATACTAGCTATTTTTTAGTATAAATATAAGAGTCCAATAAATGAATTACCAAAATGATAATTTTGGGGATAATTATTGGGTTTTTCTTGATAAAATAGGGCAGTAAATTGATTTAAAAATCTTTTAAAAAAATGGTATACTTATATATGCATATACATACTATTTGAAAGGCATTTTGCATATAAAAAATATAGGAAAAAATTGGGTATCAACAATTGTTTTCTCTGAATGTGGTGTACCAAGGTCGTTGAATGTTTGCTAGATTGCTTTGGTTGTGTTATATTATGGTTGAGCAGAGTGGCGTCTGTGTTAGTGTTAGTGTGTGTATGTGGTGTAATAGTAGGAATAGTAGTGGTTTCTTGTAGTATGCTAGGTATAAGGTTAGCTATTGATAATGGAGGACCACATGGAGGGAAATCATTGTATTCCATTGGAGTTGTAGAAGAGTTGCGTATGTTTGTGGAAGGTAGTTCGGTGGTTGGGCAAGAGAAAGTGGCATGCAAAGAGACAACTTCTAAGTGGGCTGAGATTGATTTTGTACATATTTTGTCAGAGGTTACTTCTGATGTGTCGTCTGTAGGGCTAGTTAGAGTGGTTTTTGAGCGACATGTATGGGCTATATGAGATGGAGGTGATAAAGGTTGGATCTCCATTAGGTCTTTAGTAACTATAGTTTTATTTGTTATAAATATATCCGAGTAATTTGAATCAAGGGTCATAGTATTTGGGTCGTAGGTGTTGTGTGTAGTGGATTGGGTAGAGTTGACAGGGATATGAGGTTTTTTTGAATAGTCTTTAACAGCTTCTGTTGGTATTTGGACCATTATTGCATCATTTAACAACATTGGGCATATAGGTCCATTAGGTGTTGGGTTAGTAGGCCCAATCGTGATAGTTTCAGAAGATGAATCCAAATTTTCTAAATTGCCAAAAGTGTTGTTAGTCAATAAAGGTTGTTGGTTAGATGACAAATATGATTTGTCAACATTGTTGGCCCATACATGATTAATATTAGAGTTTTCTACCTTACCTAGCATTACCTGTGTATCTGTTGTGGTCACCGCCTTCCCTGTCCTTGTTTGTGTGTTGTGAGCATCTGTAAGAGAATTTTGAACTTCAACTGGTAGTCTATGTTGAGTGTTCCAGCCATATCTTGGATTTGTTTTTTTAGGAAAAGTAACAGTTTTCCACTCCGAGTCATTTATGGAGATTATGGAGGAAGTACTGTGTGTGTTAAGAGTAATGGAAGGAAGAGAATTTAGTAGTGGTGTTTGTGTAAAATGGCAATTCCAGCCGGCGTGCCCAAATCTACCACACTTTGTACATAGTAGGTTTAGATTTTAATAGAGCAGGACCTGTTTGTGAGTGCCTATATGAACATGTATTTTTAGAGGTTTCTCCAATGGTACCTCAATGCATATGCGGGCATACCTACCCCTTGTAGTAGTGGTTGTACAAGTATCAACCTTTAAGAGTTGCCCTATCTTGTTTCCTACTTTTTTCAGTATTTCAAAATCATAAAACTCTGTCGGAAGTTCTGGTAATCGTACCCATAGAGCAACATAAGTTAGTTGAGCTGCTGAAGAAATGAACTTAGGCTCCCAACCACGAACAGAGAGGAAGTGGTTTAGTATGAACCAAGACCCTTCATGTAGAGCCTTACACATATTGTCCTCATAACGAAATTTCATAAGGAAAAAGTTGGATCCCAAGAGGGTGTTTGGATTGGCTTAAAAGCTGGTCAAACCAGCTTAAAAGCACTTTTGGGTTTATAAACTTCTCATTTTACCTTTAATGAATTGGTGAATACCCAAAAAAATATCTATGGCTTTATTTTAGACCATAAGTTTCAAAAGACTCTTTTTATTTTTTAAACATAGGCTCAGTCAAACATCATCACATAAAATGGAACGAATGGAGTAATGAAAATGTAGCTTAGGTTTCATACAACCAAAGATACTAATTTGGGATAGAAAGCATATCTGATTGATATTAAACGAAATAAATGTTCAAATAACTCAAGCAAATCGGATTCTTACGGAAAATGAAATTACCACAAAAAAGAAAAATAACTGACCAAGTCTATTAGATGAATTTCTTCGGAGGGCTTCCATAGATTTGTGAGTTTAATTTTTAGCAGTTGGTGCCTAACCGTTTTGCCAAAAACTTTTACTGTGATGGAATTTTTCCAAGGAGTGTATAATCAAGATTTGTCTTCAATTGTTAACAGAATAAAATTGTCTAACTCTTCCTCATTTGATGTTTCATCTGTTAAGTCCACGGTGTCATTGATGGATGGGGTGTTAGATATGTAAGTAGTTTGATGTGAATTTGAGGTGAGTGTCTGAAGGAAAGATTTGGGTGATGATTGGATGTCTGGTTTGTCAATTTGCATATTGTGGGGATTTGGTGGGTCCATGGTTGATGGCAGTTGATTAACTAGCATGAGTGGTTTGCATTGAATGAGAGTTGGGAATTAAAGTATAGTGAGGGAGGAAGGCAAATGTGGATTTAGAGAGAAGTGAGAGGAATATCCTATAGCGAGAAACTGAATTCAGAGGTAGAATAATTGGTAAATATTGTTGTCAAGCAGCAACCTTTAACATCAAAATTATAGTATATTGAAATATAATATTGTGACGAAAAATGATGGAAATTTATTATTATGAAAATAATTGATCATGCCTTTATATAGAAAAAGAAAAGATTGGATCCACTTTACCATGTAAACTATCTGTTTTCTTCAATTGTGAAAATGATTAAGTAGGCGTTTGGACATAAAAATTATAATAGAAAAAAAATAGTATTTGGAGTTAAGTTAAAAAATGATATTTAAAATTATGTTTGAACATGTATTTTATTTGGAAAATATTGCAGTTTTGTGAGTGGAGAAATTTTTTTTTCTAACATTAAGAAAAAAGCAATCAAAACTGCTTTTTGGTTTTTGAAAAACTCATTTTCGAAAAGTTTCAAAAACATGCAAAATTTCACGGACAAACATATTTCTGGAAAAACATTTCGAATAAATATCTATGAAAGAACGGACCCTAAATCATCATAGCTGAATAAACCAATTAATCAAATTTTGTGTGTGAAGTCTAGTATTATTGAAGAAAATTGAATAGGTATTATTAATATTTAGTGAAATTGTTTGGGTGAAGCTTGTCCAAGAGTTAGAGATCCCTTGAATTATAAATTGAAAAAAAATAAAAAATTAGGAGCCCTAAAACTTGTATCATTCTCTCTCGCTTCCCTTTAGAATACTTGGAATAGATACAACCACCAAATCACCAAATATACCGCTGGAACCACCAGACCAAAATAGTCTCATGGAGGTAGAAGATACCCCATCTCACTCCTATAAGGAAATGCTCTTAGACAAACAAGCAACAAATCAATCCGAATATTATGGGGAGGAACCCCCTACGAACAACAATGATGACAAAGGCAAAGAAAATGATGGCCTAATAGCTCTATCCCAGGAAGACAAATATCACATGTACCATCCTTGGCTCTTCTTAATCATTAGAAAAGCCTTTAGGTCGTAGAATGCCCCACTATTTCCTCCGATCCAAACTGATATCTTTGGAATCCATCTGAACAGTTAATCTTGATTGATCTAGGATGAGATTTCTTCATCGCTAATTCGAATTGGAGGAAAATATGGGTAAGGCACTACACCTAGGTCCTTGGTTCATATCCGAAAATTTTCTCTCAGTCTGCAAATGGGAACCAAAATTCATTCTACAAGAGGCAACTCTATCCTTCATTGCCATCTAGATTCGCCTACCACAATTGCCAACTGAGTTCTATGATAAAGAAATTTTTAAAAAATTGGAAGAAAACTAGGCAAACTACTCAAAATAGACACGTGCACGTCCTCTACCCTGAGGGGAGGTATGCACATATCTGTATCCAAGTGCCACTTGAAACATCAGTGGAAATTTCAGTTGTTATTGGAGATCACAAACAAGATGTGATCTACAAAGGGAAGGGAACCTTTGTGTAAAGGTTGTGGAAGAATATGACACACTATAAATTTATTTACCCACAGACAAAAAAGTCAACATCTTCACTGGAAGTTTTAGAATGCTCTGAAGCGCGCAATAATCAGGATGTCGAAGATGAATTGAAAACGGTAACCTTACCAAGAAGAAGGAAACCAATTCAAAAGATCGCGCAAAATCAAAGCAATGGGATAAGAAATGGCAATAAGACTGAAGCATCAACACAAAAAATTCAGGTAAAAATATTTGATGCAAATTTTAGTAAGTTCTCGGGAAAAAAACTTTAAAATATAATATTAAAAATAATACTAATAAGGCCAATAACCACTAAAGGCCAACTAACCTGTCTAACCAACAAAAATTCAATATCCCTCTCTCACAAGCCCACTTCACGCAGGATCAGCCCAAGCCCAATGCAAAGAGGAAGCGGGACCAGGGCCAGAGGAAAAAAGCACAGGTACAATTGTATACCCTACCCAAACCCAAACCACAAATAGTGCATCTTTCATAACTAAGCAAACACCAGGCCAGGACCTGACAAGCCAGAGCAGATAGGGCTGTCATCTTCCTACAATGCCTACTACCGAGGGACATTCCCAATTGGTAAACAACCACCCAAATAATACACCCCACCCCAATACCTACTTGACCCATAATTATCCCCTACCAGAACAACCTGCAGGAACAATCTCACCACAATCCATGAATACTCAAGTGCATCACCTGAGAAATCATCCAAACTCAGGTGATATGATAACCTCCGTCCACTCAAGAAGATTCGCAATTAATTATAAATCCCCGGTATTAGACTCAAATACCAAAGCTCAATAGATCGGCAATGATTTGACAAGATGCACCAAAAACTCTATTATGCATCCACCGTCCAATCAAACCTCTATTTTTACCCAAAGAGACAAATCAAAAAAATTTAAAAAATGGAACACCTACAGCATCCACCCATCCTTGTAACCTCCACCCCACGACAACCGGACCACACACCGGCTTTGTGGCAGGAATTGGCACTGTAAGGCTAGGTTCTAGCCTACAACTTCCTATTAGGGAACCAACCAGTTACCCTAATCATCCAAAACTCAGCGCATCTAGCAAGGGTGACAATGGAGGCGTTGAATAAGGCCTTGGTAACCTTTGGCCCGCATCTACGGCAATCGATAATCCTCACAAGCAACACCAGCAGCACGCGCACCAACCTGGACCCACCAATAGTCAACACCTACTGCACCAAAATATTCACTCGATTCTTTTTTTCCCAGGCCCAACAGAAAAGGACCCAATAACAATGCCTCAATTTGTGGTTATTGAACTACCATCCCAACAAGTGCCATCATCTTCAACTCCAGTAGAGAAGAGACAAGCCCCTCCACTGGGGAATATAATAAAGGAAATCAATAAAGCACTAGATCTGCTCAAGGAAAAAACAACAAGGGAAGCGGAGATGTTAAATGAAGCCTATGGACCACTGCGGACGGACTCACTCCTACTGGACTCAGTCAAAGCAATAGAGTTCAGTATGGAGTGTAGTGAAAATAGTCCTGATGTACCTTTGAGCCCTATCCAAGTGTGGAATGGGATTAGGATCCCATCAAATTCAGGGTGTACTCAATCCACTACTAACTCTGACCCATGTACTGAGCATAAAGAACCTAGGGAAGAAGAAAGGCATGATGCCTCCTCTAAGGATAGAGAAGGCACATAAGTTGGACTCCCCAACCAACCCCACCCCTCTAATGAATTACATCATATAGAATGTTAGAAGGGGGAACAATGCGGAGTTAAGAAGATAATGCTCATCTATGGTTCAGCTACACAAACTAGCTATGTTAGTACTGCTGGAAACAAGGATGGCCGACCACAAAAAGCTGACCGAGGAGCTTCAGTTTGACATACTCATCTAGTTCCCGATAATGGGTCTCTATGGAGGGATAGTAATTATATGGAAGGCAGATACTGTACAGGTAGATGAGGTATCCCCCACTCTCCAAGGTATCCACGCAATAGTCAAGGTATTACCCTCTCATACCCCTGGCATTTTTCTGCAATTTATGCTGGCAACTTTTTAGCTGATAGGAAAGTGCTCTGGGACTATTTAGTTCATATCTCTAGGAATTTCAATGGTAATTCCTTTGTAGGAGGTGATTTACTAAAGTTTTGAAAGCTAGGGATAAGTTTGGGGGTAACTGCATTAACCTTAATAGAAGTAACCTCTTTTGGAACTGCCTTAATTAATGTAAACTAGTAGACCTAGGGTACAAAGGTAGTAAATACCCATGGACCAACAAAAGATATAAGAATAGAAGTAGCCTGATTCTAGAGAGAATTGATAGATGTTTTTCTAATGACTGTTGGATCTCTGAGTACCCTAAGGCTAATATTACCCACCTACCTGGGACCCACTCTGATCATTGTCATTTGTTCATTACCTAGATTAAAGGGTGAGATTGTCACTACTTCCAACAGACCCTTCAGATTTGAATCAATGTGGTATAGCCATTATTCCTTCCCCAATCTTGTCTTGGATGTTTTTCCCCAAATTTATCTCTAATCCAGTCAACCCAACTCTTCAAGTCTAGAATCACTCTGTAGAATAGGCATACTTTTGGTAACATTTTCCATAAGAAGATAAGGCTAATGGATAGAATAGCTGGCATCCAAAAATCCTCCAACTATCAGTTCAGTGACTTCCTCTTACATCTAGAAATCAGTCTAATTGAAGAGTTTGACTCAATTTTTAAGAATGATGAAGAATTCTTAAAACTGAGATCTAGAAATAATTGGCTTACTGATGGAGATGTCAGCACTAGATTCTTCCAAACATCAACTCTCAATAGGAGAAGGAGAAATATAATCCTCTCTCTAAAAGATGAAGATGTCAACTAGCAATCTGACCAGCAAGAAATCAATGTTTCTATCCCTAACTACTTCAGGTCCCTCGACAGCTCTTCACACATATGCACCAATGCACACAAGTAGTGTTGAACCCATATACTAGCCAACCCTCAAAGGGACATACTGAGCATACCTCTTAGGGATAGTGAAGTTAGGAGGGCCATCTTCTCCTTCAAGCCTTTCAAAGCTCCTGGGCTAGATGGTATACACTTTTTCTTCTATCAAGAATACTGGAATATAGTAGGGAAGTTTGTCATTAACTTCTGCATTGGAGTTTTGAATCCCACACAATGCATCCCACTATGAATTAGACCTTGCTTTGTCTCATCCCCATGTGCCCTCAGGCTTCAATGCTCAAGAACTTCAGATCCATAGGGTTTTGTAACACCATCTACAAGACTGTAATAAAGATCATTGTTAATAGGATCAAATCCTCCCTCCCATACATAATAGAACCTAGCCACGCTAGTTTCCTATTCAATTGGAGAGCCTATAATAATGCTATAATTGTTTAGGAATACATCACTCATTTTGGAAAAATGAGAGGGAACCAGGCTAACATGATCCTAAAAGATAGATTTAGAAAAGGCCTTTGATAGGATTGAGTGATTTATTAGAGACATATTCCAAGCCTTCAATTTCCCCTCTGGCCTTATCAAGCTCATCCCCTCTTATGTCAGTTTCTCCTTAATTTCTATCCTAGTGAATGGTGGCAAAACTGACACCATCCAGCCAACTAGGGGAATCAGCTAAGGAGACTCCATTTCACCCTACCTCTTCATTATGTGCATGGAAAAGGCTCATTGACAATTCAGTCTATACCGAATAGTGGCTACCAATCAATATCAGCAGGTCTGTCGTAAAATTTCCTATCTTTTCTTTACTGATGACCTAACCCTCTTTACAAGAGCTGACTCCGGGAACTGTAACACAACCATCAATATTCTGAACTCCTTCAATAATGCATCTAGGCAAAAAATTAATCTCACTAAGTCTAGGGTCTTCTTCTCCTCCAACTGCAAACCTGATCACATGGAGGCACTTATTGCCACCCTCTCCATACAACCCGCCTACTCTTTTGGTAAATACCTGGGCTTCCCCAATATTCCATAAGAGACCATCTAATAGTGACTTTCTTCATCATTGACAGTATGCAATATAAGTTGGCAGGATGGAAAACAAGCTAACTAAACATGACTGGTAGAACCACCCTGTCCAAAGCATCACTAAATAGCATCCCAAGTCATATCATGTAATTCATCAAACTACCCTCCAAAACAACCAAGCTAATTGATAGGATCCAAAGAAATTTCATCTGGGGGATAACACCCAATAGGAAAAAAATGCACTGGTGGGCTAGGAAAGGGTTACAACTCCAAAAAGTAAGGGCATTTCATGTTGGCTTATCTTGGAGGATATTCCACAATACCTCATCTATCTGGGCAAGAGTCCTCATATCTAAACACTATAATTGGAACCATATTCCAAAAAAATCTAAATCTCCAATCTAACAGTGTATTCTCAAGGGATGAGATACATGTAGACATGCCAGTAGGTGGGTCGTTAATAAGAGGACATGGTATGTCTTTTTAATGATGCTTGGATACCAAATAATATATCCATCAGGAAAATGATCGGAGGTCCTCTAACCTTAAATGACCTAACTGTCAAGGTTGCCACAATCTATAATTATAGGGAATGGAATACCTCTTCCCTCTCCCTCAGTCTCCCTGATCACATCCATATTCATCCCTACTAATTCAGATAAGGAGGATAAGATGATTTGGGGTCTGACACCCATTGGCATTTTTACCACCAAATCAGCCTACACCTTCCTTAGCAGCAAAGCTGATCCAAAAATTGCTAGGGATGGAAATAACTTCACATGTATCTAGAAGTTAAAGGTACCCAATAAGGTCAAAACCTTCATCTGGTTGTTGTTTCATGAAAGGCTTCTTACTGGAGGTTTTTTCACGGGATTGGAGTTAATTGTAACCATGCATGTTGTTTCTGCTCCTCCACTCTTGAAACAAGTGCCCATATTTTTTCAACTATCCCAATGCTAAATTGTTCTGGCATAATCTCACCACAAAAAAACACAACTGCCAGCCAACAATAGAATCCTATCTTCACAACACATTTCTGGTCCAATACATGGATAAATCTAAGCAAAAAACCTTCCAATGGTATCCTATCCTAGGAGGTTATCCTTCCCTTCTGCTTCTGGCACATATGGCTAACAAGAAATCACAATCTATTTAATAAAAGGAAGGATCCCACCTCTACTTCCAACGCCATTGCAAAGGTCACTAAATACTACATAGTAACATGCATGGAGTATTTGAGAAATGTAGTTGCTATAGGTGTCAAATGGGAACCTCCACCTAGGGGTCATTATAAACTTAAAACTGACGGGGCAGCTCTAAGTAACATATGGATTGGTGGCATTGGAGGTGTATTTAGGACCACCAGTGGAGACTGGATCCTAGGATACCTAGAAAACATGCCCCACACCATGTGTATGGGCGAAAAGCATCACGTTATGTGTTTACCAAGTCGATATGAAGAAAGCCTTCGGAGGGTGTCAAGTGTCATCAAAAGGATATAATGACATGATCTCAAAGGGTCAGTGTCAGGAGAAGGCAATGGGTCATCGATGAGGTCGAAATGATTTGATAGAAAATGAGGATGAGGAAAAGGACGAGATGATGACTCCTTTTATTAAAGCAGTAACAGCTAGTTCTAGGATTGTAGTTCCCTAGAGAATATTCCAGTGAATATTCCTTCTACTTGTATTATTTAGGGTTTTATGGACCATGTACTCTTATAAATAGAAAGATATGTAGTTATAAAAGAGGATTTTGGACATTCATTGTAAATAACAATATACTGACATTCTGTGAAGATTCTCTCTTTATTACATATATACAAGGTTTACCTTTTTTGCTCTTTTATCTATCTTTTCTCCCACGATCCAAGAGGGAACCGAATATTCAAAGGCTTATCATTATCCATCACTATCAGAAGAATTATTAGGGAATCTCACCTTTATAGAGTGGCCTCTACTCATTTATTTACTTGAATACCATTTATTGATATTTATTGCTCTCCTTTATATTCTTGAGTAATCCATTACTCTATCATTGATATTATTTATTGTCATACAACAATACACGTGGGATATACTCTATAAATAACTTGGTCTATAATATGGATATTAATATTGTCTAAGATTAACTCCCTTTTCACTATAAATTCTAATTGTATAAACCTAGATCTTAAATTTGGGTCATACAGTTTGGCACCATCTGTGGTGATTTCTCAATCAAAGTTTTAGTTTCAATTGAATCTATAGATCACGTGCCTTGATGATCTAACGAACCACAAAGGTTTTTTGCTTTCTCTGCGTATACAAAAATTCCATAGCAAGTGAGCAAAGAAGTGGAGCGAAGGCGATGGACAACATCCCGCTCAATCTCATGAGTGTCATCGACGAAGGGTGCAATACCCAGGGTGAGGAAGTGACTCCCAAGGACTCTCCCAAATGAGCGAAGTCACTTACACCTTTCTACAGCAGAACTAAACCAAATGGCAATGGGGCCTCTACGTCAATGGGAGAAGGGGCAAGACCCACTGTAAAAAAGCTCCTCGAAGCATGGTTAACTGATACTCTAGTCAGCGTGATTAGCAAACAAGCCCTATGCACGACCGCAAAAAACATGAGAGCTCATGCGACACATCACGAGAATGAACAAGACGACCAACCGAACCATCCTTTTACAGGTAACACTCATGCGATTGTTAATAGTGCAAGAGACATCGTCCTCGCCACCGTGCTGAAAAGAATGGAAGAAATGGAAAATGAGAACAAAGCGCTAAGGGAACAGATGAAAGAGCACCGGTAAAGGGCAAATAAAATACCAGGTGCTCCCAAGTTGTTACCAAAAAGAGATGCCGGTAGGTTTGTGGAACAACCATACAAGGAAAAAGCGGCTACACATGCCATACCAAAGACCTTCACGATGCCCCCATATCTTAGAATCTACAAAAGAACAACCGACCCCGAAGACCATATAACTCACTAAGTCAATACCATAAAAGGCAACGACCTCACCAAAGAGCAGGTGTCCTCCATCCTGTTGAAAAAAAATTGGTGAAACTATCACTAGAGGGCCATTGACGTGGTATTCATAACTGCCAGCTTATTCCATAGAAACATTTGAGAAACTGGTGGATAAGTTCGTAATAGCACATGTCGGGGCCAAGAAAGCTGAAACAATGGTGAACGACATCTTCACCATCAAAGAATCCCCAAGAGAGTGATTGAGGGATTTCCTAGCCCGTTTCAATAGAGTGAGGATGACTTACCAAATGTCTCTTAAGGGATGGTCGTGGCAGCCATTCAGAATGGGTTGAGTAGATAGGGTTCAAGGACGACCAAAAAGCTATTGGGTAGTTAATGAAGTACCCACCAGCCAGTTGGGATAAAATCCACAATGCCTACTATGTCGAGGTTAGGGCAGATAACACCGACCTCAATGATCCAATTCGATAACTCACCTCGATACAATCCGAATCCAGGAAGGAACGTAGAGACAACACAAGAAAAGACCACCCAGTATCGTGACCAGGTAGGGAACGATATCAGCCTTATTTAGGGCAATGTCCCCTTCTTTTGTTGCAAAGATGGCCCATCTAGGCCGAGATCAAGCAATCATAGGAATGATATAGGTATGCCCCTTACTATCTGCTATAAATTTTGTATGTTGCCTACAAAGGTGGTCTACGCCCTAGAGAATCTCGGGACAAAGGTGAAGTGGCCAACAAAAATGAGGTCCGACCCGAACACCAGGAAGTCGGACCCCCTCTGCGAGTTTCACCAAGAACGTAGACATAAAACGAACGATTTCCATGCCCTGAGGTTAAAGGTAACAAACTTGATGCAACAAGGATATCTCAAAGAATTACTCAGCGACAAAGGCAGGAACACTTTAGCAAGGGCCTGAGAACGCCTAAGCCCACCAAAGTTGTCATCACCAGCTCGCACCATCAACATGATTATTGGTGGCAGTGAAAACACATCCATCACCAGCATCAAATTCACTGCCACTCACAAACTCAAAAGATCAATCACCCACGAATGGTATGACGGATTCGAAGAAAGTATCATCTTCATTAAGTCAGACGATGATAGTTTGACTTTCCCTCACAATAATGCACTTGTCATTACTTTACAAATTTTAGATACTAATGTTAAGAGAATTATGGTATACAGTGCAAGCGGAGCGTGCATCATCCATCCTTGAGTCCTCGTACAGATGAGACTTGAGGATAAGATAGTGTTGCGCTGCATTACACTTATAATGTAGTTGAACAGACTTCGGGAGAGATCATACTCCCCATCCTTGCCGATGAGGTGACTCTGGAGATGACGTTCCATATCATGGACTAGTACACCGCTTATAACGCCATCATAGGACGACCATGGAGACACCCCGTGAGAGCCATCTCCTCCAGCTTATACCAGACTACTGAGTGATCAAATTCCCAACCCCTAGGGAATATTAAGCATACAAGGAGAACAACGCACATCTCGGGAGTTCTATCGAATAGCCATGGATAGGACGATAACTCAATCAAAGAAGAAAAAAGAAAAAGAAGCATAGAAACTAGCGGGGTTGAGGTCACCACTGGTCGAAGCCAAAGAAGCCATTATGGACCTAGAAATGGTTGAAGCTGCAGGGTCAACCATAGAAGACCTCAATCCCCTCCAGCTAGATCACAGCGGCCCTAGTAAAAAAGCTTACACCGGCTGTAAACACCAGGACCTAGGTAAATTCAGTCAATTCTTAATAACTAACGCAAATTTATTTGCCTTTAGCCAAGCATATATGCCCGGCATCCTCAAGGAGATAACCACGCATGGACTGAACGTCGATCCTTACTACCCTAGTAAGGCAAGTCGAACGAAAGTTCAACCCCACGATCAACGAAGCTGTCTACAAAAAAGTAGAAAAGTTATTGGCCAACAGCTCTATCAGTGAGTCAAAGTACCCTAAATGGATTGTCAATGTGGTAATGGCTAAAAAGAAAAACGTGAAATGGAGGATGTATGTGGGATTCACCAACCTGAACAAAACATGTCCAAAGGATTCGTTCATGCTGCCACACATCGACCAACTTATTGATGCAACAGGGGGACATGAGCTGCTAAGTTTTCTGGACGCCTACTCAGGCTATAACCAAATACTCATGGAGGAAGATGACCAAGAGAAGACTACATTCATCACTCACATGGAGCATATTATTATAAGGTCATGCCATTTGGGTCGAAGAACGTAGGAGCTACTTATCAAAGGTTGGTCACGAAAATGTTCAAAGATCAGCTTGGCAAAACCATGGAAGTATACATCGATGATATGTTGGTCAAGTCCCTAAAGGTGGAGGATCATGTCAACCACTTAAATAAAGCATTCGACATACTGAGAAAATGTGAAATAAAACTAAACCCCAAGAAACGCGCATTTGGCATGGCCTCAGGAAATTTTTTGGGTTTCTTGGTATCACAACAAGTAATCGAAGTCAACCTAGATAAAATTAAGGCCATCGACGGGATACCAGAACATTTGACCACTAAGAAGCAAGTCTAGAGACTGACTGGTCAAATTGTCGCACTGTCTAGGTTCATCTCACGGTCGTTTGATAGGTGTCACAGGTTTTTCAACGTACTCAAGAAGGATAACGGCCTCAAATGGATGCTCGAATGTGTATGAGCATTGAAAGAGCTTAAGGAATACCTGTCGTCGCCACCCTTACTCTCAAATTCCGAGCCCGGGAAGCATCTCTTTGTCTACCTTGTCGTGTTAGAAGTAGTAGTAAGTGCAGTTTCGATTCAAAAAGACAATGGTACTCAATATCCAATTTATTATATCAGTAAAACATTTGTTGATGCCGAGACAAGGTATCTACACCTCGAGAAATAGGCTTTGGCTCTGGTCGTAGTTTCACAGAGCTTAGGTCATACTTCCAGTGCCACCCAATCTTGTGTGTTACCACAATTCCTTTGAGAAGCTTATTGCACAAACCCGAGCTGTCGGGGAGGCTGGCTAAGTGGGCAATCGAATTAAGTAAGCACGACATCACTTATCAACCTCGCACAACAATAAAGTCACAAATGCTCGCCAATTTTGCCGCAGACATTAGCACGAAAGTGATGCCCGATGATGAGAAAGAAGCCACTCGAGCTTCTCTCCAAACATAGGACCTTTGGGTCCTACACATTGATGGTGCGTCCAACACTTGCGGGTCCGAACTGGGACTCATGCTCGAGGTTCCCACAGGAAAAATAGTTTTCCAATCCATAAGATGCCCAGATATAACTAACAACGAGGCCGAGTATAAGGCCGTAATTGAAGAATTGAGGTAGCACTCAAATATGGGGAGAAGCATTTAAAGATACGCTGCGATTCTCAACTCGTCATCAACTACTGGGACTTTCCAAATCAAAGAGCAGAGATTGCAGAAAAATCATACCGAGATTTGTAAATTGTTGCCTGATTTTGACGAATGCCAGCTCGATCGCATTCCACGAACTCGGAACGTCAAATCAGATGGCCTCGCTAAATTGGTTGCCGCCACCAAAAGCATAACTCCCATAGATAAGAGCATAGTCCACCTCCTCAGCTCGACACTAGACCATGTCAAGGTAAAGTCCATAAACTTAACTTGGGACTGGCACAATTGTATTATAAATTACCTGCAGGACGACACCCTTCTAAATGACAAAAGAAGCCAAAAAGTTGAGGATGCAAGTCGCTAGGTACAATCTCCTTCACAACGACTTGTACAAGAGAACGTACAGTGACCCATTAGAAAAATGCTTAGGTCCGAACCAAACCCAACGTGTTCTTAAGGAGGTCCACGAAGGTCATTGCGGCAGTCACTCCGGTGACCGAGCACTCGTCAGATGCCTCATACAGGCTGGATATTATTGGTGAACCATGAAGAAAGACGCCTTAGAATTCATGAAGAAATGCGAGCAGTGTCAAAAATATGCCCCAATAATCTACCAAGCAGGAAAACACCTCCATTCCATTACCTCTCAATGGCCATTCATCAAATGGGGGATGGATATCGTAGGACCACTTCCACCAGGACGAGGTAATGTAAAATTCCTTTTAGTTTTAACTGAGGATTTCTCTAAGTGGGTGGAAGAGAGAGCAGTCGCCCAAGTTCACAAGAAAGAGGTAATCGCCTTCATATGGAAAAGTATCATCTGTCGGTTCGGCCTACCTAAAGAAACAAGCTGCGACAATGGACCCTAATTCATGGGAATAAAAACCACAGAGTTCCTCGAGAAATGGCACATCAAAAGGATACTTTAAACTCCTTACCACCAAGCCTACAATAGGCAGGCAGAGTCCTCCTATAAATCTATCTTAAACATCATGAAAAATAAACTCGAAGAGGCTAAGGGACTGTGTCCAGAAACACTCCCAGAAGTATTATGGGCGCACAGAACAACCTCATAAATGAGCACAGGAGAAACACCTTACTCTCTAGTCTATAGGACGGAGGCGGTCATACCAGTCAAAGTTGAGGAGCCCAGCCTAAGGTACTCCCATGAAAGTGGTATCGACAATAACGAAAATAGGAGACAAGACCTCAACGAGGCCGAAGAACGACGAGATATGGCATACATAAGAATGGTCGCACAAAAAAACAAGCAGAACATTATTACAACATAGGCAAAGGTACGATTATTCAATATCGGGGACTATGTGCTCAAAGCTAATACCCAAGCAGGCAGAAATCTGCGAGAGGACAAGTTAGTAACCAAGACGGACCATACAAAATCATAGGCAAAGCGGACAAGGGTTCATCCCAACTGGAAATTACGGAATGGAAACTCCTACCAAACAACTGGAATATAAGCCACCTCAAATACTTCAACTTCTGAAAAACAAGAAATGCCCCATAATTCTTACTCTTATTTCCCTTACTTGAGTTTTGTCCCAATAGAATTTTCTCAAGAAGGTTTTTAACGAGGCGACGAGCGAGGCTCGAGTTGAAGTACGTGAGAGCAGAAATATTTTACATTGCCTGACTCCTCAAGTATCTCCAAGTTGAATAATGACGGGACTAGATATACTGGGATTGGGATGCCAACCGACACCTGAAACTTGTAATTATCTCCAAAAGTTGCCTCAGGGCAAAATGATGTAGTCAAAGCAATTATATTGAAGTAAGTAAGATATATGTTCTTTGAAACTACTCTCCTTAAAAGGTAAGCTCGACCAGCTTGAATGACTCTTATCGGCCCTTGGCCACAACTAAATGAAAAGGTAAGTTCGATTAGCTCGAATGACTCTTATCGACCCTCGGCCATGACTTAACAAAAAGGTAAGTTCGACTAGCTCGAACGACTCCTATCGGCCCTCGGCCATGACTTAATGAAAGGTTAGTTCGACTAGCTCGAATACCTCCTATCGGCCCTCAACCATGACTTAACAAAATGGTTGTTCGAACAACCCATATAGGTCCTTGGCCATAACTAAATAGAAGGTGAGTTCGACTAGATCAAACAACTCCCATCGTCCATCGGCCTCAACCTAACTCAACAATATGCTCAACTTATTCGAACAACACTTATCGGCCCTCGGTCGAAACCATAATAGAAGATAACAATGAAGAAGCAAAACACAAGTATAAACCCAAGAATTCACAAAGACAAAAAAGTACATATGAAACCAAAATGAACTTATGTATTTATAGACAAAGTTCTTACAAAAATGTTCGAGGACGCCAACAAAAGGTACAATACAAAAGTTGAGCAAAAACAAAAAAGATAAATATTCAATGGTCGTCGCCATCCTGATCTCCACTATTCTCTCATTCCTCTCCTCGACCATAAGCTGAATCATACCAAGCTCTATCCACAAGATGGTCCACACCATTCTCATCGCCTCCCTCAGAATTAAGCTGAGGCATGGCGAGATCATAGTCATAGGCAAGCCAGATCTCACGAGCTTTGACTCGAGCCTCCTCAATAGTCATCTCAAAGACAAAGTCCATATTGTTCAACTCACGAGTACGTCCAATTAGGCTACACCGAGGATCCATTCCTCGTACTTCTCTCGGGAATGCCAGGAAACTCAGAGGCATGAGATGTAGAGGGTCGATCAAGCAATCGGGCATTCTCGGTCTCAGCAACAGAAACTCGCTCAAGCATCTTCGAGTTTTCCCTATCCAACTCTCTAATTCTCTCCTCGAGCCTGACTTCTTTAGCTTTGGCCGTTGATAGAGCATTATCCCGTTCAGAGCAAAAAGTTCTATTCGCCAACTCTAAGACGTCGGCCTTCCTTCGAATCTCCATTCAGGAAGATTCCGCCTCCTCAAGCATCTGCTGCTTCTAAGCTACCTCCCCCTTGAGAGTGTCTATTTCAATTTGGCACTCATTCAACTGACTCTACAGTTGAACCACCTGGTTTTAGAGATCATTGCATTGGTCCTCCACGCTCTTGCTCAATTCGAGCTCCTCTTCTTTCCTCTTCCGTGCTCCCTCGAGAACGTTAAATCGTTCCACAACCGCCATCAACTCCTCATCCTTCTTTTTTAGCTCCTCCCTCAAGGCAGACATGTCACCCTCCTCGCGAGAAAAGAAAATTCGAGTATGATAAGCTATAAAAATTTCTGCCAAGTGAATGTGGTTCTAGAGAAAGTAAAACTTGAATAATGGTGGAACAATCCCTATTTATAGAGTAGAGGCGCCGAATCCGAAACGGCTAATGATGATTACCACAATAATCGAAACGGTAGCACTAATCAGAAGTCGCGCGTGTATCGATGCAACATACTAGGAACATGCGTCATCATGACGAATGACATCATGACGTCACAACTTTTTCTTAATAAGATAGTTTCGGTGAATCACCTTGGAAGATTAAGATTTTGAAATATGTGGTCCTCGAAGTGCTGTGTTGCCCGCTTTTCACGATGACCACGACCGTTGTTATTCGCTCATTGAATTCGTCCCATAAGGATGACCTCAACAAGTGGAGGGACGTCAAGAGTTAGGATATAATGACCTGATCTCAAAGGGTCGAAGTCAAGAGAAGGAAATGTGTTGTTGACAAGGACGTGGACAAGCACTCCTTTTATTAAAGTAGTAATGGCTAGTTCTAAGATTGCAGCTCCTTAGAGAATATTCTAGTGAATATTCCTCCCAGTTGTACCATTTAGAGTCTTGTGGCCCATGTACCCTTATAAATAGAAAAATATGTAGTTATAGAAGGGGATTTTGGACATTTATTGTAAAGAACAACATATTGACATTCTCTGACGATTCTCTATTTATCACATACATACAAAGTTTACCTTTTTACACTTTTATCTATCTTTTCTCCAATGATTCAAGAAGAAACCCAATATTCAAAGGCTTATCAGTATCCATCTATTACACCCCAAGTTTTCATACGTGAGAGTACGTCGTAAGTCATTGATGTAAGCTCGTAAATGAGATTATATTTGGAAGAAAATAAAGTAAGTTAATCATGTTACCTTGGAGGTTACAAATATTTAAGATCATGAATAACGAGTACCAAGAGGGTTGGAAATTTTAGAAGCTAAACCAATTGAAGAAAATAAGTTTCGTCGAAAGTCGACAAGTTTGGAATGTTATAACATGTACTTTGGGGTGAGACTAGGGTTCTTAACATGATAAGGAGGTTATTCTATGAGTTATTTTAGTCGTATGATATTCATTTTCTACATTTTGAAGGCAAGCAAGTTGTGGAACAAGAGTTGGCAAAGGTCACCACAAGTTACATTCATAAATTTGCTGAAATTTAGGTCAAATGTATGTGAGCATTTCTCCAAATATACTTGGAATCATGGGGTGTTATACCTATAAAATTGAAGATCTACGAATCTAGTTTCTAACGCATTAAACCAGTTGTCAATATGACATCGGAGTAGAGAGATATTCGTGTTTTCGCGAGACCGCACAAGCAGCTCCCAATGGGACCCACTTATGCGGTGGTTGACCTACTTCAATTTATAAACGATTTGGATGCCTATTTTTTCTCATTTTTCAACTAAAAATCGTCTCCAAACTTCTCCTAACCCTCCTAAACATATACCACAAGGGTTTGAAGTGATTACACCATATTTCAACATCAAAACTTAGTTCTAGTGAAGAACAACACCTCTTTGAGGTTGTGTTGTCATTGAGGATTGTTGTGGGATGTATTTGGATGAAATTCCAAGTTGTTTCTGCTGTCTAAGGTGATTATAACAGCCTACTAATTGTGCTTAAGCTTTCTTGTATGTTATATAAGTTGTTAGGATGATAAACTACAAGATAATACTTGGATTAGCTTAAGTCACTTCTATGGTGTTGTATTGCTATTAAGGGTTGTTGTAAACTGAATATAACTTGGATTTTGACTTGAAGTTACTGTATAAGGTATGTATATTGTGATCTTGCTTGTGCCTAAGGTTATCTTGATGTTGATTAAGTTAAATGGATGGGCTAGACATGAACTAGTGAATAAAGTTGCTAATTGAGGATAGTTGAAGTTGTGGATTATTTTCGTTGTTATAAATATATGGTATAAGGCTGGAATCATTGATTAATGACTTCATTATCATGTTAATGATACTTTTATGTTGAAGTAAGAAGTCTATAAGGATTGATAAGGGGTATACGGATTCCAATCGGAGCTTGCCGCTCGTCGTAATGTAGTTGTGACTTGTTGTTGTTATATGGTGTCTTGATATTGATAATTATGTATTGATGGATTGCTCTGGTCATTGTTGTTGGTATATGGTATTGGAGGAGGCCCTTGTTACAAGGGAGATGCTACCCAAATTTACGTAAACAAGCTACTAGCTTAAGTTATAGACTTAGCCTTTGCTCAACACTGATTTTGAATCTCCTTATACTATGATAGATTGAGTTGACTTGTTTGAAGAGTTGCTTGGAAGGGATTAAGGACTCAACGAGTTTAAGGTATGTTAAGGCACTTTCTTCTTTCTTTTGGCATGATCTAAAGTGAAATGAATACGCTACTTCATAACGGATCTACTCCTAGAAACTAAGGTTGTCCATGTTGTTCTTTCCTTATAAAATTATTCTAAGCAAGTGTGTATGATCCTTGAATCCTACTAAGGTTCATATTGAGGGTATAGATGTCCATAATGTTCTTAAGTCACTCCAAAAGGTTTAGAAGGTGATTCTATGAGTCTAGCATGCATTATATATAGTATCTATTTTACTCTGCCGAGCCGCGCTATAGTCGGTGGGTACGAAACCTATTGTGCAACCACTAATTAGTTGGGTTTACCGAGCTCCACATGGCCGGGTACGATTTTACCGAGCCTTATGATGGTCGGGTAGGCTTTTACCGAGTCCTCTTTGAGGCCGGGTACGATATGATGATGATGATGCCCACAGAGGCGAATGTTTTAAAAAGTTTATGTATATATATGTATTATGCATTTCATATCAGTAGCCCCCAGAGGAACTCAGATATTTTAGGTTGTATATCCTCTATCTCTCTCTTTACATTACTGTTCTTGTTTATGCTTTCCTGCCTTACATACTCGGTACTTTATTCGTACTGACGTCCCTTTTGTCTGGGGATGCTGCGTTTCATGCCAGCAGGTCCTGATTGATAGGTTGACAGTCCTCCTAGTAGGCTATCAGCTCATCGAAGGTGTTGGTACACTTCACTTGCTCCGAAATTGCCTATTTGGTCAGTTTGTTTTGGATATGTATTGATTGGTATGGCGGGGCCCTGTCCCGAACTTTATGATTTTATGTACTCTTAGAGGCTTGTAGACAAATGTCAGGTGTATAGATACTTGTATGGCCTTGTCGGCCTATGTTTTGAGTTTACAAATGGTCATGTCGGCCTTATAGGCCCGTATGTCACATATATAAGTTTGTATATTATGTTGGGTCTTCATATGTTGAGTATTCCCTTATATTTTATTCTTGTTATCTCATGACGGGTTTTCTGGCTCATTTGCTCATGATAGTATGATAAGAAAGACATGTTACGTTGGTACTCGGTTGAGTAAGGCACCGGGTGCCCGTCGAGGCCCCTTCGGTTTGGTTCGTGATGGAAGTGGTATCAGAGTAGTTCTGTCCTAGGGAGTCTACAAGCCGTGTCTAGTAGAGTTTTGTTTATGGATGTGTTGTGCACCACACTTATAAGCAGGAGGCTATAAGGCATTTAGGTCTGTCACTCTTTCTTCTTACTCTAGATCGTGTAGTAGAGCTCAGTTGTAAGAATTCAGAATCCTAAATTTGACTTTAGTCGTAATACAATAATACCTGCATCCACAAAGACAGTTGGTAAGAGATTGCATGTGGATGTGGAAGAGTTGAGTCAGAGGAACTCGATTTCACATCATGCTTATGATGAGTAAATGTGAGGTCTTCAACAGATCATGTGTGTACTAAGATGTGTATGCTTCTTAATAAGGAGCCTTAAGGCAAGGATATCTATTCACGAATATGGTGAAAATCTATGAGGGATTCAGAAGCTATATACAAGTTTCAACAAGTAAAAGATGTAAGATGAAGAGGGGTACGAGGCACCCAGATAATGAAGATTATCAATATTTTCAAATCAGGCAGAGAAATATAAGCATTTTGGTACCTTCATCAATGACAGAGGTAAGTACAATTGGCCACACCCATCTCAGTTATGTTCTATGGGAGCTAACAGATATTATTTAAGAGAAAGATGGGATATCAGGATCCAGTTGGAGTTAGAGTAACCCAAAAATTGTGGATAGGTTGTTATCATTAACTAACGTTTCCGAAAGATGGTGCAAATGTGGTAATAGATCTCCTTCTAAGACACCCAGATGGTGAACTCTAGAGTAGTACAATCAGATACGAATACTGGAATATTCAGAAATTTCAGAAGATAGGCAGTGGGATCCTAGAAGGGACAAATATTTACCTTAGTATGACTCTAGCCCCGAGTAAAAAAAAGAATGTTAGGCATTCCAAAGAGCCAGTGAGATGAAGCTAGGGGAGCTTAAAGGGAAAGAACTTTTTGTTGAAGTTTTCAGAATAAAGTGATAGACAAAAAAATATTATCCGGAGAATAAGAAGAAAATAAATGAAGCATCATGAGTAAGATGTGATATATGGGTGATAACAGTAAATCAAAATATGACACGATGACAGAGTCTATAGTCAAGTGAAGGAAAATACAAGAGGTGACAAGCCTTAAGGCAATAAAAGAGTATAAGCCATAAAGTCATATTCTTATTTCGAGAAATGAGTTGGTGACTTCAACGTGATTACCAGGAGGAAAGGTTAGACCCCAGAGTAATAAAAATCAGTATGGGCTGGTGAACAAGATAAAACCGAGCATGAATTAGGGACCGGAGAATTTGATAATGGTCTACATCGTGAGAATTTCAAAGATCGTGCTCCAACAATAATAGAATAGAAAACAGACGAATAACCTTTAAAGGCCATTTAGGAAGTCGCTTACCTAAAGCAAGCACTCTGAGCAGAGTTAATCTTAAGGGACTAAGTGTGCCAGTTACAGTAGGTGTCACCTTCGTGCGTAAGAAATTTAGTTATCCCTGGTATAGAAGGTTACCATAAGGTGATTAAGGTTCATTGATAATGTGAAAAGACGCCAAAGATGAAGAGGTAAAACAACTATAGGTAGATCGCCGTAGTACTAAATCTTAGTAATCCCCTAAAGGGAGGAATATGGTGTGATATGGTATTAAGTCAGAGTTAAACGGTCCAGTTAACTATGGGATGGTAAAGGAAGAATGTGGTAAAAAGGAGAAAGGGATGATGTTGCATTTATTCAATTCCTGCAGATATGTTGCGACCCCAGAACATTATACAAGCACAACACCGGGGAGAGGTAGTAAAAGTTTCCGGCCAGGATGTTATTGATAAATAAGTGTGAATGGACACTTGATACATCAGGAGCTAGTGGCTAGAGATAAGTTAAGACAAAGAATATATCCCAAGAGGGATTATGCAGAATATATATATATATATATATATATATATATATATATATATGAGAATGGACCAACGAGTAATTAGTAGTTAATTCAGGAAGAGCCTAGTTATGGCTAGACAAGAGGTCACAGATAAATCAATAGATCATGCAAGATAAATGTAGTGAACCGCAACATAGTGAATTCAGTTTCGCAGATACGAGATCGCAATCATTTGAAAAACATTTCAGATAGGAGTTGAGGCAGTTAAAGGTACTGTTTTTAAGGTTTATAAAAATAAGAGAGAGTGTCACTAAGGAGACAATAAAAATTTGAGCTTAGAAGTAACCCTACGAGCACAAAGACATAAATTTATGTAACTAAGGATTATTATAGGCGAGTAAGAATAATGAAAATTACCTTCGGGTGTACGATATATCAAGCTCGCAACTTTACAAGAGCCAGAAGGTCTCCCTAAGTACTACAATGAAAGACTAGCTGAGGAAATAAGGAAGAAGGTTTCCACCTAAGCATAGTGAGCTAAAGAGTAAATGATCCTGTAACAACAGTCTCACTACAATATTGTATACACTCCATAAGAAAGTGGCACCTATCATGGCTAATGAATGGTAAAAAAAAGCCATCAAAGGTGATGTTTGAGATCATATGAGGTACAGGAAATTATAGTATTCGTGGGCAAAAAGACAAGCCAAGTATTCATGCAACAAGTGATAGAACGACCAGCAAAAGTAATTGCTTACATTTAAGGACAACTGAGAAGGCACGAAAGGAAATTTATGGTGCTAGCAAGTTAAAGGAAGGTTGCGAGTAGTATAAATAGATCGGTGTAGGTCCTAAGGTAAAGTATTGTAGAGCAACAAGATTTTAGGTAGATAGGAGTAAGGATATGAAAAGGTGACGAGATTATGTATGTCCTCGGGATTAAACCCATCAAAACAAGGGAGATGATGATTTCCATATGTAATAAAAAGCTCGGTACAACCTAAATGAACATAGAGGAGTCTGAGACTAGGTGCATTTAGAAGAGATGAAATGCTACCCTGGCAGTAGAATAAGGGTGTAATTGTGATAGATAAGAGGATGGTGCTTAGTTATTTGATTGAGTAACGATTTAACGAGAAAGGAATTTCATTAATTGCACGGGATTAGAATACCACCATAAGATGAATCGCGTTGGGATGAAATGAAATACGGTTATTGAAGTATAGTATTATCCCTAGGTGGATCAGGAAAATCACTTCATATGTTCCCCGATAAGATGTGAGCCCTAGTGACAGTGTATTACGTAAGAGGTTGCAAGTTATCAGTGATAGATTATAGATCAACATTAAGGTGAATAAACAATAGATGGGTACAAGTTCCAAAGTTCGAGATGAGATTTGTTTGTTATTCTTAGATGAATAATAATGAGGAAGCACTAAAGGACTTAGATTTATACATATAGGATAAGCAGCGAGAGAGTAACCTGGAGTTGGGTAGCAAACCTCGGTAATAATAAACCGAAGTAAGTTTTATGGTATAGTATAACCTACCTAGATGTAGTAAATCCATAAGGATAGATATACAAGGCTATGAAAAAAAGATAGAAATAGTCTTAAGTTCGATAAAGTACCAAGCGAAAGACATCAGTACACCTATAGATGCCTAGAGGGACCGCTTGTCATAATTCTGTATATGTTCATAAAGTGAGGCTTAGAGATTGGCTAAAAGATGGAGGAATAAGAGAAGACGAGTCGCTAGGTGCTCATACAAGGACACAGTCGTACATACTGCATGACATAAGGTAGCAAATGTTACAATGTTGGAAGAATTCCGACCACATGTCATGGCGTGACAAAGAGGCCTAAAAGGGGGGAATGCCCAAGCGTTTGGATTTATTCACAAAACAGTTGCTTAGATGGAAATATGAATATTAAAGTATTCACAAGAGCCATAGTTTATGAAACTGATAAGCGCATCAGTCAACATTCGAGGACAAATGTTCCAAAGGGGGGAATGATGTTACACCCCAAGTTTTCATACGTGAGAGTACGTCGTAAGTCATTGATGTACGCTCGGAAATGAGATTATATTTGGAAGAAAATAAAGTAAGTTAATCATGTTACCTTGGAGGTTACAAATATTTAAGATCATGAATAACGAGTACCAAGAGGGTTGGAAATTTTAGAAGCTAAACCAATTGAAGAAAATAAGTTTCGTCGAAAGTCGACAAGTTTGGAATGTTATTACATGTACTTTGGGGTGAGACTAGGGTTCTTAACATAACAAGGAGGTTATTCTATGAGTTATTTTAGTCGTATGATATTCATTTTCTACATTTTGAAGGCAAGCAAGTTGTGGAACAAGAGTTGACAAAGGTCACCACAAGTTACATTCATAAATTTGCTGAAATTTAGGTCAAATGTATCTAAGCATTTCTCCAAATATACTTGGAATCATGAGGTGTTATACCTACAAAATTGAATATCTACGAGTCTAGTTTCTATCTCCTTAAACCGTTTGTCAATATGATATCGTAGTATAGAGATATTCGTGTTTTCGCGAGACCGCGCAAGCAGCTCCCAATGGGACCCACTTATGTGGTGGTTGACCTACTTCAATTTATAAATGATTTGGACGCCTATTTTTGCTCATTTTTCAACTAAAAATCGTCTCCAAACTTCTCCTAACCCTCCTAAACATATACCACAAGGGTTTGAAGTGATTACACCATATTTCAACATCAAAACTTAGTTCTAGTGAAGAACAACACCTCTTTGAGTTTGTGTTGTCATTGAGGATTGTTGTGGGATGTATTTGGATGAAATTCCAAGTTGTTTCTGCTGTCTAAGGTGATTATAACAGCCTACTAATTGTGCTTAAGCTTGCTTGTATGTTATATAAGTTGTTAGGATGATAAACTACAAGATAATACTTGGATTAGCTTAAGTCACTTCTATGGTGTTGTATTGCTATTGAGGGTTGTTGAAAACTAAATATAACTTGGATTTTGACTTGAAGTTACCGTAGGAGGTATTTATATTGTGTTCTTGCTTGTTCCTAAGGTTATCTTGATGTTGATTAAGTTAAATGGATGGGCTAGACATGAACTAGTGAATAAAGTTGCTAATTGAGGATAATTGAAGTTGTGGATTATTTTCGTTGTTATAAATATATGGTATAAGGCTGGAATCATTGATTAATGACTTCATTATCATGTTAATGATACTTTTATGTTTAAGTAAGAAGTATATAAGGATTGATAAGGGGTATACGGATTCCAATCGGAGCTTGCCGCTCGTCGTAATGTAGTTGTGACTTGTTGTTGTTATATGGTATCTTGATATTGATAATTATGTATTGATGGATTGCTCTGGTCATTGTTGTTGGTATATGGTATTGTAAGAGGCCCTTGTTACAAGGGAGATGCTGCCCAAATTTACGTAAACAAGCTACTAGCTTAAGTTATAGACTTAGCCTTTGCTCAACGCTGATTTTGAATCTCCTAATATTATGATAGATTGAGTTGACTTGTTTGAAGAGTTGCTTGGAAGGGATTAAGGACTCAACGGGTTTAAGGTATGTTAAGGCACTTTCTTCTTTCTTTTGGCATGATCTAAAGTGAAATGAATACGCTACTTCATAACGGATCTACTCCTAGAAACTAAGGTTGTCCATGTTGTCCTTTCCTTATAAAATTATTCTAAGCAAGTGTGTATGATCCTTGAATCCTACTAAGGTTCATATTGACGGTATGGATGTCCATAATGTTCTTAAGTCACTCCAAAAGGTTTAGAAGGTGATTCTATGAGTCTAGCATGCATTATATATAGTATCTATTTTACTCTGCCGAGCCGCGCTATAGTCGACTGGGTACGACATCTATTGTGCAACCACTAATCAGTTGGGTTTACCGAGATCCACATGGCCGGGTACGATTTTACCGAGCCTTATGATGGTTGGGTAGTCTTTTACCGAGTCTTCTTTGAGGCCAGGTACGATATGATGATGATGATGCCCACAGAGGCGAATGTTTTAAAAAGTTTATGTATAGATATGTATTATGCATTTCATATTAGTAGCCCCCAGAGGAACTCAGATGTTACAGGTTGTATATCCTCTATCTCTCTCTTTACATTATTGTTCTTGTTTATGCTTTCCTGCCTTACATACTCGGTACTTTATTCGTACTGACGTCCCTTTTGCCTGGGGACGCTGTGTTTCATGCCAGCAGGTCCCGATTGATAGGTTGACAGTCCTCCTAGTAGGCTATCAGCTCTGCGAAGGTGTTGGTGCACTCCACTTGCTTCGGAGTTTCCTATTTGGTCAGTATGCTTTGGATATGTATTGATTGGTATGGCGGGGCCCTATCCCGACCTTTATAATTTTATGTACTCTTAGAAGCTTGTAGACAGATGTTAGGTGTATGGATACTTGTATGGCCTTGTCAGCCTATGTTTTGAGTTTACAAATGGTCATGTCGGCCTTATATGCCCGTATGTCACATATATAAGTTTGTATTTCATGTTGGGTCTTCATATGTTGAGTATTCCCTTATATTTTATTCTTGTTATCTCATGACGGGTTTTCTGGTTCATTTACTCATAATAGTATGATAAGAAAGATATGTTACGTTGGTACTCGGTTGAGTAAGGCACCGGGTGCCCGTCGAGGCCCTTCGATTTGGGTTGTGACGCCATCATTGTCAGAAGGATTATTGGAAAATCTCACCTTTATAGGGTGACCCCTATTCATTTATTTAGTTGAATGTCATTTATTGCTACGTATTGCTCTCCTTTATATTCTAGAGTCATTCATTACTCTATCATTGATGTTATTTATTATTATACAACAATACACGTGGGATATACTTTATAAATGCACTTGGTCTATTATTTGGGTATTAATATTGACTATCTCTTTTTCACTATAAATCTAATTGTATAAACCTATATTTAAATTTTAGGTCATACACCATCAAAACATTGGTGGAGCTGACTGCACTTCTAAGGGGACTTCAAATTGCAGAGCAATGGGGCCTAACACCACTGGAAATAGCCACTAATTCTACAAATGTAATAAGAATGGTAATTTCAGAAAATAACATATATGCCTCTATCGTTTCTGAATGCAGATTGTTGACCCAAATAATGGGCAGAACTATGGTGAAACACAGCTACAAGAAATAGAATAGGGCAGCTGACGTGCTAGCAAAGGAAGGAGCAAAAATTAATTTTTTTTAGAAGAACAACAATGATGCCAGTTCCTCTGGATGTTTGCAAATTAAAGTTTTTGGGCAGACATCCTAGGAAATGTAGTACCTAGAATTATCCTTGGATTGTAATAGTGATAGTTCAGAACAACTTATATCCAGCATACGGGGAAACCAATTGATGTTCGGCAAAAAAAAAATGCATATATTTAATCATTGTTGTCTCATATTCTAGTACTTTTAATTTTTTTTGAATATTAACTATATTACTTTATACTTAATATTATATTTTAACTCTGTAAAAATAAAGCGGTGTGAAGACAAAGAGATTTGGAGCAAAATCGAATAAAACGCGGAAGAAGAAAAATAAAATAAAAGAATAAAAAAAGGAGAAAGGGAGAGGGTGTTGGTGTTTGTCCCCTCACGTCAAGACAAGAAAAGAAGTGAAACAATTCAAATAATTGAAGTAAGGAAGATCGTACTGCCTCTAGCGCCAGGCCAGTACGACGCGCTCATTTGTACCTTGCGTGCGGGATTTTTCTTATTTCGCCGGAACAAGGTTATTTCAGTCTTAAACAATCTCAACTCATATAAAAGGGGTCCTAAACCTAATTTGGAGGGGATCGAACATATGTTTGGGATGAGAACACACCACTTTGGAGGGGAGAACACAAACAACACTTGGGAGGATGATTCCAACTAGTTTTTCTTCTCTTTTCTTTCTTTAATCTCATAGTTTTAGTTCTAGAGTTATGGGTGCTATATGAATGTTGTAGTTTGAAGCTTGAATTGTTCTTGTTATTTTATCATATTGATTTATTTATTCAATCTTATGCTTAATTATTTGATTGCTTGATCACCAATTGAATACTATCTACGAATCTAGGATTAAACTCGAGAGAAAAAATTCTAGATTGCAAATAGGATTGAGTAGAGCAAGATTTTGAACCTGAATTACAGGGGATGGATTTGCGGTTAGGATAGGAATATACCTAATCGCCTTTCTTGGATACTATACGGGAATTGTTAATGTATTATTGTTAATTCTAACTCCATATGAATATAGGCGTTGGGTTAGCTTGAATAGGCGAGTAGTACTTTGGGAGAATACTACGAGTAATATTAACCATGTAAACCAATATACTAGATAATTTAATTAGGCAATTTAAGTGAAAAACTCAATGGGATTGTTAGCTAACCCATAACTCTGGAATATTTTCTCCCATTGAATTTGTCTCTAAGATTGCCGATGTATTTTCTTTAATTTCTTAGTTTGCTATTCTAGGTTAGTTGTAGTTAAATAATCAAACTTTAGAAAATCGCTTGAATAAATTAATTATTTTAGTTTAATTTAATTGATAGTTAATCACAAGTACTCATGGGAACGATACTCTACTCACTCTATATTACTTATCGACTACGTATACTTGCGTGTGCGTTTGGGAGCAACAAATTTTTGGTGTCGTTGTCGGGGTCTTGGAAATTAGATTTTTTTGTAGATTAGACTTTTACGTTTATCTTTACAAGTTTTTTGCATTTGTAAATATTTTTAATTTTCTAATTATTTGATATTTTCTCTTAGTGTGTTTCTAGTTTTCTGATCATGACATCTGGGGATGAAATATATGAAGAAAAGATGATTGATGAATAAACTTGGTTGGCGGAAGACTTTTATGGCCCGTATTTTTGGGCTTGTAATGACCTGACCTCTTGGAAGTCTGAATTTGAATATGAGAGTAAGGGTTAGTATTGTGACGAATATTATCGTTTAAGAGAATATGTGAAACGACATTGTTTACTAAATACATTGGTGAATGTTTGTTCTAAGAAGAGAGTTGATCTTGCACAATAAATTGGCAGGTTTGGCTTGGTTGTGCGCAACTTGGATGCAGATATGAGTGCAATGGTTGATGCGTGTAACGCCCAACAATTTAGTAATGAGTTGTGTGAAGCTAGAAAAATCTCCTAGGCCAAATTGATGAGCTAAAACGAGAATACCAATCATTAGATCATGTTTTTGCTGATGATGCCGAGGTTGGGGGAGTATATATTATTGGGGATATAAAAAAAATAATGCAGTTCTGGAGTTGGGACGTGTTGGTCCTCATTTCTAAATATTTTTCTACATTATGTTTGGATAGATACATGGAGATCATGCCTGTGGAGAGATGTATACATAAAAAACAAGACCTTTTCATTCTAAAATTTGCCCCACCAAGGAGACAAAATGACATCCCTCGCTTAAAGGCCAAGAAGTGCAAGATGCAACATTATTTACTTGGTTCTTTTGTATTCATAGCACCACCCCAAAATCATAATCGCAAGCTTGAATCAAAGTTGAGGATACAATTTTTATCTTCAATTTGGAGGAAAAAGTGGTGAAGTTGGTGTAAGTCGTCTCACTTCAATTGTTTCTTTTTATTTTTTTAATTATTGTGTTACTTTTGTATTGTTGTTTTTGTGTTTTGTAGGAGTAGTAGCATGAAATCAAAGCCAGTAGGCGTATGAAACATCGAGCAGGTGGTTGAAACTAAGTATGAGGTACCGCACAAAGGATCATACCTGGGAGAAGTCTGAGTATCCCACGAGCTGCTAATACTTCAACATTTGGCCTATCAAGGAGTCTCTTTTACCCTCTATTTATTTATTGGAATCATTGAGGACGTTGCATAATTTTAAGTGTAGGGTGAGGAGATTGTCTGAGTGATTTTATGTTTTATCCTAGCTTAGTTGTAGTACACTGTCTTAGTGTAGTGGTTTTTGTAAAAAAAAAATTAAAAAAAGAAAAGAAGAAAAAGAATTAAAAAATCAGAAAATTTGGACTTTTCCTAATGATGAATTTTGTGGACAACTTTCTTAAGGGATTAAGGTCCAATAAAAAATTAAAAATATTTTCTTTTTGTTCTAGTTAATTTTTGTTAGGTAATAATCCCTCTTAATTTTTATTTGTGCATTGGTTCTTTTTTAGGGGATGAAACTTGAATCGGGTAAATTTTTTATTTTTACTATTAGATTTTTCTTAGGAGTAGTAAAAGAGGGATAAGAAAATCTTTTGTTACGTGTTTGATACTAGCATATTTAGGCCTAAGCTTGAGCAGTACTTTCCTCCGAGTGCTTGAGTAATGAATAAAATAACAAACTTTCTGACACCTAAGATCAGGGTTGTGACTATGTATATAACTTATTCTTATTTTGTCGTTCGCTATGGCCATGTCTGTCTTAGAGTAGAATTGATCCATTTTTATTGATACTTGTGTCATGTGGGGTGAGGATTTCTTACATATATTCTATATTTTACATTTTAATCTAGAACTTGCCCTACACGTTATTGAAGCGAAATAAAAGTGTTGCTCTGTTTAGAAGATGATAATAGGTTTTTTTTGTTATGTTTTGTGAATTTTAGCCTTTTCAGATATTGTACTACTAGTTACCCCTTTGAGCCTGTAGCCTTTTATTTGGAAGTCATATTTTTGCCTTGGTTCTTTTGTTGAATCCCTAATTTTTGCACCCTGCTTCCTTGAGCATTGTTGTTTAAACTGTAATATTAATTGATAATTTTGAAGAAATGGATGATTAAGTGAAAATGGTGACCAATGATAGCTGAAAAATGATGAAAAGACCCTCTTGAAAAGAATGTGACATAGAAAAAAAATTGCTTTGAAAAAAAAATGAAACGGTCTTGATATGAAGGGAATACTTGTAAAACAATTGACGAAGAGAGGGTTGAAAATAAAATTAAGAGATAAAAATAATGGATGATGAAGTCTAAAAGTGCAAAGTGCTTAGGGAAGTGTAAGTCGCTGTTATATAGTTCTCCTACACGTCCCCTAGATAATATTACAACCCATTAAAATCCTATTTGATTCTATTCAAGCACACTTAATTAGTAGAGATGTACATAATGGGCAAGCTTATGGTACTTTGTGCATGCATGTGAATTCGTTTGTGATTGCGAGAGTTGTTCTTTGATGCTAAGTCCTTAAATTATATTCATTCTTTGATTTGAGTATATAAACTATTTATTCTTGGGAGGGCTCTTGTTTCATGATAGATAGGTGATGTTATTAGTTTTATTTGACAGAGTAGGTGAGCGAGCTTAAATTTGGTGAGTTAGAGTCCCTATCTGAGGCTAGGAGGTTAGAAGTTTGTTATTTGTTTGTGACTTGTATATCTTGCATGATGATCAAGAAGTGTATGTCTGATGGTTTGAGTTGCTATAGGGCCTAATTGTTAGTATCACCGAAGTGGGGGTATTCTAGGATTGATTTATTGATAGTGGTTTTAATGCTTACTCGAGGACGAACGAGAGTTTAAGTGTGGGGTGGTGATATTCGAAAAAAATACATATATTTAACCATTGTTGCCTCATATTGTAGTACTTTTAATTATATTTTGAATATTAATTATAATAATTTATACTTAATATTATATTTTAATTGTATAAGAATAAAGCGGTATGAAGATGAAGAGATTTGAAGTAAATTTGAATAAAATGCGGAAGAAAAAGAAAGAATAGAAAAAGGAGGGGGAGGGGGCGAACACCCTTTGATGGTTCCCCCCCCCCCCCACGTGCAAGACAAGAAAAATAAGTGAAACAATTCAAAGAATTGAAGCAAGAAAAAACGTACTGCCTCTAGCGCGTCGTGCTGGTCTAGATCATGCTTGCGAGATTTTTGCTATTTTACGGGATAAGGTTATTTCGACCATATACGGTCCCAACTCGTATAAAAGGGGTTTTAAACCTAATTTAGAGGGAATCAAACATATTTTTTGGAGAAGAACACGCCACTAGAAAACAAACAACACTTGGGAGGAGGATTCCAACTAATTTTTCTTCTCTTCTCTTCCTTTAATCTCATAGTTTATTTGTTCTAGAGTTGTGCGTGCTATATGAATGTTGTAGTTTGAAGCTTGAATTCTTCTTATTATTTTATCATATTGGTTTATTTATTCAATCTTGTGCTTAATTATTTGATTGCTTGATCACCAATTGAATACTATATACGAATCTAGGATTGAACTCGGGAGATAGAATTCTAGATTGCAAATATGATTGAGTAGAGCAAGATCTTGAACCTGAATTATGGGGAATGGATTTGCGGTTAGGATAGGGATATACATAATCGCCTTGCTTGGTTATTATACAGGAATTATTAATGCGTTCTTGTTAATCCTAACTCCATTGGAATATAGGCGTTAGCTTGAATAAGCGGGTAGTACATCGGGAGAATACTATGAGTAATATTAACCCTGTCAACCAATAAACTAGATAATTTAATTAGATAATTTAAGTGAAAAACTTAACGGGATTGTTAGCTAACCCATAGCTCTGGAATATATTCTCCCATTGAATTCGTCTCTAAGATTGCTGACGTATTTTCTTTAATTTCTTAGTTTGCTACTCTATATTATTTGTAGTTAATAATCACACTTTAGAAAGTCACTTGAATAGATTAATTGTTTGAGTTTATTTAGTTGATAGTTAATCGCAAGTCCTCGTGGGAACGATACTCTAGTCACTCTTTATTACTTGTGGACCACGTATACTTGCGTGTGCATTTGAGAGTAACACCAGTACCCCCTATCAATCATAACTTTGTTTACTAACTAATAATATATGTAATCCATTTCACCACAAAAATAAAAAGAGTTAGAGATCTATTTGGTGATATTTTTGACCCATCCCGATGAAGCTTTGTGAGTTGAAGTTCGAACAATGGCAGAGCCACATGCACCAAAAGCGTGTCAACCGATACCCTTTTGCCGGAAAATTACACTGTATAGCCAGTGGCGGAGTCATCTTATACGAAGGGGTGTCAAATGACACCTCTTCACGGGAAAAATACACTGTGTAGGTAGGTAAAAAAATAAATTATATGTATATATACTATGTATTGACTCCCCTTAATTTCCTAATATGGTTACTTTTATATATTTTGACACCCCTTAACAAAAATTTTGGCTCCGCCACTGTGTATAACTCGGTAATTTTTTTTAAAATATGTATATATACTATATAATGACACCCCTTGACTTCTTGGTGAGATTGTTTCTTTATATTTTGACTCTTCTTAATGAAAATCTTGGCTCCGCCACTGACTCCGAAGGACACGAAAAATATTTTTTGCATAATTTTGTATAGTGATGTAAAAATGTGTTTAAACACCTCTTATATATCATTATATATTTTTATATAATATTAATACATTTTATATATAAACAGGGTTATGCAGATGCGATGTTGGACAATAAATTTGTGTGCAATAATATCTTCTTATAATAATAAAATATTATGAATACTGAAGATTACAAGTTCTAAAATATTTTAACCTTGAAGTTTTATTTTATTTAAATTTTGCATCTAGTCAAATTTGTAAAAGCATATTTTGTCCGCACATCACGTGAGAACATGATCCATTTTCCCAATTGATTTTTTGATATTTCCCGCCACTAGTAAACTAGGGCTTAGAAACTCAGCTTCAGTACTCAAATCCCGAATTTTACTTACAAGCAAAGATAAACAGCAAATGGGTAGCCAATCTGATCCTCACGCTTTCGCATTTTCAGCAGCCGAGGTTCGTTTACTTCACTTCCGTCCAAATTATATCATGAATTTTTCATTTGATTTTATGTTGAATTATGCTCTTTACTAATTTTCATACACTGGTTAAAATCCTAGATCCGCGTCTGTTTAAGTGCAATTAACTTAGGAAATTTCATTTGATTTTTGTGTTGTTTCGTGTTCTTAATCTATATGTCGGAGCGGTGAATTTTCAACTTTTATTGTTTCTCAATTATGCAGTTGGAGTTTCTAGCGGAAGATGAAACGGTTGAAATTGTGCCAAACATGAGATTGGAACCTCTCCATCTTATATCTGTATTATTCTCCTCCTTTAGTAACTAAATTCGTTCACGTAGTGTTTGTGTTATTTATGCTGATTTTGTTTTAAATGTACTGATTGACAGGGAGATTTTGGACCTTTCCGTCCACAAATAGCAACACAGGTGCCTCTCTGGTTAGCAGTTGCTTTGAAAAAGAGAGGGAAATGTACTATCAGACCTCCTGAATGGATGTCCGTTGGTAGGTTTTTAGATGTTGGATGACTATACTGATCTGTGCTTCCAAATGCTGCGACCAGTTGATTTAAGTTTTGATTCAGATTTGTTTTTTGTGTCTTCTCCGTTGCAGAGAAACTGTTAGAGATGCTATTTTACTAAGTTAGTTGTTGCCTACAGAGGCGGACCTAGGATTTTAACGCGACGGTGGCACAATTTTTGTTCAATCAGAGCCCCCTAAATGCTTTTAGCGTTCAAGTGCCAAGTGATTTAATTTAACCATTTTTAAGGTATATACATATACATATACAAGATTCTGACGAAGTTTACGGGGTCTGGTGGCCCCTCAATATAATACATAGGTCCGCCTCTGGTTGCTAGCTCAACTTGTATATCCGTATAACATTAAGTCTTAAATCTAGACCGCCCCTAAGAAAAAGGTTCAGTATTGGAAGAGAGACGGGCTGAAATAGAGTAGAATGGTAAAGAGGATTCATATAGCCGACCTCAACTAGTGTGGGGTTGAGGGATAGTAGTAATTGTTGTATATTTGCTGCTAGTTCGACATTGTACTGATTCCTGTTTGCTTACATTTCCAAAAATTAGCTCTTTGGTTGAAGCTTAACATGTACTTGTAGAGTAACCACCATGTTCGGAATGGATTGGTGTGGTTCCTCTATGCCTAAGACACCAGAATATCGAACCCTGAATGAAGAAATGCACGAGAGAAAAGCATATTGGCTGCTATGAGGCCCCAATAGACTGGAGGGAACACCAAAGGCCTCTGCCTTTCCATCCCTTAGATAGATAGAGAGGGACGCTGTTTCTGTGGCCTCAAAAGCCTATCCTGTCTCGGATATTGTGTCAGTTGACACGGAAAGAGATCTAGAGGAACTTCCAACACACAGAATAAAAGTTGACCACAAGGCCATCTCTGTGGGAGGCTGATACCTGCAAAGCCATTTCGGGCATGAAAAAGAAAGCCGTCGGGCAACCAACTTCATTGTAGAGCCTAGACGGCATAGAGAATGAGCTCATCAGTCGACATACGGCTTCTATCTACATGTGCTTTCATTATGGATGATTGTTCACACACAATTAGGTTAGGCAGACCTAAGGAGGTGATGTGAAACACTGTCAATACAATGTGAAGCTAATTTGCTGACCGTAACGAACTTGACCTTGCCCCTAAAAAGAAGAAGGGAGAGGGGGAAACCTTTGACCTGGGCTGAGGAAGGACTGGGGTCGCTTTTCTTTAGGATTTTAGTACGTAACAGGGCTCAAACACCTCCGGCTGGATTCGAAAGGATCAGGTAGGGCATCTGCGTACAACCTTGGTCGGATTAGCAGTTTTTCAGCACCAAGAATTCTCAATTCTAGTACGTGCCTTGTAGTTTTGACTAACCTTTTCTTTTTAGTTTGTAAAGGAGATTGTAGTATTGGTAATATACTGGTAGAAAGATTGCCATGGCTAAATCTATAACTTCTTGTTTTTCTTAGAAAGCAAGTTGATATATTAGTCTCAGTTGGAGACGTAAAATTACTGAACTGCTGTTGGAATGCATTAGAATAAAGTAACAATTGAAATGTTCCTGGGCCAAATTGAGTATTCACTGTTATTAGGAAATAGAACGCTTAGAGAACACCTGCATGGAGCAAAATGCTTTTACTCTTGGGGAAGCTTTATAGTGCTGCCGAAAATGAAGCTTTCACCCGACTAGTAAGCTGAAAAAAGAACGTCATATCAGCGATTTGCTGATAGACAAATTAATGTCTAGTACTACTTAGCCCTCGGTTAAATCTTCCTCAATCGCACTTCTAACTGAAAAGATGAAATCCCATTCCTCTAACAACTTTCCTGGTGCTTGAATTACCTGATAAATCTCAAGAACATCCCTTCCTTGACAAAAGCTGTGGGCTAACGTTTATCCAAGACAGCAGGAGAAGTTCAATCTGCCAGCAGTATGCGAGTGGTCTTACTTCAACCAAGATAAAACCCACTCTATTATGTATCAGATAACCAGATGGTTAATTAATTGTTTTTTGATAACATGATAATGACTGCTGTCACCCCCTCACTCATCAAGTTTTGTCCAGAAATGATAAGGTTTCCCTCTATGAATCATCTCAATTCCAATAGAAATTTCATATTCATTGCTCTATCATTTATGCATGCAGATTGTACTTGTTGAGTTCTTAGTTCTTATTAATCTCTGCTTTGTCGACTAGAAAAGTTAACCCAAGTTCTGGAAGCTGAAAGGGATTCTGAAAAGTTCCAATCATTACCATTTCATTACGTTGAGATCTCGAGGCTTCTTTTTGATCAGTAAGTAGTTTCTTATTTTTATATCATGTTTATCATGTTCGTCTACTGATGATAATATTCAATGATTTAGTGCGCGCGAAGATATTCCTGACATCTATATGGTAAGCTCGGTTATTTACTCTATTCTCTTGGCTTAAATATTTAGTAATTCACCCAGAACTCTGAATCAAACATGTGGAATAGGTAAGGTCTCTTATTGAAGATATTAAGGATGTGCGGTTTCACAAAATTGGAACTGGTTTGGAGATAATTTCTAAGGAGGTCACATACGCGTTGAGGGTACACTTATTCATCTCTTCTGAATATGCAATTTTCATTCTGCTGCATGTGCCATTTTGATGATCAATATCTTAGTCATGTTACAAAAATGAGAACTGAAGTAACATACGATAGGTTGTGTGTTAAAGAAGAAAAGGAGGCCTTATACTGATTTAGTTACATCAGGTCTTGTCTCTTTAAATATGGAAGCACAATTGCTATCCATTCTGTAGGATTTACTCAATACTGCAAATTCAGCTGATGCTCAAAATTCAGTGGATGATAGGGTGAACTAATTGAGAAAGTCAATTCTGTTTGATCTAGTAGATGTAGTACATTGTACAATGAAAGAAATATACTAGTCTGGTTTATGTATTACAGGAATTATTCTCCCCTGAATCTAGGGCTATGTGGCATTAGAGGAGAGTAACATAACTTCTCTCTTGTCCTGTGATAACTTTGTGCCTGATTGAGAATGGCCAAAGGAAATAGAAGTCTGACTATTGATTTGAAGTTCTACACAAAACCTCCTTGCCTAAGGTGAAGAAACTGAAGGAAAATATTTTATTATAAATCTCTGATTGATCTCTACACTTCTTTATTTCCTCCACATATAAAATAAGCTATCAATATCCCTATTTATAATAGTATGAAACTTATTTCAACTAGAAACAGGAAAGCCTATTCCTACATTTATTCTAATTGCAATTCCTATTTAGACTTGAATTAAATAAATCAAATCTTAAATAACTAAGGTTTCCTACTACAACTTTGAATTAGTTTTCCAATATTCTCCCGTAATTCAAAGTTGTATATGTCTGACTTGTCCGTTGTGCAGTTATGTTGGAGCACTTCTCTCCAACTCTCACTTTTGATGAAACACATGTCTTCATCCCTCGATTTGTTGAAGCACCTGTCTCCAACTCACGGCAGTTGATGCACTTTGTCACCAACACTCAATTTTGTTGAAGCCCCTGTCTCTAACTCATGTTGATGCACTTTGTCACCAACCATTGATGCACTTTGTCATCAACACTCAATTTTGTTGAAGCCCTTGTCTCCAACTCACGTTTATGCACTGTCACCAACTGTTGATGCACTTTGTCACCAACCGTTGATGCACTGTGTCATCAACACCCAATTTTGTTGAAACCCCTGTCTCCAACTCACGTTGATGCACTTTGTCATCAACACCCAAACTTTTTTCCTTTTTTTTTTTTTTTGTTTTTTTTACTTCTCTCCAACTTTTTAGAGAAGAGCTTCTTCCTCTTGTATCATATTTGCTTGCACCTCTTTAAATTTGTTTTCTTTTTCTTGAATCTGTCATGAAACTTTTCATCAAATAACCTAATTTTGTCGACAACTATCTATGATTTTGCCAACATACTTTTTGGCCAGACGGGCGACACCCATTGGCTAGCGCCGACAACGAAAGCTACTTGATTCTCTCCCAAGATCGTAGAAGCTCTGATACCAATATGAAGAAAATATTTTATTATAAATCTCTGATTGATCTCTACACTTCTTTATTTCCTCCACATATAAAATAAGCTATCAATATCCCTATTTATAATAGTATGAAACCTATTTAAACTAGAAACAGGAAAGCTTATTCCTACATTTATTCTAACTACAATCCCTATTTAGACATGAATTAAATAAATCAAATCCTAAATAACTAAGGTTTCCTACTACAACTTTGAATTAGTTTTCCAACATTCTCCCGTAATTCAAAGTTGTATATGTCTGACTTGTCCGTTGTGCAGTTATGTTGGAGCACTTCTCTCCAACTCTCACTTTTGATGAAACACATGTCTTCATCCCTCGATTTGTTGAAGCACCTGTCTCCAACTCACGTTGATGCACTTTGTCACCAACACTCAATTTTGTTGAAGCCCCTGTCTCCAACGTGCACTTTGTCATCAACACTCAATTTTGTTGAAGCCCCTGTCTCCAACTCACGTTGATGCACTTTGTCATCAACACCCAAATTTTTTTCCTTTTTTTTTTTTACTTCTCTCCAACTTTTTAGAAAAGAGCTTCTTCCTCTTGTACCATATTTGCTTGCACCTCTTTAAACTTAGTTTTTTTTTCTTGAATCTGTCATGAAACTTTTCATCGAATAACCTAGTTTTGTCGACAACTATCTATGATTTTGCCAACATATTTTTTGGCCAGACGGGCGGCACCCATTGGCTAGCGCCGGCAACAGAAGCTACTTGATTCTCTCCCAAGATCGTAGAAATAAGGTTTCCTACTACAACTTTGATTTTATCCCAAGATCGTACTACAACTTTGTCACCAACACTCAATTTTGTTGAAGCACCTGTCTCCAACTCACGTTGATGCACTTTGTCACCAACACTCAATTTTGTTGAAGCCCCTGTCTCCAACTCACGTTGATGCACTTTGTCATCAACATCCAATTTTGTTGAAGCCCCTGTCTTCAACTCACGTTGATGCACTTTGTCATCAACACTCAAATTTTTTTCCTTTTTGTTTTTGCTTTTTTTGTTTTTACTTCTCTCCAACTTTTTAGAGAAGAACTTCTTCCTCTTGTACCATATTTGCTTGCACCTCTTTAAACTTGTTTTTTTCTTCTTGAATCTGTCATGAAACATTTCATCGAATAACCTAATTTTGTTGATAACTATCTATGATTTTGCCAACATATTTTTTGGCCAGACGGGCGACACCCATTGGCTAGCGCCGCCCGCAAGCAGCAAAAGCTATTTAATTCTCTCCCAAGATCGTAGAAGCTCTGATACCAATATGAAGGAAAATATTTTATTATAAATCTCTGATTGATCTTTACACTTCTTTATTTCCTCCACATATAAATAAGCTATCAATATCACTATTTATAATAGTATGAAACATATTACTAGAAACAGGAAAGTCTATTCCTATATTTATTCTAACTGTAATTTCTATTTAGACATGAATTAAGTAAATCAAATCCTAAATAACTAAGGTTTACTACTACAACTTTGAATTAGTTTTCCAACATGTATCGTTTACCATAGCTTCCCATAAGATACTGGAGTGGAACCTTTCCGTTTGAGACAATGGTTGGGGCGAGTGGAGAAGGAAAGACATAGTAATTTCTTCTTTTTCTTTTGGTTGGGGTGGTGGGAGTGGGGGTGGGGTGGGTTTAAGGGATTTTCTTCGGTAGAATTGCTTTTTACTATTTTGAGGAAGAAATATACACCCTTATAAAATCTGATATATTAACCTGACACTTCACAGCTTAAAAATCTCTCAGCAATGGAGGCAAACATAGTACGCCCATTTGTTACCCAAGCTTTGCAGACATTTCATAAGCTAAATACTTCAGAAGCAATACCGGAATCAGGCAGCATTCCGAGCAGACAGCGCCAACCAGTGAATCAGAGGGACAAAGTAAAGTTCTTAAGGCTTTATCTTCTTCCTTTCTCTCATAAGCATGTGTATGTATATATTTGTCACTGTACTTCTCGTCACATAACTAATACCACTTAACTATGTTGTCCCCCTTATGGGACCATTCATACCTATAATATGAAATGATTTGAGTTTTTTCATATTGCAAGCAATGACAGGTCCTTTATACTGTATGTTCAGTTTTTAACGATATTTTTTCTTTTTTTTTTGACATCCAGCGTGTGCTGAAAGGTAGATGAAAACTATTCTCTCATCAGTCTCATCCTGACCCCTTTAAAGAGACATGAATTGAGCATCCTACTAGCAAGGGAAGTATTATTATCATGCAAGTCCATTTTGTTTTCGTATCATATTTAATGCCAGTTCTTTTTGTCAGCAATGAATGACAGAAACTCTCATTCAGTAAATATTAATGCTTGATTCTGTTTCTTGATATTCAGTTCTCAAGAGTGTGCACAGGATATTGATGCATAAATTTGTATTTTCTGTTTGATTTCTTGCCCATTAAGAAGATGTATGTTGCCTTTTTGCAGTTGTTTTTGAAACTCAACTGTTAAATGACTGAATAAAGATTTTCTGTCGTTTATTGAACTACACAAACCTCAAAAGGCACCTTAATACAACACCTCCCCCACCCCCCCACCCCCCAAAAAAAAAAAAAAAAAGACATGGAAAAAGTTCCAATAGGGGACTGTTCAGCGACGTAGTAACATGTGCTTAAGTTGGATAAAATCGAAGAAATAAATCATGTAAACAAATTAGGTTTCATGCTATCATTTTATTGGTGAAGATAGCATGGTAAAAATAGCACGGTATAGCCAGTTTTCGGACTGATTATTCAAAAATAGCCAGTGTTTACCAAGTCAATGAAAAATAGCCACTATTTTACTGCAATAGAGACCGGTCCAGCATAATATACTGGAGTTTGGTGCACCTGTGTATGAACTCCAGCATATTATGTTGGATCAGTATACTTTGTTGGTTCCAGTATAATATACTGGAGATTGGAGCACCGGTGCTCCAAACTCCAATATATTATACTGGACAATTATACTTGTTGGAACTTCAGTATATTATGCTGGAGTTCTAGTGTACTTATGCTGGAACTCCATCATATTATGCTGGAGTTCCAGCTTACTTATCCTGGAACTCCAGTATAATATGCTGGAGTTTAAACATGCTTATGCTAGAATTCCAGTATAATATACTGGCGTATTTCCGGGTTTTGAACAGTGTTTTCGCTCAGATTTATCTTTACATGAAAAGTGGCTAAATTTCGATTACTTTTGAAACTGGGCTATTTTTGAACGACTAGTTGTAAATCTGGCTATTTTTGAATTTCTCCTGATAGCATGGGCTAGCCAGTTTGTGGGCTGGTAATCGAAAAATAGTCAGCGTTTGCAAAATCATTAAAAAAGTTATCATTTTAGCCAGAACAAGCATAATATGGTGAATTATGGAGCTCCTGCAAATAAACTTCCAGCATATTATGTTGGAACTCCAACACATTATGAAATTCCAGGATATTATGTTGGAATCTCGGATTTTTAAGGGTGTTTTTATTCAGATTTTATTAAAAAGTAGTTAAATTTCGATTACTTTTAAAATTGTGGCTATTTTTCAATTACTAATTGTAAATCAAGCTATTTCTTATTCTTTTCCCTTCTACTCCCTCCGGTCCAAAATAAGTAATTTTTTGACCTTTTTTTGTGGTCCAAAATAAGTTATTTTTCTAGATTTCAAGAACGAATTAATTATTTTTTCCTACATTGCCCTTGGAGTAAATAGTGTTGGAGTATGTGTTAAGAGTATTTATGTGAAGAGATAGTAAAGATTAATATGATCAATTTCATAGCTAATCTGTGTGAAAACAGCTAAAAAATCACTTATTTTGGAGCGAAGGGAGTATTGTTTAACACTTTTAAGATTTTGATGATTTGATTCAGTTTTGTTCTTTTAAAAATTCCGACTGTCTTTGCCAAAGTACTTCACATTTCATTCTTCACCACTCCATTTATTTATCGCTAATTCCGGCTCCAAGAAAAAAAAACGTTGCCACTAGAAACAAGACGATGTGCTCCATTGCCATTTTTTGGACATCTTTCAATAGTTTTGCGCATCTTAAGCTGCCCTTTGACCTTTGTTACCAGACAAGTTTGTCTATTCCTCAAACTCTAAACTCCAATCTCTTCCATCCATTAGTCCAACGTCGTATTTAACGCAAAACCATACAAATAAATGCCCCTCTATTTTTCTTTTCCCTTCTATAAATGTCCTGTTGCATTCTTCCTCTACCAATAACTACCTTGTACAAAAATAATGGAGATGTCTAACAAAAAAACATCTCCATTCCTTTCCATCTTGTTCATTTCAGCTATCTTTATTCAATGTTTTCCTTATGTTTCCTCCATAGGTGTTAACTATGGCACCCTTGGCAACAACCTACCTCCACCATCTCAAGTTGCTCAATTTCTCAAAGACAAAACCATAATCGACAAAATCAAGATTTTCGACGTTAATCCAGACATCTTAAGAGCTTTTGCCAACACAGGAATCTCAGTTACTGTCACTGTCCCAAATGGTGAAATTCACAAATTGTTGGACATAGGCTATGCTAAGAGTTATGTGGAAGCTAATATTAAGCCATTTTATCCACAAACCAAAATTGATGTTATTGCTATAGGAAATGAGATTCTCCATTGGGAAACACCAGAAGTACAAAATAAATTAGTCCCTGCAATGAGAACCTTTTATCAAGCTCTAATTCAATCTGGAATTAATACAATCAAAGTATCAACACCACATTCTTTAGGAATTTTATTATCATCAAATCCACCAAGTATGGCTAGATTTAGACCAGGATGGGATGTTGGTATTTTAGCACCAATGTTACAATTTTTACGCGAAACGAAAGGACCTTTTATGGCTAATCCATATCCATATTTTGCTTACAATCCACAACAAGTTGATTTCCTTTTGTTTAAACAAAACAATGGAGTTTTTGATAGGTTTAGTAAGAAATTGTACACAAACATGTTTGATATGTTGTTGGATTCTGTGTTTATGTCAATGAAGAGACTTGGTTATGGAGATGTGGAAATTATTGCAACTGAAACAGGTTGGCCTTCTTTAGGTGAAAGTTTTGAGCCACAATGTACTGTGGAAAATGCAGCTTCTTATAATGGTGGATTGCTTAGAAAATATGTTTCTGGGGCAGGGACACCATTGATGCCACATAGGAAAATTGAGACTTATATTTTTGGTTTGTTTAATGAGAATACTAAACCAGGTTCTGCTGCTGAGAGAAATTTTGGATTGTTTAGGCCTGATTTTACACCAGTTTATAATATTGGAATCATGAAAGGAGAGCCCCTGCCACCAAAGGTAACTTGACATATTGTGAAAGAATAAGTTTATTACTGCTAAATTTTGGATAACATTAATTGATAACTTGGTAATCAATTACTAATAACTAAAATGTTAACAACCAATTAATAACTATCACATTAGTAATAACTAACATATTATCGCTTCTTTAAATACATTACTCTCTCTGCTCCTTTTTAAGTTCTTTTAAGGTTTTGACACACTTGTTAATAAATTTAGTTAATAACATTAATTGTATAAATATTTGACTAAATTATCCTTTATCACTTTTTAAACATGGATTTTTTTAAGAAAGTTGCCTGGATCGCTTATTAAAGCAAGGGGAAAAAATTTGATGCTTTCCTGGTTTGTTAAAGACACTTATTTTAGACTACATGTGAAAGGCTAAAAAGACACTTAAAATGGACCGCAATGAGTAAAAGACATCCCAATGCACAAAACATCCCGCTTTCAAGCAGGCCGCACCCTAAAAGGTGTGATATAAATAGCCTACCTTAATGCAAGCATTAGTGGTTCTTTCACGGCTCGAAAACATAATACATAAGAACTTAAACTCCAATTTATTACTTAATAAGTTTTATAACTTTGATGAATACAGCCTCTTCCACAACCAGCATTGCCACAACCACAGCCATTGCCAAGAGGGCGAAGACACCCCGGAAAGCCTCATGTTCCAAGACCAGGAAAGCCAGCGCCAAACCTCCCTGCACAGCCAATTCCAAAACCAGTTCTAGGCAAGAAATTCTGCATGCCAAAGCCAGAGGCTACAGATGCACAATTACAAACCAATATAGACTGGATATGTACTAATCAAGGTGTGGATTGCCGCCCTGTTCAAGCTGGAGGTCTTTGCTTTGACCCCAACACTGTTAGATCTCATGCTGCCTTTGTCATGAATTCTTACTATCAAACTAAGGGACGTAATGACTTCAACTGTGATTTTTCGGGCTCTGCTGTCATCGTCTTTGCTGATCCAAGTAAGAATCCAAAACTTCGTTCTAAACATATTTAACTTAGATACAACGATAGTGGAAAAGAATTTTTACATTATCAGACCACTCAGATTAGCAAAAAAAATAATAGTAAGGCAAGTAACGTGCTATAACATGTTAAGATAAAAATTCTTCACACTAATTTTATACCATTAGGTCGCCTAAAAGATTCTTTACAGGTAACATATCAAAATAATTTTTACATATAACCATCCATAATAAGGTTATAACATTCTATAACATCGATACTGTAAAAGTTCTTTAAATTGACAGCGCAAAAAGGATTATTTACGCTATTAGGTCAGCTAAAGGATTTTTAAGCTAACATATTAAAATACTTCTTATATTTAAGTTCATAACATATGAGATTATAGTAACCTGAAAAGTAAGGTAGACAACTTGTTATAATATGTTAAAATATATTAATACTGTAATACTTATTTTCGCTATTAATGTACATGAGTTAAATCCAATTTTGAGGAGTGATCATGACTAATGGTTGTTTTTGTTTGTTTGTTTGTGATTTTTTAGGTTATGGTACATGCAAATACCTATCTTGAGTTTTATGGCCAGCAAAGGAAGATTTTGCAGCTACTCCAACATTTGAAGGATTAGTTTTGACACATTAAGATTTTGTTTTAATATACTATGTACTTCCAATTTTACAAACTAATCTAATCTGTTGATGTGTCATATGTATTTATGGCTACTAGTGTAAATGAAAATTGGTGCCTACTTCATTTGTCATGATCACTCCTCACCTCCTTCCCTCTGTTCTCTCTTTCTTCTTTATTTAAATAATTAAATTACTCTATTCTACTAAAATTAAACGACACAATTATTGTTTAAGAAATTAAAAAAATTCTTTTAACTACTACAATATAATTAGTCCTAGTGAAAGTAAAAAAAAAAAGTCAAAGAAAATATAAAAGTTAAGACAGAATATATATCATGCCAATTAGAGTCTGCTCAGGGAAGCAGGTAAAAATAGCATGGTATAACCAGTTTTCGGACTGTTCATTAAAAAATAGTCAGCGTTTACAAAGTCAATGAAAAATAGCCACTATTTTGCTGCAATAGAGACCGGTCCAGCATAATATACTGGAGTACGGTGCACCTGTGTATGAACTTCAGCATATTATGCTGGACGAGTATACTTTGCTGACTCCAGTATAATATACTGGAGATTGGAGCACCGGTGCTCCAAACTCCAGTATATTATACTGGACAATTATACTTGTTGGAACTCCAATATATTATGTTGGAGTTCTAGTGTACTTATGCTGGAACTCCATCATATTATGCTGGAGTTCCAGCATACTTATCCTAGAACTCCAGTATAATATGCTGAAATTCAAGCATACTTATGCTGGAATTCCAGTATAATATACTGACGTATTTTTCAGGTTTTGAACAGTGTTTTCGTTTAGATATATCTTTAAATGAAAAGTGCCTAAATTTCAATTACTTTTGAAATTGAGCTATTTTTGAACGACCAGTTGTAAATCTGGCTATTTTTGAATTTCTACCGGGAAGCGGGGCAAGTGCAGAGATAGTCATTCTCAGGAATACTATTTAAAGATTAGCCAATACTTGTTTTGTCCCGAAATTTTAAACTAAAAATCTTAACTTCAGGACAACGCAGGATATTTTTATCCTAAAAATTTAAACTGGAAAACTGAAAATTGGGACGCACTTACAAATTTCTTAATAAGTGTCATTTCTATTGGGGAAGCACTAAGCTGATTCATTTCTATTGAAGCCCAATAGAAACCTTTAATTCTAAGGCCCTTCTATTCATAATGTCACGAAAAACTTCCTATTAATCTGACAAGAAATTATGCTGGATGATTTTTTTTATAAAATGAAAAATTATTAGTTATGGCCGCCTATAAGTAAATTAGTATAAAAACTGAATGATTTATAAAATATTATTAATATTAGTTAAATGCTACTGTCAATTTGTTATTTATAGCAAAAAAAGGTTCAAAATTTTACTTTCTTTTGAGTGGGTGTTGTTGGAATAGATTGAGTACATCTTAAAGAGTTTGAATATCAGTTTTGGGATGATTTGGTAAAGTTTTGAGGAGGTTTAAATTTAAAATTCGAAGTAGAAGATGAACATGAAAAAAGATGATAGGTGTATCACACTATGTATCATTTGTGTATCACATAAGTATCATATGTGTATCACACACATATCAATGTATACATGTATGAGATACATACGTAATACATGTTTGATACATGTGTTGTAGAAGAATTTTTTAAATATGATTTTAACGATGAATTTTGATATCAAACCAGTCCAAATCACCTCAAATCTTGCTCAAATTTTTATATTGCCTCATCTAAATATTTTCAATGAATTTCAGCTATACCATTGAAAAAAACTGTTTTGCCTAATTTTTAAAGTATTTTACATTATTAGTAATGAATTTTAACTCCAAACTAGTTTACTCTCAAACTTTGCCAAATTTTGTATATTGTCTCACCTATGTATTTTCAACAAAGTGCAACAATACCCATTGGATTTTTTTTTTTTTATCTTTGTTCATTGACGGTTGTATATTATTGATAATTTTCTTCGCTATTTATGGTAGCATGACTAAAATGATTAATTATTGGTAAATAGTGTCTTTTTTGGTACATTCCCATAAGATTTCCTTTTAAAATCACCATTTATATTTGACCATGTTAAGAAAAGTTTTGAAAAAATAGTGCGGCACCGAAATTTTGAAGTACGTTGATAGAGTTTTTAATTTTGACAGTGTGCTTCAAAATTCTGACAGCGTACTTTAAAATTCTGACTTGGGAGTACTTTTCTATAAAAAAAAATTTAACAGGGTCAAAATTAAAACGATGACACTAAATGGTCTTATTTGTACAAATCGCCATAACCTGAAGGCTGGAGCTAGTGGATTGGATGATACTTCTACTCTACATTTCTTATGAACTGTTTTTTTTTTTTGTGCTAATTCTTATGAACTGTTATCATCCCCAACTTCTTGAAATTGAGTTTAAATTTTATGTATTAACGGTATAAAAATAATTATATAATTATATAATTTATTAGATAATTACAAATAAATCTTTTGATAAATATTAATTAATAATTAAATTAAAAATAATAATTAACTTGGTATCACATATTAAAATTCACTCATAGGAAAACGTTACTTTGTTAGTGTTCATAACTTAAACCCCTTAAAAATTTAATTGGCAGGCTGAGAGTTTAAGACGTAAGAGTTGATTCAATCACCAGCAAGTTTTCTGCAAATTATACACGCATACTTTTTTCGTTCACTTTTAGTTGTCCAGAATAGATGTATGCCCCTTAAGAAATAATAAATGGAATACATATTTTACTATAATAATAATAATAATAATAATAATAATAATAATAATAATAATAATATATTAAGAAATCTTGGAAAATAATTTATGAAATGAGTAATTAATGATACGGGTAAAATAAAAAAAAGTATGATCTTCTCTTGATTTGCTAAAAATTGATAAATAAAAATGTAAATATATTTTGATATAGTGGACGAATATAGTAATTACAACTCCAAATAGAGCAAGCTGTTGAGTACTTTGTTTAAGTTTGTGTGTGTATTGCAGAGGGATTATCACCCCAACCATCCCAAGATGGGTCTAGTAATTAATGCTCATTATTACCACACTAATTCATGTCAGTGGCGTACATAAGATCTTGTGCAGTTAGTTAATTTTTTTTTAATCATAATTGAGCTTATAAATTCGTATAATTAAATAAAGTAAATTATAGATGCAAATTGCAATTTAAGTACTAAATTATACTTCCATGATAATTAAATAACGGTGCTAACCACAAAATATTCTCTCTTACCCAAACTTCAGTGCCGACAACCCCTTCTGAAACAAAAGAACAAAATTTGTGATTATTGTTATGAAACTAAGAAAAGTAGAGAGAATTCTTATTGATATTGAGATGAATTATAATGGAATATAACTCTCTATTTATACAGAGAGATTGGCTTAACCACCAAGCAATAAATCCTAGAATCTCTCTAAATATGGACATCACCATGAATAGAAATCTATTTATAACACTCCCCCTTGAATGTCTATTCAACAGATAATGTGTTTCGTTAAAACTTTAACTAAAATAAAACTCAGTGGGAAAATAATTCTAGTGAAGGAAAAAGAGTACACATATCTAATAATACGCCTTTTGGTTGCCTCGTTACAAACCTTGCAAGGAAAACCCAGTGGGACAAAACCTTGTAAGGAAAAAAAAGTACAACGCGTATTAACTCCCCCTGATGAGAGCATCAATTCACATCCTTGAGCTTTCGCATTCCAATCTTGTGCACTAGCTTCTTGAAGGTTGATGTCGGCAGAGATTTGGTGAATAAATCAACTATATTAACTCCAATGAATATGTTGCACCTTGAAAATTCTCGCTATCGCATTATCATGCTTATAGTTATAGCAAGATACATATGTGCGCAAATAGCACTTAGGATATGGTATTTCAAGACCAAGAATTCTATATGCTTCAAGCGATTTAAATCCTTCAAGGATTGTCATATAAGTTAAGTCATATAATAGACTTTAATTAGATGCATATCAAGTTTTCATGTCATGCTAGACAAATAAGATATCGAAAACTGATTGCATATATCATTGACTTTATACTTTCAAGTATTTGAACAAGACAAAAATATATGTCTTTCATATGAAACCGATTCTATTCGAATTGTGTCTCTTCTATTTGACCAATATTTTTGTGTCTGTAGGCGACAGACTTAAGATCCTCATCTATATTTAGCGCTATCATAGATGTCGTCGACGAACATTTTATATCGATTCCAACATTTTTTCATCAAGACATAACATAGAGATCTCTTCATTCATATATTCAGGTACCTGAATCTCTCATGAGATTTTATGAAGTGTTATGTCATGTGATCTTCTAGATCACTTGCCTCCTTATTATGATCACTTTGATCATTTGCTCATCTTCTTTATCAAGAAGTTTTATTTGAAACCAATTAGTATATACGCTTTAAGCGTACCATAGACTTTGTCCTTCTAGGACTTAATATAAGCAATTCCAATGAGAATATAGTTACTTTCTTTGGGTCAGCAAATGCGTATTGTCGCACCTCCTTTTCACCGCACCCGCGAGGCGCGTGGGGAGTTTTCTCCAATTGAAGGACAGTCGAAACGGGATTTGTTTATTTGTTTCAGAGTCGCCACCTGGGAATTTTAAGGCGTCCCAAGTCACCAATTATAATCCCTGAATCGAGGAGAATATGACTCTGTTTATTATTCTGCGAACCAGAAATCCTGAGTAAGGAATTCTGTTAATCCGGAAGAAGGTGTTAGGCATTTCCGAATTCCGTGGTTCTAGCACGGTCGCTTAACTGTTTTTATTATTGGCTTAATTATCTTGATTTTTATTAAATACTTTTTGTTACGTGATTTTTCTACCGCTTTTACTTATTGTGATTAAGGACCCTTCTTTGAATCGAATTACGCGTACGTATATTCGTGTTATAAATTTAAAAATGCGGAATTGTGTCACGCGTACGTATACACAATAACTTTTGATAATATATTTATTAAACAATCATTTTTCGAAATTGTGTCGAATCAAGAATATTTGTTTTTCTTGAATAGTGAACCGTACATCTCGGGTTTTTATGAAATTGATTTAACGCCTTAGGAAAAATCCTTTTATTAAATATTCGCTCGAAATTGCGCGTACGCATAATCCGATTTTTTTTTTCTTTTAAAAATATAATCAGGGTACGCGGACGTATCCCTATTTGCGCAAAATATTTGTAATGATATCGGTGATTTTTCCACAAATTGTTTATTATATTATGAGAAATCTTTATTTAAAATACCCCTTAATTCTTTAAAAAAATAATTCACAATTTATTGAATGTTGCCCATTGATTATAATTTTCGAATATAAATTATATTCATTCCAACTATTCAAATTCAAAGGACAGAATAAAATATGATCAATACTATTTTTAAAACAAATATGACAGATATATATATGCCAAAGAATAAATTGCATATGAAACTGAAAATGAATGATTCATAAAGGAAGGAAATATTTTCCAAGAATTTTCATTATTTTACTTAATGCAAATTCTATTTCTAATTACCATTGATTTAAAGTGTTGCAATTTGTGCATATACATCTCAACTTATTCTCATATACTCGTTTTTAATCTAATTGGCCTAACTGTTTGGTTAATTTATTTATGAGGGCGAATAGGCATCAAATTGATAAGAAAAGAATTATTATACAAATTGGTTGACAATATTGCCTTACATGCAACGTATTTGTAAGTCTTGAAACCTTCATAGCATTTTAACATCATAATGAGCCATAACAAACTCAACTCACCATCCACTAATGGTTCTATGGATACCTGTTATCATACCACATAAGAACGCACAACTTATATCATTCCATCCATAACTAAATCAAGTATCAGAATAAACTAGCAATATATGGTTTTGACATTTTCACTCTATTCTAACAACGCCACAAGGCCTAGTTAATAACCAATCTTTATATTATATTTCCTACCTTGACAATTCAAACATGATTAAACTAATGAGATGAAGGGCTAACATTATTACAAAACTTTATACGAACTTTCAAAGTAAGACAATTAGCTCATAGCTATCAAATTGAATTCACTACTAATTAACTATCATGAAACAAAAAAAATGAAATTTAAACTGATGAACTTGGACAAATGGAAAACAGAATTACAATTCGAACTTCATTGATTAGTCATGTTGAATCTCTTTCCAACATAAAATTTAAAAGACATGTACCTGAAAATGAAGGTAGAAGGAGTAAATTTCAGCAGTAGCAGCAATAACAAAATCAGTAGAATGTACCAATAACACAGCAAGTCTGAACAAGACCCGTTGACCCAGATGAACAGTGACAGAGACTTAAGAAAAATTTCAGATTTGGACTGAACAATATTCACAGGCAAACAACGGACAGATTCCAGAAAGAATACATTTCAGATTTCAGTTTCTTCCTGTTTCGGATTCCTTATTTCTGATTTTTTTTTTGTTTCTGTTTTCTTTTCTTTCTATCTTCCTTTTCAAATTTCTGTTTCTACTTGACTTCCCTCTCTCAAATTTTATCTTTTTCCTTCTGTATATCTCTCTCTATGTTTATATCTGAGTATATTCCCTAATGCCTTGAAAACCAGATTTTTTCTCTCAATTTTTTCTCTTCTAATCTCCTAAAATCTGCCTTCTTCTGTCTGTCCAGCTCCCTGTATTTATACAGGGCTGGTTCTATACTTTTTAATGCTTCTTGGACCCCTTTCTTCTTTTAAAACAGAAAGTTCCATTACAAACTTCTTTTTAATACTATATATGATCCTAACCTGATTTTCAGCAGCCCCATTATCCCTTGTTCCCCATTATTATCTTAAACTATAGCCACTAACATTACATTATAATACACTAGCACTAACACCCTGTTTTTACTGTTTCATTCCCAGAAATGCCCTTGACCTACTGTAATTACTGTCCCAGTATTTAACAAGTTATCTGAATTTAAACTTGTCTAGCAGCTAACAACCAATCCTATGATTAATCTCCTAATACAATTACATTTAATCAGATATTGGTAGAATCATACTGAATTCAGAACCAATCATCATAGCAACATATTACACTGAGTTTAATAACTGAGTCTTAACTTTGAACAATAAATCAAACAAACACAGGAGCATTGTCAATATACTGACAATGCCCTGTTCAGAAAACAATGTATACACATCATACATTTGAAATTACTGATTTGCAAACAAACATGATTTAATTGACAAGTATTAATCAGTAGACTATTTACAACATTTGTCCATAATTGGTCTAAAACAATAGAAGCAGACTGTTTTTATTAGCATTATCATAAGTGAGAATTCATAATATAACTAATCGACGAACTTAATCGAGTCGATTACTTACATTATGAACAATCACAACCAACTGAAACAGTTTCATATTTGACCATATAGACGGGCATGAGACAAAGGTGACAGAATTAATCAAATAAAATCATGAAAAATTAACAAGCTATTAAGACAAACAACAACACATACAGAATATGCAAACAGAAATAGAAAAGTACCTCTGAATTTTAATCAGACTCGAACTCAACTCGGCTTTCGGATTTTTGTTTGAAATCAAACAGACCTTAGTCGAAGTATTTTCCACTGAAAATACTTCGACTAAGGTCGATTGAACCTCAATCTTTACTTAATCTGAACAGAATCCGAAAGTTTGGTATTTTTAGGGTTCTTAAAAATTCGATTTGGGATTTAACCATTTCTGGTCAGATTCGAGAAGAACCAAACATGACACAAGGGTGAGGGTAGCCTAGGGGTCATTTGGTGTCAGCTTAAAACAAATCTGAGTTTGTTCTTGTTTGGTCCGAATCTTCAAAAGAAGATTCGAGAAGCTCGGAACTGATTCGAGCCAAACAAACAATAGATCCATACTCAGAGTGACTAGGGGAAGCTATGGTGTCGATTTGGGACTGTTAGGTTTAGATCAGGTTTTCAGGCCAACCTTCGATTTAAGATTCGAAGGGTTGGGGCCTGATTCGAAGGAATCTAAGGTCATATTCGTGTAGAGGATGTTCAGGGGATCTTAGGGTGTTATTTTGGTGACCGGCGGCGTTGATGCCGCCGGGTTTCAGGCTTTGGGGTCTTAGGGCGGCTAGGGTTAGGTGGGAGGGTCTGAGGAAGATGGTGAACAGTGAGAGGAGGGGGGTGTTCAGTTAGGGGCCGGGGTAGGGCTTGGGATTTATATAGGGGTGGGGTGGATTGGTATTGTCCGTCCGATCAAGTAAGATGAAGGGCCAGGATCAATCCACTAATCCAAACGACGTCGTTTGGTTTAACGTTGGGGTCGGACTGAGTCGGGTCACTGGACCGGGTTACGGGTTACGGGTAAAGGTGATGAAATCGTGTCCGTTGGTTGGATTTGATCCAATGGTCCTTGATAAATATGGCCAAACGTCGTCGTTTGGTCTTGGCTTTGGACTCGATCAGACTTGGGCTGCCTGGATTGGGCTAAAGGGGGTAATTTGGCTTGGGCCTGGATTTAAATCCAGGTCCGATTTTTTATGTATATGTATTATTATTTTTTTTCATTTTTATTAATTTAAATTTCTAATTTTAATTGTAAAACAATTTTAACTTCAAAAATATATTAATTACTCTATAACAATTATTTAACACATAGACAAGACATCAATCCCACAGTGGGATATTTAAAATAGAACTATTGCATATTTTTGTGATTTTTTAAATTATCTTTTAAATGCATAATTAAATCCTATATGCATGCAATATGTATTTTATTTTATTTTCATTTTATTAAGACATAGTAAACATTTACGGATATAACACAATTATTTAGCATCACGCAAAATTCAAAAATTACACAGTAAAAGAAATTTATTTTATTTTTTGATTTATTTTGGAGTAGTTTTCGTTAAGGCAAAAATCACGTGCTCACAGCTGCCCCTCTTTGTGCGGAAACTCGAAGAGTTTTCGTGCAAAGATAAAGTGAGCGGATACGAGCGATTTTTGCCCGTTCGAATACTCCGTGGGAAGCATTTTTAGAAAGATTTGACCGAACCTCTGCTTCAAAGGTTTCCTACATATCCTTGGCTATAAAGGAATCAGGTCAATGTAGTTCGGGAAGTTTTGGGTAGCTGGGACTACCGTGGGACTGTGATGTTACTGCTGCTTCGTGCTGTTTTTACTGCTTGCTGACCTCCTTATTACACCTTACTTCAAAAGTAATACAAAAATTAAACTAGATTATGGTACAGGAATTATAAAAATCTTATCTAGATCATGCCCTTGTGTTTCTTGTTGTCTTGATATCTTGGTGACTCTTGGGCACTTGGCTTATTCCGTATTCCTTTTGGAACTCTTGTTGTTTCTTGCTGGGGATTCTGTTGGACTCCTCTGCTTTATTGATTCTAAGTGTGCTCCTTTCTCATATGAGTGGGCTTTTGGTTTCAACACTTCAATTGCATTCCCTCGTTCCTCAGGTGGGTGCCTTGACTACTTCTTTTCTTTCTTCATCCTCATTCTCCAGGTGGACGCCTGACTTCTTCTTTTCTCATCCTCATTCTCCAGGTGGACGCCTGACTTCTTCTTTTCTCATCCTCATTCTCCAGGTGGACGCCTGACTTCTTCTTTTCTCATCCTCATTCTCCAGGTGGACGCCTGACTTCTTCAATTCTTCATCCTCATTCTCCAGGTGGACGCCTGACTTCTTTAATTCTCATCCTCATTCTCCAGGTGGATGCCTGACTTCTTCTTTTCTTATCCTCATTCTCCAGGTGGACGCCTGACTTCTTTAATTTCTTCATCCTCATTCTCCAGGTGGACGCCTGACTTCTTCTTTTCTCATCCTCATTCTCCAGGTGGACGCCTGACTTCTTTAATTCTCATCCTCATTCTCCAGGTGGACGCCTGACTTCTTTAATTCTTCATCCTCATTCTCCAGGTGGACGCCTGACTTCTTTAATTCTCATCCTCATTCTCCAAGTGGACGCCTGACTTCTTCTTTTCTCATCCTCATTCTCCAGGTGGACGCCTGACTTCTTTAATTCTCATCCTCATTCTCCAGGTGGACGCCTGACTTCTTCAATTTTTCATCCTCATTCTCCAGGTGGACGCCTGACTTCTTCAATTCTCATCCTCATTCTCCAGGTGGACGCCTGACTTCTTTTCTCATCCTCATTCTCCAGGTGGACGCCTGACTTCTTCAATTCTCATCCTCATTCTCCAGGTGGACGCCTGACTTCTTCAATTCTCATCCTCATTCTCCAGGTAGACGCCTGACTTCTTCAATTCTCATCCTCATTCTCCAGGTGGACGCCTGACTTCTTCAATTCTCATCCTCATTCTCCAGGTGGACGCCTGACTTCTTCAATTCTCATCCTCATTCTCCAGGTGGACGCCTGACTTCTTCAATTCTCATCCTCATTCTCCAGGTGGACGCCTGACTTCTTCAATTCTCATCCTCATTCTCCAGGTGGACGCCTGACTTCTTCAATTCTCATCCTCATTCTCCAGGTGGACGCCTGACTTCTTTGATTCTTCATCCTCATTCTCCAGGTGGACGCCTGACTTCTTCTTTTCTCATCCTCATTCTCGAGGTGGACGCCTGACTTCTTTAATTCTTCATCCTTATTCTCCAAGTGGACGCCTGACTTCTTTGATTCTTCATCCTCATTCTCCAGGTGGACGCCCGACTTCTTCTTTTCTCATCCTCATTCTCCAGGTGGACGCCTGACTTCTTTAATTTCTTCATCCTCATTCTCCAGGTGGACGCCTGACTTCTTCTTTTCTCATCCTCATTCTCCAGGTGGACGCCTGACTTCTTCAATTCTCATCCTCATTCTCCAGGTGGACGCCTGACTTCTTCAATTCTCATCCTCATTCTCCAGGTGGACGCCTGACTTCTTTAATTCTCATCCTCATTCTCCAGGTGGACGCCTGACTTCTTCAATTCTCATCCTCATTCTCCAGGTGGACGCCTGGCTTCTTCAATTCTCATCCTCATTCTCCAGGTGGACGCCTGACTTCTTCAATTCTCATCCTCATTCTCCAGGTGGACGCCTGACTTATTCAATTCTCATCCTAATTCTCCAGGTGGACGCCTGACTTCTTCAATTCTCATCCTCATTCTCCAGGTGGACGCTTGACTTCTTCAATTCTCATCCTCATTCTCCAGGTGGACGCCTGACTTCTTTGATTCTTCATCCTCATTCTCCAGGTGGACGCCTGACTTCTTCTTTTCTCATCCTCATTCTCCAGGTGGACGCCTGACTTCTTTAATTCTTCATCCTTATTCTCCAAGTGGACGCCTGACTTCTTTGATTCTTCATCCTCATTCTCCAGGTGGACGCCTGACTTCTTCTTTTCTCATCCTCATTCTCCAGGTGGACGCCTGACTTCTTTAATTTCTTCATCCTCATTCTCCAGGTGGACGCCTGACTTCTTCTTTTCTCATCCTCATTCTCCAGGTGGACGCCTGACTTCTTTAATTCTCATCCTCATTCTCCAGGTGGACGCCTGACTTCTTTAATTCTTCATCCTCATTCTCCAGGTGGACGCCTGACTTCTTTAATTCTCATCCTCATTCTCCAGGTGGACGCCTGACTTCTTCTTTTCTCATCCTCATTCTCCAGGTGGACGCCTGACTTCTTTAATTCTCATCCTCATTCTCCAGGTGGACGCCTGACTTCTTCTTTTCTCATCCTCATTCTCCAGGTGGACGCCTGACTTCTTTAATTCTCATCCTCATTCTCCAGGTGGACGCCTGACTTCTTCAATTTTTCATCCTCATTCTCCAGGTGGACGCCTGACTTCTTTAATTCTCATCCTCATTCTCCAGGTGGACGCCTGACTTCTTCAATTCTCATCCTCATTCTCCAGGTGGACGCCTGACTTCTTCAATTCTCATCCTCATTCTCCAGGTGGACGCCTGACTTCTTCAATTCTCATCCTCATTCTCCAGGTGGACGCCTGACTTCTTCAATTCTCATCCTCATTCTCCAGGTGGACGCCTGACTTCTTCAATTCTCATCCTCATTCTCCAGGTGGACGCCTGACTTCTTTAATTATTCATCCTTATTCTCCAGGTGGACGCCTGACTTATTTGATTCTTCATCCTCATTCTCCAGGTGGACGCCTGACTTCTTCAATTCTCATCCTCATTCTCCAGGTGGACGCCTGACTTCTTCAATTCTTCATCAGGTATTTCCTGACACAAATATTGTATTTGCCCCTGTTTTTAAATCAAAGAAAACTTCGTTAGTTTAAAGCAGGGTGGTTGACCGGAGTATTCTTGCCGATGGTGATGCTTCTCTTCATTTCTCTTTGTTTCTTTGGAATGGTTGAAAAGACTGTTTTGTCCTTGTAATTGATTCTTGACTATAGGATTCTCCTCTGTATGTTTTCCTTCGAACCCTTTTAACTGTAATCATATGTCCCTTCTGATTTTGCTGATCCACTTTTGATTTCACCTTTCTTACACTCATATCTTTTATCTCCTACCTTTCGTGGCTGTATTTTGTAACCTTGAATCTTGGTAGTATACTTTGACATTCCTTCTTATTTGTTTGGAATAAAACTTATCTCAAAGCTTTTTAGAAAGTAAGATTATTAGTAACGAAATACGCTGATTTCGACAATCATAGAATGAAAAGAAAAATCCAAGTTTGGATGACTGTTGGAAAAGGAATAAAGGACTTATCTGATTGGAATTACTGGCACCAATGATCAGGGTATGCATTTTGGATTAATCAACTCAGTCTTTTGATCAATCTCCTTTCAATTGTCTCATTTTTGTTTTTGCCAAAATTTCCATAACCCAACTTCATTTTTCATTTCATAGACCTTTTGGACTTGCAACGTCTCAAAGAGTTTTTACCGATAAACTTTCCTCATTTGTTCATTTCTCACTTCCTTTTCGCCTTAGGGTGCCTATGAAGGTTTTCACCAATAAGACTCTCTCCTTTTACTTTTCTCTCAACTTCCGTCGCCTTATGGTGCCCGTGTGGGTTTTCACCTATAAGACTCTCTCATTTTTACTTTCTTTTCTTGTTTGTACCAGAGTATTATGAACCATCTTCATTTGCTTGACTCAGCATTTTTCTAAGATTGGTCGAAAGGTCTTTCTGGTATGGGGTTAGAAATGGAAAAGGTATTAAAAGCTAAACAGTTTTGGTATGTGTTTAAAATTACAACTCTTGGAATCTTTTCTTATTTCCAATACAATTCTTGCCCCAGTTCCTTGATTGGGGTCGCTTGATGTTCCTTTTTGTGCACATTTTAGGTATATTGTGCACCCTATGACCGAGCCGTGAGGCGCCTACGTATCCTTCTTTGAGGAATCAGGTCAAACGTAGTTCACTGAATCATACTTGATTTTTTTATTGATTCCAAGAGAGGGTAGGAAAGAAACAAGTATGGCTCAAAGGGGAAGCAAATGGTATAGTGTTTGGATAGCAGAATAAATTGCCTTTGTCATTCCAATCTTCGAAATAATGCTAAATACAAACACTCAAAAAGTTATGCATAATATCTCTTTACCGCGTCAGAATTGATCGCCATATCTATGCATTTGCCTTCAATGTCTGTTAAGCATAGTGCACCATTTGATAATACTCTGGTCACAATGAATGGTCCTTGCCAATTCGGGGCAAATTTGCCTTTTGCTTCAACCTGATGTGGAAGAATACGTTTCAGCACATGCTGACCTACTTCAAACTTCCGAGGACGCACCTTTTTGTTGTATGCTCTTTCTATTCTTCTTTGATATAATTGACCATGGCATACTGCGGTCAATCGTTTTTCATCAATCAAGTTTAACTGTTCCAGACGGGTTTTGACCCATTCATCATCATCAATCTTTGCTTCGGCGATGATCCGAAGGGAAGGAATCTCAACTTCTGCAGGAATTACTGCTTCAGTGCCATATACCAACAAATAAGGAGTGGCTCCTACTGAAGTGCGAACAGTAGTGCGGTATCCCAATAATGCAAATGGTAATTTTTCATGCCATTGTTTTGAACCTTCTACCATTTTCCGAAGTATCTTCTTTATGTTTTTGTTGGCTGCTTCTACTGCTCCATTCGCCTTGGGCCGATATGGGGTAGAGTTGCGATGTGTAATCTTAAACTGTTGACATACTTCCTTCATTAGGTTGCTGTTAAGATTAGCACCGTTATCTGTGATGATCACCTTCGGGATTCCGAATCGACATATGATATTTGAGTGGACAAAATCGACCACAGCTTTCTTGGTCACTGATTTGAATGTCTTGGCCTCAACCCATTTGGTAAAATAATCAATAGCTACCAGAATGAACCTGTGCCCATTGGATGCTGCCGGCTCAATTGGTCCAATCACATCCATGCCCCAGGCAACGAAGGGCCATGGTGCCGACATTGTGTGCAACTCGGATGGTGGAGAATGAATCAAATCTCCGTGTATTTGGCATTGATGACACTTGCGCACAAAACTGATACAATCTCGCTCCATGGTAAGCCAATAGTAACCGGCTCGGAGGATTTTCTTTGCCAATACATATCCACTCATGTGAGGTCCGCAGACTCCTGAATGTACTTCAGACATGACAGCTGTAGCTTGTCTGGCATCTATGCATCTTAATAATCCAAGATCTGGTGTTCTTTTGTACAAAACTCCTCCGCTTAAGAAGAATCCCTTTGCTAATCGCCTAATGGTCCTCTTTTGATCTCCTGTGGCTTGTGCGGGATATATCCTCATCCTGATATACTCCTTAATGTCGTGGAACCATGGTTCACCATCAAATTCTTCTTCAACCATATTGCAATAAGCGTGCTGATCGTGGACTTGAATATGTATTGGATCTACATAAGCTTTGTCTGGATGGTGCAACATTGATGCCAGGGTAGCCAATGCATCGGCCACCTCATTATGGATTCTTGGAATATGTTGGAATTCCACTGATTGAAACCGCTGACAAAGATCATGTAGACATTGTCGGTATGGTATGAGCTTCAAGTCTCGGGTTTCCCATTCTCCTTGAATTTGATGTACCAAAAGATCCGAATCTCCCATGACTAAGATTTCTCGGATACCCATGTCTGCGGCTAGCCTTAAACCCAAAATGCAAGCTTCATATTCAGCCATATTATTGGTGCAATAAAATCGTAATTGAGCCGTAACAGGATAGTGATACCCTGTTTCAGAAATGATTACAGCTCCTATCCCAACTCCTTTCATGTTAGCGGCTCCATCAAAGAAAAGTTTCCAGCCAAACTTTTCAATTTGCTCCACCTCGTCGATATGCATTGTTTCTTCATCAGGAAAATAAGTTTTCAACGGCTCATATTCCTCATCGACCGGGTTTTCGGCTAAATGATCGGCCAGTGCTTGAGCCTTCATTGCAGTTCGAGTCACATAGATGATGTCGAATTCTGTGAGCAATATCTGCCACTTTGCAAGTCTTCCCGTTGGCATAGGCTTTTGAAAAATGTATTTCAATGGATCCAACCGAGAAATGAGGTAAGTAGTGTAGGATGACAAATAGTGTTTCAATTTTTGAGCTACCCATGTTAGGGCGCAACATGTCTTTTCCAGATGAGTATACTTAACCTCATAAGCTGTGAACTTCTTGCTAAGGTAGTAGATAGCCTGTTCTTTTCTGCCAGTGAGGTCATGTTGCCCCAATACACAACCAAATGAATTTTCCAAAACCGTCAAGTAAATAATCAAAGGTCTTCCTGGCTCTGGTGGGACCAACACCGGTGGTTTTGACAAGTACCCTTTTATCTTATCGAACGCTTCTTGACACTCATCGGTCCATTTGACCGCAACATCCTTTTTCAACAATTTGAAAATTGGCTCACAAGTCGTTGTGAGCTGAGCAATAAACCTGCTGATATAATTCAATCTTCCCAACAGACTCATTACTTCAGTTTTGTTCCTGGGAGGTGGCAATTCTTGGATGGCTTTGATTTTTGATGGGTCTAGCTCGATGCCTCGTCGACTGACTATGAATCCCAACAACTTTCCAGATGGAACTCCAAATGCGCACTTGGCAGGGTTAAGCTTGAGGTTGTACCTGCGAAGTCTTAAAAAGAACTTCCTCAAATCCCCGACGTGGTTGGCCTGATGTTTTGATTTTATGATCACATCGTCCACGTATACCTCAATTTCCTTGTGTATCATATCATGAAACACTGTGGTCATTGCTCTCATATAGGTTGCTCCGGCGTTCTTTAAACCGAATGGCATTACCCGGTAGCAATAAGTTCCCCATGGTGTGATGAATGCCGTCTTTTCTGCATCTTCTTCATCCATTAGAATTTGATGATATCCGACATAACAATCCACGAAAGACCCTATATCATGCTTGGCACAATTGTCGATCAAAATATGGATATTGGGTAATGGGAAATTATCCTTTGGACTTGCTTTGTTGAGATTGCGATAGTCGACGCATACTCTAATTTTGCCGTCTTTCTTTGGTACAGGAACGATATTAGCCAACCAAACAGGATATCGAGTGACTCGAATGACCTTTGCTTCCAATTGTTTGGTGATTTCTTCCTTAATTCTCACACTCATGTCAGGCTTGAATTTTCTCAGCCTCTGCTTGACAGGAGGTATCGTTGGATCGGTGGGCAATTTGTGGACCACTAAATCAGTGCTCAAGCCCGGCATGTCGTCATACGACCATGCAAAAACATCTTTGAATTCTATGAGTGCTTTAATTAACTCTTCTCGGATCTTTGGTTCGAGATGGACACTTATTTTAGTTTCCCGGACATTACTCGTGTCCCCTATATTGACGTCCTCGGTATCACTCAAGTTAGGTTTGATTTTTTCCTCAAAGTGAATTAACTCTTTACTAATCTCTTCAAAAACCTCATCTTCATCGTATTCTGATTCATAATCACAATATATTTCTTGAATTAATATTTCGGAACCAGATTGATTTTTAAGACTGGGCTGAAGATTCCTCATGCGTGCCATATCACTAGAGCCAGCGTAAAAGGAACTGTACAGAAAAGAAGAAAAAGAAAAGAAAGCTATTAGGAATGATAATAAAAAGGAAACTGCTTTTTATTGGATAATGAAAGATAACAAGGTTTTGCACACTTCAAACCAACTGTAAGATAAACTTTGGGATTACAACCTTGAAATAACCCAAACAAACTGAAAGAAAATCAAAATAAACTACCAAGACTCCTTTCGAATTGGGAGAGGAGTGACTTTCCAATTATTGAGCTTTGTTTCTGGCCCAACGAATTGAACTTCTGCGTTGCTACACCCTTCTCCGCTTTCCAACATATTCACATCACTAAACAATTTCTCGAACCTTTCAATTAATTCCTCTTCAGGATTGACCCGGGATTTAGGAATTGTTGTTATCGGGCGATTTTTAGCACTGGTCTTGACAAAAGACTTTGACAGATGTGGTACTGGTTTTGGAAGAACCCATGCTCGGTGTTTCAACTTCCTGGCCCTTATCACGTCATTGGCGGTGGGTATGAACCCTAAACCGAATGTTCCCCAGTTCTCGGGGAGAGATACTGGTTGTACAATTCCTTGCAGAGATAAGCCCAGACCTTTGCCGGGTATAAAGCCATTCTTTAACATTTCATAAGCTACCATGACTGATGCAGAGGATATCTTTGGATTCGGAAGGTATTTCCCTTCTGGAATTTTCTCTACTGACACCGTGTCGGACACTTGGTATACCCATGGTCCTTGGTCAATTTCTGTTCCCTCGACCGGTACAATGGTACTGTTGTGAGCATTTAAACTTTCTTCTCCATGCACGACTATTTCTTGATGATCCCATTCAAACTTGACAGCCTGATGTAGTGTTGACGGGACTGCTTTAGCAGCATGGATCCATGGTCGACCCAACAACAAGTTGTAAGAAACAGTTATGTCCAACACTTGGAATTCCATTGTGAATTCAACTGGCCCTATAGTTAGTTCCAACACTATGTCGCCAAATGAATCTCTGCTTCCACCGTCAAACCCTCGTACGCAGATACTATTCTTCTGGATCCTTTCCTCTTTAATTTTTAATTTGTTTAAAGTGGAGAGGGGGCATATGTTTGCACTTGACCCATTGTCAACCAATACCCGGGTTACTACGGAGTTTTCACATTTCACGGTGAGGTAAAGAGCTCTGTTGTGCTCGGTACCTTCCACAGGTAATTCATCATCAGCAAATGTAATTCTGTTTGTCTCAAAGATTCTGTTGGCTATTTTTCCCAAATGATTTACAGAGATCTTTTCAGGAACATGAGCCTCATTCAGGATTTTCATCAAAGCCAGACGGTGCTCCTCTGAATGTATCAGTAATGACAACAATGAAATTTGAGCGGGGGTCTTCTTTAATTGATCCACAACAGAATAATCATGGAGTTTCATTTTTCTTAAAAACTCCTCCGCCTCTTCTTCCGTCACAGCTCTCTTTGTTGGCATTGGATTGTTTTTAGTTTTTCTCAACTCTTCGGGAGTAAAACATCTTCCCGAACGTGTCAAGCCTTGCACCTCACACACTTCTTCCTTGATTTCTTTGCCCTTGTACATTACAGTCACCCGTTCATAGTTCCATGGGATGGCTTTGTTGTTGACGACCGGCAGCTGGATTACAGGTGCAATAATAACCTGATCTGTATGTGCTACTTCCACAAATATAATGGGTTTGTTAGCAACCCCTGGTACTATCACTTTCGGCCTTTCTTGTTTTGCGGCAACTTTGCTCGATGATCCCTCCTCGATTATCATAGATGGTCCATCACCATTTCTGTTCTGCTTAGATACCGGCTTCTCCTCTATTAACTGCTTATCTGGCTTGGTTTCATGAGACTTGATCATCATGACAGTTTGTGACGGCTTCTTTGTCTTCCCATCAGCTTGTATGATTTCTATCATATTAGCCTCTTGATGGGCTGGCATTGGATTTCTATTGATATTTGGGGCTTCGGGGGTTTGAACCTCGATTTTATTAGTATCAATCAGCTCTTGTATTGCATTTTTCAAATGCCAACACTTCTCTGTATCATGGCCTGGTGCACCGGAGCAATATTCACAGCTAATGGTGTAATCCAGATTCTTTGGAGGAGGATTGGGTAGCTTGGATTGTATTGGTCTCAGCATGTCTAGCTGTCTCAGCCTGTGGAACAGACTAGTGTAAGACTCTCCCAATGGAGTGTAAGTTTTCTTTTTCTGTTCCCTTTCTCCCCTGAATGCTGGCCTAGGCCTGAAACCTGGTCCGGGATAGGCTCGTGGGTAAGTATTTGGTGTGACAGGAGCACGCCAATTGGTGTGAACAGGTGGCTGATTGTATGCTTGAGCATGGTTAATGGCAAAATGAGGCTCTGAAGGGTGATAGTAGTGTTGGGACGAATCATGGTGGTAAGCTGATTGGCGAGGTCGTTGTTGATTATAGTAAAGCGGTGAACCTCTGGGTCCCGGCCAAATTCCTGAATCAACTACGGCTGCTTCCTCCCTCTTCTTTCTTCCGATTCCTCCTACCCCGCCTTGAATAGCTTGAGTAGTTGCCTTAATTGCTGAATAGCTCATGATTTTATTTGTCTTGAGGCCTTCTTCCACCATACCTCCCATCTTCACTACCTCGTTGAATGATTTTCCAACCGCTGAAACCAAGTGGGCATAGTAAGTTGGTTCCAAGGCTTGGAGGAAGTAGTCTACCATTTCGCTCTCCTTCATAGGAGGATCCACTCTTGCTGCCTGTTCTCTCCACCGAAAACCATACTCTCTGAAACTTTCATTGTGTTTCTTCTCAAATTTGGTCAAAGATAATCGATCTGGGATGATTTCCAGATTGTATTGGAAATGGTATGCGAATGCCTGTGCCAGGTCATCCCAGGTGTACCATCTTCCATGGTCCTGGCGTGTATACCACTCCAAAGCTGATCCGCTTAGACTTTGACTGAAGTAAGCCATCAATAATTCATCCTTTCCCCCAGCTCCTCGCATCTTGCTACAGAAACCCCTTAAGTGGGCTACTGGGTCGCCGTGCCCGCTGTATAGGTCAAATTTGGGCATCTTGAAGCCAACTGGCAATTGTACATTGGGGAATAAGCATAAATCTTTGTATGCTACACTGACTTGCCCACCTAATCCCCGCATGTCTCGGAACGATTGTTCTAGACTTTTGACCTTCCTGAACATCTCTTCTTGTTCAACATTTTTGGCTGGCTTGTCAATTTCGGTTGGGAGATCAAACCGAGGAGCAGTTGAATTGATTTCGGAGGCTTTGAAGGTGGGCTCCGGGGGTAATATTGGTTGTCTTGGGCCTGGAATGTAGGCTCACTAGGAGATTTGTGAAATGTAGCAGGGGGAGGTGCTACGAAAATAGGAGTCATAGGTGGAGGAAAGTACGGAACTGGTTTTGGAGGTGGAGACTGTGGTGTCTGAGAGGTGGTGCCTCGGTAGTGCTGATAAATGGGGAAATTTGGGGATAATTCAGTGGTGATATTATCCTGAGTTTGGGTCATTGATGGAGCAGGGTTATTTGGGTAAGATGGGGGTAACTGTCCTGTAGACCAAGCTTGGTACATCTCAGCCATTTGCTGCTTGAGCTTAAACATCTCTTCTTTCATTTTCCCGACATCCATCTCTTCTATCTCCATACCTGTGTCAACATCTGGGATAGACATACTTTCGGGTATTGGTCCTTTTGATCTTGTGTGATAGTGATAATATGCCAGTATACTCTTTAGAGAAACTAACTGCTTGAATTCTGAAAATGAACAAACTTGTTAGTTGTGAGAGTTTAACACATATATAATCGCACGTTGAGATGCAATGCTCTTAGACAAATAATCCCTTTCTATTATGCATTTGCTCGGCTGCTTGTGTCGTCCCAGCCTTCTTGAAATTTTTATTGTTATTCATTTTTATTTATTATATATATCTTTTATCGTGGTGGTCGAATCTGAGAGATTGCCTACGTATCATGCTCTTACATGAATCAGACCTTGCGTAGTTCGGACCAAAGGCAATCACTTTTATTCATTACACAAAGATGGAATTACATTTGAAAACTTTAAGAAAATGGCTTGAAAACACACACACTTAAATCAAAATAAAAGATACAATTCTTAACATCTCACAACGTGCCCCACTTTCCACTTTTGTTGTCTAATATTGGATTATCTGCTCAATGTGGGGCTTGACCTGGATGGCCTCCCAGCGTACGATACATCCTTTCCAACTCTATTGCTAGATGACGAGCAAAAGTGGGCGCATGCTCTGTAAACCTTTCATAATCCATTCCTTGGCAGTTTACATAACTTTGAGATGTGAAGACTGCCAGGTCGTGGATTTGTGCCCTGAAACCTTGGAGACGTTGGTCTTGGTCTTGCAATTGCTGCTGACGAGTGGTGGCTATATCTCTGACACGGTTTTCACGATCTAGAGCTGATTCTAACAGAGCTCGGAGTCTGGCCTGCTCTAATCTTGCTTGCGATCTTTCCCTGTCGAGGTCTGCTTGTTGATGTTCTCTGTTGCATCTTCTTGCCTCTTCTAGTTGTGCACGAAGCTGGTCTTCTGATCGCATCCAATAGTCTTTTTCCTTCTTGAATTGTGCCTTGTCTTTTTCGGATTGCCTATCTTGGCGTTCCTTGTTAGATCTGGCTTCTTCGTTTAATTGTTGGATCCTTTCTTTTGCTTTGCTCAATGCCCTTTCGTTTTCCGCAAGAATGGAATCATAATCTTGCATTCTTTCAAAGAGATTGGCGATGGTTTTTTGATCCTTCCAGCTCCTCTTTGGCGTTTCAGAAACTCTTTTCATTTTTTGGAATCGAGCATGAAGATTTTCATTCTCACAAGCTAGACTCTTTTTCTCGCCTTCGGCTTCTTGTGCTTGCAAATCTTTCTCCAAACTGAGGCTTCTTAGATTTTCTTTTAGGGCATGGATAGTTGCTTTGTACCCTTTTTCTTTTTCTCCCCAGATCAACCGCTCTTGGATTTTATCATTGAAGTTTTGAACATGGGGTCTTTTTGTTGGCCTTTTTAGCTCAGGTTCTGGTACATCATCCACGCGAGACCGTTTTTCGAACCACCTTGCATATCCAGGATTTATCTCACCCTTTGTAGCGTCTAGGACTTGAGTATCGCTTTTCAAGTATCGGCAATCCATTCCACATCTGCTGAAGTAGAGCTTCGGGAATAGTGGCTTCTGGGTGTAATTCGATTACTTGCGTACTCAAATCTTCATCATCAGGAACTATTTGATATCTCCCTAGTTGCCTTAGGACTCTTAGTGGTGCATACGGCTGAATGCTTCTCAATCTCAATAGTAGTAGATAACTATTTGAGGTTGACATATGTATTGCTTCTCTCATAGGGAGCCATCCCAGAGTCCATTCAATTTGATTTGCCGTTAAAGCCTTTAGATGAGATACCCATGCTTCTATCCCTTCTGGAGCTTGATAATTTTTTGTTCTTTCCTCATAGCTCTCAATGCAATTAGCTTTGTTTGACCCATACTGTATGATCTTGGGCTGTTGTTGGAGATGTTCAATCACCCACATTTGCAACAAAATTTTGCATCCTTCGAAGACTTTTGCTCCTGATTTGCATAAAGTCAAAGCCCGATAAATATCTGATAGAATGATGGGGACAAGGGTGTGATTTTCTCTAGTGGTGAGGATTTGCACAACTTTTGCGGTGCGAATATCAATTGTTCGCTCTTTATTTGGGAAGACCATGACTCCTAGAAAAGCCACCATGAAAGCAAATTGACGGTGCATCTGCCAAGTGTCTTTGTTTTGCTTATTAGTAAGGCCTTTCTCATGAATTTCGAACCCATCTGACTTTCCAAACCTGGAATACAAAAAGTTGAAGGAACAACATCCATTGATGACATTGCTTTTCCTGATTTGACTGCTGATGTTCAGAAGACCGAAGAATCGATGTATTGAAGGAGCCTTTGTGAATATCAAGCTTTGATTTCTTAAACTTCCGTCAAAACCAACATAGCCAGCTATCTCCTCTAATGTAGGAGTAAGCTCGAAGTCAGAGAAACGAAAAACATTGTGAACAGGATCCCAGAAAGTTACTAACGCCGTAATCAGATCATCACGAGGTTCAACTTTCATAATGTCCGTGAGATTTCCCAAATGCTTGACGACCCATTTTTGACCGTCTTCGCCTAAATCATACCACCACATTTGAAGCTGACATAGAAATTCTTCCGTACTTGTGGATGAGGGACTTTGTGTGGTGCTCATTTTGTATCTGAAATTTAATTTTAATAAAGTCAAAATTCATTTCGGAAAATTTATACTAAAAAAAAATCATTTTCGATTTATTTATTTATTTATTAAATATCTTTATTTCAAAATTTAAAACTATATTTTTTTTTCAAAATTTTTAAAACAACCCATTTCATTCCTTTCTTCTTACCATGATTTTATTTAAGCTGGTCAACAAGCATGTTCGAGGCAAATGAATGCACAAGTAACAAGTAGGATGCATCATGATGGTCTTTTAATTTTTGGGTTCACCTGTCCTAGACAGACCCAACCCCTGTGTTGAGTCTCCAAGGCCAAATGTGTATGATGCAAATAGACGTTCCTACTAGGGATCCGGTACATGGCTGAGTTATTCTAAGTGTAAAACCTTAGGTTGATTGTTCTAAACCTGGCTTACCCAAACGGACAGTTTGAGCCGAAGCGGGGGCAACGTACCGGGAGCACGAAAGTCTGCCCGGCCTAGTTACTTGTCCCAACTCCGTCTTATTTGGTATGACTTTAACAGAAAGGTGGGTCACGCGCACGTGTACACCATAAATTCAGAAGACTCAGAAAGAAGGGGGTTTCGTAGCAGTTGTATATATTCACAATTCAAATAATATTAAAGCGGTAAAAAAAACATTTAGCATATTAGCATATAAACAGTTGAAAATCATATAGTAAATAAAGCCAATTAACACAGATATTTTAAGCTCGAATTCTTTAAACCCTTGAACCAATGGTTCTGGGTTACAACAACACTTTGTCCCCAGCAGAGTCGCCAGAGCTGTCGCACCTCCTTTTCACCGCACCCGCAGGGCGCGTGGGGAGTTTTCTCCAATTGAAGGACAGTCGAAACGGGATTTGTTTATTTGTTTTAGAGTCGCCACCTGGGAATTTTAAGGCGTCCCAAGTCACCAATTATAATCCCTGAATCGAGGAGAATATGACTCTGTTTATTATTCTGCGAACCAGAAATCCTGAGTAAGGAATTCTGTTAATCCGGAAGAAGGTGTTAGGCATTTTCGAATTCCGTGGTTCTAGCACGGTCGCTTAACTGTTTTTATTATTGGCTTAATTATCTTGATTTTTATTAAATACTTTTGTTACGTGATTTTTCTACCGCTTTTACTTATTGTGATTAAGGATCCTTCTTTGAATCGAATTACGCGTACGTATATTCGTGTTATAAATTTAAAAATGCGGAATTGTGTCACGCGTACGTATACACAATAACTTTTGATAATATATTTATTAAACAATCATTTTTCGAAATTGTGTCGAATCAAGAATATTTGTTTTTCTTGAATAGTGAACCGTACATCTCGGGTTTTTATGAAATTGATTTAACGCCTTAGGAAAAATCCTTTTATTAAATATTCGCTCGAAATTGCGCGTACGCATAATCCGAATTTTTTTTTCTTTTAAAAATATAATCAGGGTAAGCGGACGTATCCCTAATTGCGCAAAATATTTGTAATGATATCGGGGATTTTTCCACAAATTGTTTATTATATTATGAGAAATCTTTATTTAAAATACCCCTTAATTCTTTAAAAAAATAATTCACAATTTATTGAATGTTGCCCATTGATTATAATTTTCGAATATAAATTATATTCATTCCAACTATTCAAATTCAAAGGACAGAATAAAATATGATCAATACTATTTTTAAAACAAATATGACAGATATATATATGCCAAAGAATAAATTGCATATGAAACTGAAAATGAATGATTCATAAAGGAAGGAAATATTTTCCAAGAATTTTCATTATTTTACTTAATGCAAATTCTATTTCTAATTACCATTGATTTAAAGTGTTGCAATTTGTGCATATACATCTCAACTTATTCTCATATACTCGTTTTTAATCTAATTGGCCTAACTGTTTGGTTAATTTATTTATGAGGGCGAATAGGCATCAAATTGATAAGAAAAGAATTATTATACAAATTGGTTGACAATATTGCCTTACATGCAACGTATTTGTAAGTCTTGAAACCTTCATAGCATTTTAACATCATAATGAGCCATAACAAACTCAACTCACCATCCACTAATGGTTCTATGGATACCTGTTATCATACCACATAAGAACGTACAACTTATATCATTCCATCCATAACTAAATCAAGTATCAGAATAAACTAGCAATATATGGTTTTGACATTTTTACTCTATTCTAACAACGCCACAAGGCCTAGTTAATAACCAATCTTTATATCATATTTCCTACCTTGACAATTCAAACATGATTAAACTAATGAGATGAAGGGCTAACATTATTACAAAACTTTATACGAACTTTCAAAGTAAGACAATTAGCTCATAGCTATCAAATTGAATTCACTACTAATTAACTATCATGAAACAAAAAAAAATGAAATTTAAACTGATGAACTTGGACAAATGGAAAACAGAATTACAATTCGAACTTCATTGATTAGTCATGTTAAATCTCTTTCCAACATAAAATTTAAAAGACATGTACCTGAAAATGAAGGTAGAAGGAGTAAATTTCAGCAGTAGCAGCAATAACAAAATCAGTAGAATGTACCAATAACACAGCAAGTCTGAACAAGACCCGTTGACCCAGATGAACAGTGACAGAGACTTAAGAAAAATTTCAGATTTGGACTGAACAATATTCACAGGCAAACAACGGACAAATTCCAGAAAGAATACATTTCAGATTTCAGTTTCTTTCTGTTTCGGATTCCTTATTTCTGATTTTTTTTTTGTTTCTGTTTTCTTTTCTTTCTATCTTCCTTTTCAAATTTCTGTTTCTACTTGACTTCCCTCTCTCAAATTTTATCTTTTTCCTTCTGTATATCTCTCTATGTTTATATCTGAGTATATTCCCTAATGCCTTGAAAACCAGATTTTTTCTCTCAATTTTTTCTCTTCCAATCTCCTAAAATCTGCCTTCTTCTGTCTGTCCAGCTCCCTGTATTTATACAGGGCTGGTTCTATACTTTTTAATGCTTCTTGGACCCCTTTCTTCTTTTAAAAACAGAAAGTTCCATTACAAACTTCTTTTTAATACTATATATGATCCTAACCTGATTTTCAGCAGCCCCATTATCCCTTGTTCCCCATTATTATCTTAAACTATAGCCACTAACATTACATTATAATACACTAGCACTAACACCCTGTTTTTACTGTTTCATTCCCAGAAATGCCCTTGACCTACTGTAATTACTGTCCCAGTATTTAACAAGTTATCTGAATTTAAACTTGTCTAGCAGCTAACAACCAATCCTATGATTAATCTCCTAATACAATTACATTTAATCAGATATTGGTAGAATCATACTGAATTCAGAACCAATCATCATAGCAACATATTACACTGAGTTTAATAACTGAGTCTTAACTTTGAACAATAAATCAAACAAACACAGGAGCATTGTCAATATACTGACAATGCCCTGTTCAGAAAACAATGTATACACATCATACATTTGAAATTACTGATTTGCAAACAAACATGATTTAATTGACAAGTATTAATCAGTAGACTATTTACAACATTTATCCATAATTGGTCTAAAACAATAGAAGCAGACTGTTTTTATTAGCATTATCATAAGTGAGAATTCATAATATAACTAATCGACGAACTTAATCGAGTCGATTACTTACATTATGAACAATCACAACCAACTGAAACAGTTTCATATTTGACCATATAGACGGGCATGAGACAAAGGTGACAGAATTAATCAAATAAAATCATGAAAAATTAACAAGCTATTAAGACAAACAACAACACATACAGAATATGCAAACAGAAATAGAAAAGTACCTCTGAATTTTAATCAGACTCGAACTCAACTCGGCTTTCGGATTTTTGTTTGAAATCAAACAGACCTTAGTCGAAGTATTTTCCACTGAAAATACTTCGACTAAGGTCGATTGAACCTCAATCTTTACTTAATCTGAACAGAATCCGAAAGTTTGGTATTTTTAGGGTTCTTAAAAATTCGATTTGGGATTTAACCATTTCTGGTCAGATTCGAGAAGAACCAAACATGACACAAGGGTGAGGGTAGCCTAGGGGTCATTTGGTGTCAGCTTAAAACAAATCTGAGTTTGTTCTTGTTTGGTCCGAATCTTCAAAAGAAGATTCGAGAAGCTCGGAACTGATTCGAGCCAAACAAACAATAGATCCATACTCAGAGTGACTAGGGGAAGCTATGGTGTCGATTTGGGACTGTTAGGTTTAGATCAGGTTTTCAGGCCAACCTTCGATTTAAGATTCGAAGGGTTGGGGCCTGATTCGAAGGAATCTAAGGTCATATTCGTGTAGAGGATGTTCAGGGGATCTTAGGGTGTTATTTTGGTGACCGGCGGCGTTGATGCCGCCGGGTTTCAGGCTTTGGGGTCTTAGGGCGGCTAGGGTTAGGTGGGAGGGTCTGAGGAAGATGGTGAACAGTGAGAGGAGGGGGTGTTCAGTTAGGGGCCGGGGTAGGGCTTGGGATTTATATAGGGGTGGGGTGGATTGGTATTGTCCGTCCGATCAAGTAAGATGAAGAGCCAGGATCAGTCCACTAATCCAAACGACGTCGTTTGGTTTAACGTTGGGGTCGGACTGAGTCGGGTCACTGGACCGGGTTACGGGTTACGGGTAAAGGTGATGAAATCGTGTCCGTTGGTTGGATTTGATCCAATGGTCCTTGATAAATATGGCCAAACGTCGTCGTTTGGTCTTGGCTTTGGACTCGATCAGACTTGGGCTGCCTGGATTGGGCTAAAGGGGGTAATTTGGCTTGGGCCTGGATTTAAATCCAGGTCCGATTTTTTATGTATATGTATTATTATTTTTTTTCATTTTTATTAATTTAAATTTCTAATTTTAATTGTAAAACAATTTTAACTTCAAAAATATATTAATTACTCTATAACAATTATTTAACACATAGACAAGACATCAATCCCACAGTGGGATATTTAAAATAGAACTATTGCATATTTTTGTGATTTTTTAAATTATCTTTTAAATGCATAATTAAATCCAACATGCATGCAATATGTATTTTATTTTATTTTCATTTTATTAAGACATAGTAAACATTTACGGATATAACACAATTATTTAGCATCACGCAAAATTCAAAAATTACACAGTAAAAGAAATTTATTTTATTTTTTGATTTATTTTGGAGTAGTTTTCGTTAAGGCAAAAATCACGTGCTCACACGTATGACATGCTTTGAAATATATTGCAAACGAATTATCTTTTTATGAACTTCAAGTTCATATTATGATATTCGAGGATCTATATATACAAATGATAATCTGTTCCACGTAACTTTTTCTCAAGTGTTTATCATGTCTGCCCCTCATGTTAGAAAAACTAACTTGTTTCCTCAACTTTGAGAGCTCATCTTTGTGTGTCATGGTGCTAATCAAAATATACATCGCACATCAATAATAATAAGATGGAATTATTTGGTTCCTGACCCAGAACCACTTGTGAGGGGAGAATGTAATATACAAACCGATATAGGCAACTTTGTTCTCATAAGCAATAATTTAGTTATTAAGTGGAGGCACTCAATAAATTATTTTGCTAAACCAACTGTGATATAAACCAACTTATCAAGATAAACTTTCTTGAGTAGAAAATCTGGAAATTATGCTCGAAATTAAATTATTGAGCAAGTTACCTCGCAAAACATCATATTGCGGGTTAATAATAATCGCACATGTCACCATCTCATAGATGCATCTTATGTGGTATACATGGCAAGTGAATGAGCCCATATTCACTTTTGATATTTCCAGCATTTATGGGATTCAATCCCAATTTTAGTTGGTCTACTAATTAATGAGAACAAGCAACCTAGGAGAATTCGTAAAGAACTTTCTAGTTTTTTAATGTTTACTCATTTGAATTCTCTTTTATTTTTGCACATCATACTTAAATTGATATGACTAAACCAGCTATGCTAACTGGATATCAATAAACTTCAAGTTTATTATGATATGTGTTTTATATCAATAAAGTTCTACTTTATTGTGACATTCTTTTATTTGTGTAGTACAAACTAAAGAATAAAGCAGGTAACTTTTCACATACATATTACTCCGCTACAAGTTGTAGTAATAGAATATATTAAATCTTTCCTTTATTTATAGTCTCAATATAAGCAACCGCTTTCGCGTGTACTTTGGAAACTGAATAAGTTTCTTTGAGACTTACTACAACACAATAAATTGACATGATAATCAATTGTATTCCTCCAAAATAGTAATAATTGGCTCTTCCAGAGCTCTCAATTAATTTTGTACTACCACAGATTCATCAACATCCATGTGATGAATATCTCTTTTAAAGAAAAAGTTATACCATTGTGGTCATGGTCAAATTATATGCAAGATCTGTTTCTTGCATTACCATTGTCTTTTAATCACATTGCCATAATATTTTGGCGTACAATAAGTACGTGACCAGTGATCATTCATGCCATAATAATGACATTATTTTCTTATTTCATCTCAAACCTCCATCTAGAGGTGAGTGGTGGTATATTCACTACCACTAGCAGGTTCATATTCTTCCAAGAATGAATGTATTCATAAATAAGATGTTGTCACATTCACATCATGAATGGACCATAATCATCTATATGTGATTTATAAAATCTCATGTCAAATCGATGACAAACATTACTTTCACAGAGTGAAGGATTATTTTGAGAATTCTTATTATTCTCATTACTCAATGATGACGATTATAATTTATTCGTCTATTGCCACGTCCACATCCATTGATATATTCATAGTAGTAATTTTATCTTCTTTCAGACTTATCACATACTGCTATCATATTCTCTAAAGAGAATGAGAATGGAGCAAATTCAATGGGACGGGTTTTCAATTTTTTGCCCACAATCATACATGAATTTGATCATGGCAAGACACATAAATTTTACCACTTTGGGTGGTTATAATTTCTTTCAAACTCCATTAGAGTTGCAATCAAAATTTATCGTCTTTGCTTGTATTTAAAATCAAAGTATAGAATGTCAAGAATTTGAAAGAGAAAAGTAAAATACTTACCTTAAATCCAGAATTTAATCATGAAGGAAGTTCAAAGAACAATTGACAATCATTATGCTCAATCCCAAAGCTTCTACTCAATTGGTTAGAGCCTCGTGCTGATAACGTATTATGAAACAATAAAAGAAGAAGAATAGTATTGCAGAGAAAAGCAGAGAGAGAATTCTTATTGATATTGGGATGAATTATAATGGAATAGAACCCTCTATTTATAGGTAGGGATTAGCTTAACCACCAAGCAATAAACCCTAGAATCTCTCTAAATATGAACATTCACCATAAATACAATTCTATTTATAACAATTATTTAATTGTTCTTTTTTATTTTTGAATGGATGGTTGCTAAATCGCTAAATTCTAGGAGATTCGAGCTTAGGAAAAAAATACATATTGTATACTTCCTCCTGCCTATTTTAATTGATTTTTTTGGCTTTTCTTTTGTGATTCATAATATTTAATTTTTTCAAATATCAACAAAGAATTAACTTCTTTTTCCCAAGTTTCCATTGGAGTAAAAAGTCTAGGAGTATTTATTGTATTTTTAATGAATAAATTATGGTTAATATGGTCAATTAGTGAATTTCTTAATATGTATGAAAAGATCCAAAAAAATCACTTAAAGTAGACTGGAGGGAGTATAGGAAAAACATTTATTGACACGGACTATTTACACCAATTTAATAAATACATGATACATGTCTTTATTGAGCCAAGGGTCTTTCGGAAACAACTTCTCTACCTTCCCAGAGTAGGGGTAATGTCTGCGTACACACTACTCTCTTCAGACTCCACTAGTGAGTTTCACTGGGTTTGTTGTTGTTATTGTTGTATGATACATGTCTTTACAACTATGATTATTACAAAACTATAGTATGGTTATCCCTAAATTATAGTTAATTTTTATTCATTCTCACCTTAATTTTGTTATTTAACCGTGATAAAATTTTTACCATGTATATAGGGAAAAGAAAACTATGTCGTTGAGCTACAAGTGTGAAATTTTGCTGGCCTACAAACATTGTCACGTACCTTATTATAAGACAAATATAAATTTGGTAGGATCTATGATTTGTCTGAAACACAAACAAAAACCTGTAGTTGTTGTAAGGATCACGAGATGTTCACTCTAAAACTGAAATTAAAAAAAAAAAAAAAAAGGTGCAATAAGGACAAGAATTTGCCAAAATTATATTCATTCACAATTTAGGTTAATGGAGTGCGCTAATCTCGATAGGAGTTAGTTAAGTGGTAAAATGTTACTGTCTTTTAAATTTTAAAAAGCAAAAATATTTCAATATTTGTAAATACTGATGTTCAATATGTTAATTGAATTCAGTATTTGTAAATATTGAGTACAATATTTGCATATCTCTCCTCGTTCTAATTTATGTAGCATATTTTTTCTTTTTAATCTTTTTAAAAAAGAATCTCATATTTTTTTATTTAGAAATAATTTAACTTTAAACGTTTTATAATACTTTAATAATATGATTTATATTCAAACAAATATTTATTTTTTGTTTTAAACCACAAATTTTAAAAGTTTTTTTTCTTTATTTTAAACTCCGTAAATATATTTGAATGGAAAGAGTACTAGTTCTGGCTACGTATTTGAAAATAGTTAACTTCGCTATTTACATACATTCTTGAGAAGTATTTCAAGTAAATAATGATTTTCACTTGTAAAATTTTAATTTTTTTAAAGTGAAATTCATATTTAAACATAACTTCAACTAGAAATAATTTTTTTTCCTTTCAATTTCAACCAACTATTATCTAAACGCCAATATGTAAAGAACCACAGTTGATCTTTCAAATAAGATGGAAGCAAAAAATAAAAAATAACTTAACTTATTTGCCTAATTGATTAAACTAAAAATAGCTAACATATATATATATATATATATATATATATATATATATATATATATATATATATATATATATATATATATATATATATATATATATAGTATATAATACGAGTGTACTCTTTCACGTCTTCTTGCTTTTCCTTGACGTGATTGATGTATGTGGTGCCTTTGAGCACAAACAACTTTGTTTGGAAGACTTCTTAGTTGTCAAAATAAGGACATGTATCATGTCGTAACCTTATCTCTCAACAAGAAGAACCACATAAATTACGTGATTCTTTTCCTTTTTCCTTTTTTTTCTTTTATCATTTGAAGTAAAAATAATATAGTAGCTAATAAGTTAGTTAAAAAAAAAAAAAAAAGTTTAACCGGACAAAATGGTTAAAACCTTACTATAATTTGAACTCGTGATAAAAAGGCAGTTCGGTGCACAAAGCATCTCGCATCTATGCGGTTCAAGAAAGTCGTATTCGAGGGATATGATATAAACAACCTACTCTAATACAAGAATTAGTATCTGCTTCTGCGGCTCGAACTTTGCGTGATATATTTTGAACTCGTGATATTACGATTTATGATCTCTTTAGAAACAGATATATTTGGAACAAAACCAAGCTATTTTGGAGTACATGTTTCCTATTTCAGTGTACATCCATTATCACACGATATTTCCTTTTTAATCAAGGCATCTCAATTGTAATCGTTATATTTCCATAATAAAAGTGATGAATTTGGGGAATCAAGTAAGCAAACAGGGGTTTGAAAGTCCAGAGTATCTTATAAATGTAGTTGTAATCATTTTTATTTACTTTAGTAATTGTAAATTATGTACACCAACATGCTTCTTTCTGATACTTCCTCCGTCTCAATTTATGTGACTGTGTTTGATTCGACATAAATTTTAAGAAAGAAATGAAGACTCTTAAAGTTTATTGTGTAAAACAAATCATAGATATTTGTGTGGCGGTAAATTATTTTATTAAAGATAAAGTAAAAATTTTAAAGTTAAATTATTTCTAAATAAAGAAGAACGACATTCTTTTTGAACAAACTAAAAATGAAAGTATGACACAGATTAGGACGGAGTGAGTATAAGTTCTGGTTTGTGTGTATTGATAAATTCTGAAATGCTTTAGAGATTTCTGTACTCCCAATATTGTGACATTCCGGCGCACATCGGATTTAGTCGGACTCTAATATAAATATCGGATATCATGATACAAATTTTTTGTTTTGATAAATTATAAATTTCTGAAATTGTGCGCCTCTCAGGAATAACCCTTCCGTATTGAGCTTTTATACGCTATGGAAAGTTTAGGAGTAATAATTTCCTCTCCCCAAATTTACTCCATAATCATAATGATTACTTTTTACGTCGTCACCTGAAGTTGAAAACACTTTTTAACCATCGAAATGAAAAGGATTTATCTTATATTGTTAGAGCTTTATAATTTATACTAATAGACATAAAATAAAAGAATCTAATTTTCTAAAGAAAAAAAGGACAAAAGAAGTGGCATAACTCTCAACTCGTGGCTACTTGGACATGTAAAAAATTTCCTATTCAATTTTTACATCAAATCAATAAACATAAGATAATTGATTTTTATATAATAATTTTTAATAAGGAAAAAAATAATGTATAAAAGATACTTATCTTGATTCTTGCATAGTATGATATTATTAATAAAAAATTGATCGATTTAATGTAAATACTGATGAATATTTACCATCTTTTGAAAATATAAAAGTACTGTTTCCTCGATTCCTTCTGTCTAAGTCACTTTAATCAAAGAAAATTAGTTAAAAACATTTGACAATTCCGTCTTTATTACTCCTTCAAAAAGTGTAGCCATTAATTATTCATTTAATGAATGGATGAAAGTAATTTAATCAAAGATTCCTTATAATTAGTACTATGACATAATATTAGTACTATAATTTTTTTTTTGAGTGACATAGTATTAAAGGGCAGATTATAAAGCACAAGAGTTAAGTAGAATAAAAACAGTACTAAAACACCCATTAATGTGATTAAATTAATCGAAAGTGATATGCCCTTTTCTTGGTGTGATATACTCCCTCCGTCTTAAATTATCTGTCGTGGTTTCTAAACATAATTATCTCAAATTATTTATCATTTTAAAATTTCAAGACAAAATTAGTTTCCCTTTTTCTATTCTACCTTTAATATTAATGTTCTTGAAAATTATAAATACTTCAATTATGAGTAAATATTAAATGAAGAGAGATTATATCTTAAGACATAAATAAGGGTAAAATAGTCAAAAATCTCTTATATTTAATACGCCATTCCAATTAAATGATATGCTTTCCTTATCTCTGTTAAAAAAGAATGACACATTTTTATAATTGAAAATACTTCAACTTTAAACTTTTCATTTTACGCTTAATTAAAAGTTTTTATAACCATACAAATACCATGGCCCCATAAAACATTTACCACTTAAGCTTTTAAGAAAATAAATTTCCAAAGTTTCCCTCTTTCTCTTAAATTTAGTGCCGACTAAAACTAAAACGTATAGAGTATTTTTTTTAGGAACGTATAAAAGAGAAATAAGACAAATAATTTGTATATATATTCCAGTATTCTAGTACTATTAATTAAAAGCTAATTCTTGGTTCTTCTCATTTCCTATGTGACACTTATCTGTCAGCTCCAGTTTCAATGGGAGAAAAGAAAGAGAAAGAAAAGAAGAACAGTAAGAAGCAAAAACACCAACACCCAAATGAACAAACCCCAAAATCATCTTCAGATTTCACCTTTAAACCCATTTCCGACGTAAAAGGTCTCCGATTCGGCGGTCAATTCATCGTTAAATCCTTCACAATCCGCCGTGCACGGCCGTTAGAACTCTTAAACCTCCTCTCTCTTCCACCTTCAACCAAAAATTTCACTTCAACCACAGCATTTTTACCTACAAATTTCACAATCTTAGCACATCACGCGTGGCATACACTCACATTAGGTCTCGGTACGAAGAAATCGAAAGTCGTTTTATTCGTTTTTGAATCTGAAAACATGAAGATTGGTATAGACCGTGTTTGGCCAATGGAAATTCCGTTAGGGGAAGTGAATAAGAAGTTGATTAGAGGGTTAAATGGTTGTGAAATGGCGAGGTTTAAGTTCAGAAAAGGGTGTATTACTTTTTATGTTTATGCTGTTAGAAGAATTGGGAATTTAGGGTTTAATTGTGCTGAAGATCTGAGATTGATATTGCAATCAGTTGTTGAACTTAAAGATTTCTTTGATCATACTGCCATGTTAGCTATGCCAAATCAGAGAAGCATCAATTATACAGCTGAAGTTCAACAAATGGGAATGGCTCATTAGCCTAAGTTTTTTCTCACCATCATTTTTTTTTAATATAACTTTGGTGCTTTTAATTTGTGTATATTTTGGTTATTTTACTCTCAACTATTTTACTGAGTGTTTGTTACCTCTAGTTGGCATATATATCAATTTATTATTCTCAACTATTTTTTACTATCCCTCTCTAGGAGTAAGACTGCGTACCTCTTGCCCTCCCTATATCTTACTAGTGGGAATCCGAGTTTTTGTTGTATTGTTGTTGTTGTTACCTCGGGGACGAAGTCGGAGATAGGAGGTTCATCCAAATCTCCTTCGCCGGAAGACAATATGTAAGTATAAAGTTAAAATTATTTTTTAAGTATATACATTAGATGTTGAATTCGTCGGCATCGAAAATTGTTGTGTTTATGGTTGCCTTGAGTCAAGGGCAGTTGGAAATAACTTTAGTCTGCGTACATATTATCCTTCGTAGACTCAGACTCAGTAGAATCATACTGAATATATTGTTGATTCGTGAACATAATCCAAGCGTTTTTCATATATTTTCTTATATTTTAAATCATGAAAATTCCGGTTCCGCAACCGGATATTCCCACCGGCACATATACATGGTCTATATCATTATTTTCTGCAATTCTTTTGGGATGAGAGGTGGGTGGGGATTCATCTCTCTCTTTCTTTTTCTTTGGGGTCTTTTTTTTCTTTGGTTGACTTGGAAATATTCTAGATATGGAGGGGGAATTGTTTATTTTTAACAGAGAAAACCTTTGTACTTTACAATAATTTTTAGTGCTTATTTGAGGATTATTTTAATATACAATAAATAAGTTGAATATTACAGTCGAGCTCAAGAATGGCTCTCATTGCTTTAATTATTCATGTCGGTTTGCATTTGACTAGAAATTCAATATGTAATTAGAATTTGAACTTGGTATAGAATGTGAAAAGTAATTTAGAGAAAAAGTTGTGTATGGAGTACTTAATTTAAAATGATAATGTTGATTTTTGTGACAGCCTCATTTGATTTGATTTTCAAACAAAAAAGAGAGATCATTACTAATTTTCTCTCTTTTTCAGCTCCTTGTTCTTCTCTTTTTTCTTTTCGTTGACTTGGTAAAATTTTAGTTTCCAATGCAATGAATATATACAGCGGCTATTTCAGTATCCAGCTCAATAATAGAATATCATTTCTTAAACTGATCTTTGAAAGCATTTTCAAAACAAGATATCTATTTTAAAAAGTTAGAGAGTTTTTTTTTTTGAAAAATTATTTAAAATTGGAACTATGCATAATGAGAAGTTGAAATAATTTATATCTCGTTATTTTTCTTTCGCAATCATAGAAAAATTAATTATTCAAATGGTCACTCAACTTGATAAGTTTATCTAGCTAAATCACTTTTCTTGTTTTAGGACAAGAATAGTCATGGAACTTTTGTTTCTCCGAAAGAAATAAATGAATAGATTAGCAACCATTTTGTCCTAAAACAAACAAAAATAATTTTGTAGGTGCTCTCTCCGTTCACTTTTAGTTGTCAAGTATTCTAAAAATAAATTTTCATTTTTATTTGTTACTTTTCGCATATCAAGAGAAAAATAATTTTTTTTTGTGTTGCCTTTAATATTAATTACTCATTCCAATCATTTTTCAAACTCATTAAGTTTATACACCAATTAATATAAGTATCATGGTAAATTATGCACTTTATTTATTATTTCTTAAGTTGAATAACCATTTGAGGAATTAAATCAAGCATAGAGAGAAAACGAGTATTTCCACTTTCCTTATTGTACCTCAAATTTGTTTTTGCATTTATGATGTTAGCTTAAAGTATATATATTTATATATATATCGCCTCATGTTTTACTTTTGTTTCGTGGATTTAGGATGTAAAACGTGTCGATTTATATTGATTTGAGGTATTTTTACGTGTAGGAATGATCCGAGAGCAATTGGGGGCGAAATGTGCGAAACTAGAGCCAAAACGGACGAAAATAGAAAAATTAAAATTTGCAGCGCCACATGCAGCACCTAGCCCTACCTGTGGCGCCAAAAACAGAAACTCCAAATTGGTAGTGCCGTGGAGGGCGCCTGGCGCTAGGTAGGGCGCCGATGGCGTGAAACTTGTCCAAATTCGCCTGGGACAAAGTTATTTCGGCCCAAGACCCCTCTAACTCGTATAAAGGAGTTCTTAACCTATTTTGGGAGATATCTAACATATTTTGAAGGGGATCTAACATACTTTGGAGGAGAATACACGTGGAGGAACACAACCCACGCTGGGAAAAGGCTTCTAACTAGTTTTTCTTCTCTTCTCTTCAATTAATCTCATAGTTTATTAGTTCTAGAGTTTTGGGTGCTACATGAACTAGGGCTGCTTATCGGGCAGATTTGGCGGTTATTTACTCTTAGCGGTTTGACTTATCGGTTATCGGCTTTTAAATATATTAATCCGCTAGCCACCCGATAAGATATCAGGCGGATTGGTATCGGTTTAGCTCTTATTGGGCGGTTTATCGGCCTAATTCAATCTATATTGCATGCATTAATTGTGTGTTAACAGCCTAGCATATAAATTCAGAAATCGAAATTACACATTGAGTCCAGACATACATATCAGTTAATGCCTATATAAGAATGATGTAGGGTGTTATGTGTTGGAGAGTGAAAAAAGCAGAACACATTGTACAATGTAGGTAGGCTACATTAACTGAAGATAAACTAAATGAGTTGATTCACTACCTTTCTAACATTTCCATTGATAAAGATGTTACTGTAATTGAGATCTCTATGAATAACATAAGGGTCATGAGTGTGTAAATAATCCAAGCCCTATAGTATTTGCCTAGACCACTTCTTCAACGCCTTAATCGAAACATGACGATGTTTCTTCCTATAATCCCTCAAATTACCAGAGGCACATTCCTCAGTTATGAAATTGAGGATGTTATGTTCATTGTCTTTCCAGATATGATATAGTACTATGATGTTGTCATTCTTCAAGTTCTTCAACATTGCAATCTCCGAATGGATCTTCAATAGTGCAATCTCTGGAAGTGGAAAGGTTTTTGATATTTAATATATATATAATTTATTCTTAACGGGTTAAGGGGTTATCCGTTAAGAAAATTGAATAATCCGCCCCCAAACCGATAAGCCGTTAATAAAAAAAATTCAATCTGTTCCCCGTCCGTTAAACCATTGACCCGATACCAATTAGCCATTAAGCTTCGGTTTCAGTTCGATTTTCGGTTTCGAATCGGTTTTGAACACCCCTAACATGAACGCTGTAGTTTGAAGCTTGAATTGTTCTTATTATTTTATCATATTGATTTATTTATTCAATCTTATGCTTAATTATTTGATTACTTGATCACCAATTGAATACTATCTACAAATCTAGGATTGAACCCGAGAGAGAAAATTCTAGATTGCATATAAGATTAAGTAGAGCAAGATCTTAAATCTGGAGGGAGGGGAGAATTTGCGGTTAGGATAGGAATATACCTAATCGCCTTGCTTGGTTATTATACAAGAATTATTAATGCGTTCTAGTTAATTCTAATTCCATAGGAATATAGGCGTTAGATTAGCTTGATAGGCGAGTTGTACTTCGAGAGAAAGCTACGAGCAATATTAACCCCGTCAACCAATAATCCAGATAAATTAATTAGACGATTTAAGTGAAAAACTCAACGGGATTGTTAGCTAACCTATAGCTCTAGAATATTCACTCACCTTGAATTCGTCTCTATAATTCGTCAACTTGTTTTCTTTAATCTCTTAGTTTGTTGCTCTAGATTAATTTTAGTTAAATATTCATACGTTAGGATTTGCTTGAATAGATTGATTGTTTGGTTTAACTTAGTTGATAGTTAATCACAAGTCTCTGTGGGTACGATATTCGGACTTAAAATCCTATATTACTTGTCGACCACGTATGCTTGCGTGTGCATTTGGGAGCAACAATTTATCAGGTTGTAGCCTAGTAGCATGACTTCTTGTCACGATGATTAATTAATGGACGTCTAGGAGACTAATTATTATGAATTGAGAGGTGTGCTTTTGTCATTGTTTTACTTTGGTGGTCCACAATTAACTTCGATTAGGTATTTAGTTATATATTTGACACATTATGATTTATGACCAAAGACCAAATTAAGAGATTTGCTAAAATAAAAATTCCGTAATTGGTTCGATTAGGCATTTGTTTGGTACCTTTCTTCAGTCATCAATTAATGTGAACTCTTCATGTGACTTATTATTAGGCTGCTCTTGTGAAAACTACTAGTAAAATGTTTAATGGATCTCTTTCTTCAACTCTTCAATGCTTGCATGTCCCACGGAGTCTCCCTTACTGCAACCTTCTGGTTGGAGGAATTACCTCTATTGAATGCAACGAGTTCAATATATATATATATATATATATATATATATATATATATATATATATATATATATATATATATTGTACTCACCTACTTAAAATTCTTAATTAATTTCTATGCTCACTAGCTACCTTTACCACCGGGGGCAAATTTATAGAGTAGTTTATGGACACGTGAACTCATGGTCTTTTTACCAAACTGGATATTTTATGTCTATTTTCTAGAATTTATTTTATTATCACGATCCGGATTTTCCACCCTCGGGAGTCATGATGGCACCTAGTAGTGAAAGCTAGGCAAGCCAACTATTCCGATTAATTTACCCTTTTCATTTTTAACCTCTTAACAAGTGCAAGTTAACATATTATAAACAACGGAAATAATAATGCGAAAGAACAAAATTTAACAATTAAGCTAATACCAATATAAATCCATAAACATAAACCACCCAGAACTGGTGTCACAATCTCACGGACTATCTAAGAAAACTACAAATAGGGTCTGAACAAGAAAGTACATGTCTGTCTCTGAAATAGAAAAGAACAGAAAGAAACTAGATAGGAAGGGGGCGCCAAGGCCTGCGGACGCCTGCAGGACTACCTCAGGTCTCCTGATGGACTAAAGACAACAACCCCTAGCTAAGGTCCGTATGCTCCAGTACCGGGATCTGCACAAAAGAGTGCAGAGTATAGTATCAGTACAACCGAGCCCATGTACTGAGTAAATGTCGAGCCTAACCTCAGCGAAATAGTGACGAGGCTAGGACACAACGAACAAATAACCTGCAATTAAACAGTATCCAACAGAATAACAGTAATAGGAGTAATTCAAAAGTAACGGGGGAGGGGTAACATGCTATGGGGGAAATACCAACATAAAGAATCACAGTAATAGTGGAATAAGAAAATTAAGGTATTTGAACCGGCAACAACAAGAAATCATATCAAACAGGTAATAAGTGCACGACATCACCCTTCGTGTTTTTACTCTCAATCCTCACCAATGCAATCAAGTGATGGAAATGTGCACGGAATCACCCTTCATGCTTTATCTCTCTTCCTCACCATGTAAATATTAGAAATGCACACGGCATCACCCTTCGTGCTTTATCTCTCTCTTCCTCGCCATATGCATCAATAATGTACACGACATCACCCTTCGTGCTTTATCACTCTTTCCTCACTACATGCATAAATATAAATGTGGACATGATCGAATCCAACCCTACACCACTACAGAGTGACGAGAGCGGTCGATGCAGCTTTTACCCGAGAAGGTCGGGATCAAATCCACAGGGAGCTAGAACAATGTTTGGAGTTGGATTCCTATCTAATCTAGCAGTGCGTAGTGCTCTTGATTACACATCCAATCATATTTGTTTGTTTGTTACTTCTAAGTTTATACTAATGATGTGCGAAATTAAGCTAAGTAAGAATGTTTATAAGGTTTTCTAAATGGGTAAAGAGGCACTAGAGAAGTGACTTTCCCCTAGGTGAATACTTGGCGGTTTCTAAAGCCTAAGGCAAAGTTGTTATGTTTGAGATCACGATATAGCTAATGCACGAAACTACTCACTCTATACCTCTTGGTAGCTTGAGTGACTTTGCCCTAATTGACTTTCTCAAGACCAATTGAGTGTCAAAATTGTGCAAGCAATATAGGCTCAAGTCGGGTATTACTATCTCTAGGTTTAACCCTTTAACTTGGGCTATCAATCTCTTGAATACGCCTCAATTCCTTGTTGGACTGATTTTCCTAGACTCAAGCTCTCTTTCTCAAGAAGAAATCAAGTCAAAAAGGCACAAATTAGTGTTTGCAACCAGTAATTCAATATGGAAAACACAAATCAAGCCAAATATCAACCACCCATAAACACCTAAGCCTTAAAATAAGAGACTCATCAAATACCCACACTAGGGTTGAGCCACAACCCTAGCTAATGGGTCTAGCTGCTCATAATAATGGAAGAAATCATATATTGAGATGAAGAATAACCCATAAAATATAATTACAAGCTGAGATTCGAAGATTCAATGTTAAACTAGCTACACAATTACTCAAAATAGCTAAAAAAAATGGCGTTCACGTGCTCAGCTACAGATAAGATACCCTAAAAATCTAAAAAAGAAGTATTTATACAAGGCCGAATTTTCTGGATAAAAATGCCCCTGAAGGAGGTACCGCGGACTGCGAAAAATAGATTGCGGCCGCGGTGAGGCTTTTTGGCTTCAAATCTTGTTCTCTGAATCTGGCCACCGCGGACCGCAATAAATGGACCGCGGACCGCGGTGTCTTGAAACTTCCAAACTTCATGTTCTCTGAATCCCTTCTCTGCGGACCGCAACAAATGGACTGCGGCCGCGATGAGGCTACTAGGGACCGCCAAAAATAAACCGCGGGCCGCATTTCTTGAAGGTCCAGAAATGCATCCTTTCTGAACTTTGCCACTGCGGACCGCAATAAAAGCACTGCGATCGCGGTGGGTCCTTTGCAGCCGCGGTAGATTTACTGTTGTAGCGGTGCTTTGACTTGTTCTTGGCACTTGTGTAGGTTTCACTAATTTTTGAACTGGTTTTGACTTCCTTGTCACTTTTTGACCAAACACTGCAAACAAGCACAACATGTAAGCTTTAGGGATTACTTGTATATATTTTTAATCCAAAACTCAAGCAAAATGAGTATAAAATAGACTAGAATCCCTAGTTATCAACTTCCCCAAACTTAAGCTTTTGCTGGTCGTCAAGCAAACAAGTAAATCCCACCTCCTAAAGAATAAAATCAAGAAAATTCAGCTGACCTAAAGTGACCCCATTTAGCATCAATTGGGACTAACAATTGCCCTCAATTCAAATGAATCATTAACAACATTCAACCTTTTAAGCACCATGGTTTTAGTGCGATACAAAAACATCAAGAGTTGACTTAACTCATCAAGGAAATTCTTTATACTACTTTGGTAATTGTGGAAACCAAACTCATACTCCTCACTCTTCCTTAAGCAAAACCTCACTTTTAGATTGTAGCGCTCAGAACGAGGATTGTGAAAAATACACTCATCTCTCTCAAAGAATGGTCACAAGTCCGATTCTAAGTACCATAAGCTTTCCCCTTATGTGAGTCACCACTAATGTAAGCTTCACTCAACTAAAGATCATGTAGGGATTTTGTGGGGATACAATGAAGGATTTAGTTCAGGGTAGGACATATTTGATCTAAGTAGGTTTTATCTTCCCTTAAGCACTTCATTTGCTTCATTTTGACACACATTCTCTTGACTCTTTGAGTCATTTACTTCTTTCTTAGGGGTTAGAGAGACACACCGTCACTTTTTCTTGTTCATTTCAAACCTTTTTCTCCTTTCTAATCTTCCCACGCCTTTCATCTTTTTACTTTTATTGAATCCCTTCATTTCTTCTGCATTGTTCATTATTTTTGACTTTTTGATTTTCTTTCTTTTTCTTTTTGTCTTTCCTTTCCTTCATTTTGTACCTTTTACCACTTTTTGCATTCCTTGTCTCTCCGCCCAAAGGCTTATTGAATGCAAAACTCAAAATAAGAAACTACGAACTGAAAAAGAAGCTACTAAAATGAAGTAAGAAGCTATGAAAGAAAATACGAAAGGTAAACTAAATATGTACAATAGGGGATTCAAACGAAATAGGGGATTTTGCATGTACAATAGGGGATTTAAACGAAATCCCCTAAATATGCACAATAGGTAAACTAAATATGTACAATAGGGGATTTTGTACCTTTTACCACTTTTTGCATCCCTTGTCTCTCTGCACAAAGGCTTATTGAATGCAAAACTCAAAATAAGAAATTACGAACTGAAAAAGAAGCTACTAAAATGAAGTAAGAAGCTATAAAAGAAAATACGGAAGGTAAACTAAATATGTACAATAGGGGATTTAAACGAATATACATAAGCGGGGATGAATATATACATAAGAGAGTAACTTTATATACAAACCAAGATTGCAAAATACGAAAAATGAAATAAACTGGTAAAATTATGTACATAGCAAAAGTGAAAAAGCATAACAAAAAGGAAAATAGTATCCTAATTATAGTCCAATATCATCAAAATAGGGCTACCCCCTCAAATGAAAGCTAGCATGTCCTCAATGCTAACTAGCTAAAAATAAGCTCAAGAAAAAGATAGAGAGTAAAGAAAACTCCCTATTGGTCCTTCGTCTGCATAGGGTCATAAGCCTGGGCCCCTGGGTCCTGTGACTGCTCGGGAACCTATGATTGGATCCCTGTAACCTGTGCCTGCTCTGGGACCTGAGGCTGCGGGTCCTCCAACTCAATCACTGCATCATCTGCCTGGGGGATCACTCTCCTCCTCTTTGGTGTCCTCTCCAACTCCTGCTCCTGCTCTGGCTCAGTCTGAGCTGCTGGAGGCTAGTCATGCAACAATAGCTCCAATGGTAGATGATCATCAGCCTTCATCTTCTCAATTTCTTCCCTCAGCTCCTTCACAGATTCCTTTGAGGCCCGTGTATGCTTCAGCTTCTTTGTCTGCTTGGTCATCTCCTTTAGTGACTTCCCATGAGCATCTATAGCTTCCATAATCAACTTTTGGTTCTCTAGGATCTTGTTCTGGTTGTCCAGAAGATCCTTGAGAGACTCCTCCACTAAAGCTAGAACCTGTGGCTGTGGGGGTACGGACTGGGTTGCCACCGAGCTAGAAAACACAGACAACTTAAAAGTAGTTGTCTGCATCCAGTTGTTGATACTGGCAAGTGTTTGGCTCAAACGGTGGGAAGTCAATGGGTAGACTGAGGATGAGGGGATAACTGGAGCATTAGAAGTAGATGGCCCGGAGGCAATATCTGGTGTGGCTGTGGGAGGCTAAGAAAAAGTGACTACTAATACTGGCTCTTCAAACTGGCCAGTAGAAGTAGTGGCTTTACCTTTAGGATCTTTGGCTTTGGGATTGTCATAAGCCTTAAGGCTGTACCATGAAAAGGGCATCTTTGGTTTCACCTTTACGTCAAACTTCCTTTTCTCTACATCCTGGTCCTCAAAATACATTGTAAGAAAATTTGGGAAGGGGTATGATATATCACCTTCATTGACCACCCTAGTAATCACCATAGACATAACATTCCCGATATTGATCGGGAACCCCGCCATAATAGAAGCCACCAATATCACCTGGGAGACCGACAAAGAGTTCTCATGGGTAGTGGGGTCTAGCCTGTTGCATACAAAAGTCTCCCATCTCTTTGCCTCAAAATTTAAAGTTTTCCTCAAAATTTAAACTCCTGATGTCAACTATGCTGGGGTGGTGATCGGGAGTGTCAGGTATTCTGCTAACCACGGACGGGCTGCCTCATCCAATGCCACCTTTTCTAAGTATAATGATTCATCTTCCTCAGAAAATCCCAAGTAGTCATTAATTATCTTCCCATCGAACTTCACTGTCAAATTCCGCACCTAAGTCACTTTAGTGCCCTTTTTTATATGGGCGGCATTAGCGTAGAACTACTTGACTAAGTGCTCGTTTGCATCCCACACTTTGCTTGTAAAATATTCCCAGCCCGTTCGCTCTCTGAATTGCCTCTTCACATTAGGGTTGTGAGGCAGAAGGTCCCTCTCAATGAATTCTCGCTTAAGAATCAATTTCCTCTAGGGCCACCACTTTCGGAATTTTTGGTATGCAATCTTACTAACAAATCTCCTTTACCAAGCCTTCGGGTTTCTAGTTCTTTCCACACCCCCTGTTTGGGGTTCTCCCCCTTCTTCTTCATCAATGGGATCCTCACCGGGTGTTGAAGCTGTAGGTGAAGTAGAGGTTGCACTATTACTGCTCTCTGCTGAGCCCTTAGACGACTTAGAAGAAACTGGAACTGAAGCTTGAGCAGTAGGAGAGGCCGGAGGTGTAGGTACATCTCTCAACCTAAATCTCTCCAGGAAGTCAGGTACATACTTAGGCACTGAATCAGACTCAGATGCCTCCCGAGAGGGCAAATACTCACTTTCCTCTGAATAGGAAACAACTCTATCAGCAGCCTTGATTTATTTTCTGGTTTCCCTTATTGCTTTCCGAACTTGTGGGGTCAATTTTATCATTCCTCGTCCCCTACCCCGGGAGGACTTCCCTCTTCCTTTCTATTTGTCACTACCTCCCCTTGATTAAGCCATTGTATGCAAGGAGAAATCAATTAATGTTTGTTAGTATCACTACCAGAAGAAGCAGTAAAGAGTATGATTCGAACAGTTGACCGCGGACCGCAAAAAATTGCACTGCGAACCACAGTGCGGTGGGATTCAGCCTACCCACCCTCTGATTCAGGTTCACCGCGGACCGCGAAAAATGATATGTGGCCGTGGTAAGGCACCGCGGAACGCGAAAAATGCCACCGCTGACCGCGGTTATCAAGGCTTGAAAATCTCTCAAAAGATAGTTGACTGCAGACCGTGACGGTCAAATTTTGGGCTCAGCACCTAGGGTTTCAAAGTTTCGTGCATTTTAGCATTAATCAATATATTATCAACCCACTAGGTAGTTAATCATCATTTCTAACTAATTAAAACCTAATCTAATTAACATTATAGAACCCTAAGTAAAAGATTGAAAGAAAAAGGAAGAAGAAGAAGTAAGAACTATCAAATTAAAAGAAAATAAAAACAAAATTAAAGACTAAGGATAGATTTGAATTACCAGAAGTGAGATGTAATACAGATGAAACTCTGTTCTTGTGTTGTGCAAATTAGCGTGAGTGAACAATACTCAACATTATGTGAGAATGCAAAGAGCGAAAAGTGTAAAGGGGTGTCTGAGGTCCTATTTTTAGAAAAAGACCTAGGACCCTCACTACTTACCCATCGCGGACCGCGGTTATTAAACCCAAAAGGCCACTGGCATGGACTTCACCGCGGACCACAGAGAATGCACCGCGGACCGTGAAAAATGCATTGCGACCGTGGTTGAAACTTCAGAGAACTATCACATTTGCACATTTAGCACTGCAGACCGCAATTAAATTTCTCCGCCACGATAAGGCCATTGCGGCAGCGGTCCAAACTTCAAAGAGTGCAACATTTTTCCAATTTGGTCCTGCACTACATCAAAACAGCCCTATGCATATCTCACAACCAGTTAGTCCAAAAGCAAATCCTACACTAAGAAGAAAATCAAAAAGAAAGACACATGGGTTGCCTCCCAAGAAGCGCCTGATTTAACGTCGTGTCACGACGTAGGTTACCATCAAATCACTTTAGATGGATCATTGCCACCACGTGACTGTCATCAATCTTTCCAAGATAGTGCTCGACTCTGTGCCCATTTACTCTGAAGATATCTCCATTTTTGTTTTTCAAGTCGAGTGCACCAAATAGAGTCACGAGCACCACTTCAAAAGGTCCACTCCATTTCGACTTAAGCTTTCCTGGAAACAAACGTAACCGAGAATTGAATAAGAGAACCAAATCACCCACTTTGAACTTTTTGCCACGAGTATACTTGTCATGAAGGTACTTCATCTTGTCCTTACACAAGGACGAACTGGAGTAGACATGAAATCAGAATTCATCAAGTTCATTAAGTTGCTCCACAGGAAGATTTGATGTCATATCCCATTCAAGATTTAGATTCTTCAAAGCCTACATGGCCTTGTGCTCTAACTCGACCGGTAGATGGTAAGATTTCCCAAACACCAACCGGTACGGATACATACCAATTGGAGTTTTGTAAGCAATCCTATAAGCCCATATAGCATCATCCAATTTCTTTGACCAATCGGTCCTTTTTGCATTGACCGTCTTTGACAATATACTCTTGATTTCCCTGTTTGAGACTTCAACTTGGCCACTCGCCTGAGGATGATAAGGGGTAGAAATTTTGTGATTGACACCGTACTTTGCAAGCAAAGTGTCAAAAGTTCTATTGCAAAAATGAGTCCCCCCATCACTTATGATTGCTCGAGGAGTGCCAAACCTAGTAAAGATACTCTTCTTGAGAAACGCAACAACACTCCAGGCCTCATTATTAGGTAAAGTCACGACCTCAACCCACTTTGAAACATAGTCAATTGCCACTAGAATGTATGTGTTTCCACATGAACTAACAAACGTGCCCATTAAATCAATGCCCCACACATCAAATATATCAACTTCGGGAATAGTGGTGAGAGGCATCTCATCCTTCTTTGAAATTCCACCCATTCTTTGACATTCGTCGCATCTCTTCACAAGTTCACTTGCATCCTTATACAATATTGGCTAGTAAAAACCACAACTAAGAACCTTTAACCTCTTAACAAGTGCAAGTTAACATATTATAAACAGCGGTAATAATAATGCGGAAGAACGAAATTTAGCAATTAAGCTAATACCAATACGAATCCATAAACATAAACTACCCAGAACTGGTGTCACGATCTCACGGACTATCTAAGAAAACTACAAATAGGGTCTGAACAAGAAAGTACATGTCTGTCTCTAAAATAAAAAAAAGAACAGAAAGAAACAAGATAGGAAGGGGGCACCAAGGCCTGCGGACGCCCGTAAGACTACCTCGGGTCTCCTGATGGACTGAAGGCAGCAACCCCTAGCTAAGGTCCGTATGCTCCAGTACCGAGATTTGCACAAAAGAGTGCAGAGTGTAGTATCAGACCCCATATACTGAGTAAGTGTCGAGCCTAACCTCGGCGAAGTAGTGACAAGGCTAGGACACAACAAACAAATAACCTGTAATTAAACAGTATCCAGCAGAATAACAGTAATAGGAGTAATTCAAAAGTAACGGGGGAGGGGTAACATGCTATGGGGGAAATACCAACATAAAGAATCACAGTAATAGTGGAATAAGAAAATTAAGGTATTTGAACCAGTAACAACAAGAAATCATATCAAACAGGAAATAAGTGCACGACATCACCCTTCGTGCTTTTACTCTCAATCCTCACCAATGCAATCAAGTAATGGAAATGTGCGCGGCATCACTCTTCGTGCTTTATATCTCTTCCTCACCATGTAAATATTAGAAATGTGCACGTTATCACCCTTCGCGCTTCATCTCTCTTCCTCACCATATGCATCAATATCAATGAAAATGTACATGGCATCACCCTTCGTGCTTTATCACTATTTCCTCATCATATGCATAAATATGAATGTGCACGACATCACCCTTCGTGCTTTATCTATCTTTTATCACCCAAACAATAGAAACAACAACATCCCGGCAAGGGAGTCAATAACAAGAATAAACACATCCCGGCAAGGGAATCAACAATATGAAATAAATACGTCCCGACAAGGGAATCAGCTATAACCAAACTTGTACCAATAATTAACTTCACAAATAAACCTCAACTGGAGCCAATGCTCAATAATAAACCAATATTAAGAAGATAATCATACGTCTTGCTCAACATGGATAATCAACAATTTAGGCAATTGTAGTACTTATTAAGAAACACAATGATCATCATTTAAGACTCACGGGCATGCTTGACACCAACGTATAGATACTCGTCACCGCACCTATACGTCATACACTACACTAGCACATAGCAAATAAAGCACAATACCTATTCCCTCAAGCTAAGGTTAGACCAAATACTTACCTCGAACTTTCACGTCCAACTCAAGCCTCAAACACCGATTTTCCTTTAGAATTCGCCTCCAATTTACTTGTATCTAACCCAAATTAATTTAACAACATCAATAAATGCTAAAGAATTCATACTCAATGCTTAAGTATATGTTTTCAATCATTTTTCCCAAAAAGTCAAAAATCGACCCAGGGCCCGCTTGGTCAAAACTCGAGGTTCGGACCAAAACCCGATCACCCATTCAGCCACGAGCCCGAATATGCAATTAGTTTTGAAATCCGACCCCAAAATGAGGTCTATATTCCAATTATTAAAAAAATCCTAACTCTACCCAAATTCCCAATTTCTACCATAAAATCCCTAGATTTTTGGATGAAGATTGATGAAATGCAAAGGGAAATCGAAAGAAAAAGGTTTAGATTCATGTACCAATATTTTGGGGAAGAACTTGCTTCTTGAAAATCGGTTCAATGCTCTCTAGTTTTGAAAATATGAAAATGTGGGCTAAATTCCGATTTTGCTACTGTTTTAAGTGTTGGGCGACAGTGTTCGTCGCGTTCACTTGAGCACTGTCACGTTCGCGAAGAGCTACCAATTGTGGACTTACGCGATCGCGGGAGAATTTTCGCGTTCGCGAATGCTTAGCCCAACCTTGCCTTCGCGTTCACGATAGAGGGGTCGCGTTCGCGTAGTTCTCCCTAGGTTCCCTGACCAACCCATCCTAAAACTACGCGTTCACGGTTGACAGGTCGCGTTCAAGTAGAGCAAACCCCCCAAGGCTCCGCATTCGTGACCTGGGTCTCGCGATCGCGAGAATGGCTTCGCGACCGCGAAGCACAAAGTGTCGGTGCACCAGAAGCAGCAAAACCTCCAACTTTCCTAAGTGTAAAAACATCCGGTGGCCTATCGAAACTCACCCGAGCCCTCGGAGTTCCAGACCAAACATGCATACTAATTTAAAAACATCATACGAACTTACTTGCGATCAAATCACCAAAATAATATTTTTAACAATGAATTTAGCATCAAAATATAAGAAAAATCTCAATAACTCTTAAGTTTCAAATTTCACAACCGAGGGTCCGATTCACGTCATATTAAACCCGTTTCTTACCAAATTTTACAGGCACAACTTAAATACCATATAAGACCTGTACCGGGCTCCAGAATCAAAACACGGGCCTGATACCATCGAATTCAAACACATTTAAATTTCCAAAAACTCTTATAATTTTAGTTAAACAATTTTCTTCAAAAAATCATTTCTCGGGCTTGGGACCTCGGAATTCAATTCCGGGCATATGCCCACGTCCCATATTTTTCTATGGACCCTCCGGGACCTTCAAATCACGGGTCCCGGTCCGTTTACCCAAAATATTGACCGAAGTCAACTTAAATTCAATTTTAAAGGCAAAATTAGCATTTTTACCAAATTTTCACATAAAAGCGTTCTGGATATACGCCCGGACCGCGCATGCAAATCGAGGTGAGATAAAAGGAGGTTCTTAAGGCCTCGGAACATAGAATTGACTTGTAAATCAAGTGATGATCTTTTGGTCATCACACTTATACTATCTATTGGTACCAATGCTTCATAAAAGTTGAATTGTGCACTTTGTTGAGGATCAATTCTCACTTAATATTTTTTTTCTCTTTTTTTTAGTAGTGCATCACCCATATTTTAGAAATCTTAGATCCGTCTCTGCTTACTACTATTATACTAATCATTTTTATGTGGAGGCGGCAAACAGGAGGGTTGATGAAACTTGGACATATCAAAATGAGTTAAATTGATAAATGGATCATGACTAAATCTATTTAAAGTTTGTTTGAATCAAAATAGGCTAGGTCAATATGAGTCTAATAATGGTTCATAACCCAGTCAGTACAACAAGACCCAACTTTTCTTTTCTGAATTTGAAAATGTGAAAGCTAATGTATTTTTCTTTGATTATTAGCATTAACTTCCTCCAAGTTTACATGATTCGCAATCTATAAATTTGATCATTAATTTAGTTTGGGTTGCATTTTGTTTCATGGGAAATTGTTGTTGTTTCATCTGGATCCATTTTTTTGAACCAAAAAGTTGATGGATCATTTTGAGTTTGACCTTTTGAGTCAAGTTAACATACAGATTATAACCCGACTCGTTTAGATTTGGACTACAAGTTAGACTAGTTATTGAAAAATGAGTTAGATTTTGCCACCTCGACTCAAACCGTAACCTCCATGAGCGGATTTGTAGCTCAGATTGTGGAGCATGTGAATTCAAATTCTCTCCGTCAAATTAAATATTTTATGTATGTATTCAAATTCAAATTCTCTCATGTTCCAAAAAGGTTGAATAATACACATGGTTGAATAGTGAATTATTTACCCACAAGCATAGGCGATCGCAGGGACACCATGATATTCAATATATATTTATCATAGCTCATAAAAATTGATACAGTGGCCTATACTAATATTTAACTATTTCTTAAAGATATTTATAAGTATATTATCGGATGTTTACCGAAGTTTGTTTGTACCGATAACCCCTCAACCTATAGTGTGTGTCCGCCTCTATTAAAAAAAAATGAATTAATTCCCACTTAATACTTTTTTTCTTATTTTTTTAATATATAATTATGTTCAAAAAAATCCTAAATTCGCTCTGCCTTTAGCTCCACACAAAAGCAAAGAACAGATAATATGTTGATGACAGGAATGGGATTGGTGTGATGATGGTAATGAATAATGAGATAGTGAGGAAAAGTTAGAAGGGTAAAGAAGGCTCATCAATGGGGAGACAGAGAAAAAGTGGTAAAGAATGAATCCATTTAAAAAGGCCAACATTTGCCAACTCTTCCCCAGCTTTATGTTCTACACAAGATTAAAGTAAAGAGAGAGACAATGAATATTAAAAAGCTCAACTAGAAAACTTTCTTTTTTTCTCTATTCTTCCCTATCACCTTTGCCTTTAATTATTTCTTGAGAAACCACTTTATTTCTGTCACTGTATCAGTTGGGATGTTTCATAAGTGTGGGACTGCATCAACTTTTGCAACTGATTTACCTTTTTTATTGTCTCTTTTTGTCTTTTTGAGCCGAGGGTTTATTGTAAATAGTCTCTCTATCCCCTCGGGGTAGAGGTAAAGTTTGCGTACACATTACCTTCTTCAAACTCCACTTGTGAGACTTTACTGGATCGTTTTTGTTGTTCTTCTTCTAAAATCGTCCTACACATTACTAGTAATGACATTTTCATAATATGTGAGCTTAATAGATGGATTGACAGTTCAAATATTAAATATTGGATAGATTCAGTTAGCAAAAATCTCTCCAATATTCTCCGACCCTAATTCAAAATCTATTATTTGTACTCATTTAATAATTTTTAAAATACATGGAGTATAAGAGAGTGTTTGGCTAAGCTTATAAGCTGGTCAAACTGACTTATAAGCACTTTTTGACTTATCTACGCGTTTGGTAAAATTAAAAGTGCTTATAAGTTAAGTGTTTATAAGCCAAAAATAAGCTAAAAGTCATAAGTTGGTCTCCCCCAACTTCTCAAATTTTAGTTTATAAGCACTTTAAGTTTGACCAAAATATTTACTATTCTATCCCTAAAATACTTCTTTTTAAAACAAAACTCTTCGTATACCCAGTTCTTCAACTGCTTATTATTAATTTAGCACTTTTATCCAAACACGTAACTGCTTATTTTTTAAATCAGCTTCAGCACTTAAAAGTATTTTTCAGCACCTAATGCTTATCAGCTGCTCTAAACCAGCTAAGCCAAACGGGTTCTACGTCAAAAATACTGATTCAAATGAGCCCATAGCTTATTCATTAGATCGTAAATTTGGTCGCCCTTATTTAACATATACCCATTTTTTTAAAAACTTTTAACTTGTACTCACTTTTTAAATAATTTCAGCCCCTTCCTCCTCCTCCTCCTTCTCCTCCTTCGTTTTCTTCTTCAAGTTACAAAACAAACTGGTATTTATCTCCAGAAGCAACGCTGCTTTAGTTATAAGGTCAATTTTTTTAATTGAACAGTTCGCCAGTTGTACTTCTGCTCCAAATTTACAGCAAATTAGTTTTAGGAAAAAGTTTAATTTACCAGTAGGATGAGCTGTAAAATTTTAGAGTTTTTGTATGTTTATTCGTGTTTGAGCTGAGAAGATGTACACTATTTTTCTTAAAAAATCACTGCTAATTGTGGTGCTTCAGCTCTAGAGTTGAAGTTTGCCAGTTACAAAACAAAAACGCCAGCTCTAGAGTTGAAGTTCGCCAGTTACAAAATAAAAACTTTCGCCAGTTACAAAACAAAAACTTCAGCTTTAGAGCTGAAGTTCGCCAGTTACAAAACAAAAACTTCAGCTTTAGAGCTGAAGTTCGCCAGTTACTAAAAGAGCTGAAGTTCGCTAGTTGAAAAACAAAAATTTCAGCTCTAGAGCTGAACTTCAGGCCCGACTACTAGAATACTGAAGTTTTGCGTGATTGCCTTTGCTACTTCAGCCCCGTATGCTGAAGTTATGCGAAAAAGCGGGTACGTTTATAATTTTTTTTTGCAAAACGGACACAAATTAAAGTATGATACAAAAAACGAGTATATCTAATATTGTCCAACAGTGTAAAAGTTGGTTAACCAATTAATATCGACCCTCTCTTAACAATACTCGCGTTCTCATGTTAGATTTAGCTCAGTAATTCTAGACAAAATAGAACAAGAAATAAAGAATGGATGATCTTACATGATTACTTATATATACTTGAATAAACTTCTATTATTCTTCTATTGGTCCTAAGTTTCATGCTTTTAATAGATAGGGTAGGTCTAACTTCCAACTGCAAAAGCTAGAAATATTTTTGCAGTAATCCTTTGATTTGTTTATTATAGGTTGGTAAACTTTCATCCATACAATTGACTAAGATAGAGTAATGTTGTTTTAAACTACATAAATTAATATTTCTAATACTTGATAATTTAGTCATTTTGGCAACGTTTAGAGGATCAACGATAGGACAGTCAGCGTAAATTTGTTCCCTCTAAGATGAGCATTAATTACGACTTTGCTTTTGTATACGGTCAAAATCAGGCATGCTTTTTTTTTTTAATGATTAATCGAGACTAGGGTGTGACAGGCTGAGGTTCAACCCCATGTCGTACCGGACTGTGGCATGGAGTTAGATTGCCAAGCTCGTGACTCAAGGACCGATCGAGATCGAGATCAGCCAAGGCCGAGATCAAGCGGGATAAAGTTTGAGCAAGATCAAGGAAGGCTTACCGAGCCAAATAACGGAAAGCCAAAATATCTGCAATCGGGCGAGAATCACGGCAAAAATCTCGGCACATATCAAGAAGAGACCGATTAAATAGCTTATTATGAAATTTCTTACTATATTTAGAATTGTACCAAAAACAGGACTCCCCCACTATATAAAGAGGATCTGATCATTTGTAAAGACATCATATTCACGTTACAAAAAACAATACACCATCTTCTTAAGCTCTCAATATTTTGCTATTCTGTTCATATATTTCAGTAAAATACTTATTTGATTCGAGGGCGATCCAGCTCGAGGATCAAAGCTAGACATCTCATTTGGTTTGCTTTATTTGAATTTCAATATCCATTTACGTTTTCTCTCAGTCTGTGCCAAGTGAAATCACGTATCGTTAAAACCACAGTATAAATTCAATTGTTATCTTTTTTATAATAAACAATTTGGAGCCTACCGTGGGGCTAAGGATAATAGTGATTGCATGGTACAAATTTTCGTAACACACACTACTTTACACTTGTTCTTTGAAGTAACTTTGATTACAGGATTAAAATGAGAACATTGCACCAGGAAACATTGCACCCCTGCTAGCCTTGATGGAATTCCGGCTGTAGATCCAATCAACGTCAACTCGCATGTAGTCATCAATGAAAATTTGGTCGTCTATCCCGAAAGCAGCATTCACGGGGGTACCCGATCAGCTACTCAGAATGCAAATAGTGGCGAAGATGGCAGGATCAGCCTGCGGGTGATCTTCGAAATGGTGCAGTCCCAACAGGCAGCAATAGCCCATCTCCAAAATCAAAACCACACTCCGAGCAGGGTTGAGCTCGAACCATCCCGGGAAGTCATACATAGGGTCGAATTGGCCAAGAGGAAACTTAATAAGAAGGAATCGGAGAAAAATCTTGCTATCATAAAGATGCTCGAAGAATTGACAAAGCGAATCGAGATGGGGGAAAAGTAGATCGAGGAAAACGATAAAAAGGTGGAAACTTATAACTCTAGGGTCGACCAAATCCCGGGAGCACCACCGATATTGAAAGGACTAGATTTCAAAAAGTTTGTACAAAAGCCTTTCCCCCTGAGTGCAGCTCCGAATCCAATCCCCAAGAAGTTCTGTATGCCCGAGATTCCTATGCATAACGGGATGACTGATCCAAACAAACACGTCACCTTATACACGAGCGCCATCAAGGGAAATGATTTAGAAGATGACGAGATTGAATCCGTATTGCTAAAGAAATTCGGGGAGAATCTATTGAAGGGTGCTATGATATGGTATCATAATTTACCACCTAATTCTATTGACTCGTTTGCTATGCTTGCATATTCTTTTGTAAAGGCACACGCTGGAGCCATTAAGGTCGCAACAAGAAAGTCGGACCTCTTCAAGGTAAGGCAGAAGGACAACGAGATGCTCAGAGAATTCGTATCTCAATTCCAAATGGAACGGATGGATTTTCCGCGGGTCGATAGCGATTGGGCTTTTCAAGCTTTCACTCAAACTCTCAACGTTCGGAGTTCCATAGCTTCATAGCAGTTGAAGCGGAATTTGATCGAATATCCAGCTGTCACTTGGGCCGATGTATATAATCGGTATTAGTCGAAGATCCGGGTCGAGGATGATCAATTGGGGGCTCTTTTTGGGTCTGTTTATCCTAACAGGACCATGGATAGAATCAAGAGGGACATCGATCGAGAACCAAGGTCGAATAGAGATCGATATTAACCATATAATGGAGACCGTAGAGGCAGCAGAACTGGGCGAAACCCTGCACGGAATGAGAGGAATGATCGAGGTCAAAGTTCACGGGGACTCATGAGCAAGAGTGGTTTCGACAGGGATGCTGGGCCGAAAGAAGCACCACGATTGTCAGAATATAACTTCAACTTAGATGCATCCGCCATCGTATCAGCCATTGGACGTATCAAAGATAATAGATGGCCTCGACCTATGCAAACCGATCCAGCCCAAAGAAATCCCAATCAAGTGTGCAAGTATCATGGTACCCATGGACATAAACAGAAGATTGCAGACAGCTAAGGGAGGAAGTAGCCTACTTGTTTAATGAGGGGCACCTTCGGGAATTCTTAAGCGATCGAACCAAGAATTACTTCAAAAATAAAGATCCCAACAGACAGAACGAGCAAGAAGAACCACTGCACGTGATTCACATGATCGTTGGAGGGTTCGATATTCCTCAAGGACTAGTATTTAAACGCACCAAAGTGTCGATCACAAGGGAGAAGCGAACTCGGGATTACTTACCAGAAGGAACTTTATCCTTCAATGATGAGGATGCAGAAGGGATTGTACAACCTCATAACGAGACTGGTAATATCTGTACTTATGAATAAGATTCAAGTTAAACGTTTTTAATTGATCCAGGTAGCTCGGCCAACATTATTCGATCGAGGGTCGTAGAACAGCTCGGCTTATAGGATCAGGTTGTGCCCGTGGCCAGAGTACTAAACGGCTTCAATATGGCATGTGAAACCACCAAAGGCAAGATAACATTGCCAGTAAATATGGCTGGGGCCATCCAAGAAATGAAGTTCCATGTGATCGAGGGCGATTTGAGATATAATACCCTATTCGGGAGACCGTGGATCCATAATATGAGGGCAGTACCCTCGGCCCTTCACCAGGTTCTAAAGTTCCCAATGCTAGAGGGAGTTAAAACAGTCTACGGGGAATAACCCGCCACCAAGGAAATGTTTGTAGTCGATGAAGTGATACCAATATCGGCAATTTCGTCAACAAAAGGGTCAGATTCAAAGGAAAAATAGGAGGCAAATTAGCAACAACAAATGCCGGCCTCGACCCAATCGGAGAAGAAAGGGATTGACGAGAATGATGACTATAGGGTCCATCGATCTTTCATAGTCCCCGATGATTCCGACGCTACCAAGTCGAGGGTTGAAGAGCTGGGGCAAATCACATTGACCGAACATCAGCCCAAGCGAAAGGTATACGTGGGCACGGGGCTAGCCCCCGAGCTCAAGGGAAAGCTTATTCAATTCCTTAAAACTAACATGAATTGCTTTTCTTGGTCCCATCTCGATATGACAGGGATTCCACCGGAAATCACCACTCATAAACTAAGCCTGAATTCGAAGTTCCATTTGGTGAAGAAAAAAGAAGTCCCTAGTCCGAAATCAAACATGCTTTCATCAAAGATGAGGTAACCAAACTTCTTAAAATAGGATCTATTAGGGAAGTAAAATATCCTGAATGGTTAGCAAACGTAGTAGTAGTCCCCAAAAAGGGGAATAAACTTAGAATGTGTGTAGATTATAAAGACCTAAATAAAGCATGCCCCAAGGATTCTGTTCCTCTGCCTAATATCGATTGCACGATCGATGCCACAGCCGGCCACGAGATCCTTAGTTTTCTCGATGCTTACTCCGGGTACAACCAAATACAGAAGAACTCGGAGGACCAAGAAAAGATCTCGTTTATCACTAAATACGACACCTACTACTATAATGTAATGCCATTAGGACTAAAAAATGCTGGTGCAACTTATCAACGCCTAGTAAATTGGTTGTTCAAAAAGCAAATAGGAAAATTAATGGAGGTTTATATTGATGACATATTAGTTAAGTCCCTACGAGCACAAGACCATTTGAAGCATTTGCAGGAAACTTTCGATATACTAACAAGATACAACAAGAAGCTCAACCTAGAAAAATATGCGTTCGGGGTCGGTTCAGGCAAGTTTCTCAGCTTCATGGTATCCAATCGAGGAATCGAGATCAACCTCGATAAAATCAAAGCTATCGAGGACATCACGGTAGTGGACAACGTAAAAACCGTGCAAAGGTTAGCGGGGCGCATAGTCACCCTGGGATGATTCATCTCGAGATCATCAGATAAGATTCACCGATTCTTCTCATTACTAAATAAGAAGAATAACTTCACGTGGAATCCAAAATGCCAACAAGCCTTGGAGGAACTAAAACGGTACTTATCAAGCTCGCAACTGCTTCACACGCGGAGGGTAGATAAACAACTCTACTTGTATTTGGTAGTATCGAACATAGTGGTAAGTGGAGTCCTGGTCCAAGAGGAACAAGGTACATAATTCCGTATCTATTATGTTAGTCAGACCCTAGGAGAAGCCGATACTAGATACCCCCTTCTAGAAAAATTAGCGCTTGCTTTGATAAGCGCCTCTAGGAAGCTAAAACCATACTTTCAATGTCATCCTATATGTGTTGTAACAACTTATCCCCGTCAAAATATTTTGCATAAGCCCTAACTTTCGGGACGATTGGCCAAATGGGCCATAGAAATCAGCGGGTACGATATTGGGTATCGACCTCGAACAACCATTAAGTCTCAGATTTTGGCAGACTTCGTGGTTGACTTCACGCCAACCCTAGCCGAGGTCGAAAGGGAACTATTAGTCATCTCGGGTACATCCTCGGGAATTTGAACCCTCTTTACGGACGGTGCTTCAAATGTAAAAGGGTTCGGGCTCGACATCGTGTTAAAATCACCTACAGGTAACGTAGTTAGACAATCTATTAGAACTGTAAGATTGACTAACAACGAGGCCAAATATGAGGCCATGATTGTAGGTCTCGAACTATCCAAAAGCTTGGGAGCGGAGGTGATTGATGCCAAATGTGACTCCCTCATCGTGGTGAATCAGGTTAACAGAACCTTTGAAGTTCGAGAGGAACGAATGCAAAGATACTTGGATAAGCTACAAGTAACTCTGCACCGATTCAAAGAATTGACTTTGCAACATGTGCCTCGAGATCAAAATAGCGAAGCCGATGCCCTCGCCAACCTAGGGTCATCGGTCAAGGATAAGGAACTCAATTCGGGAGTTGTCGTACAACTCATGAGGTCAGTGGTCGAAGAAGGTCACGCCGAGATAAACTCCATAAGCTTGATTTGGGATTGGAGAAACAAATAAATAGAGTATTGTGAGCACGTGATTTTTGCTTCACAAAGAACTACTTCAAAATAAATCAAGATAAAATAATTTTTCCTTTATACGAAATTTTGAGAGTTTTTTGTGGCATGTTGTTAATTATCTGTATTTGTCTGTTCATGTTTGTTTTCATTTTATTAAAGGAAAAATACAAAATATATGTTGCATGCACATTTATGATTTAATTTTGCAATTAGGAATTAATTGAACCATATTTGGTTTTTAAAAGAGCGAAAATCACAAAATATGTATTGTAGTCCAATTGTGTGATTTTGTTTGTAATTGATGTTTAATTGTGTTAATAGTTGTAATAGAAGTTAATTTGTGTTTTTAACAAGTTAATTTAAGTTCTATAATTTAATTTAAGATTTTTTGGAATTTAATTTTTGGTAATTAGGAATTAAAAAGAAGTTAAAAGAAAAGGAAGAAGTGAAAAATCCAAAGAAATCAGAACTGGGCCGTTTTATTTTGACCAAAATCAGGCCCAAATTTCACCCCTGTACCCGGTCCAGCCGATCTGGCAAAACGACCGCTCAAACGGTGTCGTTTCTGTCACGCTCAATCTGGACCGGTGATTTGTTTTGATCGAATGGTCCAGACCACTCCTCCCATAACCCATTTTTGACCCAACCCGGATCGCCCCAGTACTACTCCAAACGACACCGTGCCTATTAGTAAAATGATCCAAGCCGTTGATTGTGATTGATCCAACGGCCAAGATCAAACGCCCCCTCCCGTATATAACCCTAATCCCTTACCCCACGCCCCAAACCAAACCCCCCTCACCCCATCGTCTCTCTCAAGTTCAGAGACGGACCAGACCCAAACCCTAGCTGCCTTTGTTACACCTCCGCCTGAAACCCGGCGGCAACAACGCCGCCGGTTACCAAATTAACACCCCTAAGCCATCTGACCACCTTTGTTACGGATCCGTTAACCGTTTGCCTCGAATCAACCTCCAGCTTCTTGAATCTTCAATCGAAGATTCGAGCAGAACCTAAACCTACCCCAACAAGTCCCAAACTCACACCATGGCACCCTCTGACCTCCCTCGTGCCCAAAATACCTTTGGCCTGGTTCAAATCAGACCAGAACCATTCGAACCCCAAATGGAACCAAGAACCCTAGAAAACCAAAGATTGAAATCTTTCCAAATTAAAGGATGATTTGGGGTCTAATCGACCTTAGTCGAGGTGTTCTCAGTTGAGAACACTCGATTAAGGTCCATCCGACCTCAAAGAGTTCGAGTCTGAGTTCGAATCAGGGTCGTCCAGTTTCCGAGTTCTTGAGGTATTTTTCCTTTCCTGTTTGTTCCATTTTGTGCTTGTTTATATTTGTTTATTTGTTTAGTGTAGTTTTATTGATTTTTCAATTTTTTGTCGATTGATTCTATCCTTCTTCAAAGACCTTTTATTTGGTCGAACTTTTTCTGGTCATGATCGAGTATATAATAAACTATATAATCGATTTGAATGAGCTCCGTCGACTAGTTAAGTTTCATTATAAATCCATGTTTCTATCAATATGACTCGATCACCTCTGTGCCTGTTCGATTCTGATTATTTGCTACTAATTGTATGTGTTGTAATTCGTGTAGTCGATTGGATAAGTGTCGTCGATTAGTTTTACATGCTTGAATGTTAGAATAACCTGATAATAATTTGATTCATATTGCTTCAATTCTGATTGAATCATTGTTTGAATTTGGTTGTGAATTGGTTATAGTTGTAGTACTTTAGTGATCAGTTAGAAATCAGTTGTTAAGGTTATTACTTATAGAGTTCTACCATCAGATTAAGAGGTTTAGGGCAGGGCAGTAATGTCAGGGACTTCAGGAGGGTATTTTGGGATTGAAAGGTTTGAAATTGGTTTAAGTTGAATGTTCTGACAGTAGGGTACTAAAGTACCATTAAACTAATGAATTGTTTAAATGCTAGTGGGGAACAAAACATAATGGTGGGGGAAGGTTGAAAGGAAATGGATTAAGAAATAGGTGTCCATACCTATTTGAATTTAAATAAAGGGAAGGACAAGGGATAATGGGAAAAACATGCTCTAGCGGGGAACAAGTGAATTAAAAGGAGAACAAAACATGTAGTAGTGGGGAGAAATACTTTTCTAATTAGCTAAGTGCTTCTTAGAGCTGGAAAGGGGCTGAGGTTTGGGTATAAATAGGGGTCTGGACAGAATTAGTGGGGGCTGGTTTTTTGGAGAAGAAAAAATCAGTATTCTTTCAGTTTTTTCAGAGAGTCTAGGCTGGATTTTGACATCAGAAATTCAGAGTTTAAGAGTGAAATACAAGTTGAGTTTTTACCCTAAAGAGTTCAATAGGTTGAGAGTTAAATACTGAAAAAGTGAGGTCTTCTTTACTACTGAAAATCAGAATCAGTTTGTTCCTGTTTAATTGAGATTCTGAGTATCTTTATGTGAGAATCTGAAGAACAGAAATCAGAAAATCTACTCTCCTGTCCCATTTCTGAATACATTCTGTTCCTGTCTGTCAATTGCTTGGTATTTTCTGGTTTCACTCCTGAGTTTTTGGAGTGTTGGTGCTGGGTGTTATTTCTGCTGTGTGTTCTGGGCTGAACTGGTTGTGTTCGTGGCTGTTTGAACTCCAAATCTGTTGTTATGCCTGCTGTTTGCTACTACTGACTGCTCCTTCTTCATTGTTGTAAATCCCAGGTACACGTCTCAATACTGCCTTGATGTAGCTGTTGAAATAGAAATGAGATCAGCATGTTCATGTTCTCTATGTGTCGTACACTGATGGCTAGATAAATGTTAGTTAGTGTGTATATTGTTTGAGGCAAATAAGATTTGATGTGTAATAATCTAGACTTTGAACGATATTGGACTGTTAAATTTGAATTAGAATTTGTTCATTCTGAATAGTAGTTTTAGTGTAGTGTATCTTGAATTCATGTGATAATTATTTATTACAGCCTAAAATTGGCTTTGAAATCAGAATGTAGATCATGATAATGTTAAAATCGGGCCTAGTAATTGATTTAGTAGGTGCAACACTTTAGTTTTGACACCAGTGATTTGAGCTTAAGATCAGGGAATAGGCACTTAAATTGGTGAAGTGTGTTTGATAGCTCAACTCAGTCGTTAATCACTCCATTGCCTTCGGAATATTGTGGTAATACATTAGTTAGGCATAACCCAAGCTTAAAATTGGAATCAAAATGATCAGTGTTTGCTAATTTGAGTAGGTGTACCTTGTTCTTACTTATTACAAATTATAGAGGGCACATGGAATAGCTTGAAGCAACTTCAGTAGTATTCGTTTTAATTGAATTAAGCTTGCTTGATACAAAGATCAAGGCCCAACGGCCTATTTCCGGCAGTTTGAGCTTCAGCTCCTCTGATGCGGGCCCCGACCCAATTTTAATTCCCTTCACGTTTGGACCTGGGCTAAGGTCTGTGACTGGCCAATTCTGGGTTACAAACCTGGATGTAATCTCTCTTTGTTGGGCTTATCCTGGAGCCCGATGGATAGACTGTGGTGCAAAATTATCATTTGGTCTAGTAACAAATTAATTAGGACTTTTTCTTTTATTATTAGAGACAAATAGAAATAGCAAATCATAGTCGGTTGTAGGTTTGCCTTTTAAATAATAAATGAGATGAGCCTCGCCGAACAAAAAATACATAAATTGCGGGGCCCTTAATAAATGGTTAAAAATGAGACATTTAGAATTCGGGAGGGGCCGCTTAGTGAGTTTCATGGCCCTCCCCAAAGATAACAACGCGCTAGTCATTTTAGACACGCTTTTAATAATTTACTTTCTTAAACTCGGGTGCACATTTATGTGACCCAAATCCAAATCTCAACGGAGTCGAAATGTGTCAATAAATCACGGGTGCATTGATGTGACGTGGTTCGAGATGTGTTTTCACGACGTTGCAATTCTCGTTTAAAATAATAGTAATAAAAGCGGTAAAAGAGTAAAAATCTACATATAGGTTCAGCATGTATAAAATCAGATAAATAAGCCGAATATGACAGTTGAGCGACCATGCCAGAACCACGGAACCCGGGAATGCCTAACTCCTTCTCTCGGGTTAACAGAATTCCTTATCCGAATTTCTGGTTCGCGGACTATAATACAGAGTCAATATTCTCATCGATTTGGGATTCAACCGGTGACTAGGGACACCATAAATCTCCCAAGTGGCGACTCTGAATTAAACAACAAATCTCGTTTCGATTGTCCTTTAATTGAAAAAACTCCATCTGTGCCCCTGCGGGCGCGGGCCAAAAGGAGGTGTGACAGCTCTGGCGACTCTGCTGGGGATCATAACCCAGAATCTCTAGTTCAGGGTTCAAGAATTCGAGCTTGGAATAATTGTTATTATTTGGTTTCATTTATTATTTGATCTTATTACATGTTTTGGCCTAAATGTGCAAAATGTTGCTTTTATCACTTTGATATTATCTGAACTGTATATAAACTGCTACGAAACCCTTCTCTTCTCACCTCCGGGGATGTGCTTACTGGTTGAGACTCCCTATTCTGTTAGTGTCATACCCTGAAATAAGAAAGAGGCCGGACAAGTTACAAAGCCGGACGATCTCGCGGGTCCCCGGTACGTAGCCCCCTCCTCGACTCGAGTTGTCCGCTCGGGTACACAGTCTAGAACAAATACCCAGGTTACGAACCTAGAATAACTCAGCTTCATGCCGGATCCCTAGTAGGAACGTTTGTTTGCATCATGTGTATTTGACTTTGGAGGCTCAACACAGGGGTTGGGTCTGTCTAGGACAAGTGTACCAAAACGACAAAAGACCATCTTGATGCATCCAACTTGCTACCTGTGCATTTGTTTGCTTCGGACTTGCATGCTGACCGGCTTTTGAATACTTTGAGGAAAGAGAGATAGAGGTAGTTGATCGCCTGTTTTGAAAAAAATCAATGTCCAAATAGCGTCGAAACTCTGTCGGATTTTTGAGAAAATGAAAAAAAGGGGGGGTTTGTTTATGAAAAATGGTTTTATTTGCCATTAAAAAGAGGCTTGTTTTCAAAAGAAGTTTATTTTATCTACCCGAACTACGCCGGTTTGATTCTCACAGGGTGTGGGATACGTAGGCAACCCTCATCGGATCCAACATCCCCTTTACAAAAATGTCAAAATTTTAATTTTCGTCATAAATAAGTCGGGTGACGCCGTTTTTGTCAAAATAGCCGAATGTTCCCAAAAGGGACGCCGGAAGGCTGACTTTGCATAAACGGCCACTTGTAGTCATTTTTTGGATTTTTGATCGGTTGACTCACCCAGCCTCAAAATCTTCATTCCCGAAGTGCTAAAAGGCCGTGTTCAGAATCGGATCTTTCTTTTAATCTGTGAAAAATTAAAAAAAAAAGCCAATTGGTTGAGTCAAATAATTTTTTTTGCTTAATCACCTTAAAAATGTGCAGGATGAGCACGATGCAAAATGAACCTTTTTCAATAATGACTAAAATCCCTTTCAAGTTGCGGCTATGGTGGGATAATTTAGGTGGTGTAGGGCAAGATGAGGTCAAGAAATATATAAAAGGTCTTACGGGTTTATTGGAAATCCATCCTCGGGGGGATATCATAAGAGCTTTGGTCACCTGCTGGGACCCGGCACACAATATCTTCCACTTCTCCGATTTTGAACTCACTCCAACTTTGGAGGAAATAGCCGGGTACATCGGAAATGCTGAAGTTCCGTTGAGGCAAAAATACTTGGTTGCTCCAAGAGCTGTCACTGTGCATCGGTTTTTAGATTCATTAAAGATACCCAGGACGGTCCATAACCCAGATTTGGCCGCAGGTTTTTGTAATCCGCGCTTCATATACGATAGATACGGTCATGTCGGAGGATTCAACAACCCGGGAAACAAGTTATGCAGCAAAAGTAACCATCAGAAATGGGACGAGCATAGACGAGTGGCTTTTATGATAACCTTTTTGGAACTTTTGGTATTTCCAAGGAAAGACGGAAACATTGATCTGAAAATAGCCGGGGTCGTCAGTACCTTGCTCATTCAAGATGAAAGCACTCTTGCTCCTATGATAGTATCTGATATCTTCCGAGCTCTCACAGCCTGCAAAGCCAGAGGGAACTTTTTCGAGGGGTGTAACTTGTTGCTACAAATATGGATGACTGAGCATCTCTGCCACCGTTCCCAGCTCTTGAGTTATGGTTCCTCGAAGAAAACTTGCATAGAAAAGTTCTACACAAGAATCAAGGGGGTCAGTCTACCCGAAGAAGTTACGGCGTGGACATCATTCTTTCGGACCCTCACCGCCAGCCAAATACAGTGGACACTAGGATGGTTGCCCATTAACGAGGTCATCCATATACCGGCAGCTAGGACCCACTTTATATTGATGGGGCTCAGGAGCATTCAGCCTTACGCGCCATATCGGGTTTTGAGACAACTCGGGAGATGCCAAACAGTGCCACAGGAGGAAGATCTTAGTGCTCAAGTGATTGAGATTAGCCCTGACGGACAGTTCCCTGAAGCAAGAGTCCGTCAGATCTGGAGTGAATGCCAATATTTAAAAGCAGATACTTGCGTACAGGATCAGGCCAAAGGCGAAGTGGCTCCAGGATACCTTGCTTGGTACATGAGAGAACTTGAGCACGAAAGACCGGCTAAAAGACCCCATCTCCAGGAATTCGTCAAGGCATCGCAAGAACAGTGGGATTGGTTGGCTAAAGAGCACGAGTACAGGGTTACAATTGGCAAGTTGGAGAAGCAAGTTATAGATTTGAAATTTGAGAAAGATTTGCATATCGCTGCAGATGAGGGAGAAAAGAGAAAACTAGCTCAGGAAAACGAGGTCCTCAAAAGTCAAATCCAGGAAATGAAAATAGCTACCAGAAACCCGAAGAGAAGTCGGGTTGATGAAAGGCTCATAAACGGTCTAAAGAAGAAAGTCCTCGAGTATCAAGAAGACCGGGAAAAATTTAAAGCTGGTCTAGCGAGAATCCAGGTGAAATGGATAAAGAAGGCAGAAGAGAGAGCACGGTCTATGCAACAAATGAAGGGGGACTACCAAAGGAACATCGCTATATTGAGAGAAACAATATCCACTCTTAAAGAGCGGATCTTCAGACAAGCCCGAGATGCCAGAGCAGATAGGAAGCGCTACTATGATCTAATGGCCCGAATGGAGAAACAGATGAATGAGTTTCAGGATCAACTCCTTTACAACGCTCAAATGCTAGGGACGCGGAATCAACAAATAGAGCGATTGCTTATGGAAAGGGATAGAATCAAGGGAAGAATCGACGATATCAGGCACTACATCACCATAAAGTGCCTAGCTTGTGAGGATATGTCCCGTACCACCTTCTGTGCTTCAATAATAATTTATGTCCGCCAGATCATGGAAGATTTGAAAGATCTGCAAAGAGGCCTTGCACCAAAGCCCACGGCGAGGCCGAATGATGCCCCGCGGGCGCCAAAATTCAAAACTCTGAAACATTCATAGTTTGAGTCTGTATTTTCCTCATAGTTTGAGTCTGTTGTCCGTCGGAGTTTGTATTTTCCTTTTTGGCATAAAGTCTGTAGTCTGTATCAAGTCTGTCAATTTCCTTTCAAAAATGTTTTGCCTTGTAATAAAACGTTTTGCTAGTAAAGGTTGAAAAATCCAAAAATGGTGTCTTTATTCTCCGCACTTGTCGCAGAACTACGCACGGTCTGATTCATGCGGGGACATGATACGTAAGCAATCCACATAAGATTCGACCACCATTAAAAAGAAAAAGAGAAAGGCAAAGTGAATAAAAGAAAGGAAAAGAAAGAAATAAAAAGAGAGATAATGAAAGTTTCAGAAACACTTAAACGAGGCACAAACAAAGTAAGCCGGAATGACGCATGCGGTCGAAGCAAAGACATGTTAGAAATGGTTAAACTGTCTAGGAACATTGCATCCCCCAACGTAAAATTGCGATATGTGTTAAACTCTAACGCTAACAAGTTTGTTGTCCTTCTAGAGATTTCAAACTAGTTAGTTTGTTAGAACGTTCTGGCAGATTACCATTACCAAACAAGATCCAAAGGGCCCATACTAAAAAGAATGACTAGTTCAGACCAAAGTGTCGAGGATGAAAGGATGGAGAATCAAATGCTGAAGGAGGAAATGGATAAGATGAGACAGGAGATGAAAGAAATGCAGTTGGCCTTAGCTAGGGTACAAAAAGTGCCTAACCCTCCCGTTACTCCCACTCTCCCACCAGGACACTCGCAGGAATACCCTCCCCCAGCCCTTCGACAAGTTTCCCCAGTCACCAATACTATCAGGGAAGAAATGTCTATGATCCCCAAGCTTCACAACCCAATCAGAACCCTCCTCCACCAAATGTTCCTGTTTTCATGGCACCCCCACCAACCACGCTGCAAAGATCATCCAGCGAGCCGTTGTTTCAGGCTCACGATAACCAATATTACCCCCCCCCCCTGAACCAACCTTCAAAGAACCCAAGCCTCGTATTTATAATACTCACTTCAAGATCCCGGTAGAGACTGAAAAGCCAGCTAAGAGCCCAGAGCAAGACGAAGTGCTTCGAAAGTTTAAAAGCTTGGAGCAGTCCTTCAGGAATATCCATGGGTTAGGCAACCAAGTCAGTGTGGCCTAAAAATATCTGTGCCCATTCCCCGACATTCAATTGCCGGCAGGGTTCAAGATGCCAAAGTTTGATCTATACGATAGGCACGGTGATCCAATGGCACATCTGCGAGGTTTTTGCAGTAAGATGAGAGGGCCGGGGGAAAAGACGAGCTGTTGATAGCTCATTTTGGTCAAAGTCTAAGCGGGTCTGCACTGGAATGGTACACAAGACAGGATCCTAGTAGGTGGTACACCTGGGACGATCTGGCACAAACCTTTGCAGTCCACTTCCAATACAACCTTGAGATCGTCCCTGACCGTCTCACATTGCTGAAACTTGAGAAGAAGCCCGGGGAAAGCTTCCGAGAATTTGGGTTCCGCTGGAGAGAGCAGGCGGCAAGAGTTGATCCTCCGATGAGAGAGGGGAAATGGTGGACTACTTTCTGCAGACTCTGGAGCCAACTTACTTCGGTCACCTGGTGACGTCAGTTGGCAAATCTTTCAACGAAGTAGTAAAAATGGGCGGTATGATTGAAGAGGGACTTAAGTCCAACAAAATCCTGAGCTATTCGGCGATTAAAGCAACCACTCAGGCCATCCAGAGTGGCACGGGAGGAGCGCTCGAAAAGAAGAAAAGGGAAGATGTCGCAACAGTCGAGGCAGGTACTTGGTCCAGATCCAGAGGTCCCCCCTCACTACCAACCTATACCCCATCACTCAAATTACCCACACATTCCATACGCCTTCCACAGCCCTACTACCTACCACAAGAGCCACGTTTCTCTGTCCATCACGCCCAAACTTACACCCAGCCTCCGGCTCGCCCACAATGACGTGCGCTGGCTCCCCAGAATACATATACACCTCCACAAAATATATATCCACTTCCACAAAACACATATCCACCTCCACAAAACACATATCCACCACCAAGGGCCTACAGGAATCCTTTAGGACTAGGTTTCTGTGGGAATCAGACTTTTAGGAATGAAAGGGTGCAGAGGCAGAGAACATTCACTCTGTTGGGAGAAACCTATAATACTTTGTTCCACAAATTGAGGCAGTTAGGCCTATCGAGACCTGTGGAGCCCAAATTGCCAAATCCCCTTCCCAAAAATCTGGACCACTCGGTAAGCTGTGAATATTGTTCGGGGGCTCCCGGGCATGATACTGAGAAGTGTTGGAAGTTGAAGACTGCCGTACAAGATCTTATTGACACAAATAGGATCGAGGTCCAAGAGCCAGAGGCACCTAACATCAATCAGAACCCGTTTCCGGCACACCATGAAGCCCACATGATCGAACTAGTGCACGAAGGAGGGAAGCTCAAGAAGCCCTCACAAACGGTAATGATGATCCGTGCCAGTCCGAAAGAAAAGGCGAACAGTGGAAAAACGGTAGTGTAGTCGGAAAGGGTAGAAGTCAAGCCAGTGGTGCTGATGGGGAAGAGTTCGTCTGATGTTGCCAAGAATCCAGAGCCGGTCAAAGTAACGGTGCAAGGGATATCAAGCAAGCCAGTAGCCGTGAAGGGGGCATGCATAGGACCAGTTGTTATCAGGCCAGTAATGCAGTTGCCGATAATCAACGAGAAAACTGTGCCATGGAGCTACAGTCAAGTAATGGTAATGCATAAGGGGAAGGAAGTTGTAGAGAAAATATGTGAGGCATAGGGGTTAACTCATTCGGGAAGGTGTTTTGCTCCCGCAGAGTTAAGAAGGGCCAATCCAGTAGCGACAAAGAATCTAGTTACCGAGGAAGAGGCGGAAGAATTTTTAAAGAAAATGAAGGCGTAAGATTACTCCATTGTGGAGCAGTTGAGGAAGACCCCGACACAAATCTCATTGTTATCGTTGTTGATCCATTCATACGAGCACCGCCGGATATTGATGAAAATTCTGAACGAAGCCCATGTTCCGGTTAAGATGTCTGTGAACCATCTGGAGAAAATAGCAAACAAGATTTTCGAGGTCAACAAGGTCACTTTTTCAGACGACGAGTTGCCCGTGGAGGGTACAGAACATAATAGAGCCCTTTATTTGACCGTGAAGTGTGAAGACTCGGTAGTCACTCAAGTACTGATTGATAATGGGTCTAGTGTTAATATCTGTCCTTTGACCACGTTGAACAAACTGAAGGTCGATGGTGACAGGATTCACAAGAACATCACCTATGTTCGAGGGTTTGATGGTGGTGGTACAGACACAGTGGGTGACATCATACTTGAATTAACAATTGGTCCAGTCGAGTTCACCATGGAGTTTCAAGTGTTAGATGTGGCAGTGTCATATAATCTTTTGTTGGGGCGACCCTGGATCCACGCCGCCAAAGCAGTGCCTTCTACATTACATCAGATGGTCAAATTCGAGTGGGATAGGCAAGAGATCGTAGTACATGGGGAAGACAATGCAAGCGCCGTAAGTGATGCCATCGTACCCTTCATAGAGACTGATGATGATAAGGGACCGTGGGTTTACCAGGTTTTCGATACGGTTTTAGTGGACAAAGTTCCCGAAGGTGAAAGCATCCCACTTCCCAAAATAGCAGCTGCAACTGTCATGGTAGCCTCGGAGATGTTGAAGAACGGGTTTGTGCCAGGCAAAGGTTTAGGGGCTGATCTTCAGGGTATTGTTCAGCCGGTTTCTTTGCCCAAAAATCTGGATACCTTTGGGTTGGGGTTCAAGCCTACATCAGCGGATGTGAGACGGGCCCGCAAGTTGAAGAAAAGAGTCTGGGTCCTTCCCAAGCCAATCTCGCGCCTATCCAGATCATTTGTCAGAGCGGGTATCAGAAAGTTGCCGGTCCCGAAAGTTCTCGGACCATTGATTGGGCCAGATGGAGATTTGAATGAGGGCTTTGAAAGACTGTTCGCCGATGTCAACATGATAGAAGCTGGAGAAGGGTCCAGTAGGTTAGATGTATAGTTTGTGGGCCTAGGGCAAATATCAACAATTGGATGGCTACTCCCCTTCCTACCCGGAGAGAGTCTTGGTAGTGGGCTCTGATTTTTCTTTCTTGTTTTTTTTGGATTATTCCAGGGTTGTAATCCAGTTTTGTTTGTATTCGGCAAAGTGTGAAACTCTGTTATCCCGTATTTTTAAAAAAGTGAAAGCTTTTCTCTTCTTATTTTGTTTTAATTTTGTTTTCTTTTTTTCTCTTTCTGAACAGTTCTCTTTATATTGGTTCTAATGACATGACATGCACAACGGATCTTCAACCTAGTCTAAAAAATCAATCTGATTTTGAATTAATTGTACAAGAGGTCGATTATGATGATGAATCGGAATACGATAAGGATGAAGCCTTCGAAGAGATAAACAGAGAGTTAAGCCAGTTTGAAGAGAAATCCAAGCCCAACTTAAATGACACAGAAGCCATCAATTTAGGGGATGCAGATGATATTAGGGAAACTAAAATAAGCATCCACATTGCACCGAATATCAGGGAAGAACAAATCAAAGCACTTATTGAGTTCAAAGACGCTTTTGCATGGTCGTATGATGACATGCCGGGGTTAAGCACGGATTTAGTGGTTCACAAATTGCCCATTAACCCGGCATACCCTCCCGTCAAGCAGAAATTGAGGAAGTTCAAAACAGACATGAGTGTGAAGATTAAAGAGGAAGTAACCAAGCAGCTGCAAGCAAAGGTTATTTGGGTCACTCGATATCCTGATTGGTTGGCTAATGTGGTGCCAGTGCCGAAGAAAAATGGGAAGATCAGGGTGTGTGTCGATGACCGCAATCTGAACATGGCAAGCCTAAAGGATAACTTTCTATTACCCAATATCCATATCTTGATCGATAATTGTGCCAGACGTGAGATCGGGTCTTTTGTGGATTGCTATGTTGGGTATCATCAGATTCAGATGGATGAAGAAGATGCGGAGAAGAAGGCTTTTATTACGCCGTGGGGGACTTATTGCTACCGGGTAATGCCATTTAGTTTGAAGAATGCTGGGGCAACGTACATGAGACCAATGACTACTGTGTTTCATGACATGATACACAAAGAGATTGAGGTATACGTGGACGATGTGATCATAAAGTCCAAGCATCAGGAAGACCACGTAGCAGACCTAAGAAAGTTTTTCCAAAGACTTCGAAGGTACTATATTAAGCTCAACTCGGCCAAATATGCATTTGGTGTTCCATCTGGAAAGCTGTTGGGATTCATCGTCAGTCGGCGAGGCATTGAGTTGGACCAATCAAAGATCAAATCCATCCAGTATTTGCCACCGCCGAAGAACAAGACAGAAGTAATGAGTCTGTTGGGAAGGTTGAATTATATCAGTAGGTTTATTGCTCAACTCACAGCAACTTGTGAACCCATTTTTCGGCTACTGAAGAAAGATGATACGGTAGAATGGACGGCAGAATGTCAGGAAGCATTTGACCAAATCAAAGGATATTTATCAAATCCACCTGTGTTGGTTCCACCTGAGCCGGGAAGACCGTTAATTCTTTATCTAACGGTCCTGGAAAATTCGTTTGGCTGCGTACTGGGGCAACACGACATTACAGGAAGGAAGGAGCAAGCCATCTATTATCTCAGCAAGAAGTTTATAGGCTATGAGGTTAAGTACACTCAACTCGAGAAGACATGTTGCGCCCTAATTTGGGTGGCCCAAAAATTGAAGCATTATCTGTCATCATATGCTACTTATCTCATTTCACGCTTGGATCCACTGAAGTATATTTTCTAGAAGCCTATGCCCACAGGGAGATTGGCAAAATGGCAGATATTACTCACAGAATTCGACATCGTCTATGTGACGAGGACGGCCATGAAGGCCCAAGCATTGGATGATCACTTGGCTGAGAATCCTGTTGATGAAGAATGCGAGCCCTTGAGGACGTATTTTCCTGATAAAGAAGTGATGCATATAGATGAGTTGGAAATGACCAAGGAACCAAGATGGATGCTTATTTCGATGGAGCCGCAAATGCGAATGGAGTTGGAATATGAGCGGTACTTATTTCTGAAACAGGGCATCATTATCCTGTTACGGCTCAGCTGCGTTTCTATTGTACCAACAACATGGCTGAGTATGAGGCATGCATTTTGGGTCTACGGCTAGCTGCAGACATGGATGTCCAGGATTGGTCTTGGGAGACTCGGACCTCCTAGTGCATCAGATTCAGGGTGAATGGGAAACAAGGGATTTGAAGCTCATACCATATCGACAATGTTTGCACGACCTGAGCAAGCGATTTCGATCAGTGGAGTTCAGACACATCCCAAGAGTTCATAATGAGATTGCCGATGCTTTGGCCACCTTAGCATCAATGTTGCACCACCCAGACAAAATTCATGTTGACCCGTTGCATATTCAGGTTCGTGATCAGCATGCTTATTGCAACATGTTAGAGGAAGAACTGGATGGCGAACCATGGTTCTATGATGTCAAGGAATACCTCAGGATGGGGATATACCCTGAGCAGGACACCGGAGATCAAAAGAGAGCCATTCGGCGACTGGCAAATGGATTTTTCCTCAGTGGAGGAGTGTTGTACAAAAGAACACCAGATTTGGGATTGCTGAGATGTGTAGATGTTAGTCAAGCCATGACAGTTATGACAAAGGTACATGCTGGAGTTTGTGGGCTACATATGAGCGGATATGTATTGGCGAAGAATATTCTTCGAGCAGGGCACTATTGGCTCACTATGGAGCGTGATTGTATCAGTTTCGTGCGGAAATGCCATTAGTGTCAGATACACGGAGATTTGATTCATTCTCCGCCGAAATAATTGCATACAATGTCAGTACCATGGCCATTTGTTGCCTGGGGCATGGATGTCATTGGACCTATTGAGCCGGCAGCTACCAACGGTCATAGGTTCATTCTGGTGACCATCGATTATTTCACTAAGTGGGTTGAAGCTAAAACTTACAAGTCGGTAACCAAGAAGGCAGTGGTAGATTTTGTTCATTCCCATATCATCTGTAGATTTGGGATCCCGAAAGTGATCATCATGGATAATGGTGCTAATCTTAACAGCGGTTTGATGAAAGAAGTATGTCAACAGTTCAAGATTACACACCGTAATTCCACACCATATCGTCCCAAGGCGAATGGAGTGGTCGAGGCGGCCAACAAGAACATAAAGAAGATACTGAGGAAGATGGTAGAAGGGTCCAGACAATGTCATGAGAAGTTACCATTGGCATTATTGGGTTATCGCACTACTGTTCGTACTTCAGTAGGTGCAACTCCTTATTTGTTGGTATACGGAACTGAAGTAGTGATACCGGCAGAAGTTGAAATTCTATCCCTTCGGATTGTCGCTGAGGCTAAGATTGATGATGACGAGTGGGTCAAAACCCGTTTGGAGCAGTTGAACTTGATTGATGAAAAGAGATTGGCAGTTGTGTGTCATGGCCATTTATATCAAAAGAGAATGGCTAGAGCATACAACAAAAGGTGCGTCCCCGGAAGTTTGAAGTGGGCCAGCAAGTGCTGAAACGCATCCTCCCACATTAGGCTGAGGCAAAGGGCAAGTTCGCCCCGAATTGGCAAGGGCCATTCATTGTAACCAGAGTGTTGTCCAATGGCGCTTTATGTTTAACAAATATCGAAGGGAAATGTGTCGACATGGCTATCAATTCTGACGCAGTTAAGAGATATTATGTGTGATTTCTTTTAATTGTAATTGTTGTTTGTTTGCATTTGGCATGGTATCGAAGAATGAAATGACGGAGGCAATTTGTTCTTCCATCCAAACACTTCAACCTTTGCTTCCCCTTTTGAGCTTTATTTATTCTTTCATACCCCTCTTTTGGAATCAGTAATGAAAATGAAAGAAAAAGAGAAGAGAAAAATAATGATAATAAAGACAAAAGAAAGTCACAAGAAAAACAAAGGAATTGGGAACTACGTTTGACCTGATTCCTCAAAAAGGATACGTAGGCTCCTCACGGCTCGGTCATAGTGTAACAAAAATAAAAATCACCAAGCAAGAAACTGGGGTAGAAGTTGTGTTTGTAATTTTGGGAAGGAAGTTTGATTCCAAGAGTTGTACTGTTTTACCCATCAAAATTATTTTGAACCTTTTGATACCCCTTTTCTTTTAGCCATACACAAAAACCCATATTGATGTCCAAAAAGACCTCTCGATCAGTATCCGAGAAGTGCCAAGTCATGCAAATGGAAGTCGGAAATAACACTCTGATCCCCAGCAGAGAAGAGGATCATAAGCTGGAAATGAATTGATAGCCGAAAGAATCCCCAGCAGAGAGAGTCATATCGGTAACACTCCAATCTCCAGCTGAAAAAATAAAATAAAATGAGAGAGTCTTATCGGTGAAAACCTCCACAGGCACCATAAGGCGACGGTTTGAGAGAAATAAAACGAGAGAGTCTTATCGGTGAAAGCCTTCACAGGCACCATAAGGCGACGGGAGTTGAGGAAAATGAGAGAGTCTTATTAGTGAAAACCCCTCGAAGGGCACTATGAGGCGACAAGAGATCAAAAGAGGCAAACAAGATAAGATTGACGGAAAGGATCCGTCGAGGCGTCAAGCAGTGCAAAGATGTTGAGTCGACAAAAGAATTGGGCGCTTACATATCCCCAACAAAGTAAGGCCATCAGAAAGATCGATTGATATAAATAGACTGGGTTGGTTAATCCAAAATGCACGACGTGATCATTGGGATCGGTTGTACCATTCAGATAAGCTTTTTTCTTTTTCTTCTCCCCAACATTTTCCAGAAAACTATTCTTCTCTTACTTTCTTGAATTCATCATTTTTTGTTTTTAAAGACTTTATCTCCCCAGCAGTTTGTTTTGAAAAGGATTTTCAGAGCTTATTACCAGTTGCCAAGATGGTGCAAAAACACAATGTGGATAGGACGGGCCAAAGATAATGCAATGGAACGAGAAAGACGTTCGTTGCAAGACCAAACGATGGATTGGTCTAGGATTTCAGGGAGAGTATGGAGAAAAGTGGGAAGCAACAATTGGTGAATAAAGAATTGTCAAGAAATAAGAGCATCCCTGGCAGATTATCGACCAAGTTCCAAGAGAGTCCGACAACACGGAGCAGGGAAAGAAGAGGGGGAAAACCATCCCCAGCAGGAATATGATCGCCAGCAGGAATATCATCCCCAACAAATAATCTCATCCCCAGCTAGCTTTGGTGATGTAATGGAACACAAAGCTGGGAAAGGAGAAAGAGAAAACCATCCCCCAGCAGGAGTGGCACGACCATTCACCACGTTTTAAACTAACAAAATTTTTTTTTTGATTTGAAGCAGGGACAAGAAATGTTATAGATGATGAAAAGACATCATGATACAAGAAAGATTGTCAAACTGGGGCAGAAAATTTTCTTTCATTTTGAAAATTTTCTAGAAGTCCGGTACCCACTTGGGGAAGAAGCAAGATAACACAAGTTTGGGGAAAAATGGTATCCCCAGCAGTTTTCGGAAGAAGACCAAACAAGTTTTAAAGGAAGCAATTTCGGAAGAAAGATAACGCGAGGCTTAAGGGAAGTAGTTCCAGTGGAAGGAAAGCACCAGCTTTAAGGGAAGTAGTCTTCGAAGGAGGAAAATAACGTATTTTTAATGAAACACCGGTGTTATCCCCAACAGTGGCATGAAACACCAGTTTTGAGGGAAGTAGTTCTGAAAGAAGATAATTTCAAGTTAGAAGGAAAATGGTTCAGGAGGCAGGAAGGAACAACAGCAATAAAATGCATTTTTAAGAAGTAGTTGAAGTCAGGAGCCCGCCTGGAGAATGGAGGTATTATATTTTAAGAAATAGTTGAAGTCAGGAGCCCACCTGGAGAATGGAGGTATTATATTTTTAAGAAGTAGTTGAAGTCAGGAGCCCGCCTGGAGAATGGAAGTATTATATTTTTAAGAAGTAGTTGAAGTCAGGAGCCCGCCTGAAGAATAGAGGTGTTATTTTTTTAAGTTGTAGTCGAAGTCAGGAGCCCGCCTGGAGAATAGATGTGATATATTTTTAAGAAGTTGTTGAAGTCAGGAGCCCGCCTGGAAAATGGAGGTGTTATGTTTTTAAGAAATAGTCGAAGTCAAGAGCCCTCCTGAAAATGGAAGTGTTATATTTTTAAGAAGTTGTTGAAGTCAAGAGCCCGCCTGGAGAATGGAGGTGTTATATTTTAAGAAATAGTCGAAGTCAGGAGCCCGCCTGAAAAATGGAGGTGTTATATTTTGAGTTGTAGTCGAAGTCAGGAGCCCGCCTGGAGAATAGAGGTGTTATATTTTTAAGAAGTTGTTGAAGTCAGGAGCCCGCTTGGAGAATGGACGTGTTATGTTTTTAAGAAATAGTCGAAGTTAGGAGCCCGCCTGAAAAATGGAGATGTTATATTTTTAAGAAGTTGTTGAAGTCAGGAGCCCGCCTGGAGAATGGAGGTGTTATGTTTTAAGAAATAGTCGAAGTCAGGAGCCCGACTGAAAAATGGAGGTGTTATATTTTGAGTTGTAGTCGAAGTCAGGAGCCCGCTTGGAGAATAGAGGTGTTATATTTTTACGAAGTTGTTGAAGACAGGAGCCCGCCTGGAGAATGGAGGTGTTATGTTTTTAAGAAATAGACGAAGTCAGGAGCCCGCTTGAAAAATGGAGGTGTTATATTTTTAAGAAGTTGTTGAAGTCAGGAGCCCGCCTGGAGAATGGAGGTGTTATGTTTTAAGAAATAGTCGAAGTCAGGAGACCGCCTGAAAAATAGAGGTGTTATATTTTGAGTTGTAGTCGAAGTCAGGAGCCCGCCTGGAGAATAGAGGTGTTATATTTTTAAGAAGTTGTTGAAGTCAGGAGCCCGCTTGGAGAATGGAAGTGTTATGTTTTTAAGAAATTGTTGAGGTCAGGAGCCCGCCCGGAGAATGAAAGTGTTATATTCTGGAGAAATAGTTGTTGTTGAAGTCAGGAGCCCGCCTGGAGAATGGAGGCTGCATTATCTTTAAATTGATGTTGAAGTCAGGAGCCCGCCCGGAGAATGGAGGCCGTATTATCTTTTAAAGTCAAGTTGGAGTCAGGAGCCCGCCTGTAGAACAGAGGAATAAATTTCAAGTTTGAAGTCAGGAGCCCGCCTGTAGAACAGAGGACTACACTCAATATCAAGTCAGAAGTCAGTAAAGTGGAGGGTTACAACAAAATATCCCCAACATAAATTCCGCTGCAGAAATCAGAAAGAAGACTACAAGAGCAAGTCGAAGATAGATAAGATTTTGTAATTCCTAGTTTAAGTCAAGCTTCTTGTTTTCTTTTGGCACGGTGTAATAAGGAGATCGAAAAGCAGTAGTAACAGCATGCAACAGTAGTAACAGCAACATTGCAGTCTCTTGGTAGTCCCAGCTACCCAAAACTTCCCGAACTACATTAACCTGATTCCCTTTTAGCCAGGGATATGTAGGAAACCTTTGAAGCAAAGGTTCGGTTAAGCCTTTCAAAAATGCTTCACACGGAGTAGTCGAACGGGCAAAAATAGCTCGTATCCGCTCACTTTATCTTTGCACGGAAACTCTTCGTGTTTCCGGACAAAGAGGGGCAGCTGTGAGCACGTGATTTTTGCTTTACAAAGAACTACTCCAAAAGAAATCAAGATAAAATAATTTTTCCTTTATACGAAATTTTGAGAGTTTTTTTTGTGGCATGTTGTTAATTATCTGTATTTGTCTGTGCATGTTTGTTTTCATTTTATTAAAGAAAAAATACAAAATATATCTTGCATGCACATTTAGGATTTAATTTTGCAATTAGGAATTAATTGAACCATTTTTGGTTTTTAAAAGAGCGAAAATCACAAAATATGTATTGTAGTCCAATTGTGTGATTTTGTTTGTAATTGATGTTTAATTGTGTTAATAGTTGTAATAGAAGTTAATTTGTGTTTTTAACAAGTTAATTTAAGTTCTATAATTTAATTTAAGATTTTTTGGAATTTAATTTTTGGTAATTAGGAATTAAAAAGAAGTTAAAAGAAAAGGAAGAAGTGAAAAATTCAAAGAAATCGGAACTGGGCCGTTTTATTTTGACCAAAACCAGGCCCAAATTTCACCCATGTACCCGGTCCAATTGATCTGGAAAAACGATCTCTCAAACGACGTCGTTTCTGTCACGCTCAATCTGGACCGGTGATTTGTTTTGATCGAACGGTCCAGACCACTCCTCCCATAACCCGTTTTTGACCCAACCCGGACCGCCCCAGTACTACTCCAAACGACACCATGCCTATTAGTAAAATGATCCAACGGCCAAGATCAAACGCCCCCTCCCGTATATAACCCTAATCCCTTACCCCACGCCCTAAACCAAACCCCCCCTCACCCCATCGTCTCTCTCAAGCTCAGAGACGGACCAAACCCAAACCCTAGCTGCCATTGTTACACCTCCACCTGAAACCCGGCGGCAACAATGCCGCCGGTCACCAAATTAACAACCCTAAGCCATCTGACCACCCTCGTTACGGATCCGTTAACCGTTTACCTCGAATCAACTTCCAGCTTCTTGAATCTTCAATCGAAGATTCGAGCAGAACCTAAACCTACCCCAACCAGTCCCAAACTCACACTACGACACCCCCTGACCTCCCTCATGCCCAAAATACCTTTGGCCTGGTTCGAATCAGACCAGAACCATTCGAACCCTAAATGGAACCAAGAACCCTAGAAAACCAAAGGTTGAAATCTATCCAAATTAAAGGATGATTTGGGGTCTAATCGACCTTAGTTGAGAACAGTCGATTAAGGTCCGTTCGACCTCAAAGAGTTAGAGTCTGAGTTCGAATCAGGGTCGTCCAGTTTCCGAGTTCTTGAGGTATTTTTCCTTTCCTGTTTGTTCCATTTTGTGTTTGTTTATATCTGTTTATTTGTATAGTGTAGTTTTATTGATTTTTCAATTTTTTGTTGATTGATTCTGTCCTTCTTCAAAGACCTTTTATTTGGTCGAACTTTTTCTGGTCATGATCGAGTATATAATAAACTATATAATCGATTCGAATGAGCTCCGTCGACTAGTTAAGTTTCATTATAAATCCATGTTTCTATCAATATGACTCGAATCACCTCTGTGCCTGTTCAATTTTGATTATTTTCTACTGATTGTATGTGTTGTAATTCGTGTAGTCGATTGGATAAGTGTCGTCGATTAGTTTTACATGCTTGAATGTTAGAATAACCTGATAATAATTTGATTCATATTGCTTCTATTCTGATTGAATCATTGTTTGAATTTGGTTGTGAATTGGTTATAGTTGTAGTACTTTAGTGATCAGTTAGAAATCAGTTGTTAAGGTTATAACTTATAGAGTTCTACCATCAGATTAAGAGGTTTAGGGCAGGGCAGTAATGTCAGGGACTTCAGGAGGGTATTTTGGGATTGAAATTGGTTTAAGTTGAATGTTCTGACAGTAGGGTACTAAAGTACCATTAAACTAATGAATTGTTTAAATGCTAATGGGGAACAAAACATAATGGTGGGGGAAGGTTGAAAGGAAATGGATTAAGAGCTGGAAAGGGGCTGAGATTTGGGTATAAATAGGGGTCTGGACAGAATTAGTGGGGGCTGGTTTTTTAGAGAAGAAAAAATCAGTTTTCTTTCAGTTTTTTCAGAGAGTCTAGGCTGGATTTTGACATCAGAAATTCAGAGTTTAAGAGTGAAATACAAGCTGAGTTTTTACCCTAAAGAGTTCAATAGGTTGAGAGCTAAATACTGAAAAAGTGAGGTCTTCTTTACTACTGAAAATCAGAATCAGTTTGTTACTGTTTAATTGAGATTCTGAATGTCTTTATGTGAGAATCTGAAGAACAGAAATCAGAAAATCTACTCTCTTATCCCATTTCTGAATACATTCTGTTCATGTCTGTCAATTGCTTGGTATTTTCTAGTTTCACTCCTGAGTTTTTGGACTGTTGGTGCTAGGTGTTATTTCTGCTGTGTGTTCTGGGCTGAACTGGTTGTGTTCGTGGCTGTTTGAACGCCAAATCTGCTGTTATGCCTGCTGTTTGCTACTACTGACTGCTCTTTCTTCATTGTTGTAAATCCCAGGTACACGTCTTAATATTGCCTTGATGTAGCTGTTGAAATAGAAATGAGATCAGCATGTTCATGTTCTCTATGTGTCGTACACTGATGGCTAGATAAATGTTAGTTAGTGTGTATATTGTTTGAGGCAAATAAGATTTGATGTGTAATAATCTAGACTTTGAACGATATTGGACTGTTAAATTTGAATTAGAATTTGTTCATTCTGAATAGTAGTTTTAGTGTAGTGTATCTTGAATTCATGTGATAATTATTTATTACAGCCTAAAATTGGCTTTGAAATCAGAATGTAGATCATGATAATGTTAAAATCGGGCCTAGCAATTGATTTAGTAAGTGCAACACTTTAGTTTTGACACCAGTGATTTGAGCTTAAGATCAGGGAATAGGCACTTAAATTGGTGAAGTGTGTTTGATAGCTCAACTCAGTCGTTAATCACTCCATTGCCTTCGGAATATTGTGGTAATACATTAGTTAGGCATAACCCAAGCTTAAAATTGGAATCAAAATGATCAGTGTTTGCTAATTTGAGTAGGTGTACCTTGTTCTTACTTATTACAAATTATAGAGGGCACATGGAATAGCTTGAAGCAACTTCAGTAGTATTCGTTTTAATTGAATTAAGCTTGCTTGGTACAAAGATCAAGGCCTAGCGGCCTGTTTCCGGCAGTTTGAGCTTCAGCTCCTATGATGCGGGCCCAGGCCCAGTTTTAATTCCCTTCACGTTTGGACCTGGGCCAAGGTCTGCGACTGGCCAGTTCTGGGGTACAAACCTAGATGTAATCTCTCTTTGTTGGGCTAATCGTGGAGCCCGATGGCTAGACTGTGGTGCAGAATTATCATTTGGTCCAGTAACAAATTAATTAGGACTTTTTCTTTTATTATTAGAGACAAATAGAAATAGCAAATCATAGTCGCTTTTAGGTTTGCCTTTTAAATAATAAATGAGACGAGCCTCGCCGAACAAAAAATACATAAATTGCGGGGCCCTTAATAAATGGTTAAAAATGAGACATTTAGAATTCGGGAGGGGCCGCTTAGTGAGTTTCATGGCCCTCCCCAAAGATAACAACGCGCAAGTCATTTTAGACGCGCTTTTAATAATTTACTTTCTTAAACTCGGGTGCACATTTATGTGACCCAAATCCAAATCTCAACGGAGTCGAAATGTGTCAATAAAGCACCGGTGCATTGATGTGACGTGGTTCGAGATGTGTTTTCACGATGTTGCAATTCTCGTTTAAAATAATAGTAATAAAAGCGGTAAAAGAGTAAAAATCTGCATATAGGTTCAGCATGTATAAAATTAGATAAATAAGCCGAATATGACAGTTGAGCGACCGTGCCAGAACCACGGAACTCGGGAATGCCTAACACCTTCTCCCGAGTTAACAGAATTCCTTATCTGGATTTCTGGTTCGCGGACTATAATACAGAGTCAATATTCTCCTCGATTCGGGATTCAACCGGTAACTTGGGACACCATAAATCTCCCAAGTGGCGACTCTGAATTAAACAACAAATCCCGTTTCGATTGTCCTTTAATTGGAAAAACTCCCTCTGTGCCCATGCGGGCGCGAGCCAAAAGGAGGTGTGACAAGTATTTGAAGAATGGAAAACTTCCCTCAGATCCAAAGGAATCGAGGGCCCTACGCACGAAGGCAGCCCGATTTAGCTTGTCCGAAGATGGAACCTTACTCAGAAGGATGTTCGACGGTCCGCTAGCAATATGTCTAGGACCGAGAGATATCGAGTATGTTTTGATGGAAGTCCACGAAGGCACATGCGGGAACCACTCAGATGTTGAATAACTGGTTTGAAAGGTAATCAGAGTCGGATGCTACTAGGTTGATATTAATGCGAAGCAGTTTGTGAAAAAATGTGATAAATGTCAAAGACATGCTCCGATGATTCATCAACTCAGGGAGCTGCTGCATTCAATTTTATCCTCATGGCCGTTCATGAAGTGGGGAATGGACATCGTCGGCCCTCTTCCATCGGAACCAGTTAAAGCTCAATTTGTTTTATTTATGACTGAATATTTCTTTAAATGGGTTAAAGCACAGGCCTACCAGAAGGTCAGAGAGAAAGAAGTCATCGACTTCATTTGGGACCGCATCGTATGTCGATTCGGAATACCATCCGAAATTGCATATGACAACGGAAAATAATTTATCGGCAGCAAGGTGACCAAATTTCTTAAAGGTCTTAAGATTAAAAGGATCTTATCAACACCTTATCACCCTAGTGGAAATGGGTAGACTGAATCGACCAACAAAACCATAATACAAAACCTCAATAATGGTTAACCGATGCTCAAGGAAAATGGAGAGAAATCTTGCCCGAAGTCCGGGCGTATCGCACAACTTCGAAGTCAAGTACCGGGGCAACCCCATTCTCTTTTGTTTAAGCTTTAATACCGATCGAAATCGAGGAGCCAAGCATCAGATTCCGATATGCGATGAAGGAGCCGAATGACGAGGCCATGAATACGAGCCTAGAGATATTAGATGAACGATATGAAGCTGCCTTTGTTCGATTGACCGGCAACAGATTGAAAGGTATTACATCTGAAGAGCCAACCTTCGATATTTTAATGTCGAGGAGTTGGTACAGAGGAAGGTTACGTTAAACACACGAGATCCAAATAAAGAGAAATTGGGTCCGAACTGGAAAGGGCCGTACCAGATTCTCAAGATCACGGGAAAAGGATCTTACAAGATTGGAACGATGGATGGAGAACAACTATCGAACAATTGGAAAATAACTCATCTCAAACGGTATTACTATTGAGGTATGACTGTAGCAATCCCTTTGGGAGGGTGCTACATAGGAAGCAAATCTAATTTACTACTTATAAAATATTAAAAAAGTATTAGTTAAAAAATATTCAGAATAATTTAGTAGCGGAAATAGGCCCATGCGAAAAGGTTCAAAGTGCAATATTTTTTTTTGAAAATACACTTCATAATTTTATTTTAAATGAAATACAATGTCAAATATCAACATAAGGTGATATAACCCTTCTTGAACAATCAACAGATTAAAGCAACTTTCTAACAAACTTATACTTTCATTCAACATCATTGCAAGTTTGTATTGTACATAAATTTCAAACTATCGGGGTATATAAAAGAAAACTAGTTTTCTCCTTTGTACATATTTACAAGACAAAGTGTAAATTCAGCATATTACAAGACTTGAGTTATTAACACACATTAAAACAGCAAAACAAATTACCAAATTTAAGTTACAAGATTTTGGTCTTAAAATCCAACAAGCCTCCAAATAACATACATTAATGTGACATATATATTTATATATATATATATATATATATATCATGTACATGTCCCAAAACTATGCAAAACCAAGGTGCATATGCAAATGTAATCTCCATAAGTTCTCTCAAAAGACTACTTCATAATGGTCATCTTCAGATTTTATCCGTACATTACCAACGATAGAAAACAACTATCGCTAAGCATAAAGCTTAGTGGCATATAAACTTTGGGCTTGGAGTCATTAAATTTTCCAATTCCCCTTTTTATTCATAGTTAGCTCAATTTAATATAACTTAAAATAAGTAAACAAATATATCAAACATATCAAATATCAAACTTTGAAGTGTTTCCAAATATCAATAACAATATTCAAGAGTCGAGAAAGCGTATACTATCGATCCAAGAGAGTTTACCAAATATTTATTTTTCGCCCAATATGTACGTCATGTCATCACACTAAGCATAATCAAATATCAAGATGGACCGAAGCCCCAAATCAAGTAGGGTCAAAATCCAATAGTCAAGAGAATCAAGAACCATATGAAAAATGGCTTCCTAGTGCGTACTTAACACGAACAAGTTCCATAATTTAAGACGAATTACAAATCCAAAGTCAAGATGGCAAAAGATCCAAATCAAGAGGCATGCCAAGATGAGTGACAAAGTCACTGCCACAAGAAGGACAAAGTCCCAAAAAGAATGCAAAATGATCAAACAATCCGTACGAATGGGCGACTTAGCAAATATCTAACAATACTTGATATAATACGAATATAACAATATAAATTGAAGACAAGAAAGATAAATATTAGGTTATTTCAAAATATTCCATCAAGCAAAAAGAGTACAAAGTTTATACACAAACCTTGGTGTTTCACCACAAAACAGTTCAATCACAACTTTGGGACGTTCAAATCATCTACGCCAAAAATAAACCAAATCCGTCCACTTCCTCAAACACTTTCCCTTTGATTTTTCAAGGTTTTATATACCTTAAATACATAATCAAATATCTAAATAAGTTCAGTGATTTAACAAGTCAAACTAAATATGATATTGGTTAAAATTTCCCAAAAATGTTTGAAATAGAAATTCGGGACAGTATCACTATTTCGTGTTGTGGCTCAGTTTTGGATCTGAATAAACAAACTAGACTGTATAGTCTTCATAAAAGTTGTAGATCTATGTCTTAAAGTTTCAGAATATCTTGAATTACCCCCATATCTATTTTGTACCGAAAGTTATGCTAAAATTACTAACAGTAGTACATGGAGTATTTCTAAAACTGAAAACCTGGGCAGCACCTGCCCTGCACTTTCTAATCCCTTTTTGGGTAAATACCAGCAAAACTAGATATCGGTTCCTTCATAAGAGTTATAGATATATGAAATACCCTTCTAGAAAGTCCTGGATCACTTAAATTGGAGCTCTGCACAAAGCAATATGTAGAAAACACTAATATCTATCTAGTGCAAAAACAAGCTTAGAAACTTACCACAAAAGAGAGGAGCAACTTGATCTTCACACAAAAAAACGAATTTTGCTGGTTGATTTAGTAGAAATTTATGGTGGTTTCATAAAGTTTTCAGAGGCTAAGAAGGAGAGAGGGTAGGTGGTTTTGTTTCTTTGTCTTGCAAGAATGAAACAAGAGAGAAAGATATGGAAAGGCAAATCTTCCAAAGTTATATCTAAACTTTGGATAAGTATGAAAAATGTGGCTGCCCAAATTATTAATATCTTTAAATAAATACAAAAGGTTGGCAGCCCAAAAACTTAATTATATAATGTATTAAATAACAATTCATCAAAATAATATTAAGTGTTACACATATCAACACCATGGAGCTTCTTTGTCAATATTAACAAAACCTAAAGTAAGAAATTTTCAAATATTATCAATTTCACGTTTAGGAAGTGCAAAGTAAAATATCTCCTCGTTATAAAAATGCTCAATCAAGAATGCAAATATTATTAAAATTTTGAGGTGTTACAATGATCCCATTTCAATTCTTTCTATTTTTTGACTAACACTTGCAGGTTATCGACAAGGAGCAGCACGAAGCCTTTAGGTCTGAAAGCACGCGTTGTACTCTTTTTTCCGTGAACCGTTTTTGTCCCAATTGAATTTTTTTGGAAAGGTTTTTAATGAGGAAATAATGGATCGTGCTAATTTAGAATTGAAGGCCGATCACAGATCAGTATCAAACACTGTGTTTATAGTATCCGAGATTTCTCTACAATCAACCTCGAATGCTGGGGGGGTTATCCTCGAATATTGAATTGTTCTAGCAACGAACTTATTTCGAAATGAAGGGGTCTCAATATATAGGATAAATTGTAAGGGACAAGGGTCAAAACGAACCGTGCCCACATAGATTGCTCGATCCCTGACATAAAATATGTGCGCATATGTGACTATTTTTGACAAGAATAAAGAGAAGTACTTTTCTTGCAACTATCTAGTGTCTTTGAAAAATTTCCACTTTACAACCCCATACTATCAATCTATTATGGAAACAAGCCCAAGGGCCGATTGTAACCAGAGTTCGGATAATCAATCCCACACTCGGGGACTGCCATCCATAAAATAAACTCGAACAGATTGAACTATTGAACATCGAGGGCATAAAACCTCTTAGGCAACTCTCAAATTTTTAAAGGCCACGGCCATACCCATTCGGGGACTGTTATCTTAGGCAAGACTGGATAACTTGGGGAAACGAGCCCATTGGACTACACCCGAACTAAAAGGCTACAGCCAATTTAACACGGTCCAGAGACGTCCGAAATCCGTAACAAATATAGGCCTTCGAAAAAAGAAAAAATTCTTTCACAACCATTTCTAAAGTCTACCCTCGGCAGAATCTTAAACTTAGGATATTTATCGAAAAAAACTTCCGTAACACCGAACCCCGATAACGCCTTAATCTAGAAGAGAAATAAAGGCATGGTTTGTTCGAACCCTCGAACATAACCTTATTATTTTGTGCCAAGGCACTCCAACTTTTGTGAATACAAGCAATAAAACAAAGGAAAAATTTTAGAGCCAAAAAGGGTAGAAAGCCTTATATATGTGTAAGCACGTGATTTTTGCTTCACGAAATTTACTCCAAAAAGGAAAATCAAAAATATATGCATGTGTGTTTTTGCCATTGAGTGATTTTATTTAATGTTAATTATTATAGGTGTTAAAATAATGTGTATAAATTTATTTTTTGATTTATTTAGGAGTTTTTGTTTAAATTTTGTCAATTAAAGTAGAAAAGAAAAAGAAAAAATGAGGATACTTGGTTTGGGCCCAGAAATTAAAACAACAGGCCCAAACCAGCTGCATGTATCCAGTCCAAACCCAGGCTGCCCAGGCACGACCCCAAAACGACGCCGTATCAGCGTCCCTATTTTGAGCCATTGATTTGATTCAAATGAACGGTCCCGATTGGGCCACTCATTTAACCCAAACGATGCCGTTTCAGGCGAGTTGATCTGAGCCGTCCAACCCCATTGATCCAACGGATCCAGGCCTTCCCCTTGACCCGTTCCTTTAACCCGATCCATTCCCCTACCCGGTCTCACCCACCATCACACCCAAACGACGTCGTCCCTTTTGAACGAATAGATCCTGGCCATCGATCTCACTTGATCCAACGGCCAGGATCTAAACCCTTAATCCGTATATAAACCTAATCCTTTTACCCCGCCCCCTATCCAAGCCCCCACCATGTTCCTTCGTCTCCCCCCAAAAGCAAACCCAAACACCCCAAACCCTAGCAGCCACCATAGCTCCCCTTTCACCTGAACCCGGCGGCAACAACGCCGATGACCACCAGACTAATACCCTTAAGACACAAGACCACCCTCAACCCCGATCTGGTAATGGTTTGGCTCGAATCTTCCCGGAACGTCTCGAATAATCATTCGAAGGTTTGAGCCAAAACCCTAAGTCACCGGATGAGTCCCAAATTCACCCTAGTCACTCCCCTAACATCCCTCATACCCTAATCAACTTTGGTTCCGGTCGAATATAAGTGGAACTCTTCGAACCCCAAATCTGAGCTCAAGAACCCTAAAAGCCAAGCCTGGTTCGTTTTGATGTAAGTTTCCGGTGTAATCTTCTTTTCTTTCCTTTTGTTTATATGTTATGCATATGTTCGTAGATTTGTTCCAGATTTTTGATTATTTTTCTGTCAATCCCCCCCCCCATCTTCAAAGACCCTTTTTTTTGGTCGATTGTTCTTCTGTTTGTTGTTAAATACGTATGGTGAGATACATGTTCGATTAGATTATTCGTAGAATATATAATTCATATAGCCTCCCAATGTTGTGCAAAGTTGTCTGAAGCCATTTGGGACCCTGTTCGTGTTATTTAATTAATCGACTGATTATTCCATGTTATAATTAGTATAGTCGATTTGATAAACGTCGTCGATTAGTTTTCTATGACTGAATGTTCAAATATTCTGATAACTTCACATGATTCATTGAACCATTGTTGTTAATTGGATGCTTGACATTATTTGAAAATGGTTTGTAACTGCAATACAAACAATTAAAATTCAATCTAGGGCAGCTTGAAATTGAACTTTCAGAAGTTCAAATTTCCTGCTGTTGAAGCAGGGCAAGACAGTGATAACCAGGGGATAACAGGGGTAATTTGCGGGTGTGAAAAGAACAGAAAAGGTTAGTTTAAGTGAGCTGACAATAGGGTACTGAAATAGGATTAAACTAATGTAATAGTGGGGAACCAAACTTGGTAGCATGGGGCTGATTAAATAAAAAGGGGCTGCCCATACCTTTGGGCAGAAAAACACATGCTAGAAGGCTGTCAAATAGATGGGCATGGGGTATCCTTTGATTAGTTAAAAGGAGTTATGGGCAGGAAAGAAATGAGGAGATCAAGGCAGCCTGGTGCTTGCCATTTCTGCCTATAAATAGGACTGTTTAGGACAAAGAAAGGGGTTCGAAAAAATAGCTGAAGGTTCTGGAAAAAAAAGAAGAGTGTTAAGGTTTGCATTTTTAGGTTAAGCTTTACATAAAAGAGCCTTAACTTGTTTTTGCTCTTGAGTGTGTAACAAAAATCAGAAATCACTACTTCTCGTACTAGTCTGTGTACTGTTGGCACTGCTGGATTTTCAGTTTGGTAGTGTCCAGTTCTTTGTTGGCTGAATATTGTTCCATCAGTCTACTCCGGGAATACTGTTTTGGTTTTAAGCAACTGTCGCAACTGGTTATTCTTATTGATTTCTTTGGGCTGTTGCTGTTTGGTTTTCTGGAATCGCTGTCGGGTTTTCTCTTAAATTGCTGTTGAGCTTTGGTCTGTTTTTCTTGGACTGTCTCTTTTACTGTTACTGGTTTGGGGTTGTTCGACTGAGTGTGCTGCTGTTTATCTGTTGTTGTTGTGGTGTTGCATACTGCTTTGCTGATCATTCCCTTTCTTCTTTTGCTTTCCTATACTAGGTACACGACAGATACACTGTCAATGTAACTTGAAAGTTGAGCATGAATACAGAAGAGAGGAGTTGAAGTTGTTTATTTTCATACGTAGCCTGTATATTGAACATTATATGGTGTATAATAGCTTACATTTTTGCTTGGATAGTGGAGGTAGCCCTCCTACATAATGAATGTCGATGTATGGCAACTTGATATCATATTGTGTATATAGGCTGGTAGATAAAAGGATTGACAGTGTAGATAGGCTATACCTTAGACTTTAGCTATGTTTGTGATTAGCATATCCTTTAATGCATGTTAAGTATGAAACTATCCATTGTTAGTTAATCTCATTTCCTTTGATAAGCTGCCTCATTATAACTGGCAAACCATACCTTTTGGAACAAATAGCACAAATCTACATTTCAACCTTACGAATATCAAGCCCAAATCGAACGAACTAAACAGGCCTTCATCGGAAAAGCAGTGGCCCAGGTCCAGCCAATACTGTGTGGGATGGGTTTGGGCCCATAATATCCAGACGGCTGCCCATGTACGCGGTCGGGTTTCAGATTTTGCGAAAGTATTCGGATCCCCGCTATAAATAACCTGCAAGCATGTAACTAAGTAGGATCATTTTTGCTTTCATTAGTAGAGACAAACGTAACAAGAAACGTAGCCACTATAGGATATCCTTTAAAAAATAAAAATGAGACGAGCCTCGACAAACAAAAAATGCACAAGCTGCGGGGCCCTCTAAATGTATATATTAAAATACTTAGAACTCGGGATAGGCCGTTTAGCGAATTTTACGGCCTTCCCCAAAATAACAATACGCTAGTTGCTTTAGGCGCGCCTTTAATAATTTATTTCCCTTAATTCGGGTGCACATTTGTGTGACCCAAATCCAAATCTCAATGGAACCGAAATGTGTCTTTAATCACGGGTACATTGATTGTGACGTGGTCTGAGATGAACTTCCATGACGTTGCAAATCTTTTTTTTTTTAAATAAGGTATGAGACGAGCCTCGCCACATAAAACGCACAGATTGTGGGGCCCTCACAAAATGAACGTGTCAATTACTTAGAACTCGGGATAGGCCGCTTAGCGAACTCCACGGCCTTACCCAAAATAATAATACGCTAATCGTTTTAGGCGCGCATTTTAATAAATCTTACCTTCTTAAACTCGGGTGCACATTTATGTGACCCAAATCCAAATCTCAACGGAGTCAAAGTGTGTCGACGACCACGGGTACATTGATTGTAATGCGGTTCGAGATACATTTTCACAACGTTGCAACTCTTGATAAAAATAACAGTAAATGATAAAAGCGGTTAAAAGTTAAATTTCGCACATAGGTTCAACATGTATTAAATCAGATAATCAAACCAAATATGACAGTTGAGCGACCGCGCTAGAACCACGGAACTCGGGAATGCCTAACACCTTCTCCCGGGTTAACAGAATTCCTTATCCGGATTTCTGGTACGCAGACTGTAATATGGAGTCATTCTTTTCCTTGATTCGGGATTAAAATTGGTGACTTGGGACAACCTATCTCCCAAGTGGCGACTCTGAAATAAATAAACAAATCCCGTTTCGATTGTCCTTTAATTGGAAAAAACTCTCTTGTCCCCTCGCGGGTGCGGAAAAAGGAGGTGTGACAGCTCTGGCGACTCTGCTGGGGATCATGACCCAAAACCGCTGGTTCAGGGTTAAGAATTCGAGCTTAGAATAATTGTTATTATTTGGCTTTATTTATTATTTGATTTTATTATATGTTTTAGCCTAAATGTGCAAGATGTTGCTCTTACCGCTTTGATATTACTTGGACTGTATATATAAACTGTGCCGAAACCCCTCTCTTCTCTCTCTTGAGAAGTGCACGTTGGTCGTGACTTCTTTCTGTTAGTGTCATATACCAAAATAGAACGAGGATTCGGGAGTTGCAAAACCGGATGGCCTTTTGGTTACAGGTACACAGCTCCCATCCTCGGCTCGAGTTGTCCGCTCGGGTAAGCCAGGTCTAGAACAAACACCTAGGTTTTAAAAACTTAGTATAACAGAGACTCATGCCGGATCCCTAGTAGGAACGCTTATTTGCATCATGTGCATTTGACTTTGGGGACTCAACACAGGGGTTGAGTCCGTCTAGGACTAGCAACCTGAAAAGAAAAGATCATCCTGCTACATCCTGTTTGCTTTATGCATTTACTTGTTTCAGACTTGCATGCTGACCGGCTTTTTGAATATCAGGAATGTTGTGAAATTGGAAAAGAAAAAGAAAAAAAGAGAAATAGCGGTTAGGGAATTAATTGTTTATATTTTGCCCAAATACTGTCGAAACTCTGCCGAAATTTTGAGAAAATGAAAAACGTGTCTTATTAGTTTGTTTTATTAAAAGCAAAGGAAAAATAGAAAAAAAAGTAGTCTTATTTTCAAATAGAAAAGGAAAAATAGTCTGTCATGAGAAATATATTATTTCCAAAATTCGGTTTATGTTCTCTGCCCGAACTACGCCAGTTTGATTCTCGCAGGGTGTGAGATACGTAGGCAACCCCCATCGGGCCCAACTTACTTTTTCAAAATAATCCAAAAGAACAAAAGTTTTGAAATAGTCAAGGTGACGTTGTTCTTTTCAGAAATAGCCAAATGTCGTTTTTTAAGGAAAGAAAGGTGTGTCGATTTTGTATTTGAATCAAATGAGTCTGGATCTTTGCTTAATCGCCCCAATAAACATGCAGAATGAGCACAAGTCCAAGTTTGCCAGTAACAGTTAGGAGAAAAATCCCTTTGGAGCTGCGATTGTGGTGGGAGGATTTGGAAAAGTCAGAGCAAGGCAAAATCAAACTGCATCTGGGAGGTCTGACTAGTTTGTTGAAGGTCAGGCCCAGATGCGACATCATAAAGGCTTTGGTTACATTTTGGGACCCGGCCCACAACGTATTCCGCTTCTCGGATTTTGAACTCACCCCAACCGTAGAAGAAGTAGCAGGTTACATGGACGTTACTGAAGGTTTAAGACACAAATATCTGATCGCTCCAAGAGCTGTGAATTCACACAAATTCATGGATCTACTGAAAATAAGCAAGGGAGTCCCATACACTGAATTGGATAGGGGTTTTTCTACCTTGCAATTCACATACCATAGGTACGGGCATATAGGAGGATTCAATGATCCGGAAAGTGGTGTTTGCAACAGAGGGAATCTGGAAAAGTGGAGTGAACATAGGCGGTTCGCTTTCATGGTAGCATTCTTGGGCATTGTGGTGTTTCCCCGGAAAGATAGAAATATCGATCTGAAGGTGGCTGGAATCGTCAAGGTCCTGATTACCAATGATAAAAGCATTTTTGCTCCTATGATAGTGTCGGAGATATACCGAGCCCTCACAGCTTGTAAAGCCGGGGCAGATTTCTTCGAAGGGTGCAATTTGTTATTGCAGATGTGGATGATCGAACACTTATGTCGTCATCCTCAGTGTATGCGCTACATGTCTACAAACGAGGACTGCATCGAAGGTTATAACCTAAGGGTTTCAGGTCTCAGATTACCAGAAGGGTTTGAAGAATGGATATCCTATCTCCGTGCCATCACCGCAAAACAAATAAATTGGACATTGAGTTGGCTTCCTGTGGAAGAAATTGTGTATATGCCCGCCACTGGTCCTCATTTCCTCTTAATAGGACTCAGAGGTATTCAGCCTTATGCCCCTTACAGGGTGATGAGACAATTAGGAAGGTGTCAGGTGGTACACCCGGACTAAGATCTCAGTATTTATACAGTCGAGGTCAGCAATGACGGCCAATTTCCTGAAAAGACAGTTCGTTGCATATGGAGTGAATGCCAGTACTTGACGGTGAATACTCGAGTAGGTGACGTGTCTAGAGGTGAAGTCTCACCGGCCTATCTCGCTTGGCATAATAAGAAGAACACTGCGAGAGACGAACCAGAGCGGCCAACCAAAAGGCCTCACCTCCAAGATTTTGTTGAGTCATCGCAAGAACAATGGGGCTAGCTTGCAAAAGAAGAAGGCTACCGGGCTGAAATCGGGAAGTTAAAGCAACAAGTTGAAAGGCTTATATTTGAGAACAACGTGCAAGTCGCCTCCGAGCGGGGTGAAAAGAACAAGTTAGCCCAAGAGAACCAGACACTAAAGTCCCGCATTCACCAAGCCGGTAAGAGTAACCTTGACCGACAGAAACGTCGCTCTGACGAAAGATTGATAGCAGATTTGAGAAATCAGGTCAGCCAAAGCCGAGAAGAATTAGAACAGTCAGAAGCTTGCATAGCAAGGATGAAGGTCAGATGGGCAAAAGGCACAATGGCCCGGAGGCAGCGTCTGCAACAAGTCATAAGGGATTATGAAATGAGCATCGGGATATTAAGGAAAACGAACTCCACGCTTCAGGAGCGGATCTTCAAACAAGCACGAGATGCCCAAGCCGACAGAAGGCGCTGTTACGATGCAATGACCAGAATGGAAAGGCAAATGGAGATGTTCCAGGACCAACTTGCCGACAATGCTCAAGCACTGGGATTAAAGAACCGACAAATAAGGCAATTGTCCGTTGAAAGGGACAACATTCGAGGAAGGATCGACGAGATTGGGCACTACATCTACATGAGATGCCTAGCATGTGAGCAAATACCTCGGAAAACCCTCCTTGTTTCCATCATGGGCTGCGTCCACCGGGTCATGAATGAGTTGAAAAGCGTGCAGAGAGACCTTACACCAAGGGCCGCGGAAAGGCCGAATGATGCCTCGCGGGCCCCTAAGTTGGAAAATTAATCTTTGGTCGAGTCCTGTTTATTTGGCTCTGTTGCTTTCCCATATGTTGTTTTCTTTCTTTTAATCAAGTCAGGTTAAGAACTTTGGAGTCTGTACTATTGTTGTTCCGTGTTTGAAGTAATGCGTAATAGCAAATTTTGATGATGAATTAATTGACTTCGAAAGAATTTTTGTGTGTCTTTACTTTATGGCAGAACTACGCCCGGTCTGATTCGCGCGGGGACATGATACATAGGCAATCCACATAAGATTTGACCGCCATTAATAAAGAAAGAAAAAAAAGAGAGAAGAAAATACAAAAAAAAATAAAATACAGGGTTTCCCAAAGTACTTTAAAAGGACAAATGAGCAAGCTGGGATGACGCATGTTGTTTGAAGTAAAGCATGTTAGAAACGGTTAACTGCCTAGGAGCATTGCATCCTCAATGTATTATCAAATCTGTTAAACTCTAACGCTAACAAAGTTTGTTGTTATCTGAATCCAGACAGTTAGTTGTTAAAACATTCTGGCAACACACCCATACCAAACCAGATCCAAAGGACCGGTAGCAACAAGCATGACTACTTCATAGAATAGTACCGAGGAAGAAAGGCTGTTGAGCCAGTTGTTAAAAGAAGCGATGGAAAAGATAGAAAGGATGGGATTAGAGATGAATGCAATGCAGTTAGCTCTAGCCAAAGCACAAAAGAGCCCTGAGCCACTAGGGCACATGACGGAATACCCTCACTCCGGCCCTTCAACAAGCCTCCCGAATCACCGTTATCATCAGGAGAGAAGCCCCCATGATTCCCAAGCTCCACCACCCCATCAACCTCTCCCAACACCAAATGTTCCCACTTTTGTGAGACCCACATCAGCCACCCTACAAAGATCAACCAGCGAGCCATTGTTTCAGGCTCACGATACGCAGTACTATCCCCCTGAACCCACATTCCATGCCCCCGAACCACATACCTACAATCCGCACTTGGAGGTATCGGCAGAGATTGAAAAGCCGGTTAAAGTCCCAGAACAAGATGAGGTATTGAGGAAGTTCAAAAGCCCGGAGCAGTCCTTCAGGAACCTGCACGGATTGGGCAACCAGGTCAGCGTGTCCTACAAGGATCTATGCCCTTTCCCGGACGTACAACTCCCGGCTGGGTTCAAAGATGCCTAAGTTTGATTTATATGAAGGGCACGGTGACCCCATGGCACATTTGCGGGGTTTCTGTAGCAAAATGAGAGGGGCAGGCGGCAAAGATGAGCTGCTGATAGCTTATTTCGGCCAAAGTCTGAGCGGATCAGCACTAGAATGGTATACCAGGCAGGATTCCAGCAAATGGTACACTTGGGATGATCTGGTGCAGGCTTTCGCAGGTCATTTTCAATACAATCTCGAGATAGTCCCTGACCGTCTCACATTGTTGAGGACCGGAAAGAAGCCCGGGGAAAGTTTTCGCGAGTTCGGGTTCTGCTGGAGGGAGCAAGCGGCCAGAGTTGATCCTCCCATGAGAGAGGGAGAAATGGTGGACTACTTCTTGCAAACACTGGATCCAACCTACTTTGGTCACTTGGTGACGACGGTTGGAAAGTCCTTCAACGAGGTAGTGAAGATAGGGGTCATGATAGAAGAGGGTCTGAGGTCTGACAAAATCCTGAATTACTCGGCACTCAAGGCAACGACCCAGGCTATTCAGAGCGGTACGGGAGGTGCGCTGGGAAGAAGGAAGAAAGAAGAAATTGCCACGATTGAGGCAAGCAATTGGGCCAGGTCTGGCAAACCACAGTACAATCAACCCAGACCTCACAGGCCAAACTACCCATACAGCCCACCACATCACTACTACCCACCTCAAGAACCACATTTCACCGTCCATCAAGCCTAGACATACACCCAACCTCTGGTTCACCCACAATGGCATATGCCATCTCCCCACAATACATACCCAGCTCCACATAATACCTACCCACCACCACAAAACGCCTTTCCTCTACCAAGAGCATACAGGAACCCTCCGGGGGCAGGTTTTCGAGCGAGTCAAGCTGCTAAAAATGATAGGCTGCAGAAACATAGTGCCTCTACTGAGTTGGGAGAGACCTACACCGCCGTATTCCACAAATTGAGACGGTTGGGTTTGGTGAGTCCTGTCGAACCTAGAGAGCAAAACCCCCACCCCAAAATGTGAACGGTCAATAAGCTGTGAGTACTGCTCAGGAATGCTGGGACATGATACTGAAAAATGTTGGAGGCTGAAGCAGGCGATACAAGATCTCATTGATGATAACAAAATCGAGGTCCAAACGCCGGAGGCACCTGACATCAACCAGAACCCACTGCCAGCGTACCACGAAACTCACATGATCGAGTTGGTGTATGAGGGAGAAGAGCTGAGGAAGCCCTCACAGACAGTGATGATGATCCAGGCCGCTCCGAAAGAAGGATCGACCGGTGGAAGAACGGGGGTACAATTGCAGGGAGAAGGCGTCAAGCCAGTAGTGAATTGGGAAAGAGCCCGTCCACCGTAACAAGCAAACCCGAGCCAGACAAGTTGGTAATACCAGGGACTCCACCCACACCTGCAGTTGTGTTGAAAGGGGTATACAGGGAACTGGTCACCATAGAGCCTGTAGTCCAGCTGCCGATGATTGATAGCAAGGCCGTGCCTTGGAAATACGAGAAGGCAGTGGTGATGTACAAAGGAAAACAAGTAGAGGAAGTTAGTTGTGAAGCGCAAGGGCTGACTCGATCAGGACGGTGTTTTGCTCCGGTGGAGCTGAGAAGACCTAACCCAGCTGCAACCAAGAAACCTGTGTCCGAAGAAGAGGCTGAGGAGTTCTTAAGGAAGATGAAAGTGCAGGACTACTCCGTGGTCGAACAACTGAGGAAAACACCGGCCCAGATCTCGCTGCTATCGTTACTAATCCATTCTGAGGAACATCGTTGGGCCCTGATGAAGATATTGAACGAAGCTCATGTGCCCAACGAGATTTCTGTAAACCACCTGGAAACAATTGCCAACAAAATTTTCGAGGTGAACAGGGTAACATTCTCAGATGATGATCTGCCAGTGGAAGGTACGGAGCATAATAAAGCTCTCTACCTAACTGTCAAATGTGAAAATTCGATAGTTACTTGGGCATTGGTGGATAACGGTTTAAGTGCCAATATTTGTCCATTATCCACCCTGAACCAGTTAAAGATCGACCATGGAAGAATCTACAAGAATAGCATTTGCGTCCGAGGATATGACGGAAATGGAACAACCACCGTGGGGGACATTGTACTCGAATTGACCATCGGTCCAGTCCAATTTACCATGGAGTTCCAGGTTTTAGATGCCACAGTATCTAATAACCTTCTGTTAGGACGACCGTGGATCCACGCGGCCAAAGCAGTGCCTTCCACCCTACATCAGATGGTCAAGTTCGAGTGGTATAGACAAGAGATCGTACTGCACGGCGAGGACACGGCGTGCACCATGGGTGGCGCCATTGTGCCCTTCATAGAGACCGATGATGACAAAGGTCCTTGGGTCTACCAGATCTTCGATACAATGTCGGCAAACAAGATTTCTGAGGGTGAGATCCTCCAACACCCTAGGGTAGCTTCCGCAACGATCATGATGGTCTCGGAAATGCTGGGTAATGGATTTGTGCCGGGAAAAGGCCTGGGAGTTGAGCTTCAGGGGATTGTCCAACCTTTCTCCCTGCCCAAGAATTTGGAAACCTTCGGGTTGGGGTTCAAACCAACCGCAGCAGATGTAAAGCAAGCGCGGAAAATAAAGAAGAAAGTCTGGTATTTTCCCAAACATGTGCCACGTCTCTCAAGATCTTTTGTTAGAGCAAGTGCCAAGGGGTCACCGGTCCCAAAAATTCTCGGACCATTGATTGGGATGGACGGGGACCTGAATCAGAGTTTCGAGAAGCTATTCGCTGATGTCAATATGGTAGAAGCTGGAGAGAGTTCCAGCAGAGCGGATATACAGTTTGTGGGGCATGAGGCCAAAACCAACAATTGGACGGCTACTCCTCTTCCTGTCCGGGGGGAGTCTTGGTAGTAGGCTTTGATTTATGCTTTTCTTGTTTGGATTATTCCAGGGTGTAATCCAAATTTTATTTTTGTTTTGTAAAAGTGTGAACCCTGTTATCCCGCAAGTTTAATAAAGTTCTCTTCTTTTGTCTCATTTTAATTTTGTTTTGTTCTTTTTCTTTCTGAATAGTTCTCTTTTTACTGGTTCTAATGACATGGCATGCACATAGGATCTTCGACCTAGTCTAATAAATCAATTCGAGTCGGACTTAATGATACAAGAGGTCGTTTGTGACAATGAGTCTGAATATGACGAAGATGAAGCCTTCGAAGAGATAAACCGAGAACTGTGCCAATTTGAAGAGAAACCCAAGCCTAACCTAAATGACATTGAGGCTGTAAACCTAGGAGACGCGGATAATGTCAGAGAAACCAAAATCAGCATCCACATTGAGCCAAATGTCAGGGAAGAATTGATCAAAACCCTCGTGGAATTCAAAGACGTTTTTGCATGGTCATATGACGATATGCCGGGATTAAGTACCAATCTAGTGGTTCACAAATTGACCACTGACCCAGCATACCCTCCGGTCAAGAAAAAGCTAAGGAAATTTAAAACAGAAATGAGTGTAAAGATCAAAGAAGAGGTGATTAAGCAGCTGCAGGCGAAGGTCATTCGGGTCACTCGATATCCCGAGTGGTTGGCCAATGTGGTACTAGTTCCGAAGAAAAATGGGAAAATCAGGGTATGCGTCGACTACCGCAACCTCAACAAAGCAAGTCCCAAGGACAATTTTCCACTGCCCAACATCCATATCCTGATCGATAATTGCGCTGGGCGCGAGATCGGATCCTTTGCGGATTGCTATGCGGGATATCATCAGATCCTAATGGACGAGGAAGATGCGGAAAAGACAGCATTTATCACTCCATGGGGAACTTACTGCTATCGGGTAATGCCGTTCGGATTGAAAAATGCCGGGGCAACATACATGCGAGCAATGACTACTGTGTTTCACGACATGATACACAAAGAAATTGAGGTGTACGTAGATGATGTGATCATAAAGTCTTGGCGACAGGAAGACCATGTAGCGGACCTAAGGAGATTTTTTCAAAGACTCCGAAGGTATGATATCAAGCTCAACCCGGCCAAATGCGCATTTGGGGTTCCATCAGGAAAGCTGTTAGGATTCATCGTCAGTCGACGGGGTATTGAGTTAGACCCATCCAAGATCAAATCCATCGGAGATTTGCCACCGCCAAGGAACAAAACAGAGGTAATAAGTCTGTTGGGGAGACTCAATTACATCAGCAGGTTCATCGCTCAACTCACGGCGACTTGTGAACCCATATTTCGGCTGTTGAAAAAAGATGCTGCGGTAAGTTGGATGGCAGAGTGTCAAGAGGCTTTCGACCAAATCAAAGGGTATCTGTCCAATCCATCCGTGTTGGTTCCACCTAAGCCGGGGAAGCCCTTAATTCTTTATCTGACGGTCCTGGAAAATTCATTTGGTTGTGTACTGGGGCAACATGATAACACAGGAAGGAAGGAGCATGCCATTTATTATCTTAGCAAGAAATTCACAGTATATGAGGTCAAGTAAACTCAACTCGAGAAAACATGTTGCGCCCTAACTTGGGTAGCTCAGAAGTTGAAACACTACCTGTCCTCGTATACTACTTATCTCATATCCCGTTTGGACCAATTGAAGTACATCTTTCAGAAACCTATGCCCACAGGGAGGTTGGCAAAATGACAAATTCTGCTCACAGAGTTCGATATCGTCTATGTGACGAGGATAGCCATGAAAGCCCAAGCGCTGGCCGACCATTTGGCAGAGAATCCCGTTGATGAAAAATACGAGCCTTTAAGAACGTATTTTCCCGACGAAGAAGTGATGTATACGGGTGAGCTGGAATTACCCGAGGAACCGGGTTGGAAGCTTTTCTTCGATGGAGCCGCGAACGCGAAAGGGGTGGGAATAGGAGCAGTACTCATTTCTGAAACAGGACGTCACTATCCTGTTATAGCTCAACTACGCTTCTATTGCACCAATAATATGGCCGAGTATGAAGCTTGCATTTTGGGTGTGCGATTACTGCGGACATGGATGTCCAAAACGTTTTGGTCTTGGGAGACTCGGACCTCTTGGTACACCAGATTCAGGGTGAATGGGAAACACGGGATTTGAAACTCATACCATATCGACAATGTTTGCACGATCTGAGCAAGCGATTTCGATCAGTGAAATTCAAACATATCCCGAGAGTTCATAACGAGGTTGCGGATGCATTAGCCACCTTAGCATCAATGTTACACCACCTTGACAAAATGTATATTGACCCTCTGCACATCCAGGTTCGTGATCAGCATGCTTATTGCAACGCGATAGAAGAGGAAGTAGATGGCGAGCCTTGGTTTCATGATATAAAGGAATACCTCAAATGGGGATATATCCGGAACAGGCCACTAGAGACCAAAAAAGAGCCCTTCGGCGTTTGTCGAACGGTTTCTTACTCAGTGGAGAAGTGCTGTACAGAAGAACCCCGGACATGGGATTGTTAAGATGTATAGACGCCGGTCAAGCCACGACGGTTATGGCAGAAGTACATGCTGGAGTTTGTAGGCCACATATGAGCGGGTATGTGTTGGCAAGGAAGATCCTTCGAGCAGGGTATTATTGGCTCAACATGGAGCATGACTGTATCACTTTCGTGAGGAAATGCCATCGGTGTCAGATACATGGGGATCTGATTCATTCTCCGCCAACAGAGTTACATACGATGTCAGCACCCTGGCCGTTTGTTGCATGGGGCATGGATGTCATTGGGCCTATCGAGCCGGCAGTATCCAACGGTCATAGGTTCATTCTGGTGACCATTGACTACTTCACCAAATGGGTCGAGGCTAAAACCTTCAAGTCGGTAACTAAAAGTCAGTGGTGGATTTTGTTCACTCCCATATCATCTGCAGATTTGGGATCCCAAAAGTGATCATTACGGACAACGGTGCAAATCTTAATAGCAGCCTGATGAGAGAGGTATGCCAACAATTCAAGATTACACACTGCAATTCCACCCCATATCGTCCCAAGGCGAATGGAGCGGTCGAAGTAGCCAATAAGAACATCAAGAAGATACTGCGGAAGATGGTGGAAGGATCTAGACAATGGCACGAGAGATTACCCTTTGCTTTGTTGGGTTATCGCAGTACCGTCCGGACTTCCATAGGTGCAACTCCTTATTTATTGGTGTACGGAACTGAGGCAGTAATACCAGCGGAGGTCGAAATTCCGTCCCTCTGGATTGTTGCGGAAGCCGAGATTGATGATGATGAATGGGTCAAAGCTCGATTGGAACAGTTGAGCTTGATAGACGAGAAAAGATTGGCAGTAGTGTGCCATGGTCAGCTGTATCAGAAGAGAATGGCAAGGGCATAAAATAAGAAGGTACGCCCCAGGAAGTTTGAAGTAGGGCAGCAGGTAGTGAAGCGGATCCTCCCGCATCAGGTCGAGGCAAAAGGCAAGTTCGCCCCAAATTGGCAAGGGCCTTATATCGTGACCAGAGTGTTGTCCAACTGTGCATTGTATCTAACAGATATCGAGGGAAGATGTGTCGACATGGCTATCAATTCTGATGCAGTCAAAAGATATTATGCGTAATTTCTTTGATTATGGTAGTTATTGGTTCGTTTGTTTGTATTTGGTACTTATTGGATAATGAAATGACGGAGGCAATTCTTTCTTCTATCCAAACACTTTTAACCCTTGTTTCCCCCTTTTGAACCTTAAGTTATTCTTTCATACCCCTCTTTTGGAATCACTAATGGAAAAGATATGAAAAAGAAGAAGAAGAAAAAAAGAAATTACAAGAAAAATGAAAAAGAGAAAGATAAAGATCACAAGAAAAACAAAAGCGTAGGAACTACGTTTGACCTGATTCCTCATAGAGGATACGTAGGCGCCTCACGGCTCAGTCACAGTGTGCGTAACGTACATAGCTCAACATAGTGTAAAAATAAAATCCCCCAAGCAAGAAAACTGGGGCAGAGGTTATGTTTTAAAGTTTCAACAAAGGTTTGATTCCAAGAGTTGTAGCGGCTCACCTGTCAAAGTTATTTCGAATTCTCGATAGCTTTTCTTTTAGCCCCACACCAAAACCAACATCGATGTCCATAAAAGACCTCCCGATCAACCTCCGAGAGGTGCCAAGTCAGGCAAATAGAGCCGAGAATAGCACATTGATCCCCAGCAAAGAAGAGGATCATAAAACTGGAAATGAATTGATAGTCGAAAGAATCTCCAGAAGAGAGGGTCATATCGGCAGCACTCCAATTCCCTGCTGAAGAAATAAAATGAGAGAGTCTTATCGGTGAAAACCTTCGCAGGCACCATAAGGCGACGAAAGATGAGAGATATAAAATGAGAGAGTCTTATCGGTGAAAACCTTCACAGGCACCATAAGGCGCCGGGAGCTGAGAGAAAAGAGAGAGTCTCATTAGTGAAAACCCCTCGAAGGGCACTATAAGGCGACAAGACAGATTGACAAAAGGGTCCATGTTCGCGAAGAAATGGACACCCATTTATCCCCAGCAAGTAAGGCCATCAGGCAGGTTGATTGATACGAATAGACTGGGTCGGGAATCTATGGTGCACGTCATGATCGTAAGGACCAGTCAGGTCACCCAGATAAGTTCTTCTCTTTTCCTTTTTCCACCAGTATTGGTTCAGAAAGATTTTTCTCCTTTTCTATCTTTTTCGTTTCTTTCTAGAAATTCGTTTTGAAAAGGATTTTTCAGAGTTTACTACCAGAGGCCGAAGGGGTACAAAAGAAAAATACGAAAGGGACAGGCCAAAAGCCGAGGCAATAAGACAAAAGGCGTTGGTTGCAGAACCAAAGGACGAATTGTGTAGAAAGTTAAGGGAGACGTGAAGAGAGCGGAAAATGACGGGTAAAGGACTTGTGGACCGAGTTCCGAGAAGGTTTCCCCGCAGAATGTCGATAAATCACGGACCCAAGTCCGAAGTGGTCAGACACCACAGGAAAGGGAAATTAATCCGATGCAAGATAACCCTAACAATCCTAAAGGTTATCCCCAGGCGATAAAATTCTATGCCCTGCAGTTCTGGGAGGAAATAAACTCCTAAGGGAGTGGTTTCGGGATTGAAGAGGACTCTCACAACTTGTTCTGTAAAGAGAAAGCAGGGAGGGGATAAATGGAGAACCATCCCCAGCAGGCAGGTCACCCCCAGCAAGCAACTTTATCCACCAACCAGTTGTGGGAGCACAGAGCAAGAAATAGAAAAGAAAAAACCATACCCCAGCGGGAAGGACACCGCTGCCCACCATGATTAAAACTAACAAAATCCTCTTTGTCTGCTGCAGGAAAATAAAGTTTGATGATGGCAGAAGGACGCAATGCCAGAAAGGTCACCAAAACTGGGGCAGAAAATTTTCTGCCATTTTCAACATTTTCCCGGGAAAACGGGGAAACATACTCAAATATTTCATGTCTTAGTTTAAATAGGCGCCCACCTGTATAATGAGAGGAATATTTTCATGTCTTAGTTTAAATAGGTGCCCACCTGTATAATGAGAGGAATATTTTCAGTCTTCGTTTAAATAGGCGCCCACCTGTATAATGAGAGGAATATTATCAATCTTAGTTTAAATAGGCGCCCACCTGTGTAATGAGAGGAATATTTTCAGTCTTAGTTTAAATAGGCGCCCACCTGTATAACGAGAGGAATACTTTTCATGTCTTAGTTTAACTAGGCGCCCACCTGTATAATGAGAGGAATATTTTCAGTCTTAGTTTAAATAGGCGCCCACCTGTATAACGAGAGGAATACTTTTCATGTCTTAGTTTAAATAGGCGCCCACCTGTATAATGAGAGGAATATTTTCAGTCTTAGTTTAAATAGGCGCCCACCTGTATAATGATAGGAATATTTTTCATGTCTTAGTTTAAATAGGCGCCCACCTGTATAATGAGAGGAATATTTTCATGTCTTAGTTTAAATAGGCGTCCACCTGTATAACGAGAGGAATATTTTCATGTCTTGGCTTAAATAGGCGCCCACCTGTTTAATGAGAGGAATATTTTAAGTCTTAGTTTAAATAGACGCCCACATGTATAATGAGAGGAATATTTTCATGTCTTAGTTTAAATAGGCGCCCACCTGTATAACGGGAGGAATACTTTTCATGTCTTAGTTTAAATAGGCGCCCACCTGTATAATGAGAGGAATATTTTCATGTCTTAGTTTAAATAGGCGCCCACCTGTATAATGAGAGGAATATTTTCAGTCTTAGTTTAAATAGGCGCCCACCTGTATAACGAGAGGAATACTTTTCATGTCTTAGTTTAAATAGGCGCCCACCTGTATAATGAGAGGAATATTTTCAGTCTTAGTTTAAATAGGCGCCCACCTGTATAATGAGAGGAATATTTTCAGTCTTAGTTTAAATAGGCGCCCACCTGTATAATGAGAGGAATATTTTCAGTCTTAGTTTAAATAGGCGCCCACCTGTATAATGAGAGGAATATTTTTCATATCTTAGTTTAAATAGGCGCCCACCTGTATAATGAGAGGAATATTTTCAGTCTTAGTTTAAATAGGCGTCCACCTGTATAACGAGAGGAATACTTTTCATGTCTTAGTTTAAATAGGCGCCCACCTGTATAATGAGAGGAATATTTTCAGTCTTAGTTTAAATAGGCGCCCACCTGTATAATGAGAGGAATATTTTTTATGTCTTAGTCTAAATATTTCAGATTTTTGAGATCAGTAGCCCACCAAAAGGCAGAAGGTTACAAAAGGAACCCCCAGCAGGAAACAATAAAAATCCCCAGCCTCGGGAAACGGAATGTTGCAACAAGAGGTCCCAGCATAAATTCAAGCGCTTGAGTCTAAAGGAAGAAGAGACGCGTCTTGAAAGAAGCGGCTTGTGAACATTAAAATTATGCCCAGCATAACAAATCTGATGAAGAAAGCCGTATCCCTGGAGGAACCGCCGACAAACTTGATGAAGAAAGCCATGTCCCCAGCGGACCAAGCAAAATGATGAAAACTGGCACTCAGAAAAGCAAAGGGCCAGTGTCATCCCCCAAGTTCACAAAATAAAAGCATCGGAGGAAAACGCAAGCCGACAAGAAAGTAAGGCAACAAGGAACAAGTTGCAGTATAGTCTAGCTTCTTGTTTTTATTTTAAGCGCAATGTAATAAGGGGACCGTTAGAGCAGCACTAACAGCATACATCAGCATGTAACAACACACAACAACAGCGAACATTACAGTCACACGGTAGTCCCAGCTACCAAAACTTCCCAAACTACATTGACCTGATTCCTGTTCAGCCCAGGATATGTAGGAAACCTCTGAAGCAAAGGTTCGGTCAAATCTTTTTCACAAATGCTTCACACGGAGCACTCGGATGAGCAAAAATCGCTAACCTTATCTTTGCACGAAAACCCTTCGTGTATTCGGGCAAAGAGGGGCAGTTGTAAGCACGTGATTTTTGCTTCACGAAATTTACTCCAAAAAGGAAAATCAAAAATATATGCATGTGTGTTTTTGCCATTGAGTGATTTTATTTAATGTTAATTATTATAGGTGTTAAAATAATGTGTATAAATTTATTTTTTGATTTATTTAGGAGTTTTTGTTTAAATTTTGTCAATTAAAGTAGAAAAGAAAAAGAAAAAATGAGGATACTCGGTTTGGGCCCAGAAATTAAAACAACAGGCCCAAACCAGCTGCATGTATCCAGTCCAAACCCAGGCTGCCCAGGCACGGCCCCAAAACGATGCCGTATCAGTGTCCCTGTTTTGAGCCATTGATTTGATTCAAATGAACGGTCCCGATCGGGCCACTCATTTAACCCAAACGATGCTGTTTCAGGTGAGTTGATCTGAGCCGTCCAACCCCATTGATCCAACAGATCCAGGCCTTCCCCTAGACCCATTCATTTAACCCGATCCATTCCCCTAACCGGTCTCACCCACCATCACACCCAAACGACGTCGTCCCTTTTGAACGAATAGATCCTGGCCATCGATCTCACTTGATCCAACGACCAGGATCTAAACCCTTAATCCGTATATAAACCTAACCCTTTTACCCCACCCCCCTATCCAAGCCCCCACCCTGTTCCTTCGTCTCCCCCCAAAAGCAAACCCAAACACCCCAAACCCTAGCAGCCGCCATAGATCCCCTTTCACCTGAACCCGGTGGCAACAACGCCGATGACCACCAGACTAACACCCTTAAGACGCAAGACCACCCTCAACCCCGATCTGGTAATGGTTTGGCTCGAATCTTCCCGGAACGTCTCGAATAATCATTCGAAGGTTCGAGCCAAAATCCTAAGTCACCGGATGAGTCCCAAATTCACCGTAGTCACTCCCCTGACATCCCTCATACCCTAATCAACTTTGGTTCCAGTCGAATATAAGTGGAACTCTTCGAACCCCAAATCTGAGCTCAAGAACCCTAAAAGCCAAGCCTGGTTCGTTTTGATGTACGTTTCCGGTGTAATCTTCTTTTCTTTCCTTTTGTTTATATGTTATGCATATGTTCGTAGATTTGTTCCGGATTTTTGATTATTTTTCTGTCAATCCCCCCCCCCCCATCTTCAAAGACCCTTTTTTCTGGTCGATTGTTCTTCTGTTTGTTGTTAAATACGTATGGTGAGATACATGTTCGATTAGATTATTCGTCGAATATATAATTCATATAGCCTCCCAGTGTTGTGCAAAGTTGTCTGAAGCCATTTGGGACCCTGTTCGTGTTATTTGATTAATCGACTGATTATTCCATGTTATAATTAGTATAGTCTATTTGATAAACGTCGTCGATTAGTTTTCTATGACTGAATGTTCAAATATTCTGATAACTTCACATGATTGATTGAACCATTGTTGTTAATTGGATGCTTGACATTATTTGAAAATGGTTTGTAACTGCAATACAAACAATTAAAATTCAATCTAGGGCAGCTTGAAATTGAACTTTCAGAAGTTCAAATTTCCTGCTGTTGAAGCAGGGCAAGACAGTGATAACCAGGGGCTAACAGGGGTAATTTGGGGGTGTGAAAAGAACAGAAAAGGTTAGTTTAAGTGAGCTGACAATATGGTACTGAAATAGAATTAAACTAATGTAATAGTGGGGAACCAAACTTGGTAGCATGGGGCTGATTAAATAAAAAGGGGCTGCCCATACCTTTGGGCAGAAAAACACATGCTAGAAGGCTGTCAAATAGATGGGCATGGGGTATCCTTTGATTAGTTAAAAGGAGTTATGGGCAGGAAAGAAATGAGGAGATCAAGGCAGCCTGGTGCTTGCCATTTCTGCCTATAAATAGGACTGTTTAGGACAAAGAAAGGGGTTCAAAAAAATAGCTGAAGGTTCTTCTAAAAAAAAAGAAGAGTGTTAAGGTTTGCATTTTTAGGTTAAGCTTTACATCAAAGAGCCTTAACTTGTCTTTGCTCTTGAGTGTGTAACAAAAATCAGAAATCACTACTTCTCGTACTAGTCTGTGTACTGTTGGCACTGCTGGATTTTCAGTTTGGTAGTGTCAAGTTCTTTGTTGGCTGAATATTGTTCCATCAGTCTACTCCGGGAATACTGTTTTGGTTTTAAGCAACTGTCGCAACTGGTTATTCTTATTGATTTCTTTGGGCTGTTGCTGTTTGGTTTTCTGGAATCGCTGTCGGGTTTTCTCTTAAATTGCTATTGAGCTTTGGTCTATTTTTCTTGGACTGTCTCTTTTACTGTTACTGGTTTGGGGCTGTTCGACTGAGTGTGCTGCTGTTTATCTACTGTTGTTGTGGTGTTGCATATTGCTTTGCTGATCATTCCCTTTATTCTTTTGCTTTCCTATACCAGGTACACAACTGATACACTGTCAATGTAACTTGAAAGTTGAGCATGAATACAGAAGAGAGGAGTTGAAGTTGTTTATTTTCATACGTAGCCTGTATATTGAACATTATATGGTGTATAATAGCTTACATTTTTGCCTGGATAGTGGAGGTAGCCCTCCTACATAATGAATGTCGATGTATGGCAACTTGATATCATATTGTGTATATAGGCTGGTAGATAAAAGGATTGACAGTGTAGATAGGCTATACCTTAGACTTTAGCTATGTTTGTGATTAGCATATCCTTTAATGCATGTTAAGTATGAAACTATCCATTGTTAGTTAATCTCATTTCCTTTGATAAGCTGCCTCGATATAACTGGCAAACCATACCTTTTGGAACAAATAGCACAAGTCTACATTTCAACCTTACGAATATCAAGCCCAAATCGAACGAACTAAACAGGCCTTCATCGGAAAAGCAGTGGCCCAGGTCCAGCCAATACTGTGTGGGCTGGGTTTGGGCCCATAATATCCAGACGGCTGCCCATGTACGCGGTCGAGTTTCGGATTTTGCGAAAGCATTCGGATCCCCGCTATAAATAACCTGCAAGCATGTAACTAAGTAGGATCATTTTTGCTTTCATTAGTAGAGACAAACGTAACAAGAAACATAGCCACTATAGGATATCCTTTAAAAAATAAAGATGAGACGAGCCTCGACAAACAAAAAATGCACAAGTTGCGGGGCCCTCTAAATGTATATATTAAAATACTTAGAACTCGGGACAGGCCGTTTAGCGAATTTTACGGCCTTCCCCAAAATAACAATACGCTAGTTGCTTTAGGCGCGCCTTTAATAATTTATTTCCCTTAATTCGGGTGCACATTTGTGTGACCCAAATCCAAATCTCAATGGAATCGAAATGTGTCTCTAATCACGGGTACATTGATTGTGACGTGGTCTGAGATGCACTTCCATGACGTTTCAAATCTTTTTTTTAAATAAGGGATGAGACGAGCCTCGCCAAATAAAACGCACAGATTGCGGGGCCCTCACAAAATGAACGTGTCAATTACTTAGAACTCGGGATAGGCCGCTTAGCGAACTCCATGGCCTTACCCAAAATAATAATACGCTAATCGCTTTAGGCGCGCATTTTAATAAATCTTACCTTCTTAAACTCGGGTGCACATTTATGTGACCCAAATCCAAATCTCAACAGAGTCAAAGTGTGTCGACGACCACGGGTACATTGATTGTAACGCGGTTCGAGATACATTTTCACAACGTTGCAATTCTTGATAAAAATAACAGTAAATGATAAAAGCCGTTAAAAGTTAAATTTCGCACATAGGTTCAACATGTATTAAATCAGATAATCAAGCCAAATATGACAGTTGAGCGACCGCGCTAGAACCACGGAACTCGGGAATGCCTAACACCTTCTCCCGGGTTAACAGAATTCCTTATCCGGATTTCTGGTACGCAGACTGTAATATGGAGTCATTCTTTTCCTTGATTCGGGATTAAAATTGGTGACTTGGGACACCCTAAATCTCCCAAGTGGCGACTCTGAAATAAATAAACAAATCCCGTTTCGATTGTCCTTTAATTGGAAAAAACTCTCTTGTCCCCTCGCGGGGGCGGAAAAAAGAGGTGTGACAATATGTACATAAACGATCTTTTTACAAAAGCCAGATCGGCCGAATACAAAATACAAAGGCCTAAGGGATACTTTTACTTCGAGTTCAAGAGATCATTCTCACTCGACTAGAAAGACTAAGGGCTACCCTATTTTCGAGTTCGAGCAAGTCCTCACTCGACCATAAAGCTTAAAGGCTACCTTAAATCGAGTTCAAGCAAATCCGCCTCGATTCAAGACCAAATTATTACTCTAAATCTCGGACTTTCAAATACAACATCGTAATTTTGTGACAACATCATAATTTTATACTAAGGCGTCCTGACCTTTGTATAAATTAAAAAGACAACAGACTCAAAAGACATTAAAGGGAAAAGTTTTATATATTCATCAAAAACTTTTTACAAGGGCCATGGGACCTGATCAAGAATTCTTTACAAAGGCTGATCGGCCTCAACATAAAAGCAAAAATTACAAAGCCTAAGCAACATGATCCTTACCGAAGGAAGCATCTTCACCCTCGGAGTCCTCCCCACTGGATTCTCTCAATTTTTCAAAGTCTTCCTCAGGAAAAGCCGGTTTTCTAGCCTTTGTTTCTTCTGCTTTGGCAATCTCGATTTCAGCGGATATATTGAAACCCTGAGCACGGGTTCCCTCAAAGGCTTCCCTTCGATCTTGCCACTTCGCGTGGTCCTCCATGCCCCTAGACTAGGTTCTCCCGAGCAGAAACTGTTGAACCCAACTGGACTGGAGATCCTCGGCTTTCTTGGCCTGCATCAAGATTTCCTCTTTCATACCTCGGAGTTGGTTCTCAACCGAGGCCAGTTGGGCCCGAGCAGTCTCCTTTTCTGTGGCCAGGTGGTCCATTTTCTCTTTCCATCCTTCGGCCTCAGTTTTTAGTGCATTTGGTTCTTCACGGAGTTGCCTGATCACATCAATCTTCTGTTGGACCTGGGGGTTCGAACCATTATCTACCACGCCTGAATCGCCGTCACTAACTTCAAATATTCTTCTTACCTGCTCAATCAGTTCGGCGTGTTCTTTATGAGACATTTCTAGCTCAGCACAGAGCCCTTTAGCTTCCCCTTCTCTTTGCTCACTAAGAAGCTTGACGGCATTTTTTCCTTAGTAAGCCCTCGGATCTCGGCCTCATACCAGCTCCGTTCCCCTTTGAATTGGAGGAAAGCCTCGTGATGAAGCACCGAAGCCTACAAACATAGAAAAAAAGTTATATAAAGGGAGAAAAGTCTAAGTATGAAAATTGACAGGGAAATCTGGGATTACCCGGTTTAGAGTTTGTTGGGTTTCATTGAAAAGACAAGGTGTTTCCACCTCATCCATCTTGGCTTGGTCTTCTTCGCTGACCAAACATCGGAAGTGGCTTGCCACCCCTATGGGGGCAGAGAGAACCTGAGCATCCTCTGGGACCGAGATGACAATTGATCGTTTATGCCTGGGATCGACGCTGGGGGTCGGGAACTGATCATTCAGTTTAAAGCTTGAGGGGGCTTCATTCGAGCTCTTCCTCGGTACTTCCAAGTCACCCATGCCGGTGACATCTTCCACTCCAACAAAGCAACCACGGAAAGGGTCTTCTGCCCCAGGGACCCCTTCACCGTGGCAAGTCTCCATCGCCTGGGCATCCTGGATCATCGAATCAGAGAAAGAAGGCAATGAAGGGGAGTCTCCGATCCCTATCGCCTTAGGTAAATATTTTGGGGCATCGCCTTCATCTCGGAGAGCCTCGGATATGGTTGATACATTAGCATCCCGCCTCTTCGATAGCCTTCTCACCTCGAGGGGAAGCGACTTCAGCTCTTTCTGGCTCGGGGACTTCGGTTGAGGCTTCCCCCTCGGGCTCATCAGGTCGAGGCAGATCAGCATTAGCTCCCACCAGCTCGGAGATTTTTTGAGTATCAACGCCAGTTCGCACACGGGCCACCAGCCTGGAGTCTTTTTCTTCCTCTTCTCCTTTAAGCTCATCCCTAAGCCGAAGAACTGACTCCAAAGTTAGAGGGATGATGTTCCCCTTAGGCTTATAGGACTTCCTCGCTAGTCTTTTCTTTTCCGGGGCTGGAGGGCTCGGAGCCCATTTTCTTTTCTTCTCCTTGGACTGCTTCGGGGCAGATAGAGAGGGAAGTGCCTCTTCCTCAACTGATGGGGGCCTCATTGCTACGTCTTTCTCGTGGCCTACAAGTGAAAAAAGATGAGTAAGCTCGATACAAGGCTCGAATGGTAACCATTCTAAGAAAGAAAATTACCAAGATTACGGGCCTCCCATTGACCATTTGATAACTCCGTCCAAGCACGCTCAGAGTTTAACTTCTACGACACCGAGCCCTCGACCCATTGCCTGAGATAGGGGATTACTTTTGGCATATGGGCCACAGCTGCAACCCAAAAAAAACATAGATGAGGAAAGAAGATGAGGAGTAAAACGGCAAAGTTAAATATTCAAGGCAAAGCAATACTTATGATTCATGTTCCATTTTTCAGGAAACGGCATATCTTCAGTAGGGATTAGGTCTGAAGTTCTTATTCGGACAAATTGACCCATCCAACCTCAGTCTCGGGTCTTGTCTATGCATGAGAACAGGGGTTAGGTAGCTCGGCGGTAAAGTTTGATCAGTCATCCTCGATAAAGCCCGGGACTATAGAGATGTATAAGGTGATCGAGGGTGAAAGGATACCCATCAATCTTGCTTACAAAAAATCGGAGGAGGATCACGATCCTCCAGAATGATGGATGGATCTTGCCAAGGGTCACATCGTACCTCTTGCAAAAGGTGACGATGATAGGATCTAAAGAACCCAATATGAAAGGATAATTGTGAACACTTAGAAACCCTTCCACATGGGTAGTGATTGATTCCTCAGGTGAGGGCACCACCACTTGCTTGTCAACCCAGTTGGAGTCTTCTTTAACTTGGTCGAGAAGATCATCGGTATTTGTGCATATGTACCTCGACATCGGTTCGTATCAACCTGGTACCGAAGGTGTATTCTCTACCTTAAAATCAGCAGCAGTGGGGCACTTTGCCAGAACGAAGTCCTCTATGGGAGGTTCTGCCACGGCTCCATCGCAGGCCGGCCGGGACGAAGAAGCAATTTCCTCGGAACAGTTTTGGAAGTTTTAGCCATTGATGAACAAGGGAAGAAAGAACGGAAGATGATACGTGATTCGCTTAGAGTTTAAGGAACGTGGATGCAGAGATTGAGAAGTAGATGGATTTGTTGAAGGAAAGCAAAAGTAATAAAGACTTCTAGTGTAAGAGTTTGAATGGGGAAGGGCTAAGGTTCATATAGGAAGACGACGACGGTTTAGAACCGGTAGTGATCAACAACAACTGAAAGACATTTAATTCCTCGGTATCATAACCGACGGGACGTTTGAGTATCGACTTGCTGCATACGTCATGATGCTTACGTCATGATATATCGAGGTGAAGATCAAGGGCTCAAATCATTTCTTGTCATTACTATCCAAAAAAGGAGGGGACTATCTGTATACGGTCAAAATCAGGCTTGCCCTTTTTTATGATTAATCGAGACCAGCGTGTGATAGGCCGAGGTTCGACCCCATGTCGTACCGGACTGTGGCATGGAGTTAGATTGACAAGCTCGTGACTTAAGGACCGATCGAAATCGAGATCAGCCAAGGCCGAGATCGAGCAAGATAAAGTTCGAGCGAGATCGAGGAAGGCTTACCGAGCCAAATAACGGAAAGCCAAAATATTTGCAATTGGGCGAAGATCACGGCGAAAATCTCAGCACGTATCAAGAAGAGGCCGGTTAATTAGCTAATCATGGGATTTCTTACTGTATTTAGAATTGTACCAAAAGTAGGAGTCCCCCACTATATAAAGGGGGTCTGATCATTTGTAAAGACATCATATTCATGTTACAAAAAGCAATACACCATCTTCTTAAGCTCTAAATACTTTGCTATTCTGTTCATATATTTCAGTAAAATACTTGTTTGATTCGAGGGTGACCCAGCTCGAGGATCAAAGCTAGACATCTCATTTGGTTTGCTTTATTTTTATTGAATTTCAATATCTATTTACGTTTTCTCTCAATTTGTGCCAAGTAAAATCTTATGTATTTAAAACCACAGTATAAATTCAATTGTTATCCGTTTTAAGGTAAACTTTATTCTCGAGTGAAATGACTTAAAATAAAACGAAATGCATATTAAAGATTTGTACATCCAACTCTAACTAGCTAATGGTTTGGGTGCAATAATTGTTGCTGAAAAGTGCATTATTTTACATTATCTTCACTTAATGGTAAACACGATTATACTATAATGTCATTAACGAGTAAGATAAGAAAGACTACTCAAACATTTAATTTATAAGAAATACTAGATAGCCCGTGCCCGTGCTGTGCACGGGCTATGCGTTACATCAGTGTACGAAAGTGGCCCGACACTGACAAAGTCATACTTATTCTAATAGTATAGTAGGATTATCCAAAAAAAAAAGGAATCAATACCATCAAGCTGACTAAATATTGATACAAAAACAGTTAGATTATTCATGTTTGTGGTGGTTCAACTAATACAAATATTGATGCTACAATTAAAAGAAAAAAAAAATAAATTTTAACAACTGCAGTTGACAGCACATGCTTTCATCTTGGTATCCACTGAATGAAAAGAAAATCAAGCATTAGAATCAAAACATATCGTACCAAGTCTAGCTAAATCTTAGATTATCAACGATGGAAAATTTTCAATAGTTAACCTAGTTGAAACACCCATATTGCTACAATATTGCTACATTCAAGCCAGAAAAAAGCCAAATGCCGTGAAAATTTTATACAGGACATGTAAAGAGCTGAAATATAACAGAATGTTGTTGCTCATCTCACCCCTAAAAGTTAGAAACTATTTACTAAGTGCAGCAAGAATAGTGGCAGCAAGAATAGCATTGGCAATTCACTGCAAAAATTTAATCTTGAATGATATCTACTTGTACTCCCACAAACATCATCAACCTTAATTGGTAGTTGTGTTGTCAAAGCCACAAGATGAGAGCTGGAAATTTTCGTTGCGCTTTTCAGCCAAAAAAAAAAATCGTTGTGCTTTTTCCTTCTCCGCCCCAGCAAAGTTAAGTGTTAGTTGAGAAATAACATAGTAGGAAAAATTATATTTATATGGTACATGGACCATATGCAAGTTACCTAAGCAATAATATAGTAGGAAAAAATCATTCCAGACAGAGCTAGTGGCAATAATCAGCATGAACTTCATCATGTAATATGCTATAATTTCTTTTTCTTTTTTAAGAAAGAAACATGCTAATACTTCTTCCTCCCATTATCCAATATCACTCATCGCCCGCATGAAGTGCACCATCTTAGAACATGCTATTAGCCCTTTTCACCTATACGATTCAACGTTATACCATAATCAAATATTCAATGGCATTTGAACCTACCAGAAAAACGGAAAAGGAACTTTACCAATAACAGTGGCCGTCAAATGAACTTGTGTTGAGGATAGTGGCTGAACTTCCAATAAAAAGCAGTCCACGGTAAAAACTATACAACAACAACAACAACAAACCCAGTATAATCCCAATAGTGGGGTCAACGGTAAAACTATAATACTGGATTAATATCACGATATAGTGTAGCTTAGCAATGGTACCTTCAACATGTAATTTACAACCTGAGGCTTTTCTACTTAATGAATCTTGACTTTCTGAAAGCTAGTAATCTCTTCAACCATTGTTTAATTGTGAATTTTTCTGTTAGATGCTTGAAGAGAACAGTGAGTATTGGTTTTAATAAATGTTAGCAGCTTATGTAGAGAGACGTTATGAAATAAGTGACATATTGACTCTTATTACTTTCTTTTAGCATGTCCTTCTTTCAAATGGTCTCTCCAGTTTATGGCTTGTACAGAAAGCCATTGAGGCTTGAATTTGTACAGCAAAGGGGACCCATTCCTAAGTCTGTGATTGCAGGATAAATAGATACCATCTTCGGAAGAAGCTACGATCTAGTGAAGAAAACTCTGAAGCAACTCAGATATGTTTTTTCTCCTTTTCCTTTTTCATCTACTGATAATATTCCCCTAGATTGACATAGTTTTTCACTTTCTTGTATAGGGTATTACATTCCACCATAAATTGTTGCTCTTCTTGACCACAAGGAACATTCAACAGGATGCTAGTACCATTAAGGGAGTCGCCATAATTAAACTGTGCTCTCTTATGTTTGCTAAAGCTACTTCTTTTGTTTTGCCACATTGGCTTCCTAGATAGTGCACTCATTCATGTGAGAGTATTTTTTTCAAAATAACTATGAGATATTCCAGTTAAATTCTAAATATCACCAAAAACATGTATTGTATGCAGTATGCAAAAGAATGTACATCGATGGTTGTTATACAGTGCTTACTTGTTTGGCAAAAGAAACTTCAAGTTATCCCAATTCCATGGTCACCTTCTCAAAAGTTTCAAACTCAACCCTCCCAACCTGGTATAAAATATGAAGCGGCAAAATAAGTAGATCACATCGAGTCAAAGTAAAGAGAGGGATGACTATGAAATACCTAGAGATTGAACATGCAATACTTAATTGTAGAGTAAAATCCTATCCAACTTGAACAAACATAAAATATCTTAATTAACGTCCACCAAAGCAGTACTATTTTGCTATCTTATCTGCCAAAGAACATAGATCACTACTATGTAAAATAATTCACCTATAATTACCCTGTGTACTTTATTATAATCCATAAAAGCCATATCTTGAACCTGGTGAGCTAAACAAAGAAATCAAGCATGACACATCTATAACAACGTTTAACCCCCCTGATGCTTTCCTTTGCAACAGAGAGGGCTATGCCAATAGAACACATAAAGATTGAAGTTCTCACCTCTACTCAATTCCTCCATCTGAGAGGTACACCCAACTCTATTTATTTTATTTCATTCATGTTCTACAATATTTTATCTAAATTACTTTTCTCGTTTAAGGAAAAATAAGTGAAAATTGATCAAGTATAAAATTTTAGAGTTTTGTTGAGTAAGTAAAGAGGAGCACAATTACAACCTCTTTTTTATTTACCATTTTTAGCATATACCCGTTTAAGTTTCACATTTATGTCATAGACTACTGAGGCGCTTCATGCACCTGCGTGAACATGCATGGCATAGGTAAGCCTACTTCCTATGAATCGTTCATCATGCAAAATAATCTGCTTAAAATTGACGCTAATCCATGTGTTCTCTGTCAAATATCCTCTTTCTCCATCAACATTCGACTTTAGCTGCAACTAAAAGGTTTCTAGACAATACATAAAACTTCCTCACACGCGTTCAAAGCTCAATGAAAGTTTGGATGCCTTTTTCCTTTTAACATTTTGAACTCCTAATATGAAGAAATAGAAAACCCAATTCTCATTGTTTGATGTCTATCTTGTCAAAACATCAAATTTTCAAATAAAAAACTGCATACCCCCAAGTAAAAATGCTTCAACAACCGCTGTAATTTTTTCCAAAGCTTACCAGTAAATGATCTACTCTCAAGTTGGCTCATAATCACATCATAAAGCATCAAAGTTGCCTTTATTGGACTCCTTAAATATCACAAGACTAATAGAGAATCTACATAACTTTAATAAGAACTTACTTGTCAAAAGCTAAGCTCTACAGAGCCATCCATTAACTTTTGGAGGTGGTTGATTTTGATATCACTTTGTATTCTTTGATGGCCAAATTTTCAGAAACAGTAAATTGTTCGCCGGCCAGTTCGATCAGCCAATTAAACAAACTGCACATAGAATTAGATAGTAAACCAAATGCTTAAAAGAAAGAGCAAAAAGTGTCATATAAAAACTAAAAGTATGGACCTAATTTAGAAGAATTACATGCCCACTTCACAGCCATAATCAACCTATTTTTATGCCAAAATTAATTATTTTTCTTCTTTTAATATAACAGGTATTTTACTGTTTGTTTTTCAGCTCAATGACAACGAAAGCAATATGTACCAGAAAGGACTCATATGTTAAATGCAAATTTAATTTTTCCTTGAAGACAACTTGAAAATTAGTAATTAGTGTGCAAACCTTTTGGACCATTTACTTGAAAGCATTATCCTTCTTTGAAGTTCTAGAACTTAACACTTCTAAAAGGGCAGGCCGGTGCACAAGGCTAGACGAAAAAAGAAAATCATCATTGGGAGGTTTGACATGTAACTCTCCTGTAACCATAATATATACAGTAAATTATCTAAAGATGCTACTTATTTGTTATAGCCAAGTTATAAAAGCAATAAATAAGAGGTAGTATTAATTTGCAACCAAAAGTAAAATCTTAAAACCATCACAGTACAAGATTCCATATTCTCTCAAAATATTATGATAACAAATTGACAACAGTCCACCAAAGAATCACTTTCGGCTATCATCATGTATATAAATTGTGGCTTGTTAACTGCATGGAGTTGTTGAGTAACCTAAGACTTTTAGAGAAAATGAGGAGGTATATATTTGTAACAGTATAATGTGTGACTCTAATTCTCATACGAATTTTTAGCATGGGAGATGTAATGTCTAGGCTTTTTTCAGTGAATAAAATGCCATTTGGAATAGTTCTAGTATATATGAAGAAAAACTCAGTGGAAGTTACAAGAGTAAAAAGTGGTGAGAATCTCAATAGGAAAAATATAAAGCCAATATAAGCAATCTTCCTTCACACAATTATCACAACTAAAGTTGGACATAAGTAATAGAAGCTCACCACTTATGTTTATCCGATTTTTACCTGTTAATCTCCAATGTATTTGATTTCAAGAAAAAGGGACAGAGTAACATTAGTTGATGCAACTCAAAGACTGATCAAGAAAAGAAGGAAAAACTAATAGGGGAGACATATACTACAACCATCCGAAAAATTGTTGAATACGTGAAAAATCAAACAAAACAACCAGCATTAAAATGGTATAGATACTGAACCAAGCTACAATCTGCAACAAAACAACAAATGAAAAAACCAAAAACTAAAAATCAAAAAGAGATTATATTTCCAGAATAATATACAACCAAGCTAACACATGCAGCACAAAGAGCAACTTGTTGAAAATAAGGGAAAATCATAACCTGAAATTTTTATGTGAAACAGGATTTGAACACCTGCAGCGCAAAAAATTTATTTAAATTAAATGCGGTATAAATTCACTGACTCCCTGCTAATTAGTAGGGAGGAAACAGAAAGTTCACAAGAAAATTTCAAAAGAAACCAAAAAAGAAGAGGACTAAGCAGAGAAGCAGAAGATTGAAAACAAAACCTGAGCGGAAACAGAAGTACAGAAAAGAAGAAAACTCAGAAGAAGAAAGAACGGCAGCGAGAGAAAGCAAATAATAGACGCATGCATGTAGGAAAGAACATCAGAACTATCGAAAAACAGAGATCAGTTACCAGAATTTCCTCTGATCTTCAGTAATGTGTTGAATCCTATGAAATATGTACATGGATCTTTAATTCTCTTAAAGAAAGGATAATCAGCAGGGTCAATTTGGACTCCAATTCGAAAATTTGAAAGAAAACCCTATGGAGGCACGAAAAAGAGCAAACCAGCAACGACATCAACGATACAGTATAATCCCGCAAATATGGGGTGGGGAGGATAATATATAGGCAGAATTTAATTCTATCCCGAAGAATAGAGTGACCGTTTCCAGGAGAGCCTCGACTCAAAAAAACAACAGGAGCCGATATATTAGTACCATAAAAATACATAATAAAATAAGATATGAAATACATAAACCAATTCAAGAAATTGGGTTTGTTGCTCCGGAAGAAGGAACATATGGATTTATCCATCAAACAACTTTTATTTACGGAGATACCCTTCGTCGTACCAGGGCACTTCCACTTATTATTATATAGTTAAATAACCCTAATATTTAAATTTTTATATTAAATCTTAAAAAGAAACATTATACAAAGAAGAGAGCAGAAAGGCCCAAGGCAATCAAGGTTTGGGCTCAGAAGAATGTTGTTGACATGACTAATAGAAGCCTAAAAATATAGATGGGCCTGAACTGCAGTTCGATATTGTTCAGAAAAAGAAAGAATTCCCTTTAAAAACCAGTAAGGCAAAATACGCCCACCGTGGGGCTCGAACCCACGACCACAAGGTTAAGAGCCTTGCGCTCTACCAACTGAGCTAGACGGGCTTTGTCTTCTGTTCAGTCTGCTTATCCATTTTGTTCCTATCTACACTACTTAGGCTCAAAACTTAGGCTCAAACAAGCCAAAATAATTCTTAGGTATTAGAAACAGATTTTATGAATAGACAGTTACATGTTTGGATAAAATTATTGAAATTGATAATAAGTTGTAAGTGTATTTTAGAAATATGCTACAGTCAAACCTCTCTATAACAACCTCGTTTGTTCCGATATTTTTTGGCTGCTATAGTGAAATGATGTTATAGAAAATATATATTAGAACAGAACATAAAAATAGGTTTCAAGAAAAATGTGACTTTTATAGTGAATGGTTGTTATATAAGGATGTTGTTATAGGCGGGTCTAAATGTATTAAGTACTTTTTTACAATTACTAATATATATACATAAAATTATTAAGCACAAATTGGAAAACGACAAAACGACAAATATTAGGGTGTTCATTGGTCGGTTTGGTACAGTTTTGACAGACTTCAGTTCAATATTTTCGATTTTCGACTTTGAAAAAGGTATACTAATAGCATATTAAAATAAATTATATATGGTTCAATTTTGTACTTTTTAATTTTAGTTTGTGCAGTTCGATAGCTTTGGTATTACTCTTTTGAAGTTGTATTCTATCAACCAAATGTATAATAGACAATTAAAACTTGTCATCATGATTCATGAAACTAATTTTTAGAGTCAAGCAAAAATAAAGGTGTCACGATCCCAAATACCCGATTGTGATGGTGCCTATCATATTACTAGGCAACCCAACCCAAACCATTAACTACAACGAATTCCTTTTATAAAACCATTTTCTAACACATGTTTAAATACCAATTTCCATAATAAGTGTTTAAAAATAACAAAATATAAGCGGAAGTCAAATAAACATGAACTACACAGCCCCAAATATCTGGTATCACGAGTCTAGAGCCTCTACTACATAACTGACTGTCTGATACAACAAAAGTCTAGAATACGCGGAAAAGAACAAGATAAGAAGGAGAAAACAGGGCTGCGGACGCCATGCGGCTGCCTTGAAATCTCCGGCAACCTCTGAATCAGCTGAGGACCCTCACTCTACCACTGGGGCACCTGGATCTGCACACAAGGTGCAGGAAGTAACGTGAGTACACCAACTCAGTAAGTAACTAAAGTAAATAAGGTCTGAAAGCAGTGACGAGCAGTTAAAAATCATATAACTAAATAAACAACAGGATAACAGATCAAATTCCACAGTTTAAAAACCAGTTTTTGTCGAAAACTCATCAATTCCAGTTTAAATGCTTGAAATCATATACTTAGCAATTTCTTACAACAGATGTTTATTTCAAAAGAAAAGTGAAATCAGTGAAAATAACATAACTGGGCCCCTCGGGCAATGTCTCACTCAGAATATGGCCCCTCGGGCAGCCTCTCTCACTCGTGACTCAACTTTCGTCACTCAATACTCACTCTCAGCACTCAGGCTCATTATTATCTCATAGTAATAAAAATCATAGTAACCACTACGGCGTGTAGCCCGATACATAATTTATAGTCGACTATGCTCACTAGGGGTGTACCGATGATAAGTTAGAATTTTAACATGTTTTATTCCCCTACTTGCATATGCTTTGATCATATATTGTTACAAAATAGTCCTAAAAGGCTCACAAATTGTGCTTGATCGCAAGTTCGATCGACAAAGTGACGAAATGTCAAAGATCGACTCAAAAAGGAGTGAAACATGCTCAAGTATCAAAGACCAAGAAATTTAAGAAAAGAAGGCCTAGTGCGGACCGCGCAAAGTGCAATCCGGCCGCACTAGGTGGTTCAGAGAATTGGTGAATCATGCTAGAAGAAGCGCGGCTGCGGTACACATTTCGCGGTCCGCGGTGAAGGCTCCGCGACCGCACTACTCTTTTGTGCGGTCCGCAGTCATGAGGTTCAGAGAGATGAAGTTTGCAAAGCCAGTGCCATGCGGTCCGCGGTCGTGGTTGCGCGGGCCGTGCCATCTCCCTCCGCGACCGTGGTCCGTTCTACGCGGTCTGCGGAGTCCAAGTTCAGAAAAGTAGGAGTGAGCCCAGTGCGCCGCGGTCCATTTAATGTGGCCCGCACTGACCTCGCATGGGTATTTTTGTCTAATTTTTCCAGCCTCGTAAAAATAGAACATTTTACCATTTTTTAGGTAATCAGATACATTAGTGGAAAGCTGCGCTCGTGAGAACATATTTTGTAGCCATTTTTGGCACTTTTGCTTTACATTTACAATAGATTCTTGTAATTTAGTTTTAGCAATTAATTAATATGCTTAGTTCTTCATCTATTTCTTCAATTTCTTTATCTAGCATGAGTAGCTAAACCCATTAGCTAGGGTTATGGCTCAACCCTAGTATGGGTAATTGATGGGTGTTGTCATCTAGTGATAGATTAAATATGGGTGTTTGTTATTTTGGTTGATAGATTAAATATGGGTGTTTGCTATTTGAGTTGATTTTATATTTTAATCTAGAATTGGTGGTTGCAAATACTGATTCAAGCTTTGTGGGTTTAACTCTTCTTGAGAGAGAAAGCCTATAACCCCAAAATTGACCCAACAAGGAATTGGGATGGACTCATGAGAAATGATAGTCCCAATTAACAGGTTAAACCTCAAGAGAGTAATTACCCCACTTGAACCCTAGTTGATTGGTCTAATTTGCCTATCCATTTGGTCTCGAGAGAGTCAATTGGGCAAAGTCACTTTCTCTACCGAGAGGTGTGAGAGTGGGTAAAATTGTGCAATGGTTATAGCATAAGCCCCAATTATGTCAATCGAACCTTAGTAACATCTACCCGTCAATTACCCACCTAGGTAGTGTCGCGACCCTAGTGCCCTTCTTCTTATTAGATACAACTTAGCAATATTCTCGTAGCATAATTTAGTGTTAATCGATAGTTTTATAAAAATAGTTATAGTTCGAAAACCCAAAAATATTTGAAGTGACATTAGGAGTACAAACACATCTCTAGGATAGACAGACAATCCAACTCCACTACTAGCTCCCTGAGGAATTCGATCCCGACTCACATATCGTGTAAAAGCTATTGCGACCCGCTCTACATACCTTAGTGTAGCATCGAGTTGGCAGCGATCACCTTTTTTTGGCGCCGTTGGCGGGGAGCTTACGGTGTTGACTATCTGTTTATTTAGTTTTGTGTTTTGCTTCTCTTTCCTTCTTGTTTACTAATTTTGTTTGTATAGATCAATGAGGTACAAATGGCTCTTAATGCAAATGACCCTCTCGGCAACGTGATAGCGGGGGAGGAGGTAGAGGATCTAGAACAAGATGAGGTCTTACCTCAAGTTCCACGGAGGGGCCGAAATGCCAATAGAAATGCAAATGAGAACAACAATATTCCAGACCCTCCTCCGCAACCGCCGAGAGTGGCTCCCAGAGTTTTACCAAATTAACGATACGCCAGTGCTATTGTGCCTCCCCGAATCCGGGTGGGGAACTTTCAAATCACAAATGTTATGTTGACCTTGCTCGAGCAAAGAGGGTATTTCACGAGGGCCTCCGATCAAAATGCCTACAGGCACTTGAAGGGGTTCATGGATACATGTTGGGGTAGCAAGCAGACAAACGTGTCCGAGGATGCATTGAGATTGAGGCTTTTCTCGTTCTCTCTTCGGGGTAAAGCATTGGATTGGTTAGAAAGGCTCCCCAATCATTCTATTACAATATGGGATGAATTGGCAGACAAATTTATTGCTAAGTTCTTTTCTCCAAGTCATATGGCGGCTCTTCGGGATGAAATTCTAGCCTTCAAGCAAGAGTCAACGGAACCTTTGCACGAGATATGGGAAAGATATAGAACAATGGTGACAGAGTTCCCTAATAACGACATGACTGAGGCTATGATTCAACAAACCTTTTATCGAGGCATCAACACCGCGAATCAATGTATTGTGAACCAATTGGCCGGAGGGAACTTTATGAAACTTTCTTACCAAGAGGCATGTGATGTACTTGATGATATGGACGACACCTCTTCGGCATGGCAAAGCCGAAAAAATGTGCCCCAAGGTGACCCTACGGTCATCCATTTGCACAAGGAATTGCACGATCATGGCCAAGCTACTGCCGAGCTTACACCAACTATGAATCAATTGACAAAGGCGCAATTGCAACAAGTCCAAAACCCGCACCAAGTCAATGCAATGGAAGGTGTTTCTATGTTGAAAAGGAGGCAAAGAGGGCAACATCCTCAAGGTAATTGTGAACAATATGACAACAACAATGATGGTGGTGGTTATTCAAATGAGTGCTATGATGACCAAAGCGAAGAGGTCCAATATGTCAATAACTACCAAGGGAATAGAGGCAACTCTTCGAATCAACAATGGCGTCCTCAAGGAAATTGGGGCAATCAACAACAAGGCGGAGGTAATTGGAATAACAATAATCAACAACAAGGTGGTGGCAATTGGAATAATAACAACCAAAATAACAATTGGGGTAATCAAAGCAACCAAGGGAATTAGAATGGTAATAAAAATAATTGGGGCAACAATAACAACCAAGGAGTGTGGAACAATAACAAGAACCAAGGCAACTGGGGGCAAGGCTTTCAAAAGCCCCCCATGTACCAATAACCGAACAATTTACCCCCTTTTCCTTCTCAAGGTCCGAGTTCCTCCGGGAGTGATATTGGGCAAATTGAAAGCATGTTCGAGCAAATGATGAAAAAGAACCAAGATTCCGATGCCCAATTAGCTTCTCATAATACATCTATCTGGAACTTGGAGGTGCAATTAGGCCAAATATATCAAGCGTTGAATACTCATCCCAAGGGTGCGCTACCAAGTGATACGGTAGTGAACCCGAAGGGTGGGAATAATAATCATGTGATGGCGGTTACAACAAGAAGTGGGAGAGGCGGTAATGTAAATGCCTCAAAGCAAAAGCAAGTTATGGATGAAGATGTTGAGTTACGGGATGATGATGTACCTTTGATTGTTGATGATGTGGTTAATCAAAATATGAACAATGATGTGCGGATTGATATTGATGATGAAGCCAAGGTAGAGACTCAAGATGCTGTGAACTCGTCTAGGGAACACACGATTGACACGCCCGAGCCAATTGTACCAAAGGCCAAGGCACCTTTGCCTAGGCCATCTCCACCTTATCCTCAATGGTTAGCAAAGCAAAAGAGTGACAATCAATTCAAAAAGTTCATTGACATGATGAGGAGCCTCACAATCAATGTGCCTTTGGTGGAGGAACTTGAGCAAATGCCGGGGTACGCTAAGTTCATGAAAGATTTGGTAACAAAGAAGAAGTCGATGGAGTGTGAAATAATTAAAATGACTCATCAAGTGAGTGCCATAGTGCATTCAATGGCACCCAAGCTTGAGGACCCCGGAGCTTTTACTATCCCTTGTACTATCGGAAGTGCGGATTTTGCCAAGGCCCTTTGTGACTTAGGGGCTAGCATAAATTTGATGTCATACTCGGCCTTCAAGACTTTGGGAATTGGACAACCTCGACCCACCTCATTGAGACTTTAAATGGCGGATCAATCGATGAAACGACCTTTGGGCATAATCGATGATGTACTTGTCCGGGTGGATAAGTTTATACTGTCAGACGACTTTGTCATATTGGATTGTGAGGTGGACTTTGAAGTGCCGATTATTCTTGGTAGACCTTTCCTAGCTACGGGGAAGGCATTGGTTGATATTGAAGCGGGTGAGTTGACTTTCCGAGTGGGGGATTAGAAGGTGGTATTCCATGTTTGCAAATCAATGAGACAACCCAATAGCACGGAGGTGTGTTCATTTGTGGACATTGTCACAGCTGTGATTGTGGATGACACAAGTTCCATGATCCATATTAAAGATCCCCTTGAGGCCGTGCTTCTTAATATGGATGTCAATGATGATGCTAGTAGAGTGGAGTGCGTGAATGCATTGCATGGTATGAGTTCATATTTATATGATCCTAGGAGGCTATCTTTGGATCTTGAAAACCGCAAAACTCCACCAACAAAGCCATCGATTGAGGAGCCACCGGTGTTGGAGTTGAAGCCACTTCCTCTACACCTCAGGTATGAATTCTTGGGTTCAAATTCTACTTTACTTGTTATTCTTTCTTCTTGCCTTACTAACATGTAGGTTGAGTCCACCTTGACGGTTCTTCAAAAGCGGAAAAGGGCAATCGGATGGAATCTAGCTGATATTCGGGGAATAAGCCCCGCATTTTGCATGCACAAAATCATCTTGGAGGAGGATGCAAAGCCTTCCTTGGAGCATCAAAGAAGACTAAACGAGGCGATGCAAGAGGTGGTGAAGAAAGAGGTTATCAAGTGGTTAGATACTGGGGTGGTTTATCCTATTTCTGATAGTTCGTAGACTTCTCTGGTGCAATGTGTGCCGAAAAAGGGTGGTATGACCATGGTGACCAATGAAAACAATGAGCTCATTCCCACTATATTGGTCACCGGGGGGAGAGCTTGTATGGATTACCGGAAGCTGAACAAGGTGACTAGAAAAGATCATTTCCCATTGTCATTCCTTGACCAAATACTTGATCGTCTTGCGGGTCGGGCTTTCTATTGTTTTCTGGATAGTTACTGGGGGTACAATCAAATTCTAATTGCCCCAGAGGACCAAGAGAAGACCACCTTTACATGTCCTTATGGCACATTCGCTTTTTCTAGAATGCCATTTGGATTATGTAATGCTCCGGCAACCTTCAAACGTTGCATGATGGCTATTTTCACCGACATGGTGGAGGATACCTTGGAGGGCTTCATGGATGATTTCAGCGTGGTTGGGGATTCTTTTGAGGAGTGCTTGGTAAACTTGGATAAAGTGTTGGCCCGATGTGAAGACACCAACCTTGTTCTCAATTGGGAAAAGTGTCATTTTATGGTAGAAGAAGGTATAGTGTTGGGTCACAAAATCTCGAAGCGAGGAAGTGAAGTTGATAAGGCCAAGATTGAGGTTATTTCGAGGATCCCTCCCCTACTTCTGTCAAAGGGGTAAGGAGTTTCCTTGGGCACACGGGTTTCTACCAGAGGTTCATAAAAGATTTTTCTAAAGTGGTATATCCGTTGTGCAAATTGCTAGAGAAAGATGCAAAGTTCTTGTTCGATGAGAGTTGTATGCAAGCATTCGAGCTTCTTAAACTCAAGTTGACTTCTACCCCCATCATTACCACACCAAATTGGAGCTTGCCTTTTGAGCTCATGTGTGATGCTAGTGACATTACAGTTGAGGCTGTTTTGGGCCAAAGAATCAACAAGATGTTTCATCCGGTGTACTACACAAGCAAGACCATGAATGAGGCTCAAAGAAACTATACAATCACCGAGAAAGAATTATTGGCTATTGTGTTTGCTATGAAAAAGTTTCGACCTTACCTTATGGGGGCCAAAGTTATAGTGCACACCGATCACGCCGTCCTTAGGTATTTGATAACCAAGAAGGACTCCAAGGCAATATTGATGAGATGGATGCTACTTTTTCAAGAGTTTGATCTAGAAATTGTTGGCCGGAAGGGTCGTGAGAATCAAGTGGCGGACCACTTGTCCCGTTTGGAAGAGGAGGGGAGGCCTTGTGACGGCCTTGAGATCAATGATTCATTTCCCGACGAACAACTCCTTGCGGTGTCAATGAAGTATATGTCATGGTTTGCCAATGTCGCCAATTACCTTATGACCGGAATAATCCTGTGTGAGCTCTCTTCTAACCAAAGGAATAAGCTCAAGCGGGATATTTTGGATTTCTATTGGGATGAACCATACTTGTTCAAGATTTGCACGGATGGTGTGATTCGACAATGTGTCCCGGAGGAGGAACAATTGGGTATTTTGGAGGCTTGCCATTCCTCTACCTATGGTGGCCATCATGGTGGGGCGAGAACGGCTTCTAAAGTGCTTAGTTACGGATTTTACTGGCCTACCCTATTTAAAGATGCGGGCGATTTGGTGAAGAGATGTGATGAGTGCCAAAGAGCCGGCGAAATTTCTAAAAGGGATGAGATGCCCCTCAATACAATTCTCGAAGTGGATATTTTCGATGTTTGGGGCATTGATTTCATGGGTCCTTTTGTGAGCTCTTGTGGGAACACTTACATTCTCGTGGCGGTGGACTATGTCTCAAAATGGGTTGAAGCCGTGGCTTTGCCCAACAATAAAGCCCGGAGTGTTGTGGCATTTTTGAAAAAGAGTATCTTCACAAGGTTTGACACTTCTCGTGCTATCATTAGTGATGGGGGGTCCCACTTTTGCAACAAGGCTTTCGACATGTTGTTTTCTAAGTACGATGTCAATCATAAGGTTTCGACCCCCTATCATCCTCAAGCTAGTGGCCAAGTGGAAGTCTCCAACAGAGAAATTAAGAGTATCTTGTCTAAAACTGTCAATGCTAATAGGGCCGATTGGTCAAAAAAGTTGGATGATGCTCTTTGGGCTTATTGGACGGCCTACAAAACTCTGATTGGTATGTTACCATACCGGTTAGTGTTTGGGAAAGCTTGTCATCTTCCGGTGGAATTAGAGCACAAGGCCATGTAGGCTTTGAGGAAGTTGAACTTAGAATGGGATGTTGCGGCAAATCTCCGGGTTGAACAACTTAATGAGCTTGATGAGTTTAGATTTCATGCCTACTCCAGCTCATCCTTGTACAAGGACAAAATGAAGTAACTTCACGATAAATATGCTGGGGTCAAGGAGTTCAAGGTTGGAGATATGGTTCTCTTGTTCAATTCCCGGTTCGTCTGTTTCCGGGTAAGCTCAAGTCAAAGTGGAGTGGGCCGTTTGAAGTTGTGTTCGTGACCCCATTTGGTGCTCTTGATCTAAGGAACAAGAATGGTGAAGTATTCAGAGTCAATGGACATCGGGTCAAGCATTATCTTGAGAAATTTGATGATAGCCACGTGGTGGCACTTCTCCATCTAAAGTGATGTGCTGGTAACATACGTCGTGCCGCGACGTTAAATCAGGCGCTGCTTGGGAGGCAACCCATGTCTTTTTTTTCCTTTTTGTTGTTTTCTGTGTTTTCTTGGTAGTGTAGGTTTGATTTTTGAGCTAACTGATTGTGAGATGTTGCAGGGATTGAGTTAATGTAGTGCAAAATAGTTTGAAAAAAAGAGTTGAACAGTCTCTGAAGATTGCCAGTGCGATCGCGGTTGCTTTTGTGCGGTCCGCACTGTTGATGGTCAAAAGTGGTAATCTCTGAAGTTTGCCACCACGGCCGCATTCCATTTAGTGCGGTCCGCGGTGGACCTCCACGGCCGCGGTCTGTTTTGTGCGGTCCGTGGAGGTTGCCTACTCGAGCTTCATTTTGAACAAACCCAGCACAGTCCGTGGTCGATTTTGTGCGGCCGCGCTGGTAGGTAAGGCTGGGTCCCATTGTTTTCTATAAATAGAACTCATGGGTCACTATTTACCTTTTTCGAACTTTTTACACTCAGAGAAATAAAAGTACTATTCATAACCTCTCTTGACCGTGATTCTTGCTTAAGATTGACTAATTACATTTTATTTTCTCATCTGGTAATGTTTCACTCAGTCCTTGTACATTTACTTGATTAATTTTGTTTTATTTTATTATCATTAGCTCATAACTTCTTTTCCTTCTCGTTAGTTTCTTCTTCTTTATTTTAGTTGTTAGTTTAAGGTAGTTTTAAATGCTGGATTTGTGTGTTAAATATGCATAATGGTTGGGCAAGTGAGTAGGGACAAAGTAGGTGAACAAATTTGAACAACTGTGCAAAAAAATGAAACCCTAACTTAGTGTCTGTGCAAATTACTCTCCGCGGCCCGCGGTCACCTTTGTGCGGTCCGCGGTGCCCTGACGCGGTCTGCATTACCATTTTGCGCGGACCGTGGTGCCCAAGTGATTGAAATTGAACCTATGCCCAGCGCGGCCGTATTGCACTTTATGCGGTCTGCGCTGGCCCACCGCGGCTGCGGTTCTACTTTGTGCAGGTCGCGGTGGTTGGATTCAGAGAGGTGGTGTTACAGTCCTTACATCAGTGCGAACCGTGGTCAATTTTATGTGGTCCGTGGTTCCCCAATGCGGCCACAATACTTTTTGTGTGGGCCGCGGTGGTGAGAATCAAAGAGATGTTGTCCAGGGCCTTGTCCCAATGCGAACAGCGGTCGCCTTTGCGCGGTCCGCGGTGCCCCCAGTGCGGCCACACTCCTATTTGTGCGGGCTGTGGTGCCATGTTCTGCAACTATTTCTGCAACATTTAACCTGCTGTCTGCAATTCAATTTCAAGACTTGTTTCACTGCCTTTGTTGATACTAACCATGTTAGATGTGTATACTTGCAGATAATGGTCAAACAACGAGGTAAAGGTGCCAAACAACCCAGCCGAGGTAATTTCTCCCGGGGAGGGAAGCAACGGATGGTAAAACTCACTCCCCAAGCTAGACAAAACATAAAGGACATGAGGAAAGCAATCAAAGCGGCTGATAGAGCCCTTGACACCTCGGGGAGTGAGTACGAGCCCTCCCGGGAGATCTCTTCAGATTCAGTCCCTCTATACATCCCATATCCAGAGAACGCCATACATAGAGACACTTCCCCATCTTCCCCCGATGCTCGAGCCTCAATCAACATTTCTTCTAGGTCGTCTGAGGTCTCAGCGGCAGGTAGTGAGGATGAATGCTCTACCTCTCCCACAACATCAATTTTTGGAGAGGGTGCAAGAGGTGATGAGGGAGATGGGGAGTTATCGGGGGTGGTGTGCCACCGGTTGGGGTGTTGACCGGACTAGGAATCCCGCTGTTTGGGAGGATAGATTCGTCAGCCAGGTGGCATTCCACAAGTTTAGGGAATGGTGACCGGCACAGAAATTGATTCTTGAAAGGAGTTTCATTGACAAAGACCTCCTACCCCTACACCCCAATGTACATAGATAGTTTCAGGCTCGGGTGGGTTAGGAGTTCTTTAAAGATAATTATGTGAAGGCGAATGAGCATATGGTCAAGGAGTTCTATAGCAATGTGGCCCACATCTTAAAGGGCACTAAGGTGACAAAAGTGAGAAACAAAAATGTGGTATTTATCGAGAAGACACTAAATGAATACCCGGGGTTCAATGATGAAGATGAGTCCCTTTACAATGAAAAGTTGGTAATGGGATAGGAGGTTCGTCCGTGGTTAGCTTCATACCTGGCAATCCCGAGTACGGTTCCAGAGTGGTTGCAAGCAGGGGTCAAAATACTTCGGAGAACTTTCAACTTTGAGGCTAGAGGGTGGTTGACTTTTATGTGCAGTCGGCTCGACCCCACTACCCATGATCAAACTATTCCACTTGCCCGGGCTATTCTTGTTGCTTCTATTATGGCAGGATATCCTATCAACGTGGGCAATGTGATGTCCTGCGTCATTTCTGCAGTGGGGGTTGAGCATGACCAGAACTACCCTTTTCCCAGCACCCTCACTATGTATTTCCGGGACCTGGAGGTGGAGAAGAGACCTTTTGACATAAAGGTCAAACCTGTGACTCCGTTTTCATGGTATAGTTTGAAGGGGTCAGACAACCCCAATGACAAAAATTACAAGCCGCCTGCTTCTGCCCCAACCGGCTAGTCTGAAGAGCCAGTTGCGCTAGAGCCCTCCACTCATGCTGGTCCCTCGACTTCAGCTGGCCCGGGGATTCCATCTTCCCGGGCCCATCCTATCACCGCCCACCGGCTGAGCCAGACACTTCATAGCTTGAACAACTGGATGGCGATTGCTTCATCCAAGTTGTCCACCTTGACTTCTACCATTGCGGCTCAGTCGGCACCACAGCCAGTGCAGGTGCCCCAGTCTATCGAGGATTCACTTAAGGAGATTCTTGCCAACTAGCAAAAGATCCTCGATTCTCAAGCTGCCTTGGCTAAGGCAGTGGATTCACATGGCAAGGCCTTGAAGGAGCTTGCTAGGGAGCACAAGAAGCTGCGCAAAACACGAGCTTCCAAGGAGTCTGTGAAGGTGCTGAGGGAGGGTGTTGACAAACTAAAGGTAGACCAGCTGCCTTTAGACTTGCTATTTGAGGATCCAGCCCCAGCAGCAGCACCAGTAGCATAGCCACAGCAGGAGCAGACACAGAGGCTTCCAAAGAAGAAGAGCAAGCTCCCTAGTGCAGATGAGGCGATCATCCAGTTGGTGGACCCACCGGAGGTTTCCCCCAGTCAGCCACAGGATGTTCCAGATATTCAGCCTATACAGGTCCAGGCCCCAGTCCCAGCAGCTGAGCAGCAGGAGATCGGGAACCAGTCTGAGGTACCCGTACATACAGAGGACCAGGGGACCACTCATGTTCCCATGTAGACAGACGAGGCTTAGGGAGCTCCTATATCCTTTCCTTTTGATTCTTGATGCTTATTTGTGTAGTGGCATTGGGGACAATGCCAGCTTTTATTTGTGGGGGTGTGCCCTACTTTTTATCTGGATGATTGTATATATTAGTTGACTTAGTTTATGCTTCTGTTGATTTTTTTATTTGGTCTGTATATAACTTTACATTTAGTTACTTTTATCGCACTTTTTATCTTCTCTTTGGTCTGTATATACAGTTACATTTTTGTATACATATTCATCCCCCGTTGTATATTCTAATCCCCTATTGTAAATATTCATTCTATTTTCTATTTTCGTACAAATTTTTCATTCTTATCTTAGTAGATAGGCTCGCATCCTTTTTGTTTCGTTGTTGGCGCTTTTAATAAACCTTTGATTTTCTTAATGCCATGGTTCTTCCCAAGGGTGGAGTATTGTGCGAACCGGGTGGCTCTTCCCGATGATGGATGGAGTGACAACCTTCTTAAGGGTTTGAGTCCATTTTTTATTTTTCTCCCATTTTTTAGTAGTTTATAGTTAAGGGTACCTCAAGTAAAGTTTCACTTGGGCCTAACACATTTGTCTTTGATCCCATGGTCAAAGACAAGGGGCTGTATTTAGGATGGTGAAAGTAGTAGCCTTGAGACTCTTGTTTTGACCAAACAAACATCATGTGGTCTTTCAGGACTATTGTGTACTCAATCGTGTCTAAGGTTATTGTGGGCCCCCGACTCTATGTCTTTAGCAATTCTTGAGTGTGTGTGGTGAGAAATCGAATTGTGAGTCCAAGTCCCGAGCCAATGGTCTAGAACTTGTCCTGAATGTTTTTTGAGGCGAAATTTTGAGTGAAATTCGATTTGAGAAGTGATTATAGGCTCTTCTTGATCCAAATAATAGTCGAACAATTCCATAGCCTACCAATGATATAATCCTTAGCTAACCCTTTTGAGCCTTAACCCTTTTTCTTTCAAGAACCAATGGTACAAGCCTATACCCGATCTAAATTATACCCTCTTTTGGCACCCAAATCATCCCTTAAGTAATGGCAAAAGCCTAAGTTTGGGGGGAGAGACAAGAAAGGAAACAAAGTGATAAAAGGAACAAAAGCAAAAGGAAAGGAAGGCGATGAAAAAGAAAGAAAAGAAAAAGACAAAAAGAAAGCCCAATGTGCAAAGAATTAAACGAGATTCAAGAAAAACAAAAATGAAAAAGGTGTGGAAAAAAAAGTAGAAAAAGGAGAAATGCTTTGAATTGCATAAGAAAGAGTGACAATGTGTCGCTCTAACCCCTTGAAAAAAAGTGAAATACTCAAAGAGAATTGTGCCAGAATGAATCAAAAGAAGTGTTTAAGGGAAGATGGAAACAACTTTTCCTACCCCGAACCAAAAGCCTTCACATTGACTCCACAAAAGCCCTATATGATCTTGAGTTGGATGACGCTCGCATTAGTGGATACTTACATGAGGGTCAAGCATATGGTACTTAGAGCCGGACTTGTGACCTTTCCTTGAGAGAGAGACGAGTGACTTCCCATTAACCTTGGTTTGTGTGCTTATACTCTAAAAGGTGAGGTTTGCTTAGGGAGAGTTGAGGATGTGTGAGTTTGGGTTCCACAACGACCAAAGTAATTGAGAGAGTTCTTTGATGTAATGAGTCAATTCTTGATGCTCTTGTGTCACACTTGATCCATTGTTTTTCAAAGTTTAAATTTTGTTAATGATCCATTTGTATTGAGGGCAATTGTTAGTCCCAATTGATTCTTGTTGAGGTTACTTTAGGACAACTGGAATTACTTGGATTTTCCTTTACGGGGTGGGTCTTATTTTGTTTGCTTGAGGACAAGCAAAGGTTTAAGTTTGGGGGAGTTGATAAGTTAGGATTTTAACATGTTTTATGCCCCTACTTGCCTATGTTTTGATCATATATTGTTACAAAATAGTCCTAAAAGGCTCACAAGTTGTGCTTGATCGCAGGTTTGATCGACAAAGTGACGAAATGTCAAAGATCGGCTCAAAAAAAAGTGAAACCTGCTCAAGTATCAAAGACCAAGAAATTTAAGAAAAGAAGGCCTAGTGCGGACCGCACAAAGTGGAATGCGGCCGCACTAGGTGGTTCAGAGAGTTGGTTAATCAGGCTAGAGAAGCGTGGTCGCGGTACACATCTCGTGGTCCGTGGTGAAGGCTCCACAGCCGCACTACTCTTTTGTGCGGTCCGCGGTCATGAGGTTCAGAGAGATGAAGTTTGCAAAGCCAGTGCCATGCGGTCCGCGGTCGTGGTTGCGCGAACCGCGCCAGCTCCCTCCGCGACCGCGGTCCGTTCTACGCGGTCTGCGGAGTCCAAGTTTAGAAAAGCAGGAGTGAGCCCAGTGCGCCGCGGTCCATTTAATGCGGCCCGCACTGACCCCGCTGGGGATTTTGTCTAGTTTTTCCAACCTAGTATAAATAGAACATTTTACCATTTTTTAGGTAATCAGATACATCAGTGGAAAGCTGCGCTCGTGAGAACATATTTTGTAGCCATTTTTGGCACTTTTGCTTTACATTTACAATAGATTCTTGTAATTTAGTTTTAGCATCTAATTAATATGCTTAGTTCTTCATCTATTTCTTCAATTTCTTTATCTAGCATGAGTAACTAAACCCATTAGCTAGGGTTATGGCTCAACCCTAGTGTGAGTAATTGATGGGTGTTGCCATCTAGTGATAGATTGAATATGAGTGTTTGCTATTTGGCTTGATTTTATGTTTTAATCTAGAATTAGTGGTTGCAAACACTGATTCAAGCTTTGTGGGTTTAACTCTTCTTGAGAAAGAAATTCTATAACCCCAAAATTGACCCAACAAGGAATTGGGATGGACTCATGAGATATGATAGTCCCAATTAACGGGTTAAACCTCGAAAGAGTAATTACCCTACTTGAACCCTAGTTGCTTGGTCTAATTTGCTTACCTATTTGGTCTCGAGAGAGTCAATTTAGCAATATTCTCGTAGCATAATTTAGTGTTAATCAATAGTTTTACAAAAATAGTTATAATTTGAAAACCCAAAAATGTTTGAAGTGACATTAGGAGTACAAACACATCTCTAGGATAGACAGACAATCCAACTCCACTACTAGCTCCCTATGGAATTTGATCCTGACCCTCATATCGGGTAAAAGTTATTGCGGCCCGCTCTACCTACCTTAGTGTAGCGTCGAGTTGGCAGTGATCACCAGACTCCGGAGGAGCTCCTACAGCCCAAGCATCACATCGTTGTGGCGCGCATCCCGATCCAATATATATATTGTTGTGGCGTGCAGCCCGATCTAGTATATATATCGCTGCAGCGTGTAGCCCGATCCATATAAGTATCGTTGCGGCATGCAGCCCGATCCATAATATATATATATATATATATAATATCCTCACTATTAGGTTATCAACCTCTCTCAGTCATTAACCTCACAGCCTCTCGGGCACAACAATAGAAATTAGAGAACTTAGCCCAAACCGTCCTCACAATTAGAAGTGGAGTGATAAAACCAGTTTTAAACATTTAAACAGATAAAACATGACTAAGGATATGCTTTCAACAAATAAAGTGAGGAAAAATAGCAAAAATACCCGTAAGGGTATCAACAGGTCGGCACAAGGCCCCAAATATGGCATACAACCCATAATACAATATAAATGACTAAAGTACGGAATATCATAAGGGTTCAAATCAAATATGTGGCTCAATAGTCGCTACGAGACGGACCAAGTCACAATCCCTATCGGTGCACGCTTATACGCTCTCCACCTAGCATTTGCGTCACCGCATTTATCAAAACAAGTCAAATACTGGGGTTTGTACCCTCAGTTCCAGATTTACAATGGTTACTTACCTCAAAACGGTGAAAAATATTACTCCGCGATGCCTTTGCCCCTTGAATTGGCCTCCACTCGCGTCGAATCTATTCAAAATCAGAAAACAACGTCAAAATATGCTAAGGGAACAAAGCCCAAGCGAAAACAATCAAATAATACCAAAAATTCCGAAATTGGCCAAACCCGACCCCTGGGCCCACGTCTCGAAACTCGATAAAAATCACATCAAAAAAATCCTTATCCTCCCACAAGTCCATACATACCAAGAATACTAAAATTGGAGTCCAAATGACCCCTCAAATTATCATTTTAAAGTCTCTTAATCTCAAGCCCTAATTCCTCAATTTTTGGCTTAGATTCTATGATTTATTAGGTAGATTTCACAATAGAATCGAATTTTAAGTCATAAATTCTTACCTCCCAATGATTCCCCTTGAATCCCTCTTCAATATCCTTCAATTAGCTCCAAAAACGACCAACAATAGAAGAAATAAACCCCACATACGCGGACAAGACGACCTTTTAAACCTTCTGCTCAGGCCTGAAAATCCTTCTTCGCGAACGCGGTCAAGGCCTCGCATTCGCGAAGCACAAAAATAACCTTGACCAAATTCCTCTTTCGCGATCACGACAACCACATCGCGAACGCGATGCTTTACTCAGGCAGGCCTTCGCGATCGCGTTCCACCTATCGCGAACGGGATAAATTAAATCCACTGAAGCTCAGCTGCTCATTTTCTTCTATGCGAACGTGAATCTACCCTGCGAACGTGATGCACTAACACTTAGCCCTTCGCGAACGCATAGCCATCCTCGCAAACGCGAAGGCTTAAATTCCACCTTCCTCAACTGGCTCTTCGCGAATGCGAGGGTCCACTCGCGAACGCGAGGGTCCACTCGCGAACGCGAGGAGTAAAATACCTGCAATAGCAGAACAGAAATCTACAACTTTTCTTTAACTCAAAATAGTACGTTCAACCCTCCGAAACTCACCCGAGGCCCCAGTACCTCAACCAAAGGCACCAACATATCCCAAACCCTTATTCAAACTTGTACCAATCTTCAAAACACCTCAAACAACATCAAATCGACCAAAACACATCGGATTCAAGCCTAAGTTTCCAAAAATTTCTAAATTCCGCTTTTGATCAAAAACCCGAACAAACCACGTCCGAATGACATGAAATTTTGCACACATGTCCCAAATGATACAATAGAACTACTGCAACTCTCGGAATTCCATTCTGACCCCTATATCAAAATCTCACCTATCAACCGGAAATCGTCAAAAATCCGATTTCACTAATTCAAACCTAAATCTACTCCGAACCTTCAAAACCCATTCCGATCACGCTCCTAAGTCCCAAACCACCTCCCAAAGCTAACCGAACCATTGGAACTCACATCTGAGCCCTCTAACACATAAGTCAACATCCGATTGAATTTTCCAACATAACCTTCCTCAAAAGAGACTAAGTGTCTCAAACCTTATCAAAATCATCCCGAATTCGATCCGACCAAACCGATACCCCATAACACGGATAAACAAAGCATAAAAAAGCATAAATGGGGAAAACGGAGCAGTAATTCATGAGACTACTGGCCGGGTCATCACATCCTCCCTAACTTAAACAAGCGTGCATCCTCGAACAAGTCAAGAAACAAACCTGAAACCTCAAAAAGGTGAGGATATCTGCTCCGCATCTCCCGCTCGGTCTCCCAGGTAGCCTCCTCCACGCGCCGACCTCTCCACTGCACTTTTACTGAAGCTATATCCTTTGACCTCAACTTTCGAACCTGACGACCCAAGATAGCTACTAGCTCCACATCATAAGTCAAATCATCATCCAACTGAACCGTGCTGTAATCCAAAACTTGAGACGGATCTCTATTATACTTCTGGAGCATAGAAACATGAAATACCGGATGCACACTCGACAAGATAGGTGGCAAAGCAAGCTCATAAGGCACCTCCCCAATCCTCCGAAACACTTCAAAAGGCCCAATGAACTGAGGACTCAATTTCCCTTTCTTCCCAAATATAATAACACCCTTCATGGGTGAAACCTTCAAAAGAACCTTCTCGCCAACCATGTAGGACACATCCCGAACCTTCCTATCAGCATAGCTCTTCTGTCTTGACTGCGCTGTACGAAGCCTCTCCTGAATTACCTTCATCTTTTCTACAACATCCTGCACCAAGTCTGTCCCCAATAGCCTAGCCTCACCGGGCTCGAACCAACCAACTGGAGATCTACATCGCCTCCCATACAAAGCCTCATATGGAGCCATATGAATACTCGACTGGTCCCATGACCAATGGAACTCACATCCGATGACCCTCTGAAATCAATGACACAAGCATGCAACATGTCCTCCAATATCTGAATAGTGCGCTCGGACTGTCCGTCCATTTGAGGGTGAAAAGTTGTGCTCAACTCAACCTGAGTACCCAACACTCGCTGCACAGACCTCCAAATCTGCGAAGAAAACTGAGTGCCCCTATCTGAGATCATGGAAACTGGGACACCATGCAAACGAACAATCTCCCGAATATAGATCCCTACCAACCGCTCTGAAGAATAGGAAGTACATATAGGAATGAAGTGCACAGACTTGGTCAGCTGATCCACGATCACCCAAATAGCATCGAAGTTTATCAAAGTCCGTGGAAGTCCAACAACAAAGTCCATAGTGATCTTCTCCCACTTCCACTCGGGAATATCCATCTGCTGAAGCAAGTCACCCAGTCTCTGATGCTCATATTTCACCTGCTGACAATTGAGACACCGAGCTACAAATCCCACAATATCTTTCTTCATTCTTCTCCACCAATAATGTTGCCTCAAATCCTGATACATCTTCGCGGCACCCGGATAAATGGAATACCGTGAACTATGGGCCTCCTCCAGAATCAACTCCCGAAGCCTATCCATATTGGGCACACAAATCCGGCCCTGCATCCTCAATACCCCATCATCACCTATAGTCACATCTCTAGCATCTTCATGTTGAACTCTGTTCTTAAGGACAAGCAAATGCGGATCATCATACTGGCGCTCTCTGATGCGATCATATAAGGAAGACCGAGAAACCACGCAAGCCAATACCCGACTAGGGTCCAAAACATCTAATCTCACGAACCGATTGGCCAAGTCCTGAACATCAACTGCAAGAGATCTCTCCCCAATTGGAATATATGCCAAACTCCCCATACTCACCGTCTTTCAGCTCAAAGCATCGGCCACCACATTGGCTTTCCCCGGATGGTACAATATAGTGATATCATAATCCTTAAGAAACTCCAACCACCTCCGCTGCCTCAAATTGAGATCTTTCTGCTTGAACAAGTGTTGGAGGCTACGATGATCAGTAAACACCTCACAAGACACACCATACAACTAATGCCTCCAAATTTTCAGCGTGTGCACTATGGTAGCTAACTCCAAATCATGAACGGGGTAGTTCTTCTCATGGGGATTCAATTGACGAGAAGCATAAGCAATAACTCTACCCTCCTGCATCAACACACAACCAATACCAACTCTAGAAGCATCACAATACACAGTATATGAACCTGAAGCTGATGGCAAAACTAACACTGGAGTTATGGTCAAAGCTGTCTTAAGCTTTTGAAATCTCTCCTCGCACTCATCCGATCATACAAATGAAGCACCCTTCTGAGTCAACTTGGTCAAGGGTAATGCAATAAATGAGAATCCCTGAACAAACCGGCGATAATAGCCTGCCAAACCAAGAAAGCTACGAATCTCTGTGGCTGAGGACGGTCTGGGCCAACACTAAACCGCCTCTATCTTCTTTGAATCAGCCTGAATACCCTCGCTGGACACCACGTGCCCCAAGAAAGCCACTGAACTAAGCCAAAACTCACACTTGGAGAATTCTGCATAAAGTCTTCTCCCTCAATCTTTGCAACACAACTCTCAAATGTTCTGCATGCTCCTCTTGACTACGCGAATACACCAGTATATCATCAATGAAGACTATGACAAACGAATCGAGTTAAGGTCAGAACATGTTGTTCATCAAATGAATGAACGTTGTTGGGGCATTGGTCAGCCTAAAAGACTTCACCAAGAACTCATAATGACCATATCGGGTCCTGAAAGCTATCTTAAGAATATCCGAGTCATTGATCTTCAACTGGTGATAACTTGAACGGAGATCAATCTTGGAGAACACTCTCAGTCCTTGAAGTTGGTCGAATAAATCATCAATGCGAGGCAAAATATACTTGTTCTTAATTGTTACTTTGTTCAATTGCCTATAATCAATGCACATCCTCAAAGTGTCATCCTTCTTCTTCACAAATAGAACTGGTGCACCCCAAGGTGACATACTAGGCCGAATGAACCCCTTATCGAGGAGTTCCTGAAGCTACTCTTTTAACTCTTTCAACTCCGCTGGTGCCATACGATACGTTGAAATAGAAATGGGTTGCGTGCCCGGCACCAGGTCAATACCAAAATCAATATCCCTGTCCGGTGGTATGCCTGGCAGGTCTGTAGGAAATACATCGGGAAAATCCCTTACAACTGGGAGAAAATCAATACTGGGACTCTCAGCTCAGACATCCCTTACAAAGGCTAGATATGAAAGACATCCCTTCCCAACCATACGTTGGGCCTTCAAGAATGAGATCACTCTACTGGGTACATAATCAGTCAAACCTCGCCACTCAATCTGTGGCACACCCAGTATAGCCAATGTGACTGTCTTGGCATGACAATCTAGAATAGCACGACATGGAGATAACCAGTCCATGCCCAAAATGATATCGAAATCCACCATACAGAATAATAAAAGATCCACTCGGGTCTCCAAACCCCCAATAGTCACCACACACGACTGGTACACACGGTCTACAACAACAATATTGCCCACTGAAGTAGATATATGAACAGGTGAAACAAAAGACTCACGGGGCATATCCAGATAACGAGCAAAGTATGATGACACATAAGAAAAGGTGGAACCGGGATCAAATAATATAGAGGCATCTCTGTGGCAGACCGAAACAATACCTGAAATTATGGCATCTAAAGAAGCAACATCTGGTCTACCTGGGAGGGCATAGAACCGGGCCTGACCACCACCTGATCGGCCTCCCCCTCTAGGGCGACCCCTGGCTAACTGACCTTCACCCCTAGCTGGCTGGGCGGGTGGTGAAGTAACTGGAGCAGAAGTCGAGGGTTGACCCTTCTGTTGAGACTGACCATCATGAAGATGAGGACACTGCCTCCTCATATGCCCAAACTCTCCACACTCATAACAACTCCCCGGTGCTGGAGATGAGGACTGAAAGGAACCCCTGGTACCAAAATGACCAGTAGAAGGGCCTGGCATGGAAGAAACCTGAACTGATGGAGCATGGGACGAACTCTGGGCTGGAAGGGCACTAAGTGATGAGTGGCCCTGATGAGAACTGTGAGAACCATGACCCGATGATTCCCCACGATAACCTGGGCGAGATGAATGAGCCCGTCTGAATGGACGGCCTCTGCCCTGCTAGAACTGATCCCTCGAAGGAGCACCACTAAAGCTACCAGATCCCCGAGTCCTCTTGACCTCCCTCCCCTCTCGCTCCTGGCGGCGAACTAACTCAATTTCACGGGCGATGTCAACAACCTCCTCAAAAGTAGCACCTGACACCCTTTCCCTAGTCATGAGAATCCGAAGCTGATATGTGAGACCATCAACAAACCTCATAATCCTCTCTCGGTCTGTAGGAACCAACCAAATCACATGACGGGCTAACTCAGAGAACCATATCTCATACTGCGTCACAATTATCTCTCCCTAACGCAACTGCTCAAACTGCCTGCGCAGCTCCTCTCGGCGAGACTGTGGCACATACTTCTCCAGAAAGAGAATAAAGAACTGCTGCCAGGTAAGGGGCGCTGCACCAACAGGCCTACACCTCCCATACGCCTCCTACCAAGTGAAGGCATCCCCAAAAAACTGAAAGGTGGTAAAAGCTACACCGCTGGTCTCTACAATCCCAACTGTACGAAGCATCCTCTGGCACTTATCCAAGAACCCCTGGGCATCCTCGCCCTCTGCACCACTAAAAGTCGAAGGCTTGAGTCTACCAAACCTCTCTAGTCGACACTGCTCGTCGTCTGGCATAACTGGTACCACAAACTCCTGAGATGGTGCAACCAGTAGGGCTGGAGGTGCCACTACAACAAAAAGGGGCTTTAGTGGCAATAAAAAATAGCATTGGCAGCAATAACAATAGTTGCTATATCATTTACCGGCAATTGATCTTTAGCCGTTGATGCCGGGGTCGGTAAAGCCTTTAGCGGCATTTCTGCCAAAAGCTGGTAAAAGGTATGACTTATTGCCGCTAAAACTCATTTGCTTTAACAACAATTGTTTGCGGCAATTATTATGGATGCTAAACACATTCTAAAAACGACTAATAATGCTCCTTTAACGTCCATTTTTATAGCCGCTAAATTAAAAATATTTGTCGCTAAAAGTCCATACCTTTAGCGGTAATTGTTTTGTGGAAATTATAGTGGCAACAATATCTCTTCTAAAAATGTATTAGTATGCCCCTTTAGCGTCCATTTTAATGGCTAGTAAAGTCAATTAAATTGCCGCTAAAAATCATCTTTAATAGCAATATAATAGCTACAATATCCCTGTATAAACGTCTTAATCCTGTTAAATTGGCACTAAAATTCACAAGCTATAATGGTAAGTTTAGCCACCATTAATAATAGCTACTATATTCGACCAAAAAATAATGCAAATAACAAAACATATTAATATTAATTCATAAAACTATAGTATATCTCGTCAAATCTTAACAAACAAAAGGAAGTACTAATCCAAAATATTAATATCACAAAACCTTAAAAAATAACTCATATTGTTTGAAGTAAATAGCTAATGTCATTATATAACTAATCTTAACAAATAACAATCTTCAAATAATCTCTGAAACTCTTCGTCATATTGAAATCTTCCACCCACTAAATTATCAAACATCAGACTGTATGACCTGAAATTATAAAATAACTATGTCAATAGATAAAATATAATAATAGTGAAGCATGCCACTTTAATCTGCTCATAATACTAAATAGATTAGACAAAGAAAGTGTCAGTAAGTTGATATATGATTGAAGTAACATGAGCATGGATCAAAGAACAAAAGGGAAGAAAGGAAAAGAGTAGAGATGTTTACAAAATACTAAAGCAAGGAGAAAAGAGATACCCAGTCAATACATAAATCTGGCAGTGTTTATGTTGGCAGCTAATTCACTACTGCAATTTTTTGGAACACTGCTTTTTGGATCAAATTATGGGTACAATGGAGATAGTATGGAACAACCAACAATTACACATGATATATATGTAATTCAAGGAGGGAACAAACAACATATGTGTAAAAAACAGAAGCAAAGGGTGTTGGGCAGTCCTATTTGCAGCATATAGCCTTATATTGTTTCTTCTATTGAGTACAAGAAAATTCAAGTCCCAACATTAACACGGTTATGGCAGAAGGACTCGTGTGAAACAATTAAGTATTTTCGTCCATAAGTTCGGTTGTTGTCACAAACACGACATACTCCAAATAAGCATTTTGACTTTCTTTTCTCCACAGTGATACTAATCATTCTTCATATCGTCTCTTTGTTTCACATGAATCCTTTAGCTACCCACAACCATGTAAAATGACGAAAAAATAAAGCAAATATGTTCTAGATCCACAAAAAAGTATAGAATTAAGATATAAGAGATCACATGATTATAAACAGTTATCACATGATAAATAAGCAAAGTTAAGGACGGTATATCAGAGACTTTATCATGCCCAAGTAAATGAATTACTGCGGTGCAGTGAATTTCCAAAGCAGGTGCACATGCGATGGACCATTGCATTCTAAACAGAGTTCAGTTTCATAGAGCTAGTGATGTTATGCTTCACCAGATAAATTATGCTTCACCTCCTATTTGACAAAAACAAATAAATAAACTTAAAAGAAGTGAGAAATCTAATAGAACAACAACATATTTCAGTGAGATATAAATTCCTTCATAAACACATTTTCTATTTCTGAAGTATCAGTTTCTGCACAAAGTCATTATAAAATTTCTCGATCCATCCAACTGAAACCGTTCTTTTGAGTAGAAAGAGTTCAAGGTTATGGAACTATTTAGGAACCATATCTTATTTACGTTCCATTTTTTGATAGTTAAATCAAGAATGGTAAAACAAGAATTCTCATAACCTAATCGAGGTCCTTATTACTCAAGAAATTTGACAAAAGCAACTGATTCCTCAACTGCGTATGCAGAAGATTTTCCCATTATGGTCAACTAGACGAGGCAATCAGTTACATTTTCCATAATTTGACAAATCATGGAACCCCAACTTATTATATCCACAATTTTCTAAGAATCACTCCATGCAAAAATACTAGAGTGGATCAGTTGATGAGAGACAATAAGAACTATCTGTGTATAGCCACTAATGCCAGGATAGGTTCTGCTGATTGTAGTAAAACAAAACGATAGCTCTAATTTAGTACTGGATGTGTTAAAGTTGTTAAAATAAGAAACAGAGAAGTTTCCTCATGTAAAAGTACATGAATACTGAATGTGTGCATTCAACCATTCACTAAGGGACAAAAGAACTATCATGCCTTATATCTGGAAAGCAATGCAGAAAAACTAAACTAAGAAAAATTTAGGAAGTTTCCTCATCAAACAAGCACACAGTTCTAACTGTCATAGATAGCAGGACCTGACAGTATGTCTTTACAGCTAAGTAAATCTCAAGAATCAAATATTGAATTAGTCTCCATTTTGCATGAGATGGAAGAAACTGTTGAAAACCAAAAAATAGAGATTGAGGACCTACTATATTGAACCAACAGAACCTAGAGAACAAGCTTCAACAGTAGCATGCTAATAGCCTTTATACTACAGATAAACGAGCTAAACTTTTCAGATACATTCTATGAGCTTCCATAAATAAGGATTTCATATGTATCATTATAGTTTCATGTCAGCTTTTGCACAAAGTGACAGACAATCATCTGCAGAGAACAGTTTTTTAGGTGTCTGATATACTTATCATACTAGAAACATTGGCTACTTCTAGTAACGATTTTTAAGGAGATGACTAAACAGCTTATGCAGTGTCCTTCTATCCAATTCTATGCTTTTCTCAAGTCTCCCTTAATCAAATATCTTTAGCAGTAAACTAGCAATAATTTTGTGTTTGCTTTTGGGGATTCAAGTCAAAGTCAAGCTTCAGATGGTGGTCTTAAAAGCGTTAAAATCCAAAAGCAAAATATGCCTGGAAATTGCTTCAGAATTTGATTCCCAAAATATGCCAGCAAGCTTTTGGTGTTTGTGCTAACTCTTGCAAGTTTACATGAAAATGGAAGGAGGAAAATTCAAACATTAGAAAACTCAAATAGTAGCTTGCCGAAGGATAAAGATGAGTAGTACCGTGAGACATTGAAGTATTTTCAGTAAAGGTGTTAGTTCTGGAGTTCTCGCAATAATTCCTAGAAAGCTAGCAAGCTTTTGACCTTTTTCCCCAATAGCTTGGTTACGATTATTAAACGGCACATCAACTACCTTCCTCGGAGGAAGTTTCCAAATATCGGAAGGGAGGGAGGGAATGATGATGGGTAGAGAGAGAAAGAGAGAGGTAAGATGCTGGGTGCAATTGAAGTTATTGAGAGCATTTAAACTATGAAGTTAAATTGTGCAGAATATTAAACTCCAAAACTGTCTCTAGGCAGTTGAAGTATTGTTATTCCTTGTCTTCTCCAGTTGTATTAAGTGATTTCTGTTTCTCTTTTTTCCCACATATTTTTGGTTAGTTGCTAGAGCTATTGCATGGTGATGTTAACACATTTAGCAGCGAAGCAATAATGAAGTTTAACTACTCTATACAATACTGAAGTTTTATAGTACTATAGTTCAAACTTTACTGCTCTTATTTTACCAAATATGGTGGAGAGAGCATAATTCAATTCTTTTATTATTTAAATAAACATAATTCAATTCTGTTAAAGTCTCATCTTCTCCCATTAATAGAAACAACTTTCACGTGTTTGACTCATAATAAAAGAATCAAGTCCGCACATGAAGTGACATGTTTGAATACAACGCATATCTATCAAGAAAAGTGGAAGCACTAATTCAATAAGCTCTACAAGAAGTAGATTGGATGATCAACATGAAGCTGATATGAAAGAATTCGTAGCTGAGGCTTATAATACAATTGATGGGACAGATCAAGAAAAGCATAAACCAACCTATCATAGTGTTACAACCCATATTCACGTATGTTAGCTCATGCCATGAGGTATTCAACGTAAACCCATGAAGATATTATCTTTGAGATGATAAGAAGTTAATCCTATTGGTCTTAAATGATACAAAGGTGTATAAGGGTGGTTAACAAGTATTGGAAGTTAAACGAATCAAGGATGTTGTCAGCCATATTTTCGGATAAACCTAGAGGTGCTTAATACACTCAAAAGATAGTATTTTAAGGTATTTGAATCATATAATATCCGTATTATAAGTCTTGAAGTCAAACGAGTTATGAGACAAAAGTCGACAAAAGTTGTCACAACTTAGGTTCATAATTTTGCTTAAACATTAGGTCAAATATTACTAAGCTTTTCTCCCTATTTACTTAAAATTATAGGGTAATATATCCACAAAATTGAATATCTATGAGTCTAGTTTCCAACTCATTAAACCGTTCATCGATACGATCTCGGAGTAGAGAGATATTCGCATTTTCGTGAGACTGCGCCAAACACCTCTCTATGCCCACTTAGGCGGTTTAAGACATTTGGGTATATATATGATGCCTCTAACCCGTTTTAAGTCATTTTTTTCACAATATTCAGACCTTGGAACCCTAGAAACACTCTCTAAAGGTTCTCTCAAGATTCAAGACCCAAACAAAGGGCAAACAACATAAATCAAGTGTCGGGAATCCCGTGGCGCTAGTAGGTTTCTTTTTCTTCTTGTTGTTGCTCATTTTTGTGTTGTTTCAGCTCGTGTGGGAGGTTGTTTTAAAAGTTTTATGTTCTATAAATACTCCCTCAAGTTCTTAATATCAACCCTAGGAGATTTCAATCCTTCTAAAGTGATTTTAGTGCCGAAAAATACTAATTGTTTGCTAGTTTCGCTTTCTTGTTGTTGTGGAAGCATTGGAGGGATATTTCATGGAAAACTAAGGTCAAATTGGAGTTTTTCTTTCTGTATAAAGGTAAGAAACCTCTTACTCTATATGTATTTAAGATTATCTAAGTTGCGGCTAAGTTATTGAAGCTAGAACTTGTGGAATATATATCGAAAGGCTTGGTAGTAATGTTATCGGTTGGTGGACTGTTTTGGGAGGTTCAATATGATTAACATTGATGTTGTTTGGGCTGCTTGGTGATTGTTTTCACTTGTGGAAGTCATATAAATAGGGGAGGTACTATCCATTTCATCATAAAATAGGTTGTGGTCGGTACATAATAGTTACGACGCTTAAACATTAACGATAGTGTCATTTTCCTATTGTAGACTAAGGAGTCTTGACATTTGCATAGCTTGAGGTTGGGTAGTATATACAAGTTATGTGAGGCTATCCCTTTCCTTCTTTTGCACGACTCCGATTTTACATAATGTAATGAACTAGCTTCCAAAGATACTCTACTCTTAGAAGCTAGCAATACTTACATTATTTCCCCTCTTATAGAACGATTAATATTGATGTTGCTTTTCTTATTCTTATATTATCAATGTTGTTGGTACTTCCTAATTCTTATAAGGTTCATAGTGAAGAGTTAGTCCTAATAAATTGTACAGAGGATACCGACCTTACGTCACTCCGAAAGGTTTAGAACGTGATTCCATGAGTCGAGCATGCAGTATTATATATGTATCTATTTTACTCTACCGAGCCGCGCTATAGTCGGCCGAGCATGGAACCTATTGTGAAACCACTGATCAGTTGGGTTTTACCGAGCTCCACGTGGCCGGGTACGATTCTACCGAGCCTTATGATGGCCGGGTACATTTTTATCAAGCCTATTACGGCCGAGTATGATATGATGATGATGATGCCCACAGAGGCGTATGTTTTAAAAGTTTATGAATATATACATATGTATCATGCATTGCATGTCAGTAGCCCTCAGAGGTACCCAGACGTTACAGGTTGTATATTCTCTATCCCTGCTTACATTACTATTCGTACTTATGGTTCCCTGCCTTACATACTCAGTACTTTATTCGTACTGACGTCCTTTTATTTGTAGACGCTGCATGTCGTGCTGCAGGTCCTGATAGACAACCAGGCACAACTCCCCCACTACAGTAGGCGGTCCAATTCAGCGGTGATCGGCAAGATCCCTTCTTCGGACTTGCCGTGGTCTTGGTATGCATTTTTGTTATAGACAATATGGGTATGTCGGGGCCCTGTTCCGGCAATGTTGCAGCACTTATGTTCCTTTAGAGGCTCATAGACAGGTGTCGACTCATGTATAGTTTGGTATGCTTTGTCGGTTGATTTTTGTTGTATAGTCTTTCATGGTAGTGTGGTAGCTCGTACCTTTTATATAGTTTCTTGATTGTCTGGTCATCCCATGTTATGTATGTTCATGTCATCATCTTTTGTTGTTAGTTGTCCATGATCCATGTCTACCAATTATATTGATCTCGTCGGCTCTAAGAGATAATAAAGAAGGTTAGATAAAATATACGTTGGTGCTCGACAAGTATGGCCGGGTGCTAGTCATGGCCCTCTAGTTTGGGTCATGACACATAGGCCTATTGAGAGCAAGAAAGATGCAAAATCTCAACTACAAGAACAAAATAAATGCACATTGAAGAAACCAGGAATAGCAAAACCATATACTGAAGCTACATCAAAAGCCATTGAATTATCCTGCTATACATATCTTAAATCGTTTGGACAATTATCTTCTAGCAATTATTAAAGTAAAAGAACAGACAAGATAACATATAAACCAGAAAATAGTTTCAGATTTCCCATTAGCAAGTCGATATTCTTTTTAGTTGAGAAACAAAATTGGAAGGACACTACAACTAACGAGTTTCTACCTAGTCTTAAAAGGCTTAAAATCAACTACAGGTATACCTCTAATGTCTTCCTGATTATCATTTCAATAGGGAGGAAACAGGTATGAAGTTTTACAAAACTGAAGTTTTACTTCTCTATACAATACTGAGGAAATCTATACAAAGTATGCATGAAGCTTATCGGAACAAGCAAACCAATACTTTAAAGAAAAGCTTTACTGCTATAATTTCTTGTCAGATCTTCTGTTATTTGAACAATACTTACATGAACTACTAAATTGTTTATTTTCCAAGTTGCTCTCTTAATTGTTGCGAGTTGCACTATATAACTAGTTCGATATCACAATAGAAATTACAGAAAATCACAGTTGCTAATTACACTATATAAACTAGTTAGATTAACCAATGTATTCACACAATTAAGATTTGAAAATGATTTCAGAGAAAAGTGTTACCTGATTCATCATCATTTTGTTGAACTTTGGTACCACCAGCAGAACTATTCAAATCACAAGATTGATCATCATGTGCCTGGTCTTCAGAAGAATTCTGATTATCCATCAACTGCTCAATATAAGGCTGGGTTGCAGAATGGTTTTGACCATCCATCAAATGCTCAATATAAGGTCGCACATCTTCATCGTCGTCTTGTTCAATTACCAGTCGGTTGCGACCTCTAGTTTGCATAGTTCCTTCTCCAAAATGAAAAAATTATCTAGCTGCATTACTCTATATTAGTACTAGATTGACTCCAACAAATCAGCAGGTCACTTGCAAAACAAGAGGAAGCATCATTCAAATCTCAATATGTAAAAAAATTCTGAATAGTCGCAAGAATAACAGTAACCTTTACAGAGGAATCAATTCATAAAACAGTAGAGGAACAGAGGAGGAATAAACTCAATCAATCGCACATCAATTTAACAGCAGCCGGTTATTACAAACGAATTAGCATATGCAGAAAAACTATACTTTCACAAATCTAAAAACGCAATAGTTGGATACCAAAAATTACAAATGTGTACCTGGTAAGCAGATTTTTTTGCGAAAAAGACAATAAATTGAAGGAGATGATAAATTTCTGCAACAATCTTGAACCTACACAAAACGAGAAGTTGGAGACGGATTAAAGAGAGAATACTGAAGACGAAGATTGAGAATAATCGAGCAGCACCAATACCAACTCAATTCTAAATCGCACTTGCTGGGTAAGAAGAGAAGTTATACCTGGGGAAGAAGAGGATTTATCTCTGGAAAAAGTTGATGGAGACCCGATCGATGCAGGCTAGCAGAGTTGCGACTTTGTTAATCTTGTTCGATGTAGGATTTGGCACGATTCTGCATTCGTTCAACGAAGGGAAAAAGATGATCGAGATCTGGTTGAAGTAGCTTGCAGAGTCGTGACTCTGTTCAATGTTAATCCTGTTCGATATTTTTGGGCGCAATTTTGTATCCACTCAAACGAAGGGAACAGGTTTTTCTCTTATTTTTTAATTGGAGGGAATAATTCATTGTTGTCCAAAAAAATTGGAGGGAAAGATTATTATTTTTTGAGGTGTGGAGGGAAAGATAAAATAATAAAAATTAATTTTAATTAGTACTTTTTAGTGGCAATTATTTTTATTGTCGATAAAAGGATATTTTTAGTGGCTAATGGCCATGTGCCGCTAATATTTCAGCTTAAAGAATCTATTAGCGGCAAATGCATTATTGCCACTAAATAATTGCCGCCAAAGGTCCTTTTTGTAGTAGTGTGCCCCCCGGTGTCTAGAGTCCCTGCACAACCTGCTCAGGTGTGCGAGCAACGGGAGTCTGGGTGCCTCCCCCGGCCTGAGAAGTAGCTGTGGCCATAGTAACTGAAACCGCCTGAGCCAAATCGGTACGCACTGATAAGATCTGAGCTAAAGCCTCCTGAAGGCTTGGAATCACAATGGGCATAGCTGGTGCCTGAGCCGGTGCTGCTGTAGCGTCCACAACTGGGACCTAATCCTGAACTGGGGTAGCTGGTGGATCTGCAGGTGCTGCCCTAGCTGCTCTGCCCCTACCACGGCCTCGACTACGTCCTCGGCCTCTAGTGGCCCCAGCTGGTGGTACTAGCAGTCGTCCATCCTGACCGGTAGCACGTGTCCTCACCATCTGTGAGAGAATGGAATAACAGAAGTTTAGTACTCGGATCAACAAATTTGCACGACAAGAATTTAAAGAATATAAAGTTTTTCCTAAAGGCTCTGCAGCCTCTCGAGGATAAATACAGACGTCTCCGTACCAATCCGCAAGACTCTACTAAATCGGCTCATGACTCGCGAGACCTATGTAACCTAGGCTCTGATACCAACTTGTCACGACCCCAAATACACGGTTGTGATGACACCTTTCACATTACTAGGCAAGCCAACCTAAACCATTAACTACATTGAATTCCTTTTATAAAACCATTTTCTAACACATGTTTAAATACCAATTTCCATAATAAGTGTTTAAAAACAACAAAATATAAGCGGAAGTCAAGTAAACATGAACTACACAGCCCCAAATATCTGGTGTCACGAGTCTAGAGCCTCTACTACATAATTGACTATCTGATACAACAAAAGTCTAGAATATGCGGAAAAGAACAAGATAAGAAGGAGAAAACAGGAATGCGGACGCCATGCAGCTACCTTGAAATCTCCGGCAACCTCTGAATTAGTTGAGGACCCTCACTCTACCACTGGGGCACATGGATCTGCACACAAAGTGCAGGGAATAACGTGAGTACGCCAACTCAGTAAGTAACTAAAATAAATAAGGTCTGAAAGCAGTGACGAGCAGTTAAAAATTATATAACTAAATAAACAACAGGATAACAGATCAAATTCCATAGTTTAGAAACCAGTTTTCGTCGAAAACTCATCAATTCCAATTTAAATGCTTGAAATCATATACTTAGCAATTTCTTACAATAGAGGCTTGTTTTAAAAGAAAAGTGAAATCAGTAAAAATAACATAACTGGGCCCCTTCGGGCAAGGTATCACTTAGAATATGGCCCCTCGGGCAGCCTCTCAGTCACTCGTGACTCAACATTCGTCACTTAATGCTCACTCTCAGCTATCAGGCTCATTATTATCTCATAGTAATAAAAATAATAGTAACCGCTGTGCGCGTGCAGCCCGATCTATAATTTATAGTCGACTATGCTCACTGGGGTGTACAGACTTCGGAGGGGCTCCTACAGCCCAAGCGTCAGATTGCTGCGGCGCGCAACCCGATCCAATGTATATATATCATTGCGGCGTGCAGCCCGATCCAGTATATATATCACTGCGGCGTGCAGCCTGATCCATATAAGTATCATTGCGGCGTGCAGCCCGATCCATAATATATACATATAATATCCTCACTATTAGGTTCTCAACCTCTCTCAGTCATTAACCTCACAGCCTCTCGGGCACAACAATAGAAATTAGGGAACTCAGCACAAACCGTCCTCACAATTAGAAGTGGAGTGATAAAACCAATTTTAAACATTTAAACAGGTAAAACATAACTGAGGATATGCTTTCAACAAATAAAGTGAGAAAAAACAGTAAAAATGCCCCTAAGGGTATCAACAGGTCGGCACAAGGCCCCAAACATGGCATACAGCCCATAATACAGTATAAATGACTAAAGTGCGGAATATCATAAGGTTTCAAATCAAATACGCAGCTCAATAGTCGCTACGGGATGGACCAAGTCACAATCCCTATCGGTGCACGCCCACACACTCGTTATCTAGCATGTGCATCACCGCATTTATCAAAACAAGTCAAATACTGGGGTTTGTACCCTCAGTTCTAGATTTACAATGGTTACTTACCTCAAATCGGTGAAAAATACTACTCCGCGATGTCTTTTCCCCTCGAATTGGCCTCTATTTGCGTCGAATCTATTCAAAATCAGAATCATGACGTCAAAATATGCTAAGGGAACGAAGCCCAAGCGAAAACAATCAAATAATACTAAAAATCCCGAAATTGGCCAAACCCGACCCCCGGGCTCACATCTCGAAACTCGATAAAAATTACATCAACGGAAACCTTATCCTTCCACGAGTCCATACATACCAAGAACACTGAAATCAGAGTCCAAATGGCCCCTCAAATTCTCATTTTAAAGTCTCTTAATCTCAAGCCCTAATTCCTCAATTTTAGGCTCACATTTTATGATTTATTAGGTAGATTTCACAATAGAATCGAGTTTTAAGTCCAAAATTCTTACCTCCCAGTGATTCCCCTTGAATCCCTCTTCAATCTCCTTCAATTAGCTCCAAAAACGACCAATAAGTGAAGGAATAAACCCCACATTCGCGGACAAGACGACCTTTGAAACCTTCTCCCAGGCCTGAAAATCCTTCTTCACGAACACGGTCAAGGCCTCGCATTCGTGAAGCACAAAAATAACCTTGACCAAATTCCTCTTTCGTGATCGCGACAACCATATTGCGAACACGATGCTTTACTCAGACAGGCCTTCGCGAACGCGATGCACAAACACTTAGCCCTTCGCGAACGCATAGCCATCCTCGCGAACGCGAAGGCTTAAATTCCACCTTCCTCAACTAACTCTTCGCGAACGCGAAGAGTAAAATACCTGCAACAGCTGAATAGAAATCTACAACTTTTCTTTAACTCAAAATGGTCCGTTCAACCCTCCGAAACTCACCCGAGGCACCCAGGACCTCAACCAAAGGCACTAACATATCCCAAAACCTTATTCAAACTTGTACCAATCTTCAAAACACCTCAAACAACGTCAAATCGACCAAAACACATCGGATTCAAACCTAAGTTTTCAAAAACTTCTAAATTCCGCTTTTGATAAAAAACCCGACCAAACCACGTCCGAATGACCTGAAACTTTACATACACGTCCCAAATGACACAACAGAACTATTGCAACGCTCGGAATTCCATTTCGACCCCGATATCAAAATTTCACCTATCAATCGGAAATCGCCAAAAATCCGATTTCGCCAATTCAAGCCTAAATCTACTCCGAACCTCCAAAACTCATTCCAGTCACGCTCCTAAGTCCCAAATCACCTTCCGAAGATAACCGAACCATCGGAACTCATATCCGAACCCTCTAACACATAAGTCAACATCCGGTTGACTTTTCCAACTTAACCTTCCTCAAAAGAGACTAAGTATCTCAAACCTTAACAAAACCATTCCGAATTCGATCAGACCAACCCCATACCCCATAACACGGATAAACAAAGCATAAAATAGCGTAAATGGAAAAAACGGAGCGATAATTCATGAGACGACCACAAAAGGAAATAAATTAAATCGAATCTTTAATGATTTTTCAGTCTAAAGAAAAAACATCAAAAAAAATGTTATAAGAAGGCAAATGTCATGAACAACCAAATTTAAAATGAATATATTTACACAATTTAACAAATTAGATCCAGGATTACAAAATTTCACGATGTTTAGTACTAAGAAAATCGCACAATAACTAATGGTCAGAGCAATTGTTTCATCATAACTAACAGATACCCCGACAGAAAAGTCTCCGAATTAAACTTATTAGAGAGAGAGAGGAAAGATGTGTGTTTACATGATATGGAGTAGTCGATGTTGAAAGTCTTAAACATAATTAACTCAGCCTAAGAACATTAAAGCAATTGCTTTAAGCCTAAACCTGAATGCTCAAGTGGACCAAGCTATTTCACTTCAAAACCTAAATGAATTATTCGACATATATAAATTTATTGGTATTTCATTTAGTAGTAAAATATTAAGATCACTAGATGATGATAATTTTAAAAGACATTATATTAAACCATAAACATTTCATAAAATATTGGATAAATTTTTGTGAATGATAAAAAAACGTACAAGATGTTTCGAACACCACCGTTATGAATAAATTATTCAAATAAAATTATATATAAATCTAATTATATATAAATCTGAATGTACAAATTCTAAATCGAATTCATTAATTTTATCAAGCCACTAATTTAGATTTTTGCTTGCCATTTAGCACACCTCTAAAGATAATACTAGAGAAATAATAGTATGTTATCTCGAAGGAGAAAAATTGCCCATCTCCCTATAAAAGTGCACGAATATTATTATATACACACTATTTAAAGAAAAAGAGGGAAACATATTTTTGTGTTAGGTATTTTGCATTTTTATAAATGGGTCCAAAAACTTAGGCTTAAATGTAGCATTTGAATTAAAAGCTCCTTTGTTGGGCTCCTTTTTATTTCCCTTAGGTGGTCCTTCTGTCAACTAACAACTTGGTGTGGAAGACTTATTTACACATTTTAGGCCGAAGTCCACAAACTATCTTAAAATTTAAATATTGTTGAAATACAAGAATTTAAAATATGAAAACATTGAGAGAAATAGTAAAGAATAAAGGCATACTCACACACTAGAACCCTAATATTATTGAGTGACTTCAATGGTGAGGGTTCTAGTACTATTATTTGTATTCATATCTATGAGAGTAAGTTCAGTCCCCAACATTATAGTGATTGTTAATTCATATAGGGAGTTTTAAATGTAAGAAAAATACACATCGAAATATCTAATGTATATGTTGGATAATGCATTAACACGTTTTCTTGATTTATTAAAACTGCTCCTAGTACATAGAAATGCTGGGCCTTATGAAGGGCATTTGGGTTGGCCGAATTATGGGTCTTTTCCAAAAATATTTTAAGGATTTTTAGTTTTAATAATTTAAACTTGATATAATTATCATATACGTACTAAAAGATGGGGGCATAAGACGAGTGTTTTAATTAAAAAATTTATAAAAAATAAAATATCTAGCATTATTATGAGATACAAATCAATTATAATGTCTTAACATTTAAAAAATTACAATTTTGTAAAAACTATGATTTTACCTTCTTAAAGATAAATATTCAATAATTTTATCACTATTTTAATTCAAAATATTAGTCCTTTTTGAATAAATATAAATTATTATTTTAAAATATGATAATTTTGAGAGACAATGAAGAATCAACAGGAACTCAAGAAATATAGTTTCAGCTATCTACTTTCATAAGAATTTTTAAAATTTATTTCACCCTTATGATGTTCTCAATTACTCTTTTTTAATTTATGTGTCTTAGTTTGATTGGGCACGAAGTTAAAAAAGAAGAAGGAAACATTAGATTGTTAAGACATTATAATTTGGTCATAAATACGTCATGTAAAATGTTGGAGTTGCCGAGTTAGTAAATACTGAAAGAAACATTCTTTCTGAAAAGAATTAAAAGGGAAAGTAAGACAGATAAATTGAGACGGAGGAAGTATTTGTTACTTTGAGTTACTGTAAATCTCATATTTTCAATAGATAAATAGAACTTTTAAAAAAAATTGTGGGTCGACAATAGCATTAGGCGTATTTAGGGTGAAAACAACATGGGCTAGCCAATTTTCGAATTGGTAATCAAAAAATAGATATGTTTGCAAAGTCATTGAAATTAGCCACTATTTTATGGGAAGAAAAAATCTAGACAAAAATTACCCTTGCTGGAGCACGAAAAGTTCAAGCATAATATGCTGAATTATGGAGCTCATGAGTATAAACTTCTAACATATTATGTTGGAACTCCGTCACATTATGAAATTTCAGCACATTTGTTGGAGTCTCATATGTAAAATATTCGAACTCCAGCATATTATACTGAATTTTTTCGGATTTTTAAGGATATTTTTATTCAGATTTTATCTTTACATGAAAAGTGGCTAAATTTCGATTACTTTTGAAACTGTGACTATTTTCAATTACCAGTTGTAGATCAAACTATTTTTGAACTGGACGGTTAAAGAGTTATATTCACAAAATTAAGGGGCATTTTCATATCTACCTACTTTTGGGGACACCATTGAAGTTATATCCGTGTTGCACAAAAATTTGCAAAGTTTACCCACTCGTATCTGAAGTAGTTCAATCTCTTCAATGCAACTTCAGAAATCAAATTTGAAGTTCATCTTTCAAATGCAACTTCTGAAATTCGAATATGAATTAGTTCAGTCTCTTCTATGCAACTTCAGAAATCAAATATGAAGTTCTTCTATTTTTCAAATGCAAATTCAAAAATTCGAATATTAAGTAGTTCAATCTATTGAATGCAACTTTAGGTTTCAAATCTTAAGTTCTGAAACATAAACTCGTTATTCGAATTTCAACAATCCAATATACGTTTTATTGCCCAAATTTACTCTAAATGAGCTCTATTTTGAAACATAACTTTCAAATATCATGAAGAACAAATCTCAATCATCAAATTGTCAAAACAATAATAAATTTAATAAATTTATTTTGCAATTAAGAAGAAGAAACTCTAGACACAGAAGAAGAGAAAAATATATGTATTTGAAGTTATCCAAAAACTATGAATTCAAATACATATATTTTAAACATTTTTTTTTTTTAAAAAATGAGGTACATATTCAAAAGGTAGAACAAAACTGGGTGCCACATAAAATATTTACCAAAATTTAGCCCAAACATAAGCCGCAAAAGAATTTTGCAGCGCTTTGCTTATAAGTCATTTTGGCTGCTCCAACCCACCCACCCCTTCACCCCCCCTCAAAAAGAAGAAAAAAAACTGTTAACCTTGTTGACCTGGGTCACTTTTACACAATCTGTTAACCTTGTTATTCATTCAATTCAATTCAATTGGTCGATAAGAAAAATGGGAGTAATATGGACGATTTTGGAGTTACTGCTGATCTCAGCTATCTTTCTTGCATTTGGATTAGCTGCTGCGGTTGCATTTGAATCATTCAGAAGAAGATTTAATCACACGTATGTTTATGTTTATAATAACCCCCTTTTAACCAGAAAAAAAAAACCCTATTTTTGTATTGAATTCGATTTCGATTTCACTTTGCAGTCACGTCGAAGCTCCTCCCGTTTTTGAAGATCCAAATTCATTGAAACCGGTACTTACAAACCCACCTCCAAAAACTTTTTTTTTTTTCCAGAAAAATAAAAAAGATTATTTCTTTATTCAATTGTTTGGATTGTTCTAAAAAGTAAAGATAAACGATTGTATATTTAGTTTGGTTATTACTACTTGAATGAAATAGGCTCGAATGGAGCTTAATTGTTGCACATATAGCAGTGGTGGATCCAGGATTTGAAGTTTGTGGATTCGGGATGTCACTGAATGTACTAATCATTTGAGTTGCTGGGTTTGAAATTTGATGTTTGTACTTATTTAGTAGAGTTTGAGCCAAAGCTACTGAATTGAACTTGTAGTGGTAGCTCTAATGGTCCCTTTCATATAGTCAACGAGAACTAGTTTGGAATTGAGGCATAGTTAGTTGATAGATTTATTGAGTAGGTGTATTTATTGGATGCTGTTACTAATTTGAATTGTGTCAATTGGTATACAGTTGGAAAGAAGGACAAAAAACAAAGTGTGATTTTCCCCAAAATGCTTAGTTGTTGAAATGTAATTAACTGTTGGAAGGTGGATGTGTAACATTTGAGCTGTGGAATATAAAGGAGAATGTTCTAGTGGATTTTTTTTTTTTTTTGAAATTAGGATTTAAAAGCTATCTTTTTTGTTCCTGGACTTGTGGAATCTCGTGTTCACGACAATGAATTGATCTGTCAAATTCGAAGCATCTTTCAGGTGTAAAGTTTGTTGATCTGCAGTCTGATCTGATTAACTGCTTAACTTTGAGTATCAGAGTTGTAATGATTATATAATTGTAATTAGATATTGCATAGATAAAGATATGACATAGGCAATTAACTAAGAATGACAAGGGTGATTTAAATAGATACGAAATAGAAATGAAGGTGAATGTTTTGAAATATCAAGCCTATGTTCCTAAGTAGATGAAGTAGATATTACTAATTGATTGACTAGTGGTCATAAGCAATGTGTTAATTGGGTATGTGAATTTTTTTTTATATAAGGAATGCTGCCTTCCCTAAATTGTTGGCCATACCAATTAGCTAGCTGGTATATTTGGATCGGTTCCACAAATGCTTCAATATTTGAATTTGATTCTTTAAAGCTTTTCATTGGATGGCGACCTGAAACCATCTTTAACCGTTGTTCATATTTTCTCCTTTTTAATCTCAGAGCCATTTACTGGCTTGAAACTGCATGATGGTGTTAAGTGCTGTTTAGGCTTCAGAAGTTGTTTTTATTTTCTGTTTCTTTTAACCTTGTAAGCATATAATTCAGGTTCCTTGTCCTCATATATTCGACCCTGCTGAGAAATACATATCCTTGATCATACCTGCATACAATGAGGAGCACAGGCTTCCTGGAGCCCTTGATGAAACTCTGAAGTAAGTGAACTCGAGCGTCTCTTGTATCTCTTCTGTTTACTTTTATCGCTTTGATGTCTGATCGCAGAATCTACAGCTTTGATACTGTTCTGCTGGTAGTCACAACGACTATAATTCCCCTGCTGTCTTCTGAGTTCTGGATTCATTTATAACTCTCAGTGGCTCAAGTTAATAAGCTGACCTTGTGGTTTATAATTTTAATTGCTCCTACCATGCATTTATGGCTCTTCTAGGTTCTATTCTAAGAAGTCTATTGATGTATCAATTGAAGTCTAATGATATGATCAGTCTTGACGGGATGGCGGGATGGTGCTGTGTTTTCTGCACACTGCATATGCTAATGCTGCAAATAATTGTGTTTATAGCTCATTGTCACCGCTACGGCTATGACTTTTACAGCTTTGGTCAGCATGCGAACAAGATACTTGGTCTTTTTTATCTTGTTGAATAGAAAGCCATCATCTGGTCTTAATTTTCTGTGGTTACTGGGGCACAAAGCTGCATTGTCAAAATCATTTTTGACCATTTATTTTTGCTAGAAGCTCTGGTTATGGAACATCTGGTCATGGTCACTTCATTTGTTAATTTTTGTTTTGGACCTTTGGTGGGCGTGGATTGTTTGAAGGCGGTAAAGGACAGGATTTACATTTAAAGACTATAATATATTGAACCTGTCATTTCATATACTATGTGGTTGCATGTGTTCAAACATAAAAGATTATCTATTGAAGTCCATGTATAACATCTGGCAGAAAATTAAGGGGGCTGAACAAGTAAAGTATTCTTTTGTGAATTCTGATAGCATTTTTGCAAGCCCATGTGTTACATTAATTTAGAACTTCACTTAAATCAAGGCATTAAGGAGCATAAAAGATTTTGTGTTTGAAATTTACAGTTATCTCCAACAACGTGCGGCCAAGGACAACACATTTACATATGAGGTATGAGTCAAGATGTAATAAAGTTTTCATTTTCTTTAGTTTGATTCATCAAAAACTAACACCCTTACTACTGCTCCCGCATTTCTGAGAAAGAAAGAGAATCACTTAAAATCCTAAAATCTCTTGAGGAAGCTGACTAGAGAAGATAACTGTGTCAGCTAAGAATATGCAAGAATACAGCCTGGTTCACATAGATTTCGGGATTATCTGAAACTATCCCGGTGGTATTGATATTTTCAATATAGAATAGTTATGTTGCTGTTATTCGGGTTTGCTACATTTTTTCAGTTTTCTTTTTTTCCCTGGAGTATATAAGATTCTGTTGTTGCAGTTCTTTAGATTTGATTTTCCAAACAAGTTGACAGTGTGTTTCTGATGCCCTTTTTAGTTTGGGTTAAGTGCCGAAAAAAATACACAGCTAGAGAACATAACAACAACAAACCCAGTATAATCCCACATAGTGGGGTCTGTGGAGGGTAGTGTGTACGCAGCCTTACCCCTATCTTGTGGAGAGAGAGAGGCTGTTTTGCAATAGACACTCGGCTCAGAGAAGCATAAGCACCACGTTAAAGAAGAGAAAAACAAGAAGCGCAACAGTGAGAAGCCATGTAAAAGCAACACAAATAACAATCAAATAATCAGATGACCAAAGTGAAAGAAATGACAGGTATTCATAGAAATCTAACGGCAACAGAATACTAAAGTGCGTACTAATACTACCAGTATGACAAGGAGAACACTAAACTAACTACCCTACTACCCTAATCTTCGACCATTGAGAACATAATGATTTAAAAATTGCACAAGTAGAGAACACAATGATTATAATGATTTAATAATTTAAGTTTCCTGCTGCTGGAAACAAATGTTTGTTCATACCTAAGTTGCTCGGACACAAGTGCGGGTGTCCGACGCGGGTGCGGATCTAGAGGTCGGATCCTTCGATATGTAAATTCTAAGATTCGGAGATATGGATCCTAGTACGGATACGGGTGGGGGGATCCGGCTAAAAATAATTCAAAAAAAAAAAAAAATATCTCTAAATTATGAGAAATTTTGTGGAATACTTAGCTTGTAAATTTCTTTATTCTCAAGTTGTAGATAAGTAAAGTATTGATTTCCTAGGTAAAGTATGCTATTTTCTTTAGATTTACCCTAGTTTTAGTTCTGATTTGGGGAATTAAATTGTATCTCGTCCCGAATTTTTCTGTCTGATGTAGTTAAAGTATCCAAAATTATTTGACCAGACCCGGTACGGATCCCATACCCACACCCATACTAGTGTCGTGTCGACACGAGTACGACACTTAAACTACCATGTCGGAGCAACTTAGGTTCATACTGAGAAGTGATATGTGTCAGTGCTGAAACCCAGTTATGTTGGTATCAAGCAATTCAAGTTTTATTGGTCCTATTTGCGACTAGGGAATGCTCTTAGAGACAAGACTATAAAAGTTGAAATACAGATAAATATTCCACCATAAGCGCAAGCACACCATTAAATATATAAAGACACTGCCAAATGCACAAATTTTGGAACTCAGAACATTGAAAACTTTTGGTTTTCCTTTGAGAATCCGCCACTATTTCTGTTGTTTACTTGGGGTAATGTCGTGAGATATTTACACCATTCTACATTCTTAATGATTGATGCTTGAATAGGTAATTATTATTGATGATGGGAGTTCAGATGGAACAAAAAGAGTGGCTTTTGACTTTGTGAAGAGACACTCTGTAGACAATGTGCGTGTCATCCTTTTGGGGAAGAACCATGGAAAAGGGGAAGCTATAAGAAAAGTGAGTCTAATCTTATCAACTGATAAACTAATTCAACAAGTTCTCTGTGTTTTCTGTTTTTATGCATTTTTACTCGGTGGCAATTGATTAAATCCATTTGCTTCTGCGAAAGCATTGTAAAAACAGGGAATGCTTCACTCACGTGGTGAACTGCTTTTAATGCTTGATGCTGATGGCGCAACCAAAGTAGATGACTTGGAAAAGCTTGAAAACCAGGTTTTTGGCCCGCCACTGCAGATTCCTTGTATCTTTAAGTGCATCATTCAACAAAAAGTTTAGTGGAAATAGTTGCTAGATTTCTTTGTAGTGTCTAATTATTTTCCAGCCAGATTCATGCAGTTGCTAAAAAGGGAAACCAGCATGAAGATTCTGCTGGTAAAGATTCAACTGTAAGAATATCAGATGTTCCCGCAGCTGCATTTGGTTCACGTGCTCACCTCGAGGAGAAGGCTCTAGCTACAGTTTAGTTTTGACTGCTCTTGTTTGTTGTGTATATTTTGAATTGTCCCTCTTAGTTCTATGTATATTCTGGCACCTTCTCATGGTTTGAATTCTGTGCCATGTTACAGAGAAAATGGTACCGCAATTTCTTAATGAAAGGTTTTCATATTGTGGTTCTCTTGGCTGCTGGTGGTGGAGTTCGTGATACTCAGGTAATCTTGTACTCTATAGAGTAGCTCAAACCTCTCATCTAGATTGAGTTCTTGTTTAAAAGCCTCCAACTAAGGTTTTCTAACATTCTCTTGATTGAAAATGCTGGATTTATTGCAGTGTGGATTCAAGATGTTTACCAGAGCTGCTGCCAGAAAACTTTTTCTAAATATCCGTTTGAAAAGGTATATTTCTTCAAGTGCCTCCTCTTCCCTATCTCAATGTTTAACAGGAGCTATATTTAGGCAGATTCATTCATTTGTCCTATGTCTACAGAGGATTTTTTAGGAGCATTATGAGCATTTCAGAAGCTGGTGTATAATTTGCCATGTTACTTCTTGTAGTCTTTTTCCTTGGAGTCTGTATTCTTGAAGTGTAACTTTTCCTGGTAGAATCAAGTTCACCAAATCGTACATTTTATTTCAAGGCTTTTGGTTCTAATGATCTTAGACAGAAGTCTGTTTGGTAATTTATTGGCCCCTCTACAAAACCATTGAATGTGGACCCATGCATTTGATCTCCTATGCCTTTATGTGGCTTGTCCGTCTTTTTTGAAAAATTCTTTTGTCCACAAATTTTATTTAGTCCCACAATTTTGGGTCTTTTCTCTTAATTGACTTACCATCCTTTTTGAGAAGAATCTAGAAGGAACATGTGGTAGTTAGAGTGTAGTTGTTGAGAATATGGAAAGTCGCGTCAGAGCCCGATTGACTGGGAAATCCAAGTCAATTATCGTCCCTTCCCTTTGTTCTTGTTTCTTGAACGCCCTATGTTTTGATTAATCACTCCTCAAGGGAGCTTGAAACCTTGGACCTCGTTCATAAAGAGAGAGCTCCAGATCTCTGTAATTCTTTAAAAAAAAATCTGCTTCCCTATTCTCAACAGTATTCTTGTTTATGGGCTGTTCAGAATCATCACAAATAGAACTACTTAGTAATGGATGTGATAATTAGATTTGTATTGGGATCTTTTGAGAAATTCTCCTACTTGATGTTTTCATGGACATGAAGGGGAGCCTTGGAGCAACGGTAAAGTTATTTTTGTGTGACTTATAGGTCACGGATTCGAGGCGTAGAAGGAACCACTAATCCTTGCGTTAGGGTAGGCTGTCTACATTACACCCCTTGAAGTGCGGCCCTTCCCCCGGATCCTGCATGAACGCGGTATGCTTTGTGCACTGGGTTGCCCTTGATGTCTTCACGTACATCTTAATGAAGAAAATGCTTTAATGTCCTGATTTTACATTTCAATAGTTTCCCTATATGCAATGCAACTGCGAAGTTACATCTCTTTTCAAACATTAGTTGCAAACGGCATCTCTCTCTCTTGATCTCACTCTGTACACCTAGTTATTGTCTTGTGTAATGCTCTCTGCTACTCCAAGTATATTTGTGCTTTTGTTTATGTTGCTTTCGCTATCATCTACATACTATTTTTTACTTTCCTGGCTATCTCTAAATTTTGTTATCAGGGACTTACATGATCTTTTCGCAGGTGGTGCTTTGATGTTGAGCTAGTTTACTTATGCAAATGGTTTCGGATTCCAATGATTGAGATATCTGTTAATTGGACAGAAATACCTGGATCTAAAGTCAACCTATTAAGCATCCCCAACATGTTGTGGGAGTTGGCAATCATGTCTTTGGGTTATAGAACTGGCATCTGGAAAATCTACAGCTGAGTCCACTTTATTTTCAGGCAACTCTATTTGGAATAGTACTCGATTTGGAGCCTCGTAACACATCTACTGCTTCATAATTTAGAAGTACTTGTTTTAGGATTTAACCTTTTCTTGCACTACAATCTTATTAAAGTCGACTGGTAGTAGCTGAGTTTCTTCGAACGAGCATGACTATTGAAGGCTAACCTTTTCCTTTCGCTGGACGTAACCTATTATGAGGATCTCCTTAACATAGGCAACTTGTACTTCTACACTGGCAGTGTTTCATGTTTCTGAGTCTCTTCTATGAATCTACATACAGAGCTTTAGTGCAGTACTTCTTTTCTTGGTTTGCAAGGGACCCGTCTCTGTTCCTTGGTATTGTTTGAGTATCCTGTTACAGCTCCTAACTTGCTTGGGATTGAGTCGTAGTTGTTGTTGATATTGGGATAATCCGCTTGTGTTTATGTAAGCTGTAATGGTGAGTACTATACCTATTAAGTACTAGACATATTATTTGACTTCGCAAGGCGCTTTGTTTTGTCTAGGTAATTTTTACTCATATCTAAACGATTCCCAAACTGAATAGGATTTTAGACTATCTGTACACTTAACTTAGAATGCATATAAATATTGGACTATTTGTACATTTAGCTTAACGGGATTTTTTCACTATTAGCCCGCGCCAGAAACTATTTATATTTGGTAGCCGAAAAAGTATATAAAATTTGTATAATTTTTGTATATAACATACATTTTTCGGCTATAATTTTAAGAGCGACTATGTAGTGTCATTTTCCCTAGCTTTAATGGCTAATTGTTGAGATTGAAGGGAATGTATGTAATAATGGAAATGCGCACACACAGAAAGGCAAAGAGCTAATGAAATTGAAAGATGGAACTTCTCCTGTGAAGTTGCATTTTGTATATAGAATTTCTTATCAAATGTCTAACTTTCTAATCCTTCTATTAGTCTAAAAGTTACTTCATTCACTTCTCATTATATATGCAAATCCACGTTATTTGATGTTTGTTACATGCTTACATCAATAAAATTAGTTAACTCTTTCCATTACAGTTCTGTTGATTAATACCAAGAATAGAACAATCTTTCCCCATAGAAATCCAAGCAGATATAATTTTCTTTTATTGCATGTACTCAAAAGGCAAGATTCAGGTAGCAGGGCCTGATCTAAGATGTAGAGTCAATGGATTTGGAGTTCTAACGAGAGAGTTGAGTAAATGCCACTGCACTAACTTTTATCTTGAAGTAGTAGGTTCGGTTCTCTTAAAATATGTATGATTTTTAGTAGATTTTCATATGTATATACAATGTTGGAGCCTAAAGCAGTGGGTTTAGAAAACGCACAGCTCATACATTAGGTTCACCCTTACTGTAAGACAACTTTCTGTGAGAAGAGATAGAGCATGGATGGTAGTAGTAGTTTTTTTTTTGTTTTTTTGTTTTTTGGCTCCAACCATTTTGTTTTCGGAAATCACGGTAAAAATAGCACGGTATAGTCAGTTTTCGGACTGCTCATTCAAAAAATAACCAGCGTTTATCAAGTCAATGAAAAATAGCCACTATTTTACTGCAACAGAGACCGGTCCAGCATAATATACTGGAGTTCGGTGCACTTGTGTATGAACTCCAGCATATTATGTTGGACCGGTATACTTTGCTGGCTTCAGTATAATATACTGGAGACTGGAGCACCGGTGCTCCAAACTCCAGTATATTATGTTGGACAGATATACTTGCTGGAACTCCAGTATATTATGCTGGAGTTTTAGTGTATTTATCCTGGAACTCCAGTATAATATGCTAGAGTTTAAGTATACTTATGCTGGAACTCCAGAATAATATACGGGCGTGTTTTTCGAGTTTTGAACAGTGTTTTCGCTCAGATTTATCTTTACATGAAAAATGGCTAAGTTTCGATTACTTTTGAAGTTGGGCTATTTTTGAACGACCAGTTGTAAATCTAGCTATTTTTGAATTTCTCCCGAAATCATGAGAAAAACAAAAATCAGAAATAACCAGATTTACAACTAGTAATTGAAAAATAGCCACAGTTTCAAAGATGATCGAAATTTAACCACTTTTTCATATAAAGATAAAATCTAAACAAAAACACTCTTAAAATCCGAAAAAATTCCAGCATAATATGCCGGAGTTCAAATTTTTACATATGAGATTCCAGCATAATGTGCATGAATTTCAAAATGTGCTGGAGGTTTATACGCAAGAGTTCCATAATTCAACATATTATGCTGGAACTTTTCGTGTGCTGGAGTTCCAACATAATATGCTGGAAATTTATATGCAAGAGCTATTTAATCCAGCATATTATGATAGAACTTCGGTATTTCGGCAAAATAGTGGCTATTTTTCAATGACTTTACAAATGTTGTCTATTTTTCAATTACCAGTTTGAAAACTGGCTAGCCCGTACTATTTTTACCTTATGGTCCAACTAATCTGGATACTGAGGCCGTGGGAAGCCCACTATGACAAGATTTTAAAGCTCCCCGTCAAAGAGAGTTACTCCAGGCTCGAACATGAAACATCTGATTACGGGGGAAGAAACCTATACTATTCCAGCACAACCTTCAGCGATATGAAAGAAGCCATTGCTGAGAGGAGCCTGAGAAGCAACCTGATGTCAATGACTGGCAAAGCAAGAGAAAGGCATCATTGCTTCAGGCAATGTATTTCCTTGCAAGCTAAGGTTTTGGAAGTGCTCTTCACAAGGAAAACAATAATTTGGCAGCTAAAAGTGATACAAATAGTGATGTCTCATATGCCATGTTATGGGATCACCATCCATTCTATGACAGTGAGCATCACAGCCAAGATTCCTTGCATTACAATTTACACCTCCGAATGATATTTTTTCAACTCTTAACAATGATATTTATGGTTCAAATTTGTGAAACTACATTGTCATGTCAAATCTACGCATCTTTTATAGTCCTACAAACCGAACAGAAAACAACACCAAACCGAAAAACCAAATCAAATCGATTAAAAAATCCGACTAGGTTTGGTTTGACTTAGTTTGGTATTGAATAAAAAAAACCGAACCAAACCGACATATAACAACAACAACCCAGTGAAATCCCACTAATGGGGTCTGAGGAGGGTAGTGTGTACGCAGACCTTACCCCTACCCCGAAGGGGTAGAAAGACTGTTTCTGAAAGACCCTAGGTTCAACCAAACCGACATATAAATATATAAATTTTATTTATATTTTTAAGACTTTATAGTGAATTTTCTTTTGAAAATGTAGAACTATTTGGGATCCTCTCATGTATTAACCTTGAAAGCATAAATTAACGAAAAATTATTGTTAGACGACTAAGAAAATAACTATCATGTGTTACTAAAACAATTCTCCCATTAGAATATTTTAATAAATCATATGTTTGTCAATTTTTTTCCATATTTACTAAACATATATTCACTTATCAAAGCTTTATCTATAATTTTAACAAACTAAAATTGAAATAATATTCATGTAATAAAAAACCCGAAAATCCGAAAAACCCGACCAAACCGAACCAATCCAAACCGATATAATTGGTTTGGTTTGGTTTTGATAAAACCGAACCAACCCGGTCCATGTACACCCCTACTCATATATAATAAAAACCGCGCATGGACATCTTTGGAAGTGGAATTAGGTGCCTCTCATTCGAGCGTTGAGGGATTCTATTTCGTGGTTAATTAGGCTTTATGGTTTTAAGAGTCATTTGCATGGGCATCTTGATTTTTCTATCACTTTCTTGTTAAATTTCTGGTGCCTCATAAGTCAAAAGGAAATTGATATTAAGGGTTTTCGGATTTTTGTATTGAATACAAGTTTCTTCCTCTCATCCCCTCACTAGAACCTGACAGATCTGGAATAAAAATCCAGATTTGAAATTTTAGAAAGGGCTGAAAGAATAAACAAGAAAAACCAGAAATAAGGGAAGATTGTCGATTTTGTTTCTTTGCGAATTTAATTTCTGATTTTACTTAAGAATTTCTGGAATTTGGCGGATGAATCGCTGTCCATTGCTATCGAGTTGCACTCGTTTGGTCACCGGTTTGTTGCTGTTATGTTGCCGGATCTCCTCGCCTATTTCAGAAGCTTGCTTGTTGTTTTTCTTTAGTTAATTTCGGCTGCTAGTTACTTTCGGTGCTACACCAGTGGTAGCGGTGATAGCCCTTTTTGGTCTTTGGGTCGTGGTATTTTCTGTGTTTTCAGGGAAATTCTCAAAGTGGTTGGAGACAAGTTGGGCGCATGAGCACTAGCAAAGGAGAGCAACCTGGACGAGCGTCAGCAAAGGGCGGTGGGAAGCGGTGCGTGAGCTTGCAAGTATATATATTGAGGGCTGCAAATCAACACAGGTTTGGTTCTGGGGAATTGGTACCTCCCGTTCTACTATTTTCCTTTTGGTGTTAGCTAAATTGATGTTACTTTAGTTCACAATAGTTAAATCATTCAATAGGTGTACAGGTAGTCACTTGTTTCCTTCTAGTTTGATTCGTTGTCCGTTGTGCACTAGCGAGTCTTTTGTAGATCTGTCGTAGGTGTAGTGGCGGCAGTCTGGGATGATAGATTAAAGACATGTCCTCAGGTGGGGCAGAGTGTGGGGCAAAGAGTGGGCCCGGGGTCAAGGGGTGGGTCGGGAGGCAGGGGAGGTAGAGGGGGCAAGGGAGCCTATAGGTTTAGAATCGGGTCATGGAATATAAGTTCGCTAACGAGTAAGTCTATAGAGTTGGCGAAGATCCTTCAGAAGAGGAAGATTAATATAGCGTGTGTCCAGGAGACTAGGTGGGTTGGATCGAGGGCGAGAAACGCGGATGGGTATAAGTTGTGGTACTCTGGAGTCGTGAGGGGTAAGAATGGAATGGGTATCCTAGTAGATAGCCATCTTAGGGAGTCGGTGGTAGAGGTCAGGCGTGTGAAAAATAGACTAATGACTATTAAATTGGTGGTGGGTGAGTGTACTTTAAACGTCATTAGCGCGTACGCACCGCAAGTAGGTTGTGATGAGGAGATTAAAAGGCGTTTTTGGGAAGGGTTGGATGACATTGTTCGTAGTATTCCGCCTTCCGAGAGGTTATTCATAGGAGGGGATTTCAATGGCCATATTGGGTCATTTGCAGGTGGTTATACTGAGGTGCATGGCGGCTTTGGCTTCGGGGAACGGAATGGAGGGGGCATCTCACTGCTGGATTTTGCCAAGGCATTCGATTTAGTGATTGCAAACTCGAGTTTTCCGAAGCGAGAGGAGCATTTGGTTACTTACCAAAGTTCGGTGGCGAAGACTCAAATTGACTATCTCCTCCTCAGGAGATGCGACAGAAGGTTGTGCGAGGATTGCAAAGTTATCCCAGGTGAGACCCTTGCAACGCAACATAGGCTCTTGGTGATGGACGTTAGTATTATGATAAGAAGGAAACAGAGGTCAGTACGAGGCCGCCCGAGGATTAGGTGGGGCGCCTTGACTAAGGTTAAAGCCCAGGAGTTGGAAGGAAGGTTGTCGGCAATGGGAGCTTGGAGAAGTAGTGGGGACGCAAACACTATGTGGTCGACGACGGCGGACTATATAAGGAAGGCGGCGAGAGAGTTGTTAGGGGTATCTTCAGGCCGCACCAGTGGTCACAAAGGAGACTGGTGGTGGAATGCAGTTGTACAAGGTAAAGTGGAAGCGAAGAAGGTGGCTTACCTGCGGTTAGTGGGGAGCACTGGAGAGGAGGAGAAGAGAGCGAACATTGCGAGATATAAGGTAGCTAGGAAGGAGGCAAAGATGGCAGTGACGGAGGCAAAGACGACAACTTTTGCTCGTTTTTATGAGGAACTAGGGAACAAAGGTGGGGAGAAGAAGTTACTCCGACTCGCTAAGGTGAGAGAGAGGACGGCTCGAGATTTGGACCAAGTGAGGTGCATAAAAGATGAGGACGGCAAAGTTTTGTTGGGGGATGACCAGATAAAGAGGAGATGGCAGACCTACTTTCATAAACTTCTAAATGAGGAAGGGGATCAGGATATTGTACTAGGTGAATTGAGGAACGCCGACAGCCCCCATGAACTAAGTGATTGTCGGGACATTGAGGTCGATGAGGTCATGGAGGCAATGCGTAAGATGAGAAGGGGAAGAGCTACCGGACCAGATGAAATTCCGGTTGAGCTTTGGAGGTGTGTGGGTAGAGCAGGCTTGGAATGGCTTACTAAGTTGCTTAATGTTATATCCAAGACTAATAGGATGCCCGAAGAGTGGAGGTGGAGTACAATGGTCCCGTTGTATAAGAACAAAGGCGATATCCAGATCTGTAACAACTATAGGGGTATTAAATTACTAAGTCATACCATGAAAGTCTGGGAGAGAGTGGTAGAAATGAGAGTGCGAAGGACGGTGTCTATTTCAGACAACCAGTTCGGGTTCATGCCGGGGCGATCTACCACAGAAGCTATCCACCTTATTAGGAGGATGGTGGAACAATACAGGGATAAGAAGAAGGATCTCCACATGGTGTTTATCGATCTAGAGAAAGCGTACGACAGGGTTCCTAGGGAGGTCTTATGGAGATGCTTAGAGGCTAAAGGGGTCCCGGTTGCCTACATTAGGGCGATTAAGGACATGTATGATGGAGCTAAGACTCGGGTTAGGACAGCAGGAGGCGATTCAGATTATTTTCCGGTTATTACGGGGTTGCACCAAGGGTATGCGTTCAGCCCTTTCCTATTTACCCTGGTGATGGATGCTATAACGCATCATATTCAGGGGGAAGTGCCATGGTGCATGCTATTTGCTGATGACATAGTCCTAATCGACGAGACACGATGCGACGTCAATGAGAGGTTAGAGGTTTGGAGACATACCCTTGAGTCCAAAGGTTTCAGGTTGAGCAGGACAAAGACGGAATACCTTGAGTGCAAATTTGGGGCAGAGCCGACGGAAGCGGGAGTGGAAGTGAGGCTTGATTCTCAAATCATCCCTAAGAGGGGTAGTTTCAAGTACCTGGGGTTGTTTATTCAGGGGTCCGGGGAGATCGACGAGGATGTCACACACCGTATAGGGGTGGGGTGGATGAAATGGAGGTTAGCGACGGGAGTCCTGTGTGACAAGAAAGTGCCACTGTTACTGAAAGGTAAATTTTATAGGGCAGTGGTTAGGCCTGCTATGTTGTATGGGACCGAGTGTTGGCCGGTGAAGATCTCACACATCCAGAGGATGAAAGTTGCAGAGATGAGGATGTTGAGGTGGATGTGCGGGCATACAAGGAAGGATAAGATTAGAAATGAAGATATTCGAGAGAAGGTGGGTGTGGCCCCCATGGAGGACAAGATGCGGGAAGCAAGACTCAGATGGTTCGGGCACATTCAGAGGAGGAACACTGATGCACCGGTGAGAAGGTGTGAACGACTGGCGGTGGTGGGTACGAGGAGAGGTAGAGGGAGACCTAAGAAGTATTGGGGAGAGGTGATCAGGCAGGATATGGCGCGACTTAGGGTTACTGAGGACATGGCCCTAAACAGGGAATTGTGGAGATCGAGCATTAAGGTTGTAGGTTAGGGGAAATTGTGATGTCTTTTTTACAGCGCACTAGAGTGAGACTAGCCAGTTAGGAATTAGTCTTAGGATGCTATTGATCAACTACTGATGATGGGCTTTATCTTCTGTGTATTAATACCTTACATATTCTCGTATTTCCTATATCTCTTATATTGTTGTTACTTTGTTTTTATGGTATTTATGTTATATTATGGATTTTATGGTATTTTATGTTATTTTATTATGAGTCTATTGATAGTACTAATATAGTGTCTCTTGTTGCCTCTTTGAGCCGAGGGTCTCCTGGAAACAGCCTCTGCCCCTCGGGGTAGAGGTAAGGTCTGCGTACATATTACCCTCCCAGACCCCACTTGTGGGATTACACTGGGTTGTTGTTGTTGTTGGTTTTAAGAGTCATTTGGTAGGATGTATTAGGGGAGAATAATACATGTATTAGCCTTGGTATTATTAATCCCTTATTTGGTAGTATTTTTCAATCTATGTATAACTACATGTATTTGTTATACCCCGATTTGGTATTATCCTAAGTATAACTAATACATAACAAACTATAGCGTTAATAATACTATGGTTTTTTATACATGGATAAGCATGTATACAGTGACAGAACCAGAATTTTTACCAAGAGGTGTCAAAATATAAAAAAAAAATAGATACACCGAAAACTTTAGGGGAGTCAAAGTATAGTAAATATACATAAAACAGAAAAATTATTCTAGCAATACAATCTAATTTTCCAGCGAAGGTGTGTAGACACCCCTTGATTGGATGTGGCTCCACCAATGCATGTTATTTTAGTACATCTAACCAAACACCGATAAGAAATAATCCCTGTATAACTAATCCCAACATTGCTAATCCTAATATTACTAATACACCCTATTCAGCACTAATCTTATATACAATACCAAACGACCCCTAAGGGTGTTTGGAGGGGATTTGGCTGGACCAAACGACCCCTAAGGGTGTTTGGAGGGGATTGGGTTGGTTTTGAGGCTAAGTATTTTGGTGGAGGATGTGATGATACACTGAATCTATTTTTATGTCAGAAACCATAGATTTGCATTGGAGTTGGTTTGCAGTTTTATTGTCCTAATTAGGGGTGTACAAAGGAAACCGACAAACCGCATCAACCCGATAATACGAGTCAAACCGAGAAAAAAAACTCGGTTAAGGTTTGGTTTGATTTGGTTTGGTGTTGGAAAAAAAAAACTCGACCATAATTGATTTGGTTTGGTTTTAACCAAAAAAGTCAAACCGAAACCAAACCAATCCGACATTACATATATAGAAATCTTAGATATATTTAATATATAAAGATATTTATTGTGATGTAATTTATAAATATTTCTTCAAAAAATTTCATAATTTTATCTTTTAAGCTATTATTTCAAGGTTGGACTTAGAACTTTTGAATGTTCCAATAAGTTTTATAGCCATTAATATTAGTAAATTAAATAATGCTAAGAAAAGCCCAAATCAAAATCAAATCAATATTAATACTAACAAAAGACATTCAATTCAATACTATGAACGAGAATGTATTGAATATCTATTTTTTATTTTGCAATAATTTAGATAAAAATGCATAACATATTTTTATTTTTTCTTTAGCATTTAGTCATGTAATTAATAATCTCTTATTAGTCTACTTATTTTAGCATGACTTAGTACTTTTAGATTATGCATATTTTTATTATGGCTTTTTAATTAGCAATATTCATATTACATAATTTTATTGTCTTTATTGTAGAATATTTTAGGATAATGCAATGACACATCTCATATTTCGTATTATTTTCTTGAAAAATACTTTATATAGTTGTATCTTACTAGGATTAAAGAAATATTTTGAGCAAAATTATATGTTTTGTTCTACGAAGATTTTACCGGAAAAAAAAACCCGAAAACCCGAAAACCCGAGAAAATCCGAGAAAAACCGAAAGTGAAAAACCCGAGTTTTATTGGTTTGGTCTTTAGATTTAATAACCCGCCACGATTGGTTTGGCTTGGTAATTGTAAAATCCGAACCAACCCGACCTATGTACACCCCTAGTCCTAATCACATCGTAATGCAACGTTGTATCTTAGGGAGCTCAAACTGTAGTTGCTCTAGCCTTGATTGGGAGCTGTTATCTAAAGATGAATTCTCAGTTACAAAAAGCTACTCCCTCCGGTTCACAATAAGTGACCAATTTATTTTTTTATTTTGGTTCAAAATAAGTGTCCAGTTATGTAATCAAGAAAGAATTCAATTTGTTTTTACAAAATAACCCCTATGTACATATCCCTAGAAAGTTTTCTTACTTCTCACATTAAATGTATAATTAGGGGTAATTTAGTCATAGTAAGTATTTTTGTATAAAATTTAATATTTTCTTAATGCACGTGCTAAAAGTAAATTTGTCACTTATTGTGAACCGGGGGAGTAACAGACTTCTTTTAGCAGAATTCTGGTATAAGTCAAACTTAGATGAAGCTATAATAAACAAGTACAATAACGTCCAGAAATCGAGATATATAAAAAGGTGAGTCCGGAATCAAAATATTGTAAAATTTGACTCAAGAGACAAAAATAGGTGAAAAAAAAGAAGAAGAGAGCAATTAAATGAAAAATTTAAAAAGAAAAGCCCGAATATAGGGAAAAAAGAAGAGAGCAATTAAAGGAAAAATTTAAAAATAAAAAGGTACTTGGAAAAGAAAGATACTTGGAATTTCTTGGGAAGACGAAGGAAACGATTTTGAAGAAGGTGGGGGTCGGGGGTATGTTTATATATAGCGAATACAATTGATGCGCTATGCCGTTAATTATTATAACTGTAAATATTGAGAATAGTGCATATACTACATGCGTTACAGGAGCAAATTTACGCTTATCGAAGCGGTGTCACGTGATACTGCTTTGTCGGAAATTTTTACTAAATATATGTATTAATACTGTACGGAAACAGATAAGTAGGAAAAAAGAACACCACTTGACATAAATTGTGTCTTGGTGTGTTGGTAATATGCTTGATTTTTCTCTAAGAGGTCAAAGATTCAAACCACAACTAACACATTTTTCTTTTGCAAATATTTGAGAGAGTCTTTGTAGTTAAAAGTTGTAATGAAGTAGAATTGAACTCAGGACCTTTTCTAACTTAAACTCAACAAAATTAATAGACTAAGGTTATTTCTTGTCTAAAAGTGTGATAATCAAAGTTATATTCCAATTCTTTTATAAATTTCGACACCGCTCACAAAAATTCCTACATACGCCCCTGATGCGCTATACCTTAATGGCGTAACTGGCCGTTAAGGTATAGTGCATGTTTTAGATACGTTATACATAATATGGTCCTCAACACTTTTTTTCACCTATTTTTGTTTCTTGAGTCAAAATTTACAATATTTTGGTTCCGGACTCAAAAGGGTTTTCAAAAATATTTCACACAGAGTTTAGATACAATTTTCTAGTAATCTTTCACCAATCATGAATTAGGTTGTTGCCTAAGCAAACCATTCTCAATCATCTCAAGTGGACTGTGGCATGGGTACAACCGCACAGGCGGATCTAGGACTTCTAGAACATGGGTCACCAATAAAGAAAGGACTAAGGAGGGACAAAAAGTGTTAAGTGAGAATTGAGTCATGTTTCTTTGAGTAATAATTAAGTATTGAACCAAGTGCACTATTCAACCTTTATGGAGCATGGGTTGTTAATATATAGTATTGGACCAATTCTAGAATACATACATAAATATTTAATTTAGCGGAGGGACCATTAGTTTACGTGCTCCATAATTTAGGCTATAGATCTGCCCCCGGGTACGGGGCAAGAAGCACACAGAAGGGAAGTATATTATGGAACAGTTGAAACTTCTAAATGAACAACAAATAAAGAATAAGATCATTCAACAATCAACCCTTTGCCCTCTCAAGTTCCTCAATCCAAAATGAGAACAACAAATACAGAATCAAAGACAAAATATAACACCACAAGCTGCATTCTGTTCCAGCAGAAGAAAGTAATTTCCCGTTATCAACATTGTCATCCTCGGATAATCAAAAGCACTTTCTGTGTACAATTGAAGGACCTGACTCGTCGTACTCTGCCTTTGAAATCCACATCTGCAAACAAAAAGAAAAACAAAAAACCTTGTTAGAATTTAATCAAGAGGCAAAAAAGGCGAGCCTCCTTTTCTTTACGAGAGCAAAGACAATGAGCTAGATGCAAACCTGTTGGAAGGTGCTGAGGGAAGCCAAGATAGAGCCTCCGATCCAGACACTATATTTCCTCTCTGGTGGTGCGACTACCTTAATCTTCATGCTGCTTGGAGCCAATGCAGTAATTTCTTTGCTCATTCTATCAGCAATACCTGGGTACATGGTAGAACCACCACTGAGCACTATGTTTCCATAGAGGTCCTTTCTAATATCGACATCACACTTCATGATAGAGTTGTATGTGGTCTCGTGGATTCCAGCTGCTTCCATTCCGATCATTGAGGGTTGGAAAAGGACCTCAGGGCACCGGAAACGTTCAGCACCAATGGTAATAACTTGCCCATCGGGAAGCTCATAGCTCTTCTCCACAGAAGAGCTGGTCTTTGAAGTCTCTAGTTCCTGCTCATAGTCTAGGGCTATGTAAGCAAGCTTTTCTTTCACGTCCCTGACAATTTCTCGCTCAGCTGTGGTGGTGAAAGAGTAACCACGCTCTGTGAGGATCTTCATCAAACTATCAGTGAGGTCACGACCTGCCAAGTCAAGACGAAGAATGGCATGTGGGAGGGCATACCCCTCATAAATTGGGACAGTGTGGCTGACACCATCACCAGAGTCCAACACGATACCTGTAGAAATAATAATGAATTAGCAGCAATTACCAGAACTTTTCGCGACAAGGTAGCGAAACAGTACTAGGGGTTCAGTGTCCCAAATATCTCCAAACAAAGGTGAATTGAATCTTGCCCATCCTAGATAAATGGGCTAATCTTATTGGTTTATAGATAAAAAGCAAGGAAACATATAACCAGCAAAAATTTGGTTCTTGCGATCTGTGGCCAAAAGATAGTAGTCCGGTAGATAGAAATGAGAATTGTACTATGTGCATCAGTTGAATGCATCAGATGTAGACTTTTCTTTTCTTTTATTCTTTTTTTTTCCACAGATCAATAATTGTATTTACCATGCTTCACAAATAATTAAAATGTCCTTTTCATAGTAGAAACATGAGAAATTTGAGAGTCAAAAAACAGATATGCTGACAAATGACGATTTGCTTACCGGTGGTACGACCACTGGCATAGAGCGAGAGAACAGCTTGTATAGCAACATACATAGCTGGAGTATTAAAAGTCTCGAACATAATCTGGGTCATCTTTTCACGATTAGCTTTAGGGTTAAGAGGTGCTTCGGTTAGGAGGACCGGGTGCTCTTCTGGGGCAACACGAAGCTCGTTATAGAATGTATGATGCCATATCTTCTCCATATCATCCCAATTGCTGACAATACCATGCTCAATTGGGTATTTCAAAGTTAAGATACCACGTTTCGACTGAGCTTCATCTCCTACATAGGCATCCTTTTGACCCATGCCAACCATCACACCAGTATGACGGGGACGGCCAACAATACTAGGGAATACAGCTCGTGGGGCATCATCTCCCGCAAACCCAGCCTAGATATTAAACTTACATCAGAATCTCTTTGACTTTCTTAAAGATAACGGCTCAAATGTTTATAACTATCATCAAATAACATAATGGAACATTAACTCTGTCATGGTCAATGTTGCTAGGATCTCCAGAAAAGCCGCCACACCTGTATCCCATCCTCCTAAAATGAATAACTTTTGAAGGATCCGACACATAACTCGGTGGCTTTTTTGAAGGATCCGAGCAACATAGGTTGGGGTACAACAAAATCTTAAGCTTACCTTAACCATTCCTGTCCCATTGTCGCAGACGAGGGGTTGAATATCCTCACCTTCTGCCATCTTATTCTACTTCCTGCATTAAAATCTGAATCTTTAGTAAAAATATACAACTTGAAAGATTATAATCAGGTTTCTATAATCAGGGTTGGAGCTAGTCCTTCGAATAGAGGTTCGGCTAAATCCAGTAACTTTTGTCCAAACCCTGTATTTCTCTTTAAAAACTATTGAATTATGCACAAATTATTAATTTAGAACCCAATAATTTGTCAGAATTAGAATACTGAACCCATTAGTTTCAAATCTTGGCTGTGTCTCTATCTATAATCTATATATTGCTTCTCTATTCTAGCACTCAACGTTTCTAAATATTGATCCTATAAGAATAGTATTTAAAAAGATATTATCAAACACACAAAATCCTTTGAAATCCAGCATTTTTACTCAAGTCAGATATATTTATCAGAAGTAATCTCAAAGCAGTTATATTTTCTTAAAATCAGAATTCACATAAAATCAAATTCAAATCAAGGCAGGAACCAAAAGAATACAATAACAAATTAAAAACACAAAGGAAAATAAAGATTGAAAGGGAAATGCAGATTGAATTGTACCTTTCGGAGCTTAGATTGAAGAGAGAGAGACAAAGGAATGAAAATGGGAAGTGTTTAATTGTATTCCTCCCCTATTATTTGGCGGAGGTAGTAGAAAAATTGGGGGGATTATATTGAAAATGGAGAATAAATATCAGCCGTTGGATCTATTAACAGTTTGTATGAACGGACACCATGATACATCGTGGGAGCTATCATTTAGTGGTCCCCACCGTATCCCTCTCATTTCGCTTTTTCTCTCATTTCCTCCTCCTGCAATTTTTTTTTCCTTTCATATATTCGCTCAAAATTAGATTTGTAAAAAATTGTTTTATTTATCTTTTCTTTTTATAAAGCAATATTTGAGCCGAGGGTCTCCCGGATACAGTCTTTCTATTCTCGGGTAGGGGTAAGGTCTGTGTACATTGTACCCTCCCTGACCACACTTGTAAAATTATTACTGAGTTGTTGTTGTTGTTTTATAAGCAATAGAAAAGCTAAATATGCCTAACCGAATGTGTGCATTATGAAATAATTAGGACTTCTTGACTATTAAAACTAAAGTTTATTTATTTTCTGTTACTTACTATTTTATTTGTGTAGGCGTATAAAATTTGTGATATTTAAATGTGTAAATTAATTTGGACTATATCAAGATATATTGGTCCAGATAAATATTATGGGCTAATATATAAATGAATTAATTATATAAGTCAAATATATATGGATTAAATAAATAAATCTTAATCCATTGGGCTAGCCTATTTAATTGGGCTAAAGTGATGAGCCCACTTCATTAAGCCCAAGATGACATCTTCCTAGAGGCCCAGTATCATGTCACGTGTCAAATGACGTGGCGTGCCAAGTCAAACGGGAGAGCCAATAGGATCATGCCACGTGTCAAAATGACAAGGCATGCCAAGTCACATTAAAAGGCCAATGAAATCGTGCCACGTGTGCATGTGACATGTTCTAGCCAGTCAAATGCCGCCATGTCACACTTCAATTTGATTGGTCGGAAAGAGTTTGTTCTTATCATAACTTTTCCTTTCAACAACTATAAATAAGGGGTCTTCATAACTCAGAAAGACACCAGAAGTTATAACAAGAAGCAAGAAAGAGCTCGTGGATCAAACGCTGCAAATTTCTCCACAAGTGTCAAGCTTCAAGAAATCAAGTTCAAGTTCAAGAATAAAGAACAAATCAAGGTCAAGTTCAAGTTTAAGAACAAGATCATCGTTTGTGGCAACAAATACATATTCAAGATCAAGCTCAAAGGCCCTTGAATTTATTTACTATTGAAAAGAAGAATCAGAGGATTCATAGAGATTGTACACTCAAATATTTGAAATAAAATACTACGATTGTTGCAATATTTTTCAGTCTTGATTTAATTTTCTCGACACAAATTTATTGTCTACAAATTCTGGCACGCCCAGTGGGACAATCTCTACCTCTCATCTCAACTTTTCAATCACCAAAGTTCAAGAACATTAAAATGGCTTCGAAGAAAATCAACCCTCGATCAACATCCACCAAGGCTACTAACTCCAGGTTCTATGCTGATGTGGAAAGCATCCTCGATGTCACCTTTGGAAGCTTCGAACCAGTTACGAGGAGCAAAACAAGCTCTTTGGGACAACAAGCACCCCAAGTGCCGTCCGCATCAACCCCTGTTTTCGGATCTTCATCCTCAAAAGGAGCAAGATCTTCTACAAACACATCTGAAGGAGGAAACGATGTTGCTGAAAAGATCAAGAAAACTCTTGCTCTGCTTGACCTCTCCGGCTCCAAGCACTCTGCTGTGAAGGAAGATGATGATGCTTCAAGCGATGGATCCTCCCCACTTACACCACATAGCGTGAGCCAGTCAAGGATCAATCTATGTGAAAATCCATGCTACTCTCCGTCATCCACGACAATCATGCAAGCCATGGTGACAAACACTTCATCTATGGAGGAGCAGTTGGAAAACTTGACGGAAGCAATCGCTAGTTTGACCAAATGCATGCAAAATCAAGAGGCTAGAATTGACAAGCTAACAGATAGGGTGGGAATCTTGATGGAAGAAGAATCTACCCATGCACCCGGCAAGCTCCCAGAAGTTCTAGAGAGTGACTCTCCCCAAGACAAGCAGCATCCTCTAAGGCTATCCCTGTCTCATCTGAAGGGATGATTCCAATTGATCAACTGAAGGAGTTCATCGAAGGAACCATTAAGAACAAATATGAAGTTGCTGCCAAATCCTCCCTTACATATGCAAAGCCGTACACTGCAAGGGTCGATATGTTGAAGATGCCTGCTGGCTATCAACCTCCGAAGTTTCAACAGTTTGATGGTAAAGGTAACCCAAAGCAACATATTGCGCACTTCGTTGAGACGTGCAACAATGCTGGGACTTATGGAGATTACCTCATCAAGCAGTTTGTCCGCTCGCTAAAAGGAAATGCTTTTGACTGATACACGAACCTCGTGCCGGATCTATCGACAGCTGGGATCAATTAGAGCAAGAGTTCCTTAATCGCTTTTATAGCACAAGACGCACGGTGAGTATGATAGAGCTTACAAATACTCGTCAACGAAAGGGGGAACCAGTTATCGACTTTATCAATCATTGGAGGAATGCAAGCCTCAACTTCAAAGACAGGCTTAGTGAAGCTTCAGACATAGAGATGTGCATCCAAGGCATGCATTGAGGATTGCGCTACATCTTGCAAGGTATCAAGCCTAGCACATTTGAAGAACTTGCAACTCGTGCCCATGACATGGAATTGAGCATGGCTTCCGCTGGAAATGAAAGGCTACCCATCTATGAACCTCGCAAAGTGAATGACAAGCAAGAAGTCAGGAAGTGGGGTAAGTTCGTACCCAAGTATGAAAGCAAAGAAGCTATGAATGTCAATACGTCACTTGTGAAGTTCACGACGAAGGAGAGCAAGAAGCAGAGTATGAAATCCACTTCGTTTCAAGATAAGCCAAGTGGGAAGATGACTCTAAAAGAAATGCAAGAGAAAGAGTACTCATTCCTGGATTCTGATGTGCCAGCCATTTTTGAAGAACTCCTCGAGTTAAATCTCATCGAGCTTCCAGAGATGAAGCGACCAAATGAAGCTGGGAAAATAAATGACCCAAACTACTGCAAATATCACCGACTTGTAAGCCACCCTCTAGAGAAGTGCTTTGTCTTCAAGGATAAAGTCATGGACTTGACTCGCGAAAAGAAGATCGTGCTTGAACATGAGAAAGCAAGCGCAAACCAAGTCTCTATCACCTTTGGCACATTCAGTCCGGATAAATTATGTAATTTTAAAAAAAGTAAAAATGAAGAATTACTGGAGAGCGACAAAGTTGAAGTCAACCAACCTGATGATGATGAAGGTTGGACATTGGTGACTCGTCGTAGGTGCCACAAAAGGAGCCTCCAAAAAGAATCAGTGGAACAACCAACAAGGAAGATGATGGTAAAAAGATCAATAAAAAAGAATCCAGTTAGGAATTTGAAGAAAGCAAAAGTGGAGATGCACCACCCTCAAAAGCCATGAAATCCAGTGACCTTGGAGGAGTTTTTACCAAGTTGGTTTCGCACGAAGATATCCCATGAGGGCATTGATGCCTCTTGTTGCCATGCTAACAAAGGGGAAGAAAAGAGTGATGGCCTACCGTTGGCACCATCTTCGGAAAATCCCATCGAGTCCACTCCTCAAGAAGTTAATGCTTGTGAGGAAAAAGTCACATTCACAAATGACGATCTTTTGCTAGGTGACACTCCTCATAACCGCCCATTGTACCTGGTTGGCTATATGCGCGATGAAAAGGTAAATCGGATTTTGGTTGATGGAGGATCCTCAGTGAACATTTTGCCAATCCATACTGTGAAAGAACTTGGTATTCCCATGAACGAACTCTCAGAAAGTCGTGTGATGATCCAAGGATTTAACCAAGGGGGGAAAGAGCCATAGGCGCGATCAGGCTGGGAATCACTATTGAAGATATGCAATCAAGTGCATGGCTGCATGTGATCGACGCGAAGACTTCATACAATGTTTTGCTTGGGAGGCCTTGTATACATGAGAATAAAGTTGTTCCATCTACCTACCATCAATGTTTAAAATACTACGAGTGTGAAGTCGAGAAGATGGTAGTTGCTGATGATGAGCCATTCACCGAGGCTGAGTCACATTTTGCCGATGCAAAGTCCTACTTGAAGAACCGCATTGTGAAGGAGCTGAAAGTTGATGATGGTACGAAAAGCAAGAATTACGAACCCATAACTAAAAGAGCTGATGTGACTATTGGTAAAGCCAAAACTGTACCCGCCAACGTGAGTAAATCTCATAAAGGAGGTATTGCGTCTTATGGAAAGAAAGTAAGTCCCGCATTCCAATATGTCCCTAAAAGGAAGAAAGACGAGGGCGGATCACATATTCTCCAAACCAAGACGCTAAGGGAGTTAACTCTTCCGATAAAATGAATTGAGGCAGTAAAGTTGTCCTCAAAGCCGTTTGCAGGGTTTATAGCCCAAAATTGTTTGCAGAATGTGGCACTCCCTACAAATCGAACAGATGAAGGTTTCGATCCTAACGCTTACAAGCTATTTGCAAAAGATGGATACAATCCCAACGAGCCGTCAAAGTTAGGGAAGGTCCCATCAGAAGCTGCAACAAGGCAACCCCGTGAAGGTCTGGGATACAAGCAACCGTCACCAGTGTGCATCTCAATAAGAAGGGCGGGTAGCAATTATATCACTGTAGAAGACGAATCTGCCGCTTCTAACAAGCCTTTTGTCTTTGATCGGCTTGGAAAATCAACTGTGAGAACTTCTGTATTTGAGGGATTGGGTTCATTAAAGAAGGGAAATAAGTTCCAGAGAAATCATCGAAATACAAGAACACCCGCTTCACCCGAAATTCAGGAGATCTCTAAGGATTTCCAAAGTTTGGTTCCTTCCAGAATGAGGCGACAAACAAAACTGGTGGTTTCATGTAAAGAAGTACTGAAGGTAAAGCCATATACTGTGGTCTACACTAAGGAACGTAACGAAGATGAAGAAATTGTAGGTTCTTCGTATCATATCACTGTACAAGGCGAGAATGGTGTTTCGTCTTCGATGGAAGATAATGCGGAATTGGAGGATGTTTCGTCGTGTTATCACATATCCTTCAATGACGGGGACCCTCAAGAAGATGAAGATGCAAAATATGCTCCACCTGAACTTGAAGAAGGAGTGAAGACGACAGTTGATGCCTTAAAAGAAGTTAACCTTGACACCGATGAGGAACCAAGACCTACCTACCTAAGTGCTTTACTAGAAGCTGATGAAGAGAGCACTTATATTGAGTTACTCAAAGAATTCAGGGATGTCTTTGCTTGGAGTTACAAAGAGATGCCTGGCTTGGACCCGAAAGTAGCAGTCCATCACCTTGCAGTCAGAAATGGTGCTCGCCCTGTTAAACAAGCTCAAAGGCGTTTTAGGCCAGACTTGGTTCCCCTGATTGAAATTGAAGTTAACAAACTCATTGTAGCTGGATTTATTCGGGAAGTTAAATACCCAACATGGGTTTCAAGTATTGTCCCTGTAAGGAAGAAGAATGGCCAGATTCGAGTATGCGTTGACTTGAGGGACCTCAATATTGCATGTCCCAAAGATGAATTCTCGCTTTCTATTCCGGAGCTGATGATCGATGCTACTACTGGTTACGAGGCAATGTCTTTCATGGACGGTTCGTCGGGCTATAACCAAATTCGCATGGCACCAAAAGACGAAGAGCTTACTGCATTTCGCACCCCCAAGGGTATTTATTACTACAAGGTAATGCCTTTTGGCTTGAAGAATGCTGGTGCTACTTACCAAAGGGCTATGCAGAATATTTTCGATGATCTTCTCCACAAGAATGTTGAATGCTATGTTGACGACTTGGTGGTGAAATCAAGAGAGAAGGGTGACCACATGAAAGACTTGAGGATGGTATTTGAATTGCTCCGGAGGTATCAACTTAGGATGAATCCGTTGAAATGTGACTTTGGAGTTACTTCTGGAAAGTTCCTTGGTTTCATTGTCCGCCATCGAGGGATCGAAATTGATCAAGCCAAAGTGGATGCCAAAATGCCTGAGCCTCGAGATATCCATTAATTGAAGAGTCTGCAAGGAAAGCTAGCAAACCTTAGAAGATTCATATCAAACCTGGCTGGGAGGTGCCAACCATTTAGTCACCTTATGAAGAAAGGCGTTCCTTTCAAGTGGGATCAAGCTTGTAGCAATGCCTTCGAAAGTATCAAAACCTACTTGATGAAGCCTCCAGTTTTAGCAGCTCCTATACCAGGAAAGGCATTGATACTATACATTGCGGCGCAATAAAGGTCTGTTGGAGAATTATTGGCCCAAGAAAATAGTGAGGGGAAAGAAAACTCTCTTTACTACTTGAGCAGGATGATGACACCTAACGAGTTGAACTATTCGCAAATTGAAAAGTTGTGTTTGGCGCTAGTCTTCTTAATTCAAAAGTTGAAGCAATACTTTCAAGCTCATGTTGTCCGTCTTGTTTCTAAAGCAAATCCCATCAAGTTCGTGATGTCAAAACCTATTCTTAGTGATCGACTAGCGAGATGGTACCTCTAATTTCAACAATTCGAGATTTTGTACATCCCTCAAAAGGCTGTAAAAGGACAAGCATTGGCAGACTTCTTGGCAGATCATCCGATACTTGATGACTGAGAGCTAACTGATGAACTACCTGATGAGGATGCAATGGTCGTTGAAGTTCAACCTCCATGAAAGATGTACTTTGATGGTGCTGCGCATCGTGGGGGAGCCGGGGCTGGCGTAGTATTTGTCACTCCTCAAGGTGAAGTCTTGCCTTACTCCTTCACCTTGACACAACTCTGTTCCAACAATGTTGCTGAACATCAAGCTTTAATACTTGTTCTTGAAATGGCCGTTGATATGAAGCAATTGCAATTGCAAGTCTTTGGTGACTCCCAGTTAGTGGTCAATCAGCTTTTGGGTAGTTACGAGGTCAAGAAGCTTGAACTACGCCCATATCATGATTACGCAAAAAAGTTGATGGGGTGGCTCAGCGATGTGACTATTTAGTATGTACCAAGGAAAGAAAATAAGAAGGCTGATGCTTTAGCTGCTCTAGCTTCATCATTAGCGCTACCTGACCAAGCACAAGTTACCGTCTGCCAAAAATGGGTAGTACCGCCGCCAAATGAGGTCGAAGGTGAAGAAAACGAACTTAAGCAGCTTGTTGCTTTTTCTGAAGTTGAGAAAGAAGAATGGAGACAACCTATTATCGACTACTTATGCTATGGGATACTTCCAGAAAATCCGAGGAGAAGGACTGAAATCCGTCGTCGTGCACCTTGCTTCCTTTACTATAAGGATACTCTATACAGAAGGTCGTTCGAGGGAGTACTCTTGCGATGCCTAGGAGAAAAAGAAGCTCTCCAAGCTTTGCAAGAGGCACATTTTGGGGTATGTGGGTCACACCAGTCCGGACCAAAGCTCCACTTCCATATAAAAAGGATGAGATATTATTGGCCAACGATGGTAAAAGATTGCTTGGACTACGCTCGAAGATGCAAGGCTTGTCAATTCCATGCGAAATTTTATTCATCAACCTCCTGAAATATTGCACCTGACTGTTGCATCCTGGCCATTTGACGCTTGGGGATTAGATGTTGTTGGACCACTGCCAAAGTCCCCTGGTGGGCACCTATACATCTTGGCTGCAACTGACTACTTCTCAAAATAGGCTGAAGTTGTTGCTCTTAAGGAAGTAAAAAAGGAAAATGTTGCAAGTTTCATCCGAGTAAACATTATTTATTGCTTTGGCATTCCTTGTTACATAATAACGGATAATGGAAAGCCATTCGATAATAGGTTGATGAACAGGATTTGTGATCTCTTTGGCTTCAAGCAATGTAACTCTTCGATGTATAATGCTGCCACCAATGGTCTAGCTGAGGCATTCAACAAGACTCTATGCAACTTGTCAAAGAAAGTTGTCTCCAAATCCAAACGAGATTGGAATGACCGTATGGAAGAAGCTCTATGGGCATATAGAACGACTCATCGTACGCCAACACAGGCGACTCTTTATTCACTATTTTATGGAGTCGAATCCGTCTTGCCACTTGAGCGTCAAAAACCTTCGTTACGACTGGCTATTCAAGAAGGGATCACTGATGAAGAAAATGCTCGACCTCGATTAGCAGAGTTGGAAGCTCTTGATGAAAAGAGATTGGAAGCTCAACAGAGTCTTGAATGTTATCAAGCTCGATTGTTTCGCACCTTCAATAAAAGAGTTCGTCCGAGATCCTTTCAAGTAGGACATCAAGTCCTTACCGTACGAACACCCATAATTACTTCCCATAAACTTGTAGGGAAGTCCACTTCAAAATGGGATGGGCCATATGTCGTACAAGAAGCTTACTCAAGTAGGGCTTACAAGCTGGTTGATGCAAATGGTATGAGGATCGGCCCTATCAATGGCAAGTTTATGAACAAGTATTATCCTTGAAGTTGCAATGCTCCTAGACGTACGAGCCTAAACTGCAAGTCATGACGCTCCTCAACGTACGAGCCTAAACTGCAAGTCATGACGCTCTTTGACGCACGCGCCTAAACTGCATGTTGCTACACTCCTAGCCAGCAAGAGTATAAACTGTGTACGGCCCAAAAAAAAGTCCGCTAGGTTGAAAGTCTCGAAAGAGACGGCCCAGGCAAAAGTTAGGATGTAAAAAAAAAAGTCCGCTAGGTTGAAAATCTCGAAAGAGGCGGCCTAGGCAAATCTACCCAGTCTGAACTACGGTATGACTTGATCCTCTTCACCGAGGTACGTAGGCATTCATTCTAAGTTTAGTCACATAAGTTCAAAAGATACATATTGCCCTAATTTGTTCGAGTGAAGTATGGAGGAATGCAAAATCAAGCTGAAATGCCATTCTCCTGTTGAACTTTGATCTCATTTGATTTAAAGGGGGCAACCCTCCTTGGTAAATTGATATCTTCAATGGGCTTAGAAGGATGTCAAGCATTTGCATTGAATTCCAGGGATTCTCTATGCCTTCAGGTTCACCAAACCTTCAAGTTTGTTGGTCTCTAAGTCCGCCCTCTGCCTAAAAAAGGGGAAGAGAAGCGAGGCGTCAAAAGGAAACACAAGTATAAGGAAATGATTGCTTGGCGCAACATTTCGAGTTCAGTGAGATTTGAACCCCAAGATATTTGTGAGAATATGGATATTAAATTTCGATTTATGGCAAGTAAGACGTCTTCCGATCTCGAGGCTTCCATATCAAGATACAAAATATTTGGTGAAGTCGCGCAAATCTGGAATTGTCGGTGTATTAGAATTTAGTCTTGATTTAAAAATATTATCTGAATGTATCCGTAATGCATTAAATCTTGAATTTTGGATATGTTATATATTTGGAATTTAAGTTTCCAGTAGATCAAACGGTTCATGATTTCGACATTCCTACTTCAAGATACAAAACTTTTGGCGAAGTTGCGCAAATCTGAATTTTTCAACATGGTGGAACCTAAAGTTGATTTCAAAATATTATCTGGGACGATTCTGAAGTTATTTGATTGAGAATTTTGGATATGTTCTAGATTTTGAAGTCTAGTTTTCAAGAAATCAAACGGTTCATAATTGTAACGTTCCTACACTAAGATATGATTTTTTTAGTGAGACTGGGCAAATCTAGAATTGATAGCGAGGTGAAATATAAAGTTGGTTTCAAAATATTATTTGGGACGATTCTGAAATTTTTTAATTTAGAATTTTGGATATACTCTAGATCTTTAAGTCTAGTTTTCTTGAAATCAAACGGTTTGCAATTTCGATACTTTTACACCGAGATATAAATTTTTTGGTGAGACTGCGCAAATCTGAAATTTTCAACGTGGTGGGATCTAAAGTTGGTCCCAAAATATTATCTGGGGCGATTCTGAAGGTGCTTGATTCTGAATTTTGGATATATTTTAGATATTGAAATCTAATTTTCGAAAAATCAAATAGTTCATTATTTGGACTCTCCCACGACAAGATATGAATCTTTCGTTACAAGTGCGTAAAGTAAAAAATTATGCAACTAAGATAAATGTCGGGTAATGTAAAGCAAACGAGAAACAATCTTATCTAAGATGAAATAAATATCCACTAGGTCAACCTAATATAAAAAAATAAAAGGGGAGATAATGCTAACAGCCTAATCTAAACAAAATTTGTAGTTGATCAGTTCTTCACAGCTAGTCTCCAAGTTCTTCTTCTTCTCCTCCAAATTGGCCGAATCATCAACAGTCAACAAATTTATGTTGTCATATGAAGAGACCTCAGTCTCGGCAGTTGAATTTTTTTTTCTGAATCTCTTCAACCTCCTTTTGAGTCGCTTCTATAACACCTTCGAGGTTCTCCCTCTCTTTGTTGTAATGTCTGCAACTTCTTCACGACTCTCTTCAATTTCTTTTCACTAGAGGAAACTTTCTTGACTTTCTCACTTGCTTCAAGTTTGAACGATTCAAGACGCTCTTTAGCTTTGGAAATCAGCTCTAGCTTCTCATCTTCACTCGTCTTATCAGCCATATTGGATCTCTCTTGGTCATATGATGCGGCAAGTTCAAAAAGTGAATTCAGTAAATCTTCTAATGGAGAAAAATCCAGAATATTCGTCTTCTTTATATCCTCGAAAATCTCAATGATTTGCTCCCTATAAGATGAGAGCAATTCCGGACGAGTTTTGGAGAGCCTATTGCAAATGTCCTCCCAAAGTCCCAAAATGAATTCCTTCTAGCGATTGAAAACAATGTTTTTTCCTTCAAATATAGATACCGCCGTATTTGTCATTGGTGAAATGCGAGTTATCTCATTTGGAGTTTGTCTTTTTAGGGATTCGTCATGAGGAAGAGATGACGCCTTTGACGATGACTTCACTTTACACGTAGGCCCTCCAATAGATTCATCACTCACTTGCGGCTTGTCGCATGGGGATACAATCAGATGCCCAATGGTGTTTAACTGCATAAAGAAAAGTCAAAGAAAGTAAGTAACTTATAGTGAAGCTACTCCTAAAAAAAGGAATGAGCGAAGCGATTGTATTTTACCTCTTTGTTACAAGCTGTATGCGTTTTTGAGGGACTATCAACACTTTGAACCTATAGTCCATTTCCTTTTCCAATTTTGATCTTCATTGGTACTCTGGCTTGTGTCTTGAGGAACACGCGTGTTAAATGGAAGAACTAGAGGGTGTGTCTCTATAGCTATTGACGTGCACACCACTTCTTTTAAAGCTGCCTTTGAGGATTTAAGCTTCCTTTTTTTAGGTTGCGTAACTACTTTTGGGATTGGAGTTGATATTTTTTTAACTTTTGCGAGCGTCTTTCCAACACCTTGATCTTCACCTCCTAAAGGAGTTGTAGACTTTAGCCCAACATTGTCTACCAAAGCTTGTAAGTTATTCTCGAGAAACTTCCCATGCGCTTTCTCCCACCAAGACATATAATTAGTGGAGAAAGGCTTCTCCATAGGATCTCCCGCTGGGGGAAAAACCGCACGTGACATAGATCGATACAGTGTGCAAATCCTCCAAAATCTGATTCCTTCATCTAGAGAGGTATTGCGGATATCGTTCTCCAAAAAGCCGGGGACGTTCTGGTAAAATCCAAATTGACGACCAAACCAATGCGGGCTATATGGCTCGATGATGAATGAGTTACCATACCTCAAAGGAAGGTAATTAAAACGTAAGCTCATGAAGTAATTTGATTCCAACTCTTGAGGGGCATCGTTATCCACATAATAATAAGGACGGGAATTGGTTAACATTGTTGGTGCCCAAACTATATCCTTCCCATTGTGGATGCATTTTCTTCCATCCTTCTCGTCAAAGTACCTTGCAACCCCTTCTCCTAAGTATGCCACCATCAAAGGGACAGACGGACCCTTAGCAAGTGGATAGTGGGTTTTGAAGTAATGTGCAAGCCAGCCATAAACACAATGAATGGGAAAAGAAACTTTGACCTGATCGAGTTGGGAAGAACGCGAAATCTTTTTCAAACCATGATAAATACTCGCTAAAACTGGGACTGCAAGGCTAATCTGTCGCCCGCCTGCCATCATGCTTGCCATCTTAAAAGTCTCAGGGCGAATGGAGTTTTCTACCTTGGGGAACACAAAGGCACATAGCCAAATTGATAAGAATGCCGCTACATATGTCTCATATTTCTTGTCAGACCTCACCCTAAGCTTAGAGAATATTGTTTCTTGATCACTCGACCACCTCGTCATCTCGGGAATAACTCCGTTAGGATTGTGTGTTGACTTTAGGCGTGCAGATTTCTTTTCCTTTCGCAACGGGGTAGACCTATATATTAAAGCTTTTTTATACCAAAAACTTGTCCACTTGATGAAGGAGACCTTTTGGGTAGCACCCGTACCCTCCTTAAGATGATGAAATGCGGCAAATAAATACTCGCAAGATCGAGGAATAAATCTAACTTGTTTTTCATCCAAACCGATGAGTTCTCTTGTCTCAGGTACCACTTCTTCGTACGGAGAACCCGCAATGGGCAAACCCCCAAGGATATGTAAGTTCTAAAGAGATATAGATAGCTCCCCAGCTGATGTAAGAAGTGTGTTCGTCTTGGGGCACCAAGCCTCACAAAATGCTTGCAAAATGTTCGAGTTTCGATCATAAGTGAAAAGTGAGGCATAGACAACATCGTAAATCTTTGTTGTACTCAGAGTTTGTTGGCTTCCACCAAGTACGTCCTCAGCCCATTCCCAATATCATGGGATATGACGATACTCGCCCTCGATTGTTGTTGTGTTTTCCCAATGTACTTCGCCTTGAATTATGCAACTTCCTAAGTTTGCAAGGGTGCTAGCAATATTTACATGGCGATGGATTGGCACTTGGAGAGACCACATCTTGGATAATGGATTAGAAATCGATTTGTATTCCAAGGTCCAGTTCTCTACATGAAGGGAGTTCCTTAGAGGAGGCCATGGGGCTGCATATCGGCCGACTTGTGAGGTGTGAACCAAAAGCTTGGTTTGTTCTATGCCATCTTCAGTCTCGATGATGAGATATCTAAGTTTTGAGGAAGGTGAGATATAGTCCCTGAAATTTGCCATCTCTTCGTGCTAAAAAAAATAAGAGGGGTCATCAAAGTTCGAATCAAGAATATTAGAATGAGTACAAATGTCTAAATGGATGAAATGCTCTCCAAGAATCGGGCCATTTTGAGAGTAATCTCTCCAAGAATTGGGCCACATTGAGAGTAACCTCTCCAAGAATTGGGCCACATTGAGAGTAATCTCTCCAAGAATCGAGCCATTTTGAGAGTAATCTCTCCAAGAATCGGGCCATTTTGAGAGTAATCTCTCCAAGAATTGGGTCACATTGAGAGTAATCTCTCCAAGAATCGGGCCATTTTAAGAGTAATCTCTCCAAAAATCGGGCTATTTTGAGAGTAATCTCTCCAAGAATCGAGTCATATTCTAATCGAGTCATTTTGAGAGTAATCTCTCCAAGAATCGGGCCACATTGAAAGTAATCTCTCCAAGAATCGGGCCATATTGAGAGTAATCTCTCCAAGAATTGGGCCACATTGAGAGTAATCTCTCCAAGAATCGGGCAAGGATGAATACTCATCCCTCACATCCCAAGATTATCTTCTTCATGCATGGATCATCTTGTTGAATAAGAACATAACAAGAAAAACAAGAAAAAAGACAACAAAACAAGAAAAACAAAAGAAAAGAAGAAGAAATTACCTTATAAATACTCCTGAGTGCACAAAAATAGACTCAACTCGGTTGCAAATACTGCGAATTGATGCTCAACAAATTAGAGCCCAGGGGTTTATACAGATCTCCATAGGACGCTTACAATATTATACTGTCGATGTGGGATCGAAATTATATCGTGAACTCCTAAAAGGACTCTGATTTGTTTACTGCGGCGACAATGAATCCAAGATGGACTCGAGTTGTTGTATGCAAAGTTAATTCAATAAAATTGTGTCACAATGAGGAAACACTTCCTTTTCCCAAAAGGAATCGCAGGAAATCATGTGTCAAGGCGGCAATTTTCATTTGAAATCACAACTTTCAATATTTTGTCTTATTCCTATTAAATTAAATGGTCATTATATTGTTTAAATAATTGACCGGGTGTACACGTAACAAAATCGCATGGACAATCTTTTGTGCTTTAAACTGATCTACGCCAAATTTGGTAGACCGTCAATACTTCATTACCCGTTTTCGATTCCGACAAGTTAACACTTTAACGAGCCTTGAAGTATGGGGCATTTGTAGGCGTATAAAATTTGTGATATTTAAATTTGTAAATTAATTTGGACTATATCAAGATATATTAGTCCAGATAAATATTAAGGGCTAATATATAAATGAATTAATTATATAAGCCCAATATATATGGATTAAATAAATAAATCTTAATTCATTGGGCTAGCTTATTTAATTTGGCTAAAGTGATGAGCCCACTTCATTAAGCCCAAGATGACATCTTCCTAGAGGCCCAATATCATGCCACGTGTCAAATGACATGGCGTGCCAAGTCAAATGGGAGAGCCAATAGGATCATGCCACGTATCAAAATGACAAGGCATGCCAAGTCACAGTAAAAGGCCAATGAAATCGTGCCACGTGTGCAAGTGACATGTTCTGGCTAGTCAAATGCCACCATGTCACACTTCAATTTGATTGGTCGAAAAGAGTTTGTTCTTATCATAACTCTTCCTTTCAACAACTATAAATAGGGGTCTTCATAACTCAGAAAGACACCAGAAGTTATAACAAGAAGCAAGAAAGAGCTTGTGGATCAAACGCTGCAAATTTCTCCACAAGTGTCAAGCTTCAAGTTCAAGTTCAAGAAATAAAGTTCAAGTTCAAGAAATAAAGTTCAAGTTCAAGAATAAAGAACAAATCAAGGTCAAGTTCAAGTTTAAGAACAAGATCATCGTTTGTGGCAACAAATACATATTCAAGATCAAGCTCAAAGGCCCTTGAATTTATTTACTATTGAAAAGAAGAATCAGAGGATTCATAAAGATTGTACACTCAAATATTTGAAATAAAATACTATGATTGTTGCGATATTTTTCGGTCTTGATTTTATTTTCTCGACGCAAATTTATTGTCTACAATTTGCTTTAGATTTTTGTATCTCTTTTTAAAATGACTTTCGGATATTATTGAAATAAATTGTAAAATGTCTTAATTAGGTTAATTATATTCCCGAATCAACCAACTTAATTATGTGAAATTAGCTGAAAATGTGAAATTTTCAATATTAACTTTTTTTCTTTATAAAGTTCCAAGAAGATGCTTGACAGATTAATGGTTTCTCATACTATCTATATCGTCTCCTTTCAATCTATAAGTATATGGATTATTCATAAATAAATTATTCTTCTATTATCTCTCATAAAGATTTGAAACTTTGTCAAATTAGGTGGAATAAAATCTAAATCCAATAATTAATTAAATAGACACTCTTGGAATAATAAGTTCGAATACTTTAATGAAAAGGGATGCATTTTCGGAAAAGAAAAAAAGGTGTGCATGTTCTATGGAATATTATGATACGGAGACCTTGGCTCAAATTAAAAATCAATAACATTTCTATAATATTAGGGTAGAAAATTAGTAGGTATTCGAGTGTTCTTCTTTCCATACCGGTTGTATTAGTATGTATTTTCGTATTTTATTATTCTTAGGTTCCTATGCTACACGTTGTTGCTTTCGTTTCGATCAACTTATTATCTTGTTATTGTTTCTGCTTCGTTTTTATGGCTTCTGCACTATTGTTTTACTTTCTCATTATTGTTATGCTTTCCTTGAGTCGAGAATCTATCGAAAATAATTTCTCTACCTCTACAAGACAGGAATAAGATTTGCGTAACCCTACTATATGCGATTATATTAGGTATGTTATTGTAATTAAAAAAATGAATATAAGAATCAATAACATTTGTGGTATAGAAGATTAGAAGTTCTTGTCTGTTTTTTATTTTCCTTTTCCCTATTTTCCCTATAGTTTATTTTGTTTACTTTGTGTGGCTAAATGCACTCGAGAATTTGGACCTCAAGTATCCTAGTTTGCCTTTGTGATTTGCATTTTATCCATTTTGTTTTTTTTTTCCTGATAATTCCGCATCAGTTTTTTTTTCTTTTTTTAAAAATTCCAGTTTTCAATCCCTTTCAAAAGAAAAAGACATTAACTTATTCTTGCAAAGTAAATGTTGATTTTTATATAAATAAACGGCTATTTCTTAAATATTAAAATATCATCCAAAAATCTTGTGTGCTAATTGCAATTCAACTTTCCTTCAAGGGAAACAATCAGCCAAAGTTACTCATAATGAGAGCTAGCTTCATAATGATGTTTCTTTTAAGATTTATAAACCTAAATGGCTGACTTTTATTCGTTATTACTTCCTTCGATTACAAATTTTAGTCTTTTTGGTCCAAAATATTTGATGTTTTAGAAGAATATATAACTATTTATTACGTATTATTTTTATTTTCAAATTTACCCTCATTGCTCCTTCAATTGGAGTGTTAATTAAGTGATAGGAGTGTATTTTTGGGTGAGATAAAAAGTAATTAGACAAATACTCTTATGATTAAAGCTATTAAATTTTTTTTAGGCAATATGCAAAAACATTAACAACAGATAATGTTCCAAAAAACTTTGCATGTGTTACCTCCACCTAGCTAACATAACCATCAGTGAGTTGAATTGTTGAAGTAGTATTTAATACCACATCATGTATAAACGATCTTGATATACTTATAAATTGCGAATAGATGATGAAAAAAAGTTATATTATTGTGTTAATATTACAAAACAAAACAAAAAAAACCTAAAAAAAAGTGGCCTGTCCCCCATCTAGCCTGCTTGATTAACAAATTAGCCCTCAAATGTCAAAGCCAATCAAGAAGCTAGAAAAATATTTAAAAGGCATGAAATGACAGGTGACTACTTTCTCTTAAAGCTGAAAAGAGCTGTTTGTTAATGGTACCAAATCTCATTTAATACACTAAGGGCTCCTTTGATACGAATCATACCACAGATAAGAAATAATTAATTTCGGGACTAAATTAGTTGGAATAAAATCGTGGTATAACTAATCTCGGAATTAGTTATTCCGAATTGTAATATTTTTTATCCCTGTGGAAGGGTGAGATAACTAAATCTCGGAATAATTAATTATAAAATAACTTGTTTCCCAGCCAAACGATCCAAAAGAATCATAGGATCTTGAAAATCTTCTCAACCCTTATGACCATTAGGAGTGTCTGCAAAATCTCATTTTCCCCTTTTGAGAAGTACAAAAGTCATAGTTGGAAAGTATGTTAACAAAGAAAATGTGGGGGTCGTTCAACATCTGACGTTGTGGTTTAATTGTTGTGGTTTAATTGTCAATAAAGTCTGTGAAAATCACGAGTGACTAAAGTTTTAAATTACATCAGAGAAAAGGAATTCGATTCAATTCTTTTCATTTATCTAAGTCTTGACGATAAAAATTATCTATGCTGATAGAAGATATCAGGTACTCAAGGCCGGCTAGACCCTACACTTGCTTTAGGCCCCAAGAATTTATGGGCCCCAAAATTACTATTTCTCTATATGTAGTATATAATTTATATAATTATCGCTTATTATTGATAAATTTATTTCTTTGTTTTCATATTAACGTTGATTTCTTCCTATGATTAGTATAACCAAATTAGTTTCTGCCAATGTTATTTTATATTTTTACAAATTATTTTACTCTATTGTCATGTAACTATATCTAATAATCTAACTTATTAGTTATTTTTCTCACATAAATTATACTCCCGCCGTCCCAATTTATATGAAGGTGTTTGACTGGGCATGAAGTTTTAAAAAAAAAAAAGACTTTTGAAACTTGTGATCTAAACAAGTCATAGAAACTTGTGTAGCTAGAAATCATCTCATTAAGGGTAAAGAAAAAATTTACTGTTGAATTATTACCAAATATAGAAAGGTATTCTTTTTAGGGCAGACTAAAAAAGAGAGTCACGCAAATTAGGATAGAGGGAGTATGTTTTCTAGGTTCTCTTATTTTAGTTGTGATGCAATCAAGGTTAAATTCATTCAATATTTTGTACTTTATAAAACCAAGTTCTCATTTTTTTCCATTCCACGCTTGTCTAATTTATTAAACACGATGCTCATTAAATATATATGTATTTATTTAAGGCCTCAATAAACGAAAGTATTTGCAAGATTGTGCTTGGTAGTGGTAAAATAGTGAAAAAAAATAGTTATCCACCCATATTATCCATTAAAATTTGTTGGATAATAAACTTTTTAAAAATAGGTCAAATATTGATAAAAACTATATTATTCACTTAGAAAATAGATAATCAATGGATAACTAATGAGTTTAACTTTTACATTTGTAAAGTCTCAAATTGGGGGTTCCTCACGTTTGAGAGACTAAGAATTCTTCCAAAAGATCATATTCAAGAAGCCACAGATAATATGGATATCCATATTATCCTCCGATTAACACATTTTTTATCCGTATTAAATATGGGTCAAATCGAATAATTTATCCATTTTCGATCCGTCCATATCTGCCCGACCTGCCCGTTTGTCATCCCTAATTGTACCTACCAATAACTTTATATTAACAAAGAAAGAGTGGGGGTCATACTCCATGGCCATTTCAGCTTTTTCTAAAGCCTTCCAAAGATGCAAAACCCATGTGTAATGATTGTCTTAAAGACATTTGCCTTTTTCTCTTGTGATGATTAAAGCAGTTAATACAGCAATTGCACCACCCAACCACATGTCAATCCTACTTAGAAACTCTACTTTTTCCTCATCCTACAGTTGTCATCTCTAACCCTTTGAGCTGTGAATGTTCAACCAAAACTTCAAACATTTTCTTTGAGCGCACATATATATATATATATGTGTGTGTGTGTACTCATTTTTTGAGTACCAGATTGTCAGGAGCAATTTTCATCTTGTCAAATAATATGCATTAGATGAAAAATGATAACCGCGAAGCAATATTATAGATGTTGTATAATGTATACAACAACAGTAACAACTGTGCCTTAATGACTTAATCTCAAACTATTTGGATCGACTGTGTGAATCATATAGATGGTATTCAATGTTTATACTTCTGATTCAATTAAAATTATTTGTGTTTTCAATTCCCATCATCTTTAGTTTGTAAGCCAGGTAATGAGTTATGACTGAACAACAGCTTTATCTTTATTCCTTTTTGGCTAAAATATGAAGAAACCAGACTTGGAAAACTCACATGGTGAGGTGCACAGTGCACTGTCTTTTGGTGAAAAAAAGGGAGCACAGTCTTTTGATTTCAGTTTCATCATTTCTTTTTCAATAAAAAATATTTTCAGAAATCTTACCATCTGGAGACAACTAGATCCACTGTTTGATGGATCTTTATCAAAAGGAAATAGCTTAGTCCTATCAGTATAAAATCAGATGCTCTCCTGATAATACTAGAGAACTAGATCCTGTATACATAACCGGATTAGTTTAAACTTGATAGGTTCAACCTATAGTGCTCTTAGACTAAACTCATTGTACTTGAAATTATGGATTCAAGATTTAACATTTATGGAAAATTTGGTGGTTTTGAGTTTTAACATATATATATCTATGTTCTGTGTTGATAATGCTAGGTTCAGTTGAACCTACCATAGAAAGGCTGCATCCGCCTCTGCCTATACGACCGCATGTAAGTTTCAGAACCTGCTAGATGCATGTAAGTTCCTTACATACTATTGTAGATCATTGTCATAAACAATAATCCAACAACTGAGGGTAACAAAGATGTTTTTTGAAGACATCACAAAGAAGTGAGAACTACAAAAATGAACTCACTCAAACATCTTTTGGTCTAAATAGAAGCTAAAACATGGAACAGAAATACAAGAGAACCAAGGGAAAATCTGATTAAGTAATAAATACTCTAATGAGAAACATAAACCTTCAAAAGCTGCAGGTTCACAGAAAATGGTAAGCTAAATGAACAATTCTCTGGCTTCCCCATATTTCTACAGGAAAGGAGGCAATATCACCCATCGTCGAGGATACTTTGGTCTTCCTTCCTTTCCATCAAAGAGCTGCAAAGAAAAGGTGCCAAAGCTAAGAACCAGAACAAATGACACAATAAAAATAGAAGCTTCCTGATAAGCACAAAAGAATATTTGCATAAAGCACACATCTTGCTTGTTAGCAATTCCGTTAATTGGTCCTATCCGAATAAAATGCAAACCAATTTGGCAGGAATTTGAGAAATAATTCCATCTTATTTGTAGTGTAGTACTCATGCATACAGTTTAGATTCTCTTTAAAGCAAAACGTGTTAAGTTTGAACAGTCATCTATGAAAATAAGCAAATAACTCCTATCTTTTGGGAGGAATAAGTTTCTATTTTCTTTCCTTAGGTTAACCCCCCAACGGCCCAACCCCGAAAGTGCAGTTCATCAGTGACAAGAAGCTGATGGAATAGATAATCTTCCATTCAAAGTAGCACCGTATACTTTCGAATTGAAGCCCATTGATATAAGAAGACTTGGGTAGTCAACAAGCCTCAATGAAGATGTAATTGCATGTATAGCCTAAAGGAGTACATACTGCTGTTTTCAATTGGTAAAAACTTTCTTTTTGTCCCTTATTTTTTTAGAAGAATGTGGTCAAATGATTACCTTTCTCAAACGACGATGCTTTCCAAGGGCCCAGTTAGTCATAATGCTAGCAGCAACAACCATGAAGACATAGCCCGCAACGGTCTGAGTAGCAATGTTGAAGCCCAACCACTGGTAGATCTCTGTTGTGTAATTGGCACACGTAACAATATTGAACAAGAAGCCGTATGGTATTTGGTAACCTCCATTACCACTGGGACTTCGGAGATTTCTCAACAATAAATGGCAATAGAAGTTTGCAACTTGACAAACTAAGCCAAAACCAAATCCAATCTTCATCTGGAGATCGCTTACAGGAGTGTAAAGAGGGTGATTCACATAGTAAGCAATGAAAGCTCCAAAAGACCAATAATAGGCACAGTTCCGGAAAACATTGGAAAGTGGAGAAGTGGCATGGCTGAAGCGATGCACAAAAAAGGTCTCCATGATCCTTTTGAAGTAGTGGAAACACCAGTAATACATGGCATATGTCTGGACAGGGTGGATAACACGTTCTTCTTTGTAGCCGAAAAACTTGTAGACTGGAAAGTAGTAAATGATAGGATAGAGTACCAGAGGACCTAGATACTCCCAGAAGAAAAGTGTACTATACTTAACCTGCGGACCAAGATCCTTGAAAACTACGGTTAACTCACTCGTGCTCCCATTAGTATATTCATTGAGACTCTTCTTGTAGTGAAGAACAGTTGGCCTCTCTTTTGACCCAGGTTGGACAGGCAGGGTGAGTCGCTGTCTAGAAGGATAGTATTTTCTGGCTGTTGAGATCAGAAGCAAACAATATTTTAATGATGTCAAACTCAAAATAATACAACTACTGAAAATAAGAAAGTGGTTTCAAGAAAAGGCAAACATCAGAGTACACCATTCCACAACTTTTCCCACGAATTGTAAATTCACCAACTTCATAATTATGGTGACTAATCTGCATTTGCGTTCAATTGTTCAAACCGCATGAAGTGCTAGATAGTCATCTTTAATTTTTAAAATATTACAACTCACAACGATCCCATAAAAGTGTCAAGCACATACAACATAAATGATAAAGACTTCAAAAAAGTAAATATTCGCGTGTAAGCTGCACAACTGGGAATAACATGTTGAAATGGAGCTAAAACATTTGCATGTACATAATTCATCACCCCAGCATTTATTAAAAAAGCAAAACCGTGTAAAATCACTTCATAGCAAGAAATGTACCTTACCATTACATTGAAAGGTTTGGCATATAAAAAAATCCAGTTCGATACAAACCTTTGCAGATGCTAGATTAAGACAACCTTTTTAACCATGGGTGAAGTGTATAGAGTGATAAGTACAAACTACTTTGGAGTGAATACGAAGGAAAAGCATCCTCACTTCTTACATAAATTACGATCCTCCTATCATTCACATTAAATTCTAGAAGAATCACACTAAATTTTAGAAGAACCTTCCTTCTTTATTTTTTCTGGAAATAACCGAGAAAGCTAGTTGATGCACAGTTTGAAACTCGATGAATAGTGGGCCCACCCCTCTACTTTTCTCCCCTTAAATACCAGCCTTTTTTTGTGGCACTCGTGACATGCGCCTAACCACACCATGCACTGCGCTCTTACCACTAGATCAAAGCCCTAGAGGCAATTCTAGAAGAATCTTCTTTCAATTGTTTACACAAAATTGTTCAGATGCATTCCAGTTTTTACTACATCGGCCATCGCTAGTCAATACAATCTAATTGAACAAGTATCAATCGCTTAAAAAGAACAGTACTTCTACCTTTTACTCTTTTGTTCCACATGTTAGTTCTAGAACTTTACTCATAAGACTTCAAGAGAACCATGAAACTTAACCCCTCCATCCCATTTTAAGTCACACAGCTTAATACTTTAGGTCAAAAAAATCAAAACTGAATTGAAATCACTAGCAAGTAGTTCAAGATTTTGATAATGATACTTGACCAATGATAAATCATTTTATAAGTTCCAGTTGAATTGATGATTATATTTTCTGATTGTTATTATAGCAATAAAGAATGCAAATGAAAATAACAAAATTTCCCCACGAAAAGTTAATCAGTCTCATCAAATTGGGATAAAGGATATCCATACTTCTTATACATGTTATTTTTGTCTTATACATGGAAGTAATAAAAACCCTTCAAGACGCATGGTGGTTCCATTTCAAGATGTTTTCCTCTTATTAAAATCAAACAATGAACTCCTTGTAAATTGATGAATATATTCTCAAAATTTTTGTAATAGCATATAAGGAATCCATGATGAAAAACAAAATGTTTACCAACAAAAAGTCAACAAGTGTCATTTGAATTGGGCAAACGGAGTACATCCTTCTAATATATGTTAGTACAACAATAACAACAACAACAACAACAACAAAAAACCCAGTGAGCTCCCACAAGTGGGGTCGGGGAAGGGTAGAGTGTACGCAGACCTTACCCCTACCCTGGGAGGCAAGAGAGGCTACTTTTTATATATGTTAGTATTAGACTTATAAAAATTGTATGTCATTTGCTTCAATCCAGGGTGGTGAAGTAAGAAAAACCTTTTTGTGACTTAACTAGTTCATTACACGCATAGTAGTTCCATTTTGTGATGGCTTCCTTCTCGAAAAACAGTAAATGGGAGAGAACAGATACACATACACATACACATACACATACACATACACATACACACAACATATATGTCTTCATACACTATATTTCATGCATTTTCAGCCTAACAAAAAATAGAACAAACAAGTCAAGCGAGGTCAAGAGGTAGGGAGAATTGGAAAAGAACATAAAGAAAAGGAACACCATTATCAACTTGGTTTAAATCTCCAAAACCACTCTATATATGTACATAATACAAAAGACACTCACAACAACAACAACAACAACAACATACCCAGTATTATTCCACACCGTGGGGACTGGGGATAGAAGACAGACACAGAGACACAAAATTTTCTTAATTCTAAAGAAACAATTAAATTGTGAATTCACTCAGGGAGTTGAATCACAACTTAAAAATTGAAACCATAGATTTATTAGTCCCTGACATGACCAACCAGTAGAACATTAAAAGTTCCTGGCAATGCGCAAATCAACTTAAGTAATATGCATGGTAAAAGCTATTACACCTTCCCTTCAAACTACTCTGCCTTTTCATTAGTCAAGTGCCTAAAGGCAGATTTGATAGATATTTTCCTCTTGTAAATGTCAAGCATTTAACTAGTACATCAGAGCAAAATAACTGATTTAACTATCAGGCAACTTTCCAAGGGACGGATCTTCTGTTTTCTGTGAAAGATGCATGAACTATGAACTAGCAAAAACTAAGCTACGTTTTATCTCCTACTCCCTCCGTTTTAAAAAGATTGACGCTATTTCCTTAATAGTCCGTTTCAAAAAGATTGACACCTTTCAATATTTCCTTAATAGGAAGCATTTATAATCGCACAAATGCTATGGCCAGTGGCGGATTTAGTGTAGTATCACCGCGTTCAACTGAACACATAACTTTTGATGCCGAGTAAACATTTATGTGTAAAAATTCATTAAAATTACAAAAACAGTAGATATGAACCCATAACTTTAAAAATCTAATGGGTTTAATGCTAAATATTTTAAAAGTTGAACCCATAATATTTAAATCCTGGATCCGCCTATGGCTATGGCAGGTTTAAGACCACAAGCTTCAAAAATTTTATAGCCACACAAATGATATGGCTTAATTAAGACCTTATTTATTAAAGTTTATGCCAAGTCAAACCAGGACAATCTTTTTGAAACGGAGTGATTTATTACATATACCTATGCGTACGCGGGGAGCATTATCCCATACCTCTAGAGGTTGATCCAAGATTTGAGTTTTATGGGTTAGTTTGGAATTCTATCACAGTCCATTTAGTGGATTTTTAACGCATTGAGCCAAAGCTACTTGATTTGAATGAACCTGTATCTTGTACCTATGTTGGTAGGAGATAGCAACTACGGTAGGATAGTCGAAGTGCACGGTTGTTTGAAAAAAACTAAGGTACCATCTTTGCAAACAATTAAGTAGTCAATTAAATATCCTTAAAAAGATCTTATGTTTGAAGAAATAAACAGTAGCCACTCACTTCGTTTATGAATTGCCTCCTGCAGATCAGTAACCGTGGCCTGAAATAACAACCACCAAATTTACATCAGCAGACCAATAAAATATAAAAGACATAGGTATATGCACCATTTTTCTAAAGAATTGACCATTACTCTACTTAAATACGCGCCCATGTGGAGCAATTTTGCAAAAACAAAAACAAACCCAGATGAGGAAAGATGGAGAAACATACGGAATCGGTGAGCTCAAGGCCACCCTTGATTAGTTCTTTGCCGCTACGTGTAACTACCAAAACCTTCATTTTTTCACACTTTGGGATCTACGAAAGAGCAAATTTTCTGAGAAATGAATAATTGGGGGTTGAATTGTAGTAGGGGTGTGAGATCTTTGAAGGAGTTGGGACAGGTAATTAATGGCTGTGTATAGTTGGGTAGAAGTTAGCTGAACGAACCATTTGCTTAGATTAACTACTTCCAATCAATGTTCCCTCTTCAAAATCAATCTACAGATGCTTGATGCGCTATGGCCGGGCTTGGGTCGAGACCACTTCACTAGGCCCATGACCCGAAAACCCACTTATTTATTAGGTTTTTTTCACTTTTAGTCCACGCTAGAAACTATTTATATTTGTTAGCCGAAAAAAGTATATAAAATTTATATAATTTTGTATGTAACATACAAAATATATATGTATATACAAAAAATATATATTTTTTCGGTTATTATTTTGAGAGCGACTATACAGTATTATTATTCCCTATTTTCTTCTCTTATGCCTCGAGGCAGATTCAAAATTTTAGCATTTCTCATATAAAAAAAAGTCTAGCAGTATTTATCAAAAAGCCATGTCTTTCCTGCTCAAATTCATGACATGTTCAGCGACTTACTAAAATTAACGTTGATTGAGGCGTTCCGATAACGAGCCCTAAGAAAGACGAGGAAAGCATTCTTTTCGCCGGCCTTTATTGGAGCAAAGGCATCTCGCTCAAATAGCAATCCAATCATGTAACAACTAGTTGTTGAGCCAACGGGTTCAAAATAATTAAGACACGTACATGGCTATAAAATTTTGATAATATATATACTTATAGAATTTAATCGAACCGAAAGAGAGAAAAAATGCGTCTAATACATACTATCGAAAAAGTAAATCCATCCATGCCATTCACCAAAGGACTCGGCCCTTTGTTCAATGGATTCATCTTATACTATTATGGCTTTATTTATCAATAATTGCAGAGTTTAGTAATTAGGTACTTATGGTTGAAAACATTAAAAAGCTTTGTACAAAATCTGATACCTACTTGCTGGATTTTATAGTGTCGGCCTAATAACTTTACTGTTTACCAACTGGATACTTCAATAGACTATGCTCGATGTTAACATTCACGTCAAAGCACAGACAAAATTAGGAATGACAAATGGGTGAGTTGGATTGATTTCGAACAGGTTAAAATCGGTTGAATTAATAATTGGGCGGGTAAAATGATTCGCCCAAAAATTATTTGGGCTAAAATAGATTGGGTCAAGATGGACTAAAATTTGAATCATAACCCAATCCGTTCAACTCTTACCAAGCTTTACTTAATGCGTATTGTTTTCTTATGAATAATATAATTATTAAATAAGATCTTCTTTTCTTTTATTATGGTTATATATAACATATCAAACAATAACAAAAAAAAATCTACGATATTTTGGCAAATTACTCATGAATCAATTTGGCTAAAAATCAGCCCAATTTTAAACGGGTTAAGATGAGTCGGATCAATATGGGCTGAATTTAATAAATTGTCGGGTCAATAACCAGCCCAACCTTGGGCGGGTCATTTGGGCTTGGGCCAAAGAAATTCAAAAATGCAAGATTTACAAGTGGTCATTCAAAAATAGCCACAGTTTCAAAAGTAATCGAAATTTTAACCACTTTTCATGTAAAGATAACGAAAACACTGTTCAAAATCCAGAAAAATACTCCAATACTCCAATCTCCAGTATATTATGCTGGAACTTTCCGCGTGTTGGAGTTCCAGCATAATATACTGGAAGTTCATACACAGATGCACCATCTCCAGTATATTATGCTGGAACTTTCCGTGTTGCAGCAAAATAGTAACTATTTTTCAATGACTTTACAAACGTTGGCTATTTTTGAATGACCAGTCCGAAAACTGGCTAGCCCGTGCCATTTTTACATTTAACAGCCCTAGATCCAATCAACGTTTTGCTCCATTAATAGCTTTCTTTGTTCTTTTAATAACACAAGTCCTTGTTACTTGCATTAGGACATTGTCGAAGTTAATACTTCATATTTTACAATCATGTAATAATAGCGTCAACAATGGGGTTGAAGAAGAAAACTTCAAACGCGAAATATGGAAGCTATCCCCATTAGTTGGCTGTCGTGAATCACTAGCTTCTCAATATCAAGAAGTTAACTCAACTTGATACTTCCTTTTCTAAATAATGGTAGTATGCAGACCAACTCACCCCACCTCAGACTATTCCACCGAGTAAACTTGCTACTTCCCACTGACTAGGTCACCGAGTAGTCAGATGAGAAGAAATCATGTACCGTTCTTGCTACTTCCCACTAACAAATGAGAAGAAATCACGTACCATTTTGTCTTTGCTGAAATTTGAACCATGACCTCTCATGATTTTCTTTTTTTAATCAGGACTCTAATCTCTCATGCTTTTCACCCACTTTATTAACGCTAAGCCATACCTCGAGAGTTACTCAACTTGATAATGCAGGGATCAAAGCATGTTCCAACAACATAAAAGACCATCAAAGAGTGAAGATTCCAGGCTTCAGAACTCCCACAAAAAGTTCCAGCACCACCACAAGTGGCAGCTATAATTCTGATTGGATCACTCTCAACCTCCGGACAACGCAAAATTCCATATAGATCACAACACAATTGTTCTTTAAATGCATAGTTCCTCTGAAGTTCGAACTTGTAAGCTTACGATGAATGCCAAACAACAAGGACTAGTACAATATAAGGAAACCATAAGTCCCCTATTCACTATCACCTTGTTGACTGTCTAACGATGTTCAGGACTAGGATCCTTATATTTCTACAGCTTGCCCCTTTTGTCCATACGTCACAATTATGAAAATGAGCTTCATGAGAGTGTTGGAGAAGAGATTACCTGCAAATGCAACCTGCAGAAGGCTTCACATTTGATATGAAAGCTAAGTTTGGGTGAAGCTATGCGCTGAAATAAGTGTGCGCTTCAGACAAAGACGCGAAGGTAATCTCAACAAGAAGCGATTCGTTCTTCCAACCTCAACTCTGAGGTCTTGGATTAACTTTTCAGTGAATAATATGAACAGACAAGCCACATGTATTGACAAGCGAAGATACAAACCTACCATCGCAGAGGTGGGCCTTGTCTTGTTTTGGTTCTTTAACATTCAGTGATTGCCAACACGTGACTTGCATATTCCAGAGCAACACGCACATCTGCAAGGACAACAGATTGAAGAAAGGATGCAGATTCTTCTAAAACTAAAAATATTGCTGTACCTCTAGATGTGAAACATCACTATTGTTCCCAAAAATACAAGAACAACATATAAGAGCAGTGGCATCACAAATGTTGAAGGCTTATCAAAACAAAAACACCAACTTTTGGCGACTTTCGGCAGGTGTATACACCCAAGGCATTTTTCTTAAGATAGACAAAAAAACAAAGAGATTGATTTGTGTAATCTCTGAATTTCATTTAAAAAATTGTGCTCTATGGAAAAACATCGCAAATTTTAAATCCCCTGTTTCTTCTAGTACGCAGGATCTGTTAGCAATTGCATACAAAAATTACCCAATCCTTAAATCATAGGCCAGAAAAAGTTTGGTTCTCTAAGGCTGGCTAAAGAATGTAGTTAGTTTGTAATGACACCTCGCTTTTGGCCTTCTACAATGGGAGACTACACTTCTAGTTCGCTCCATTTCCTCGCATCAGAACTCCCAGAAAAAGTTCCAGCACCACCATAAGTGGCAGTTATGACTTTGATTGCATCACTTTTCTACCTCCAAGAAAACACAAAGTTCCGTATTGACCACAACACAACTGTTCTTTAGATGTATAATGCCTTTGTTGAAACTGCAAGCTCACAATGAATCCTAAACTACAAAGACTTGTATAATATAAGAGTATGAAGTCCCCTATGGACTGTCACCTTGCTGATGACAAAAGCCACAGGATCAACTGACACTAAAAAGTGAATTTGGAATCCAGAATGATCCACTTTCCATCAAATAACAAAATTGAAAGAAATTTTAGATTGCATAATAGAACATCTCAACATCATCCAAACGACTTCAAAACAAGTTCTCTGCAATAAAACAGAACAAATAAGAAAATAAGTACCTGTGTAAGGGAGTCACAAAATACTAGGATATCGGGTGACAAGTTTTCTATATCATTCCTCGAATTGTTGAGTGTTTAAGCTTGTTGATTTCTCCAATGACATCAAGTAATAAGAGTAAAGAGCTCAAATATACTACAGTAAGGTTGGTCAGATTATATAGGAGAGCACTAAGAGTTGCTATTTACAGAGGTAGAATTAAGTCATTACTGTGCTAGCATGTTGCCTAAAGGTAAAGAACCATATGGTCTAGCTTACAACTAAGCACAGTTATGAATACCAGCAGAACACGATAATATCAATATCTAACAAAAGACAGTATAAGTTGAATATTTTAAAGAAAAAATCAGATTCCATCTGCGCCACAAACATAAGGCAGCAAATCAGGAGAAATACATGCACTGATACTTCATAGTTGGAAATTCATATCAAAGAAAGTTCGCACATAACACAGAACATGGAATTCTCGATATTCATAGGAGGTCATTGATTTCAAATATCGTAGTTCTGTCATCAAAATGAGGAACACGAGTTATCTTCAAGAAAGCATAGACATCTATTCCCGAAAGCAAAAGCAACGGGAAGAAAGTATCACAGATCTCATCTTATAGCATGCATCTAGTAGTCACACGAAGAAGAAGAAGAAGAAGAAGAAGAAGAAGAAGAAGAAGAAGAAGAGGGGGGAGGGAACGACATGTTCCAAGAATAAAGGTATAACAAAAACTTCTTGCTGCCCAAAGTTATCTTTAAAAAAACCCTTTTATCGTGACTGCCTTAAGCAGTTACAAAAACACTTGAAAAGTGATAGCAATCTCTCAGGCCAAGTGGATACAGTACCATGAGCCTATCAGGTCACTGTCATACTATACTTGCTGGCTTCCAAATCCATCACTCCTTATGCATATTATAGATGAATAAAAAGGGCAGCCCGATATTATAGATGAATACAAAGCAGTATTTGAAAGACCACTAAATGTTAGGAATAAATAACCTTATATGTCCAAGACTAGGATCCTTCTATTTCTACAGCTGAACCCTTTTGTCCATACGTAGCAATTATGAAAATTGAGCTACATGAGAGAGAGAGAGAGAGATATTAATAGTGGTGGCGATTCTGATAGAGCAAAAGAGATTACGTGCAGATGCAACCTGCATAAGGCTTCAGATTCAATCTGAAAGTTAAGTTTAGGTGAAGCTGTGCACCTTAGAAAAGTGTGTGTTTCAAACAACGACGCGAAAGTAATCCTAACAAGAAGCAGTCGACTTTGAGGGGTTGAATTAGGTTTCAGTGAATAAATAGTATGAACAGACAAGCAGCATATCAACGAATAGTTAAACAAGCGAAAAAACAAACCCATCCACCATCCCAGAGGAGGGCCTTGCTTTTAAGTTCTTCAACATTCAGTGAATGCCTAACACACTTGCAGGAGGGCCTTGCTTTTAAGTTCTTCAACATTCAGTGAATGCCTAACACACTTGCGAAATTCAGAGTGACATGCATATCTGCAAGACCAACAGATTGAAGAAAGGATCGGCAGCTTCTTCGAAACTTAAAATATAGCTGAACCTGGAGATTTGAAACATCACTATTGTTCCCAAAAATACAACATCAACAACCATATAAGAGCATGCTGGCATGGCATCACAAACGATGGACAACTTATCAAAAAGAAAAACACCAAAAATAAAGACAGAAAAATAAAAACTAGAGGCATCCATCACTTATGAAGAAACCAGCATTAGCAATAATGTATAATTGACATTGAACAACGGGGTCTTGCAAAGTACAATAAGAAGTTCTTGACTAATATTAGTCCTTTGGCATCCTTTGTCCCTGTTATTGAGCCAATTTGGATATATCTTCATATTCAATAGCCTTGAGAATCTTCCCGTCATATATTCCTCTCTCAATTTGTACTTTAGCACAAAAGTTATTTGTATCAATTGCTAACAGCCTAGCATTTGATCCACGATATGCACCATTGACTATCCTGACAAGACCTCCAATTTGAGGAATTACAGTCTCAAGCTCTTCCTGATCAACCCTTAAAACATGCTTATTTTCAAGCATCTCAATCTCCCCAACATACTTATCAATAACCTTACGAATCACACCCTTTTGCTTATAGTATCCCTTGTCAGCCAAAGCCTTGCTCATTACCTTCACAATTATCCCCTCGCATAACCAGTAATCTTTCCTATTACTCCGCTCTTTCGCTTGCTCTTCCTCTCTCATTAACTCATCCAACACCGATTTACCTCCACCTATACCATTCTTACCACCTTTTTCCCCATCCTTGCTACCCTTTACTCTCTTCTCATTATCTATCTCATCAAAAATGAGTCTTGAGCTTTCTGCTCTCTCTTTCACAACAGATTTCGACAATGACCCTAAGGTTAACTTGATCTTCTGATCAGTCTCGGATTTCTCCAAGGGTTTCGGTGGCAACTCCAATTGCTGCTCAGAACCATCCATAGTTTCTGCACCACCCATCAACTGCTCCGCACGCTCTATTTGCCTCTTAATCTCTCTTTCCTGCTTCTCCTCATCCGCTAAATCGGCTCTAATTCGCTTGTTTTTCATTTTTTCCTTGAAGAGAGTCTCAGAATCGTTATCAATGTACGTGATGAACCACCCTTTCGGGGTTTCTTCAACTTTACACTTTCCCGTTTTTCCCAAGTACTTTACAAACTCAGTTAATGTTGCCCATTGAGTTGAATTCATATGGACATGGTGGCGATCAGCAATATACTCATTGTACACAACAGTCGCAGCCACACGACTGAATCGGTGACTACGCTTCATGTGTTCTAGGAATAAGCTCTCAAATTCCTCCGAATAGCCACCGACGATACGATTAGGGTTTTGACCGAAGATTTCCATTTGACGCTGATGAGATTCACTCATACAGTGGCACTTGAATCCGTTTTCGTCTCGACATTGCTTCTGACACATCTGGCAATACCATCGTAGCTTCTGTAAACCCTTAGCTTTGATTCGGTTGGCAATTGCCTTTGGGGTTAAAAAATCGTTTTTCCCCATTTTTTGAATTTGGTATTTGAGATAACCAAGTTCAAATCTGACGGAAAATCTAGGAGATGAAAGGAGACAAAGAGAGAGAGCACAACTGGATTTCGCCGGAGAGCCAAGAGGAGTGGTGGTCGGTCAATAATCCGTTCTTATTTGGAAGGGAACGGTCAGGCCCAAATGTATATTTGGGCTGAATTCCTCTGAATCTAATGGGCCAATGTTTTTATTTCGAAGAAGTAACCGAAATAGCCGTTCACCTAGTCTCTTAAACTATAAATAGCCGACGGATGTATAATATATGTATAATTCAGAATTGCATAATATATGTATAACTGTATATAATTAATGTATAATTTATTTTTATCGGCTAAAAAAAGTAAAGATTGAATCTGGCAGGCTATTTGTGTAACAATCCCGAAAACTCTTTGAAGAATTAACCCCAACTGATTAAACTAGAAATAGTCGGTGGAGGTATAATATATACATAATATATGTATTATATGTGTATAATTAATATATAAACTATATATATGGCTAGAAAAATTAAATAATAAATATGGACGGCTATTCGTGTAAAGATCCTTTTTTCTTTTTCTTCTTCTTATCTTTTACACTGTTAGCAAGAACTAGAGAACTGTTAATAGGGTAGTTTTACTGGAACTAGTAGTATTTTTTTCTCGTAGAATTTACTATTTACTAATAATATTTTGATCACTGAATTGTTCACTTGGAGACCTCAAGAATGAGTCTATCGAATATTTATAATTAATATATTCCTACTCCAACTAACAAAGGAAAATAACTAAAATAGAGAAAAGGAAAATCCTAAACCGAAAATTGAAACATGATATTCCTTCTTTGATAGAAATACTAAACCAACTTAGGAAAGGAAATAAAATACAGAAGATCCTATTTTTAGAAGAAAACAAGAAATATCGTTGAGATGCTTTTTTTGTTTCTGTTTTAAAGACTAATTTATATTATAATCAAAAAGGTGTTACATGGTGCTGTTCATTAAGTGCACTATTGTACTTTACTACGCTATGACTAGTGGTACTACTATTAATAGTGGTTGAGTGAGATGAGGAGATTCTGTTTGGGACATTGCTCGTAGATGGCATGTCCCACTAGGGGTGGGCATATTTCGGTCGGAACCGAATAAGCCGATCGAATCGAATTTTTTTTTATTTCAGTTTCGATTATTCGGTTTATTCGATTTGTTTCGGTTTAAAATTTTAAAATTTTAGTTTTTCGATTCGGTTTTCGGTTATTAAGTTATTTAGTTCGGTTAACCGAAAAACCGAATTATTAGCATATAGGCTCTTTAACTTATATATAGGCTAAGGCCATAGGTAATAAATTAATACTATTAGGTCCAATTTATCAAAGACTCAACCCAATTAAGTAAGTCCATCAACTTCCCAATCTTAAAGACTTTCACTCTGTTAAAACTTCCATAGCATATATGATAGATACCGAGAGAATTTCACACAGAATTGTAATTTACACGATATTTGAATTTCATGATCCATAATAGTGTGCAAAGTTTAGTCTATTTTTTTTATAAACTCAATATTTCCAACAATTTCGAAGTTTTGGGAAAAAACAACAAATTCGCCAGTCATATCATTACATAGAAAGAGCCCAATATGATAATGTTCAAACCGAAAAGCGAACCGAAATAACCGAACCAAAATTAGAAAACCGAACTGAACCGAACTTATTTCGGTTCGGTTTCGGTTACTACTTTTACAAAATCGAAAATCGAATAACCGAACCGAATTTCTTCAAACCGAACCGAACGGACCGAACGCCCACCCCTATGTCCCATAGATTACAAAAAGTGGTTGGTGGTTCATACAATTCAGCAAGTGATATACGGCACATTCTTTGTGTTGCATGACCCTGTTTGTCTTGCATGAGGAGGTTGATGACGAACAGTGGAGAGTTTGCCAAAATGTGATGTTACTGCCCGATAATTGCATTCCAAGAAGTTCTAGTCTATCTGCTACCATTTTTTGCTCCCTGTAGGTGTGACTGATTGTTGGATTACTCAGTTGGCCGATCAGGAACCTGCAATCAGTTAAGAAGAGTGAGTAGTGTATAATGTGTGTTTAACATGGATATTACATGTTGGGCATCCATCTGGATTTCCAAGGGTGTTAGGTTGTGGTGGACTGCTATTTGCAAATCACGTAATAATGCCATTAATTTTATATCTATGACATTGGATGCTTGATAGTGGCCCGCATATCCCATTATTCAATCACCTTTGTGATTTCTAAATAGCCCCTCAAAGCCTGTTTGTGAAGTGCTTCTATGGAAGGCCCCATCCGTATTTAATGTAATAATGCCATTGTTGGGTGGTTTCCATTTGACATACATAGATATTTTAAGACGTTTATGAGTATGAGTGTTAATTAAAAAAAGATGTTTTACTGTTAGTTGAATAATTGAGTTTGGTGAAGGCAGGATCACAGTGTTTTCGAAATAATTTTTATTTCGAGTATTCCACAAATGCCATAATGCAAAAGGAATCAGTTGTTTTAGAGGAATGTTAAGTGTGTGAAAATTACCCTTTTGATTAATAAGATATCGAAGCCAACAGTGGTTAGGAGTTTCGTGGGTGGTGACTATTTGAATAAGAAATTGAAGTTTGAGATTTTGCCAATAATGTGTTGCATGCATACATTTTAATAAGATATGTGCAATAGTCTCTTCTTCCATGTGACAATTGGGACACATATTTGATGGAATGATTCCTATTTACGCAGGTAGTCTTTGGTATGTAGTCTATTGTGATTAGTGAGCCAAAGCAAGTGCTTAATTTTGGGAAGCATTTGTAGTTGCCAAATCCAACCATGATTATTAGCATTGTTAAGTGATTTAATGAGTGCTTTATAATAAAAGTTAACAGTGAATTGATCCGTGTGTGTGTATTAACCCTAAATTATATGATCTGGATTGGTCTCATAATTAGTGATGTAAGTGTTATTAATTAAGTGGATTATCTGTTGAGGTAATTTGAATGACAGAAGGGGACTAGCACATTGGCTACTGAGAGAGTATGTTCATTAATATTTAAAGGGCCATATATAAGACTTCTAATATTCATGTTTGGAGCGATCCAATTATCATTCCAAAAGTTAACATGTCTACCTTGCGTGACATGCCATTTTAATCCTATTTGGCATATTGTCATCCATGCATCATATGTTTTCATAGGGTGGAGGTCCTTCTAGGTGTTGTTCTAGTGATAGTAATATATTTAGAAATTAAGAAGGATTCTCAAGGTGTGTGGGGGTGATGAAACAACCTCCAAGCCATACTTACTAGTATGACATCATTTTTTTGCCGATGTTTTTGAATACCCAATCCACCGTGTTCCTTAGAGGAAGTAATTGTTTTCCAATTTAAGAGGTAAAGCTTCTTTTTTTGCGAGGTAGAGCTCCATAAAATTTTTTTTGATAGCTTTCTGGTCTAATGATGATATGAGTGGGTAGGGACATAATTTGCATACTATGATTGGGAATGATATTTAGAGTTGCTTTGATCAAAGTAGTACGACCGTCCATTGTAAGATGGTTGGTTTTTCAACCCGCTAACCTATTTTTAAAATTATCTAAGATGAATTGGTAGTCTCTTTTGGTTGGTTTAGAGTTGAAGATAGCGAACCCCAGATATTTACCAAATGATGTCCCTTCCATCATGTTAAAACATGACAAGACAAAAATTTTGTCAATTACGGAGCAATATTTGGAGAAGAAAATTTTTAATTTTTTAAAATTTATTTTTCGCCCTGAGTGTTCAGTAAATTAGTTTAGTATGTCTATAATTTTACGATAACTAGGTGTAATTATTTTGGATTCCAATATAATGTCATCGAATTTGAGGTCCATTAGCATTCAATGAAATAGGCTTCCAAAGGTTGTAGTCAACAACATTGTTTATTTGTCTAGATAATATTTTCATACATAAAATAAAGAGGTAAGGTGAGAGTGGATCACCTTGCCTAATACCACGTGATGGGGTGAAGAAATTTGTTGGTGATCCATTGAAAAGTATAGAAGTGGATGTGGTGGACACACATGACATAATGAGAAATATTAGTTGTGGTGGAACATTAAAGAATGTTAAGGATCTTCTTATGAAGCTCCATTCCATTCTATCAAATGCTTTTTCGAGTCTACTTTTAGAAGCATGTTGGGACACTTTGATTTGGAGTTTCTAAAATGAGTGAGTAATTCTTGAACAATGATGGCATTATCCGCTGCCCTTCTATTTTTTTGGAAAGCAGATTGAGTAGGGTTTATCAATTTTTGTAGAAAAGGTTTGATACGATTAACAATTATTTTTGTGATGATTTTGTAAAGAGTGTTACATAAACTAACCGGTCTAAAGTGAGTCATAGATGAGGGACTCTTGACTTTTGGGATCAAGCAAACATAAGTTGTGTTTAGCTCTACATGGATATAACCTTGTTGGAAAATAGTTTTACAGAAGGGGATTAAGGAGTGTTGGATTTGATGCCAGAATTTTTGGTAAAATAGTGGATGAAGTCCATCTGGCCCGGGTGATTTAAGAGGTTGGACATAGTGCACTAATTGAAAAATTTCTTGATCATTCAGTGGGTGTAAGAGCATAGTAGCTTCAGTTGGTGAGAGAGCATGGTAATTATTGGTAGGATAAGTTTTGTAAGAATTTGTGTGAGAGGTGGTATAAAGATCTTGGTAGTAAGTTATAGCTAGATGTTGTAGTGATGCAATATCCGTAATCCAGTTACCCGTAGAATCTTTTAAAGCAGTTATTCTATTACGACACCTTCGTTTTATGGTAGACAAGTGAAAAAATCTCGTATTTGCATCCCCTTGGTTAAGCCAATTTATACGAGATTTTAATTTCCAAAGCTCCTCTTCAAAAGTGAGTATATGATTACACTGGGCAATTGGATCCCTTTCTAGATTTTGAAGGAAATTGCTAGTGGGATGGTGGCCTGATTTCTGAATTCCTGCTAGCCTAGCTTGAATATTATTTTTTTAATGAAAAAATATTCAAACAATTGATAGTTCCAGGTTTGGACTAGAGATGTAAAATATTTTATTTCTTGAAGTATATGAGGGATATGGTGCCATATTTGATGAACTAAGTTAGGAAATTCATGATGGGAAAGCCATATTATTTCGAATCTAAAAATATTATTTTTTATATAAAGGTTGTTGTCGAGGGATAAAAATAACGAGCAATGATCGGAATGAGTTCTAGGCAAATGGTGAACATGTGCTTTGGGTTAAGTTCTAGCCATGCATAATTTGCAACTATACAATCTAGTCTTTCTAATATTAGATTACCCCTCGCTCCAGGTTGTTTATTTGTCCAAGTATATTTACTACCCGTAAATCCTAGGTCTATTAGGTTACAGTAGTTAAAATAATAAAGCATTAAATCTGCTCTAGTGTTATTTAACGAACATCCTCCAAATTTTTCATGCGAATATAAAATGTCATTGAAATCACCCCCACTAGCCATGGCCATTTGTATGTGTTAGCTATGTGTCTTAGATTTTGCCATAAATTTTTTCGTGATGATAGAATATTGCTTGCATATAGCCGTAAATAAAAAGAGGGTACCATGTGGACATACCTGTATCATGTAGTGAATTTCTTGGTTGGTGACAATAATTTCAGTTACTTGAACTACATGATCATTCCAAAGTACCACAATGCCTTCTGCCTGGCCTTCAACAGGTGCTTGAGAGAGATTAGAAAAAGCAAAATCTTCCTTAAGAGGGTGATGGTCCTTTATGTAGGTTTCCAGAAGTACTACTAAAGGTGGTTGGTAATAATTGAGTATGGAATGGAAGTTCCTTCTAAAATTCGGTGACTATTCACCCCTACAATTCCATATTACAAAATTCATGGATCTAGTTCATTAAGGTGGGTGTGGTGGAGGTGTGGTCTGCTCCACTTGAGCTTGATTCTCCTGGGTTGTCTGTTGGGACGTCCCCCTGAGAGTGGGTGTAATTACCACTGCAAATTTTCCTGCTTTTGGGTTCACTGGAGGCCTCAGTTTGATCAGATACTTGATCACTTCTGGTGGACAATTGAGATGATTTTTTTTTCATATTGTTCCTTGAGGATGGAGATACATGCTCTTAGCCATACTAGTTCCGTTCGAGTTTCTCTTATTTCTTCCATGACTGCTGCTATTTTCTGAGGGGTTAGTATTTCTTGTTCTTCTGGAGTTGGTGGTTGGGGACTCATTAAGGTGGTGGGTGTTAGTGACTCGAAGGGGCTCATTGGAGACAACGATATTGTGTGTGGTATGTGGATATATTCGTGCATCCAATGTATTTGAGACTGGGCCTGTGGGTAGAATGGGAGGTCCGGATAAGGATTGTAGTGTTGGTTGTATTGATGGAAGGGGTTCCACCATGAGTTGGTGGTTTGCATTGGCATGGTCGTCTAGTTGTACTGGCCGTAAAAGGTCATTGCCGTTGTCATGACCTCTGTGACTATCTGTGCTAAGTCTTAATGATTTTGGAGACGTACTATGATCTTTTGGTTGTTGAAAATCATGGAGAACGTCAGTGCATGATTTTTGAGTCCCATCTCCAACCATGATTGCGGAGGTTGAGGGATTGGGAGCTTGTGATATGTAGATTATTAGGTAAGTAGATGGGGGAGGGTGTTGTGTGGCATGGTTTCTGGGTTGAGGAAGTGGATGTTGAGAGGCCTGAGTGGCATGAAGGAGGGTTATTGATGTTGGGTTCTCAGTGGAAAGGTTGGAGTGGAACGTCTGTGCATGGTTATAAGTTATTTGATGTGTGGAGGGATTAGCATTAATTAGTGGGGAAAGTGAAGTTGGTAATGATTGATGGGTATTAGTAGTATTGGTGGGATTGGTTGGTTGAGGCGGTGGTGCTTGAGTAAGTAGGGAGGTTTCGTATGGATTGGGCTGCTCACATGGTCTGGAATGTGTAGGAGCTGTGTGCTTGGAGAGCTGATTGGCTTTGTGTTGTGGTGAATTGGACTGAAGAAGATTTATGTGTGTGTATGTGGGGGGGGGGGGTCATGATGGTTGATTGTAGTATGGTGTGGGCTTGGAGTAGAAATTGTTGATTGCATGGTAGTTATTTCCTGATTGGGTGTGTGGAGTGGTGAATCTAACGTGGCAGTAATATCAGGTAGATGAGTAGCAATAGAGTTACTATTCACCCTAGGATGGAGTGAAGTAGGGCAATTATCATGGTTATTTTCTGGGGGGGGTGGTTGGGTCGACCCGTTCGTAGTATCCATATTTATAATTGGGCCACTATTTCTACTATTGGGATGGTAGAGTCTACTAGGTTAGAGTTTATTTTTTGAGCTACCTTTTCATTAGGGTTAGTTAATGAGTCAAAGCTATTTTTTATTTTTACTAAATTGTTGTCAGGTAGATTATTAGGTCTAACCTTAATTAATTTAGTTGTAGTAGGAAGTAAGGACTCCGTACCTTTGCCATGGTCGGTTGGACGATGCGTAGAGGTTGAAGCTTGAACTGTAATGCTGTGAGTTACTTCATGTTGACGTAGTGTAGATTTAGGTTGCTTTTTTGGAAAAGTGACCTTCTTCCATTCTGAATGTAGTTGTTGTAGATCTTTTGTGTCTTGTTCATCAGTAGACGGAATGGTGGTCGACGTTATGGGCATTGGTGGCGTGGTGAGTTTCATGGGATAATGTAGCGTAGCATGGCCAAATCTAGCACATAGGACACCTAACTTATTAAGACCTTCATAAAGGATTTGCTGGCGGTGATTTCCTATAAAGACATGGGACTTGAGTGGTTGTTCAAGAGGAACCTCAATACATATTCGAGCATTTCTTCCCTGTGATGTTGATGACGTGTATGTATCAATTTTAATAGCTTACCCAGTTTATTTCCAACTTGGTGTAATATATGAGTATCATAGAATTTAGTGGGTAGTTCTGGTAGCCTAGACAAAATAGCCGTATAGGTAAGTTTGGAGTTTGACGTTAGAAACTTAGATTCCCATCTTCTAACTGATAGGAAATGGCCTAACACAAACCATGGCCCCTCATGGAGAGCTTTTGTCATATTTTCTTCTCTTTGGTATTTGATGAGGAAGAAGTCGTTACCTAAATTAATGAGGGCCAAAGACTCGGTTGGTTTCCATAATTGTTGTAATTTTTGCTTGAGGGTTAAATGCCCTACTTTTCTGCCAAAAACCTTAATTATTATGGAGTATTTTCAAGGAGAGTAGAGTCTTTTTTTTTCTTCTTCTGTGGAGAGTGGTATGAAGTTATCTGGATTATCGGTTGCTAGTGTTTCTTCTGACATGTCAAATCAGTGATTGTTAGAATTGAGGCATCATTACTGTGAAGTAAGGTTTGGAGGAAAGAAGGTTTTTGGTGAGTGTTGATTGGTTCGTCAATATTCTTGGAGTGTAAGTCAGGTGGATCAGTGTTGGGAATTGAAGGAGTGTTGGCCATTTTGTAATTGATTGCAGTGAGAAGAAAGAAAGGGATTTTTAAAAGAAAATAAGAATAATGTCAATCAATTAGCTCAATTCCAGCTATTACTCTACTATATATTTACTAGTGTTTAACTACACCAAGCAATTTAACTTAACGAGTTATAAATTTGCAAACATATAAAGGGGGTAATTCATATAAAATTTGGATTAAATTCAATTAAGTTAAATAATTAGTTTGGACTTTATAAATTAAATTAGTCCATTTTATTATTTTCAAGCCAAAGGTCCATTTTATTATTTTCAAGTCAAAGGTCCATTTTATTTTAAGGCCCATACTCATGCCATGTATCAAGTGACATGTCATATCCAGCCAAACTCAAAGCCAATAAAATGACGCCACGTGTTAAATGATGTGGCAATCCCAGTCCAAAACAGTGACCAATCAAGAGTTGCCAAGTGTCTAAAATGACATGTTTTGGCCAATCACAAATAAGCTCATCACATAGCTTATGTGATAAGTTTGATGACTCACATGAGCCCATCAGAATCAAGCAAGAGAGTTCATATGTAGTTGGACTGTCCATCCTCTACCGCTATAAATAGAAGAGTTACATAGCTCACTGGACATTCAGAGTTGGAGAAGAGCGTTTCGCATTTGGAGAAGGCATCCGCAAACAGAGATATCAATCATCAATTGCAAAGTTCTTCAATGGAGTTCTTCCCGGAGATCAACCCTAAAAAACAAAGTATTGCTCGACATTCTTCACAATTAAATGCATCACAAGAAGGTCTGCATCATCTTACATTCGAGAAAGACACTTCTCAAGCACTCGAATCACCGAGAATTTCAGAGAGGAGAATCAAAGGATACATAGAATTGTACTCATAAATATTCATCAATAAATCTCTTTTTCTTCATATTATTTTTGTTTTAGTTTATTTTTCGTACTACAAAAATTTGTTGCAAACAAAATTAAAACGTACACTAGGGGCTACATGGGCCGGTTGTTTTTTTTTTTCAAAACCAAATCAAACCAACTATATCGGGTTGGTTTGGTTTTGTTATGTTTTTCAAAAAAATTTGATTTTTTTTTGTTACATGAAAATTATTTGGATCTTACTTTGTAAATTTTTGGTAAGTAAATACAGTATATATTTAGTAGAAATTAAAATAACTAACAAACATATGATCATTAAAATATTTTTATGGGAGAATTTTCTTAATAACACATGATAGTTATTTTCTTAGTCGTCTATCAATAATATTTGGTTGATGTATGCTTTAAAGGTTAACCGAATTTAATAATTAAACATAATAATTAATATGATATGTAAATAATGATATTCTATTTAATTTTAAATTAAGACAATACCATTTCAAATTCGAAAAAGATATAAGAATTTATTAGATCTTGACATATGAATATGGAAGAACAAAGAGATTTACGCATTTCATTAACACTTGACAATAAAGTGATGATATAACCTATTATTTAAACTAATTAAATATAAAGCATTTTATAATTCTATTAAATATTATATCCCATAAGAGAATCCCAAAAGTTTTTAGATATTTCTAAAGAAGATTCTATTTTAAGTTCTAAAAGTATATATATATATATATCAGTTTGATTCAGATTTTTTACTCAATACAAAACAAAATCAAACCAAACCTAGTAAAAAATTTTAATCAGTTTGGTTTGACTTTTGAGTTTGATATGGTATTCGGTTTGATTTGAACACCGCTGTTATATTTGTACATAATGTAGTCTTGTCCTACATTGAAATAAGAGTAGTATGTCCTTGTATAATATAGCTATAAATAAGGACCTCTTGTATTGTATTGAACACACAATATCAATATATCATATTTTCTCCCGTGCCTTCTCACATGGTATCAGAGCTATCGTGAGAGATTTATCGCTGTGCATAAATTCCAGCGATTCCGGGAAGTGAAATCAGTCACCGGAACCCTTTTTTTCCGGTGAGTTTTCAAAGTTGTTTTGCGTCTGCTTGTCTCGGATGGTATTGTACAAAGTCCGACACTACCATAAGAGTAGTCATTGTCCAGCGACCAAACCCCGGTGAAAATCTCCGGCGGTAGTGTAGCGGTCGGAAGAAAATTTTCCGGCGAAGTTCTGACGTCGCGTGGGCCACCTTGAGGCCATTTTTTGGCGACAATTCTTCAGGACAGATTGTTCTCCTTGCAATTCCGAGCCTACCCATCCAAGTTACACCAAATTTCGACCACTTTTATATTTTTCCGGCGTGAACAGTGATTTCAGAAGTGGACTTTCGGCCATTTTTTGAAAAAGTTTCTTCAGAACAGTTGGGTCGTCTGGTAATTCCGATCCTACCCCTACTATTTTATTTCATTCCGACCACTTTGAATTTTTTTCGGCTGCTACAGTAATATTCCGAGAGCTACAGTATTTCTGGAGTGAACAGTGTTTTCTGGTGCAGAACAGTGTTCTGTTTTCCTGCTGTAACAGTGTTTTCTCAGCGATTTCTTCAGTTTTCCCAAAGGAGTTACTAATTTTCACTATTTCAAGTTAACCCTACTACTATTAATTATAGCGACATGGGAACCGATACTTCGAATAGTCGGATGGTTTCTTTAGTGGATTATTTTGAATTTCTTCAGTACAAAGCAGGAAGCAGACATCTTCTGAGATAGCTTCTGTTGTTCAAACAGGTAATAGCGTGACTTGTGTCTCTCAATCTTCATCCTCTGTGTCTTGGGTCATTGATTCAGGTGCATCAGATCATATTTCTAGTAACAAATCTCTTTTCACTACTATTTCGTATTCTCAATCTCTTCCAAGAGTCACAATGTCCAATGAGTCTCAAACCATGGCAACTGCAATAGATCAAGCAAGTCCAATTCCTTCCTTACCTTTAGATTCAGTTCTTTATGTCCTTAATAGTCCTTTTAATCTCATAGCTATTAGTCGTCTAGCCAAATCACTTAAATGTGTCGTTTTATTTCTTGATGACCATATTTTTATACAGGAACGCAGTACAGGACGGATCATTGGTACAAGGCATGAATCAAATGGACTTTATTACCTTATCCTTGCTAAATCACATGGACTCACATCTTGTCTTCCTTCAACAACTTGTCCTGTTACTGATTCACCAGATTTATTACATAAACGGTTGGGACATCCTAATTTGTCAAAACTTCAAAAAATGGTACCTGGTTTATCTCACTTGTCAGCTTTAGAGTGTGAGTCTTGTCAGCTCGGTAAGCATACTCGCTCTCATTTTCCTCGACGTATTGATAATCAAACAAAGTCACATTTTACTTTAGTCCACTCAGATGTTTGGGGTCCTAGACAGGTCAGTTCTACCTTAGGATTCCGCTACTTTGTTAGTTTCATTGATGACTATTATAGGTGCACCTGGATATTTTTGATAAAAAATCGATCTGAGTTGTTTTCTATTTTCCAGACCTTTCACGCTGAAATTCAAAATCTATTTGGGGTTTCTATTCGCACATTTCGTAGTGATAATGCCCGAGAGTATTTTTCTTTCCCATTTTAGCAGTTTATGAAACCTCATGGGATTATTCATCAAACATCTTGTCCGTACACATCTCAACAAAATGGGGTAGCTGAAAGAAAGAATAGATATCTTATTGAAACTGCTCGTACCCTACTCATACAATCTCATGCTCCGTTGTATTTTTGGGGGGATGCAGTTCTTACATCTTGCTATCTTATTAATCGTATGCCATCTTCAGCTATCCAGAGCCAAGTTCCATTCTCTGTTATGTTTCCCCACTTACCTTTGTTCTCCCTTCCATCCCGTGTCTTTGGAATCACTTGTTTTGTCCATAACCTTACTCCAGGAACAAATAAGTTAGCTCCCTGTGCTCTTAAGTGCGTATTTCTTGGTTTCTCGAGAACGCAAAAGGGGTATCGATGTTATTCTCCTGACCTCCAATGGTAACTTATGTCCGCTGATGTTACCTTCTTTGAAACCCAATCATACTTCACAGGTCCAGGTAATCACTTAAATATTTCTAAGGTACTACCAGTCTCTTCTTTTGGAGATTCAGTCACTATCTCCCATCCATCTTCCTCTACATCTCCAGCTCCACCACCATAGCTCCCGTTCTACCATCTATAGCTCCAGTTCCACCACCTATAGGTTCAATTACTCCACATAATCTAGTTCAACCTTCTGCAGCTCCGCCACTCTTGACTTATCATCGTCATCCACATCCAGCATCAGGCCCAAGTGATTCACGTCCTGTATCAGATTCTGCACCTATTGCAGACTTGTCTCCTCTTAGTCAACCAATTGCACTCCGCAAAGGTGTACAGTCCACACTTAATCCTAATCCCCACTATGATGGTCTAAGTTATCATCGTCTGTCGTCACCTCATTATGCTTTTACATCTTCTTTGTCCACTGTTTCTATTCCTAAGTCTACAGGTGAGGCACTATCTCATCCTGGATGGCGACAGGCTATAATTGACGAGATGTCTGCTTTACATGCGAGTGGCACTTGGGAGCTTGTTCCTCTTCCTGCAGGTAAGTCTACTGTTGGTTGTCGTTGGGTTTATGCAGTCAAAGTCGGCCCGGATGTCCAGGTTGATCGGCTTAAGGCTCGTCTTGTTGCAAAAGGATATACTCAGATTTTTGGGCTTGATTATAGTGATACTTTATCTCCCGTGGCTAAAGTACCATTTGTTCGTATTTTTTTGTCCATGGTTGTTGTACATCATTGGCATCTTTATCAGTTAGACATTAAGAATGCTTTTCTCCACGGTGATCTTGACGAGGAAGTTTATATGGAGCAACCATCTAGTTTTGTTGCTCAGGGGGAGTTTAGTGGTTGTGTATGCAGATTACGCAGGTCACTATATGGTTTGAAACAATCCCCTCGAGTCTAGTTTGGTAAGTTCAGCACAATTATTCAGGAGTTCGGCATGACTCGTAGTGAGGCTGATCACTCTGTGTTTTATCAGCATTCTGCTCCGAATCTGTGTATTTATCTGGTGGTTTATATTGATTATATTGTTATTACTGGCAACGATCATGATGGTATTACTAATCTGAAGCAATATCTCTTTCAGAACTTCCAAACTAAGGATCTGGGCAGACTAAAGTATTTTCTAGGTATTGAGGTCGCTCAGTCTAGCTCAAGTATTGTTATTTCATAACGGAAGTATGCCTTAGACATTCTTGAGGAGACTGGAATAATGGGTTGCAGACCTATTGACTCTCCTATGGATCCGAATGCTAAGCTTCTGCCTGGACAAGGGGATCCTCTTAGAGACCCTACGAGATATAGGAGGTTGGTTGGAAAATTGAATTACCTCACAGTGACTAGACCTGACATTTCTTTTCCAGTGAGTGTTGTAAGTTAGTTTATAGATTCTCCCTGTGATAGTCACTGGGTTGCAATTGTTCGTATTCTTCGGTATATAAAGTCAGCTCTAGGCAAAGGATTACTATTTGAGAAATGAGGCCATGAGCAGATTGTTGGGTACACAGATGTTGATTAGGCAGGATCACCTTCTGATAGACGATCCACATCTGGATATTGTGTTCTAATAGGAGGTAATTTGGTCTCGTGGAAGAGCAAAAACAAAATGTAGTTGCTCGATCTAGCGCCGAAGTAGAATATTGGGCCATGGCTATGGCAACGTGTGAGTTAGTTTGGGTCAAGCAGTTGCTCAAGGAGTTAAAGTTCGGAGAAATCAGCAAGATGGAACTAGTGTGTGATAACCAAGCTGCTCTTCATATTACGTCAAATCCGGTGTTCCACGAGAAGACTAAACACATTGAGATCGACTGTCACTTTGTCAGAGAAAAAAATACTTTCAGGAGATATTGTTACAAAGTTTGTAAAGTCAAATGATCAACCAACAGATATTTTCACTAAGTCTCTTACTGGTTCTCGTATTAGTTACATGTGCAACAAGCTCGGTACATATGATGTGTATGCACCGGCTTGAGAGGGAGTGTTAGATATGTACATAATGTAGTCTTGTCCCACATTGAAATAAGAGTAATATGTCCTTGTATAGTATAGCTATAAATAAGGACCTCTTGTATTGTATTGAACACACAATATCAATATATCATATTTTCTCCCGTGCCTTCTCACAACCCCTATAAACACATATTACTTAATCAATTGAGTAAGTGATAGATAGATGCATAAAAGACGAATGACTTGTACCTATTGATCAGGGCCGGCTCTAATACCTTGTCTAATAAGGTAAAAATTGCACAGGGTGCCCTATTTGATCGCTCCCATTTAACCTATACCCATATTTTTAAAATTATTTAACTTATACCCTAATTTTAACAACTTCAGATGCCTCCTCTTCTTCTCCTAACCTATACGTTCCTTTCTTCCTCCTCTTCTATTCTGATGAGTTCCCCAGTTTAGGATCTTGAGAGTTCACGCTGAACTGTATCTCTTAGTTTATGGAAATATGCAAGAATAAAACTATCATTTTTCCTCATATCTTGGGTCATGATGACCAGATAAGGCAACGTCAGGAGGTAATTGGTCTCCACAATTGATGATAATATTATGAAGCAAACAATACACGGGAATGATACTTGGGAGTTTCTGTTTATCAGGTCTCTACAAAACCTTATTAAGGATTCTCCAACCTCCCTTCAATAGCGCAAAAGTTTTCACCGCAACTGACCTTGCAGTCTCATGCAATGCATTGAAATCCAACATCGCATCTGAGATGTCGTAACCTTCATATGGTGTAATAAGCCATGGAAGAAGAGGTTAACCAATAGTAGCATCTGAAGTTTATGTTAAAATATCTGAAGTTTATATCAAAATGACTGAAGTTCATAGAAAAATATCTGAAGTACACCATTGAACTGAAGTTTGCCCTTGCTTATGAACTGAAGTTTGCGTGATTGCCTTTGTAAGTCACGCTAAACTTCAGGCAAAAATATCTGAAGTTATCCTTTGATAAGGCTACACTTCAGGCAAAAAATTATGAAGTTCAAACTTCAGACATAAACAATTGAACTGAAGTTTGCCTTTGATTGTGAACTGAAGTTTGCGTGATTGCCTTTGCAAGTCGGGCCAAACTTCAGGCAAAAAATTCTGAAATTCAAACTTCACACATAAATTTTTGCTACTTCAGGCCTGTATGCTTGAAGTTACGCAAAAAGTGGGTATGCTTGCAATTTTTTTTGCAAAGCGAGTATAAGTTAAAAGGTGACCCAAAAACTGGGTATAGATGCAAATCCCCCTCTAATAAGGCGTGTTCTTTAGGCCCCCAAAATTTGGGGGGCCCCATTTTTTTTAGAAATAATTGGTATATAATAATTTAAATAAAATAAATTTAGAGTTTTTAGTACGAATGTAGACTTTTTCATATAAAACAAAAGAAAATTTTCTAGATATGTAAATAATGTAATCATTTGGCTTACATAAAAATAGCTAGTATGGAAATATTTTCTAACGTGTAAATTGAAATTAATTTCCAAGAAAAAATAGTACAAATAGAAGATACTATACATTCATTCAAATAAAACGACTTGATTCTTTTCCAAATATTTATATTGCTTATAGAATAGTGTTATTAGTTCCTATAACATTTTTCTCAATGATAACAAGTTTTTCAAAGATTAAAATTGATAAATCTTAGCTAAAATAAATAATGTCTCAAGAAAAATTAATTGGGTTGGCTATAATATCAATTCAAAAGAAATTATTGGAAGAAATCGATTATAAAAAATTATTAACAAATTTGCATATCAAAAAGCTAGAAGAATAACTTCAAATATATATATATATATATATATATATATATATATATATATATATATATATATATATATATATATATATATAGAGAGAGAGAGAGAGAGAGAGAGAGAGAGAGAGAGAGAGAGAGAGACTTTGGCTTTAGGCCATATATAAGCTTGATCTCGCTCCTGCTATTGATTTGGTAAAGTTCTTGTAAATTAACTTGAACGTTTTATGAACAAGTCAGTTGTAAAAAAAGATTTATAAAAACTAGTCAAACACTTTGTCTACCTGTATCTTTATATTTAATAATAACAAATCCCTGTAGTTTAATTTGTTGAAAATGCCTAAACATTTCAAGAAGAGTAGAAGACTTCGTATTAGGTCGATTATGTAGGCTTGACAAAAGAACTTTCCAGTCTAATTAAAGTCAATTGATAGAATGAACAAGAATTTAATGGGCGGTACTAAAAAACATTAAAAACTTTCAAGGGAGCTACGGCCATCCCTCCCAAACCACCAGACATAAACTCCCCTCTCAAGCCCATGGATATTGAATCCATTTCCTTTAAGGACAAACTATTAGCCAATGAAATGGACAACAACATCTCACTACACTCACCATCTTCACATCAATCCCCTATGGAAATACACTATAACCTTGAGAACAAAACCTACCCACAGACTCCACAAGATCAAAAAGTTTTAGTACCTATCGCCATAGAAGATAAGCAAAGGATTTATTACCCATGGAGGCATTATGTAATAATCAAACTTCAAGGAAAAAGAATCCCTCATGATGTACTAAAAAGAAACTAACAGACCTATGGAAACCTAGTGAACCTTTTCCATTAATTGATCTTGGAGAAGATTATTATATTGTCCGGTTCAATAAAGAAGAAAATATGACAAATGCCATCCAAAAAGGACCATGGTTCGTCTATGGACACTTCCTTTCTGTCCAACGTTGGGTCCCTAATTTTATGGCATCTCAAGCTACCCAATCTTTCACTGTAATTTGGATCAGACTACCTCACTTCCCACATAATTTTACGATGGAGTGATCCTCCAAAAAGTGGGCAGAACAATAGGTAAACTATTGAAAATTGATGGTTGCACATCAGCGGCACTCCGTGGAAGATATGTCCGCCTTTGTGTTGAGCTTCCATTAAACAAACCAGTAATGCCTTTCATTTTAATTGGCTCTCACAAACAATACATACACTATGAGGGAGACAACATATTATATACGATCTGTGGTCACTTAGGCCACTCAATAAAACAGTGCACCCAAGCAACATCTACTCAAACACAAGATAAACACAAAAAAGAGATGCCAAAACACAAAATTGGGCAAGAGAAGCAGGAAGTGATTTGGAAAACTGTCTCGTTCAACAAAGGGAAAAGATGGAGCTCCATAAATACTACTTCGAAATCGCCAGGAAATCATCAAGATTCAGGTGTTAACGTCAATATTTTTGAGGTAAAGTCAGGTAAATTTCTATCTTCCCAAAAATTTGTGTACAAAAATAAAAATACAAATTCACATTAGTTAAATCCCAACAAAACAGATCTTCCAATCAAAATCATAAAAACAACAAACAATTTCCAGTTATTGGAAGAAACAGAATTGGAAGATAACTCCTCTACGCGTCATTAAAAATTTATTAAAATTTAATATTAATAACGAAGTGGACCCACTATCTACCCTCACTATACAAACCACTTCCCCAATTCCTAACTCCACCACCCCTCTCCCCCTATCCGCTCTCAAAACCAACTATAATTTCCCCTAGCCAACAGTACCCCCTCACTAAATATGACCTTATGAACCAATATACCCCAAACTCAAACACGACAAATACAAGCTTGGCCAATACTAATACCTTGCATGCTAAATCTGATACTCAACACCTGCGTGAAAAACCACATCCAATGAAAAAATGGCCATTGAAGTTTCCCACGTAGATACAAGCCAATCCAATCCACCCAGATCCACAAAATCTCTATTAAATACACGCAAGGTCAGTCGAATTGCATGAAAAACAACAATCCAATCATTGAAAACCTAGGAAACTTTAATCCTTCCTGCACATCTGATCCTTCTTCTCTCATAAATTCACCAACTCTTAAGGAAAATGCCAAGAGTACCAATATCTGTAAGAAGACGTTATCGTCTAATTCAACTTCAAAGAGTATCCCTAACACCAAACATGACAAACAACCCTCCCCAAACCCCACAGAATCCAACTCAACAACCAAGGAGGATCTTGATCCAACCACCTTTGCCACAGAATCATCAACCAAAGTCGTGGGTGGAGATGGGATTACTGGGACGTACAATCTCTTTCAACATCATGTTGGAGGGGAGGGAAACTGTCATAGTTCTTCAAAACACCCATTACCTAGCTCAATTAATCTCCGAAGGGGTTCGTTTGGCAATAAACAATTACACCAACCAAGTATAGTTGAACAATATTCTGACCCAATATCTCTAAACCTCACGACCAGTCAAATTCAATCCATGAGGGGGGATTGGAACATGCCACAAAATTTCATTCCAATCCAGATCCCAACCCCAGCTGTCACGAACTAGATTTCTCACCCTCGGGGTCGTGATGGCGCCTACTAATAGGAGCTAGGCAAGCCAACTTAAATTACCTTCTGTTTAACACACATTATTTTCCATAACTATCAACATGTAATAAAGGCAACATAATTAAAAATTTCAAGCGGAAGTCTTAACTTATATAAAAACTGAATAGAAATGCGGAACGTTTAACATAATCCTCGATCCAAGATTGGTGTCACAATGCCCACGAACTTCTAAGATTTACTAAATACAATCGTCTGAAAGAAAATTATAAACTGTTTGTACTGCATCACCCTTCGTGCTTTTACTCTCATCCTCACCAAAACAATATACGGCATCATCCTTCGTGCTTTACGCTCTTCCTCTCCCAAACAACAATCACAAGGCAAATAGGGTAAGGAAATCTATAACCTCGAAGTAAATCAAATAAGAACAAGTAATGAAAGAAACAACATAACTTGGATATCAACAAAGAATCAGAAAGAAACAAATACACGGCATCACCCTTCGTGCTTTACGCTCTCGTCCTCACCAAAGCAATCATATAAATGAAATATGCACGACATCACCCTTCGTGCTTTTACTCTCTTTCCTCACCATATAATCAATAAAATCGGCACGGAATGGTACATCGTGCGGCACGACATCACCCTTCGTGCTTTACGCTCTTTCCTCACAATAGCAAACAATGCACGGCATCACTCTTCGTGCTTTATCACTCTTCCTCACCCCAAGCAACAATCACAAACAAGGGGCAAGGGAGTAGACAAATCCCGGCAATGGAATACAAATAAACAGCTAACTCCCGGCAAGGGAGCACAATTAAGCAGTTAAAAACCCGGCAAGGGAACAATATCAATAATCTCAGCATCCCGGCAAGGGAGATAGTCAACAAAGCAACAAGCATTCCGGCAAGGGAGCAATTCAATAATTCTTTCTCTTTCTTTCACTTTTACCTCTTATCTCACTTTACCACCTGAGCCAACACTCCAAAGGGGTTCAATCATTTCATATACTTTCACGCTTTATGATATACTCGAGCCAATGCTCCAAGAATGTACTCCCTCCGTTCCAATTTATGTGAACCTATTTGACCAGACACGGAGTTTAAGAAAAAATGAAGACTTTTAGAATTTGTGGTCCTAAATAAGTTAAAAAGGGGCCCAGAGTATTTGTGTGGTTATAAAAGCTTCTCATTAAGGGTAGAGTTGTAAGTTTATACTAAATTGTTTCCAAATTTAGAAAGGGTTCATTCTTTTTGGAATGGACCAAAAAAGAAATAGGTTCACATAAACTGGAACGGAGGGAGTACAAATCACAATTCTTCCTCAAACTCTTCACATTATATGAAATTTATCAATTTAACAAGGAAGAAGTATCACAAAATCTGAATAAACACAAATAAGACTCACAGTCATGCTAGACTCCGGTGTATAGATACTCGTCACCATGCCTATACACCGTACTCAACAATTAGTAAATAGCAAACAACACTCTAATCCTATTCCCTCAAGCCAAAGTTAGAACAAACACTTACCTCGGTCCAAAGAATAGCAATCAACCCTCAAATAACATCTTTCCATTATAATGCGACTCCGAAACAATGATATCTAGGCATAATTAATTCAATAATATCAATAAAGACTCAATAACAAAATCCCATAGCTTAAATATGAAGTTCCTAGCATTCTTCCAAAAATACCAAAATTCGACCCCGGGCCCACATGGTCCAAACACGAGGTTCAGACCAAATTCATATCACCCATTCATCCACGAGCCTGAATATATAATTTGTTTTCAAATTCGACCCAAAACGAGGTCCAAATCAAGAAAAAGTAAAAAGCCCCAACTCTACCCCACTCCCCCAATTTCTACCCTAAATTACATATTTGAGGCCAAGAAATTCAATAGATGTTGATGAAAATGGAAGAGAATAAATTAAAGATTACTAACCCAAGAGTTTATGGTGAAAGAATGCTTCAAAGATCGCCCTAGAACTTTGGAGAAGAAAGAGTTTGTGAAATTTTGTAAGAATCCCGTAAGGCTACTGTTCTGGATTTTAAAATTTAACTGGGCGAATTTGGCCTATGTGATCGCGGACAAAGGAGTGCGATCGCATAGAGTAAATGGGACAGGACTCTGCGATCGCGAATGACACTATGCGATCGCATAAAGGAAATAGTGAAGGCTGGCTAACACACTGCGATCGCAGAGGAAATAATGCGATCGCATAGAGCAAAATATAGGACCTCTCAGGCTAACACTATGCGATCGCGGGAGGAACTATGCGATCGCATAGAACAAACTAAAATCCTGAAAATTTACACTATACGATCACGGACATAGCTATGCAATCGGATAGCACAAAAGACTGGACACCAGCAGACATCAGTTCTGCAATTTTTCTAAGTCTAAAACCATTCCGAAACATATCTGAAACACACCCGAGCCCTCGGGGCTCCTAACCAAACACATGCACTAACTCAACAACATCATACGAACTTATCCGTGCGATCAAATCGCCTAAATAACTTCAAAAACAATGAATCAAACCTCAAAATCAAGAGTTTTTCTCAAATGTCATCAAGTTTCAAATTTAGGAATTCAAGTCCGAATCACGTCAAACGACGTCCGATTTCAACCAAATTTCACAGAAAGCGCTTAAACCACATATAAGACCTGTACCGCGCGCCGGAACCAAAATACGGGCCCAATACCAATGCTTTCTAATTCATTTTTATTTCAAATTTTCATATTAAATTTCAGAAAACAATTTCTTTTAAATATTCATTTCTCGGGCTCGGGACCTCGGATTTCGATTTTGGGCATACACCCGAGTCCCATATTTTTCTACAAACCCTCCGGGACCGTCAAATCACGGGTCCGGGTCCGTTTACCCAAAATATTGACCAAAGTCAACTTTAACCATTTTAAAGCCACAATTTATCAAATTTCACATAATTTAACACATAAGCTTTTCCGGCCTCGCGTCCGGACTATGCACGCAAATCGAGGCAACTAAAGGTAAGGTTTTCAAGGCTTCGGAAGCACGGAAAAAGGGAGAAAACCGGTGATGACCCTTTGGATCATCACATTCTCCACCTCTAAAACAACCGTTCGTCCTCGAACGGACATAAGAAGGAAGTACCTAAGTCGGGGAAAAGGTGAGGATAACGGTCCCGCATATCGGAATCGGACTCCCAGGTCGATGCCTCAGGAGGCTGACCTCTCCAGTGAACACGAACCGAAGGATAACTCTTCGATCTCAACTGGCGAACCTACCGGTCTAGAATAGCTACCGGCTCCTCCTCATAAGATAAGTCCTTGTCCAATTGGACAGTGCTGAAATCAAACACGTGGGATGGATCGCCGTGATATTTTCGAAGCATGGACACATGAAACACTGGATGTACGACTGATAAGCTCAGTGGCAATGCAAGTCTATAAGCCACCTCTCCCACTCGATCAAGAATCTCAAATGGACCAATGAACCTAGGGCTAAGCTTGCCCTTCTTCCCAAATCTCATCACGCCCTTCATAGGCGACACTCGGAGCAATACCCGCTCACCAACCATGAAAGACACATCTCAAACCTTTCGATTTGCATAGCTCTTTTGCCTGGACTGAGCTGTATGAAATCTATCCTGAATGATCCTGACCTTGTCCAAAGTATCCTGAACCAAATCTATACCCAACAACCGAGCCTCTCCTAGCTCAAACCATCCAACCGGAGATCGACATCACCTACCATACAAAGCCTTATAAGGAGCCATCTAGATACTCGACTGGTAGCTGTAGTTGTAGGCAAACTCTGCTAAAGGCAAGAACTGATCCCACAAACCACCAAAGTCAATGACACAAGCTCAGATCATATCCTCTAATATCTGAATAGTCCGCTCGGACTGCCCGTCCATTTGAGGATGAAATGCTATACTCAACTCAACCTGGGTGCCTAACTCTCGCTGGACTACTTTCCAAAAACGCGAGGTAAACTGCGTACCTCGGTCCGAAATGATAGATACCAGCATACCATGAAGGCGAACAATCTCCCGGATATAGATCTCAGCTAACCTCTCGGATGAATAGGAGACTGCCACAGGAATGAAATGCGCTGACTTGGTCAGCCTATCAATAATGACCCAAACTATGTCGAACTTCCTCCGAGTCAGCGGGAGCCCAACAATGAAGTCCATAGTGATCCGCTCCCACTTCCACTCGGGAAGCTCAACCCTCTGAAATAAACCACCAGGCCTCTGATGCTCATACTTAACCTGCTGACAATTCAAACATCGAGCCACATAGGCAACGATATCCTTCTTCATTCTATGCCACCAATAATGCAGTCACAAGTCCTGATACATCTTCACGGCGCCCGGATGAATAGAGTACCGGGAGCTATGGGCCTCCTCTAAAATCAACTCTCGAAGCCCATCCACATTAGGCACACAAACTCGACCCTGCAATCTCAAAACTCCATCAGCATCTAAGGTAACCTTCTTGGCACCTCCACGCTGTACCGTGTCCCTAAGGACACACAAATGGGGATCATTAAACTGCCGCTCATGGGTACGCTCTAATAACGAAGAATGGGAGACCGTGATAGCTAATACTCTACTAGGCTCAGAAATATCCAACCTCACTAACTGATTGGCCAAAGCCTGAACATCCAAAGCAAGCGGTCTCTCGCCGACCGGAATATAAGCAAGATTGCCCATACTGGATGACTTCCTACTCAAGGTATCGGCCACCACATTAGCATTTCCCGGGTGATATAAGATAGTGATGTCATAATCTTTCAACAACTCCAACCACCTCCTCTGCCTCAAATTCAACTCCTTTTGCTTGAACAAATACTGAAGACTCTTATGATCCGTGAACACCTCACACGCCACGCCATACAGATAGTGCCTCCAAATCTTCAATGCGTGGACAATAGCTGCCAACTCCAAATCATGCACTGGATAGTTCTTCTCATGAACCTTCAACTACCTTGAAGCATAGGCAATGACCTTGCCATCCTACATCAGCACTGCACCAAGTCCAATACGAGATGCATCACAATAGACTGTATAAGGCCCTGAACCTGTGGGCAAAACCAATACTGGTGCCGTAGTCAGAGCTGTCTTGAGCTCCTGAAAGCTTGCCTCACACTCGTCCGACCATCTGAACTTGGCTCCCTTCTGGGTCAACCTGGTCATCGGGGCTGCAATAGATGAGAACCCCTCCACGAACCGACAATAGTAACCTGCTAACCCCAAGAAGCTCTGAATCTCTGTGGCTGATGCTGGTCTAGGCCAGTTCTTGACTGCCTCAATTTTCTTTGGATCAACCTGAATACCCTCTGCTGATACAACATGACCCAGAAATGCAACTGAGCTTAACCAGAATTCGCACTTCGAGAACTTAACATATAACTGACTATCCCTCAAGGTATGAAGAACCACTCTAAGATGCTGCTCGTCCTCCTCTAGGCTGCGGGAATATATCAAAATATCATCAATGAAGACTATCACGAACGAGTCCAAATAAGGTCTGAACACTCGATTCATCAAATCCATAAAGGCTGCTGGGGCATTGGTCAACCCAAATGACATAACCAAGAACTCATAATGCCCGTACCGAGTGCGGAATGCTGTTTTAGGGACATCGGATGCCCTAATCCTTAACTCATGGTAGCCAGATCTCAAGCCAATCTTTGAAAATACCTTGGCACCCTGAAGCTGATCGAACAAATCATCAATCCTCAACAGTGGATACTTATTCTTAATTTTAACCTTGTTCAATTGCCAGTAATCAATGCACATTCTCATCGAGCCATCCTTTTTCTTTACAAATAGAACCGGCGCACCCCAAGGCGATACACTGGGTCTAATGAAACCCTTCTCAATCAAGTCTTGCAACTGCTCTTTCAACTCTGGCGGGGCCATACGATATGGAGGAATAGAAATGGGCTGAGTGCCCGAAGCCAAATCGATGCAAAAATCAATATCCCTATCGGGTGACATCCCTGGCAAGTCTGATGGGAAAACCTCAAGAAACTCACGAACCATGGGCATAGAATCAATAGAGGGAATCTCAGCACTGGAATCACGAACATAAGCCAAGTAGGCCAAACACCCCTTCTCGACCATATGCCGAGCCTTCACATATGAAATAACACTGCGCGTAGAATGACCAGGAGTCTCTCTCCACTCTAAACGGGGCAAATTCGGTAAGGCTAAAGTCACAGTCTTGGCATGACAATCCAAGATCGCATAATACGGGGACAACCAATCCATCCCTAATATAACGTCGAAATCCACCATATCTAAGAGCAACAAATCAACACGAGTCTCAAGTCCCCTAAACACCACAACACAGGAACGATGAACCCGATCAACCACTATAGAATCACCCACTGGTGTAGATACATACGCAGGAACATTCAAGGCCTCACTAGGCATAACTAGGTAGGGTGCAAAATAGGATGACACATATGAATACGTAGATCCAGGGTCAAATAGCACTGAAGCATCTCTATCACAGACCAAAATAGTACCTGTAATAACAGCATCGGATGACTCAGCCTCTAGCCTGGCTGGCAAAGCATAACATCGGGGCTGGGCCCCACCTCTCTGAATCACATCCCTGGGACGATCGACTGCTGGCTGACCCCTACCTCTGGCGGTCTGAGCTCCACCTCTATGACCTCTAACTCTACCTCTAGGTCCTCTACCCCGCCTCTAGCTGGTTGGGCAGGCTGCGGAGCAATTGGTGCCTGAATCATAGGACGAGGACCCTGATGCTGAGAACTACCCGAAGCTCGAGGGCAAAACCTGGCAATGTGACACATATCACCACAAGTGTAACAAGCCTTTGGCTGCTGAGACTGCTGACCCTATTGCCCTGAATGACCACCTCGGAAACTTTGAAGCGGCAGTGCGCTGATGGGAGATGGTGGTTTACTGAAGGACTGCTGATCCAAATAATGCGTCTGAGAACCACGACCACCTGAGATACCATGTGATACCTGGAGAGCTGACTGAAAGGACCTAGGAGGATGGCCTCTACCATACGAATCTCTACCTCTAGATGAGGTACCAATGAATCTGCCTAAATGATGGGGCCTCTTATCTGACCCATGACCACCTCCCTATGACAGAACCATCTCAACTCTGCGGGCCACATTGGCCGCCTCCTGAAATATGATCTCGCTCCCGGCCTCCTTGGCCATCTGAAGACGAATCGACAGAATAAGACCATCAATAAACCTTCTTACCCTCTCTCTCTCGGTGGGAAGTATGATGAGAGCATGGCGAGCTAAATCGATGAACCTGGTCTCATACTGGGTAACAATCATAGAACCCTGCTGGAGGCGCTTAAACTGCTTTCGATAGGCCTCTCTCTGAGTAATGGGGAGAAACTTCTCTAGAAACAACACTGTAAACTGCTCCCAAGTCAAAGATGGCGATCCGGCTGGTCTCGCTAAGCAATAATCCCTCCACCAAGTCTTGGAGGATCCATACAAGCAAAATGTAGCAAAATCAACCCCATTGGTCTCAATAATACCCATGTTTTTGAGAACCTCGTGGCAGCTGTCTAGATAATCCTGGGGATCCTCAATAGATGCACTGCCAAAAGTAGAAGTGAAGAGCTTGGTGAACATATCCAGTCTCCACAAAGCATCGGCGGACATAGCCGCTCCATCGCCGGTCTGAGCTATGGCACCCGGCTGAACTACCCCAATTGGCTGAACCGCTGGAGTCTGAATCTGAGGAGCTACCTGCTCTGGAGTGCGTATAGAAGGAGTCTGAGCCCCTCCTCCAGCCTGAGAAGTGGCTGGTGCTACAGGAAGCAAACCTGTTCGGGTGAATCTCTCCATAAGGCCCACCAATCGAACCAGGGCGTCCTGAAGAACTAGGGTGGCAATAAAACCCTCTGGGACCTGAGCTGGGCCCACCGGAGCTGCTGGAGCTGGAACCTACTCATTATAATCAACATGAGGCTCCACCTCTGGAACTGCTGCTCGGGGCTGAGCTCTGCCCCTGCCTCGGCCTTTGGCACGGCCTCACCCTCTGCCCCTAATAGGAGCTGCTGCTGGGGGCTCGGGCTGCTGCGCGGTCGATGAGGAAGTGCTTGTCCTCGCCATCTGCGAAAGAACGGAATAGAAATTCAATCAGTATTGGGGAAACAGAATCGCACGACAAGAAAGAACATATGTGAAGTTTTCCTAACTCAGTAGCCTCTACGGGATAAATACAGACGTCTCCATACCGATCCCTCAGACTCTACCGAGCTTGTCCGTGAGTTGTGATACCTAAGTAACCTAGTGCTCTGATACCAACTTGTCACGACCCAGATTTCCCACCCTCGGGGTCGTGATGGCGCCTACTAATAGGAGCTAGGCAAGCCAACTTAAATTACCTTCCGTTTAACACACATTCTTTTCCATACTTATGAACATGTAATAAAGGCAACATAATTAAAAATTTCAAGTGGAAGTCTTAATTTATATAAAAACTGAATAGAAATGCGGAAAGTTTAACATAATACTCTACCCAAGATTGGTGTCACAATGCTCACGAACTTCTAAGATTTACTAAATACAATTGTCTGAAAGAAAATTATAAACTATTTGTTTCGGTACAAAAGATAACAAACTGAATAAACAGAGAGAGAGAGAGAGAGAGAGACTCCGGGCCTGCGGACGTCAGCAAGTCTACCTCGGTGTCTCTGGACTGAAGTCAGCTCCCGATCAAATCCTACTACTGAGGTCCAAAAGCTGCTCCTGGATCTGTGCAAAAATATGCACAGAGTGTAGCATCAGCACAACTGCATGTGATGGTGAGTGTCTGGCCTAACCCCGGCGAAGTAGTGACGAGGCTAGACACGACCTACCAAAAACAACCTGTGCAGATATATGCAATAAAAGGAAATATATAGAATTTAAACAGCTAAGAGGGGGGAGCATGCTATGGGGAGCTAACAATTTCAAATAGAAATTCTCAATAACAGAAAGAAGAAACAAAGCCAGAATGTCAACAAGAATCAAAAATCAACAATTTGCACGGCATCACCCTTCGTGTTTTTACTCTCGTCCTCACCAAAACAATACACGGCATCACCCTTCGTGCTTTACGCTCTTCCTCACCCAAACAACAATCACAAGGCAAATAGGGTAAGGAAATCTATAACCTCGAAGTAAATCAAATAAGAGCAAGTAATGAAAGAAACAACATAACTCGGATATCAACAAAGAATCAGAAAGCAACAAATACACGGCATCACCCTTCGTGCTTTACGCTCTTGTCCTCACCAAAGCAATCATATAAATGAAATATGCACGGCATCACCCTTCGTGCTTTTACTCTCTTTCCTCACCATATAATCAATAAAATCGGCACGGAATGGTACATCGTGCGGCACGGCATCACCCTTCGTGCTTTACACTATTTCCTCACAATAGCAAATAATGCACGACATCACCCATCGTGCTTGATCACTCTTCCTCACCCAAGCAACAATCACAAACAAGGGGCAAGGGAGTAGACAAATAATGATAGAAATTCCGGCAAGGGAATACAAATAAACAGCTAACTCCCGGCAAGGGAGCACAATTAAGCAGTTAAAAACCCGGTAAGGGAACAATATCAATAATATCAGCATCCCGGCAAGGGAGATAGTCAACAAAGCAACAAGCATCCCAGCAAGGGAGATAGTCAACAAAGCAACAAGCATCCCGGCAAGGGAGCAATTCAATAATTCTTTCTCTTTCTTTCACTTTTACCTCTTATCTCACTTTACCACCTGAGCCAACACGACAAAGGGGTTCAATCATTTCATATACTTTCACGCTTTATGATATACTCGAGCCAATGCTCCAAGAATGTACAAATCATAATTCTTCCTCAAGCTCTTCACATTATATGAAATTTATCAATTTAACAAGGAAGAGGTATCACAAAATCCGAATAAACACAAATAAGACTCACGGTCATGCTAGACTCCGGTGTATAGATACTCGTCACCATGCCTATACACCGTACTCAACAATTAGCAAATAACAAACAACACTCTAATACTATTCCCTCGAGCAAAAGTTAGAACAAACACTTACCTCGGTCCAAAGAATAGTAATCAACCCTCAAATACCGCCTTTCCTTTATAATCCAACTCCGAAACAACGTTATCTAGGCATAATTAATTCAAAAATATCAATAAAGACTCGATAACAAAATCCCATAGCTTAGATATGAAGTTCCTAGCATTCTTCCAAAAATACCAAAATTCGACCCCGGGCCCACATGGTCCAAACACGAGGTTCGGACCAAATTCATATCACCCATTCATCCACGAGCCTTTGTTTTCAAATTCGACCCCAAAACGAGGTCCAAATCAAGAAAAAGTAAAAAGCCCTAACTCTACCCCACTCCCCCAATTTCTACCCTAAATTACATGTTTGAGGCCAAGAAATTCAATAGATGTTGATGAAAATGAAAGAGAATAAGTTAAAGATTACTAACCCAAGAGTTTATGGTGAAAGAATGCTTCAAAGATCGCCCTAGAACTTTGGAGAAGAAAGAGTTTGTGAAATTTTGTAAGAATCCCGTAAGGCTACTGTTCTGGATTTTAAAATTTAACTAGGCGAATTTGGCATATGCGATCGCGGACAAAGGAGTTCGATCGCATAGAGTAAATGGGACAGTACTCTACGATCACGAATGACACTATGCGATCGCATAAAGGAAATAGTGAAGGCTGGCTAACACACAGCGATAGCAGAGGTAATAATGCGATCGCGTAGAGCAAAATATAGGACCTCTCAGGCTAACACTATGCGATCGCGTGAGGAACTATGCGATCGCATTGAACAAACTAAAACCCTGAAAATTTACACTATGCTATCACGGACATAGCTATGCGATCGCATAGCACAAAAGACTGGACACCAGCAGACAACAGTTCTGCAATTTTTCTAAGTCTAAAACCATTCTGAAACATATCTGAAACACACCTGAGCCCTCGGGGCTCCTAACCAAACACATGCACTAACTCAACAACATCATACGAACTTATCCGTGTAATCAAATCGCCTAAATAACTTCAAAAACAATGAATCAAACCTCAAAATCAAGAGTTTTTCTCAAACGTCATCAAGTTTCAAATTTAGGAATTCAAGTCCGAATCACGTCAAACGACGTCCGTTTTCAACCAAATTTCACATAAAGCGCTTAAACCACATATAAGACCTGTACCGGGCGCCGGAACCAAAATACGGGCCCGATACCAATGCTTTCTAATTCATTTTTATTTCAAATTTTCATATTAAATTTCAGAAAACAATTTCTTTTAAAAATTCATTTCTCGGGCTCGGGACCTCGGATTTCGATTTTGGGCATACACCCAAGTCCCATATTTTTCTACAGACCCTCCGGGACCGTCAAATCATGGGTCCGGGTCCGTTTACCCAAAATATTGACCAAAGTTAACTTTAACCATTTTAAAGCCACAATTTATCAAATTTCACATAATTTAACACATAAGCTTTTTCGGCCTCATGCCCGGACTACGCACACAAATCGAGACAACTACAGGTGAGGTTTTCAAGGCCTCGGAAGCACGGAAAAAGGGAGAAAACCGGTGATGACCCTTTGGGTCGTCACATTCTCCACCTCTAAAACAACCGTTCGTCCTCGAACGGACATAAGAAGGAAGTACCTAAGTCGGGGAAAAGGTGAGGATAACGGTCCCGCATATCGGACTCGGACTCCCAGGTCGATGCCTCAGAAGGCTGACCTCTCCAATGAACACGAACCGAAGGAAAACTCTTCGACCTCAACTGGCGAACCTGCCGGTCTATAATAGCTACCGGCTCCTCCTCATAAGATAAGTCCATGTCCAATTGGACAGTGCTGAAATCTAACACGTGGGATGGATCGTCGTGATATTTCCGAAGCATGGACACATGAAACACTGGATGTACGGCTGATAAGCTCGGTGGCAATGCAAATCTATAAGCCACCTCTCCCACTCGATCAAGAATCTCAAATGGACCAATGAACCTAGGGCTAAGCTTGCCCTTCTTCCTAAATCTCATCACGCCCTTCATAGGCGACACTTGGAGCAATACCCGCTCACTAACCATGAAAGCCACATCTCAAACCTTTCGATCTGCATAGCTTTTTTGCCTGGATTGAGCTATACGAAGTCTTTCCTGAATGATCCTGACCTTGTCCAAAGCATCCTGAACCAAATCTGTACCCAACAATCGAGCCTCTCCTGACTCAAACCATCCAAACGGAGATCGACATCACCTACCATACAAAGCCTCATAAGGAGCCATCTAGATACTCGACTAGTAGCTGTTGTTGTAGGCAAACTCTGCTAAAGGCAAGAACTGATCCCACGAACCTCCAAAGTCAATGACACAAGCTCGGAGAATATCCTCCAATATCTGAATAGTCCGCTCGTACTGCCCATCCGTTTGAGGATGAAATGCTGTACTCAACTCAACCTGGGTGCCTAACTCTCGCTGGATTGCTTTCCAAAAACGTGAGGTAAACTGCGTACCTCGGTCCGAAATGATAGATACCAGCACACCATGAAGGCGAACAATCTCCCGGATATAGATCTCAACTAACCTCTCGGATGAATAGGAGACTGCCACAGGAATGAAATGCGCTGACTTGGTCAGCCTATCAACAATAACCCAAACTATGTCGAACTTCCTCCGAGTCTGCGGGAGCCTAACAACGAAGTCCATAGTGATCCGCTCCCACTTCCACTCGGGAAGCTCAATCCTCTGAAATAAACCACCAGGCCTCTGATTCTCATACTTAACCTGCAGACAATTCAAACATCGAGCCACATAGGCAACGATATCCTTCTTCATTCTATGCCACCAATAATGCTGTCACAAGTCCTGATACATCTTCACGGTGCCCGGATGAATAGAGTACCGGGAGCTATGGGCCTCCTCTAAAATCAACTCTCGAAGCCCATCCACATTAGGCACACAAACTCGACCCTGCAATCTCAAAACTCCATCAGCATCTAAGGTAACCTTCTTGGCACCTCCACGCTGTACCGTGTCCCTAAGGACACACAAATGGGGATCATCAAACTGCCGCTCACGGATACGCTCTAATAACAAAGAACGAGAGACCGTGCTAGCTAATACTCTACTAGGATAAAAAATATCCAACCTCACTAACTGATTGGCCAAAGCCTGAACGTCCAAAGCAAGTGGTCTTTCACCGACCGGAATATAAGCAAGACTGCCCATACTGGATGACTTCCTACTCAAGGCATCGACCACCACATTAGCCTTTCCCGGGTGATATAAGATAGTGATGTCATAATCTTTCAACAACTCCAACCACCTGCTCTGCCTCAAATTCAACTCCTTTTGCTTGAACAAATACTGAAGACTCTTATGATCTGTGAACACCTCACACGCCATGCCATACAGATAGTGCCTCCAAATCTTCAATGCGTGGACAATGGATGCCAACTCCAAATCATGAACTGGATAGTTCTTCTCATGAACCTTCAACTACCTTGAAGCATAGGCAATGACCTTGCCATCCTACATCAGCACTGCACCAAGTCCAATACGAGATGCATCACAATAGATTGTATAAGGCCCTGAACCTGTGGGCAAAACCAATACTGGTGCCGTAGTCAGAGCTGTCTTGAGCTCCTGAAAGCTCGCCTCACACTCGTCCGACCATCTGAACTGGGCTCCCTTCTGGGTCAACCTGGTCATCGGGGCTGCAATAGATGAGAACCCCTCCACGAACCGACGATAGTAACCTGCTAACCCCAAGAAACTCCGAATCCCTGTGGCTGATGCTGGTCTAGGCCAGTTCTTGACTGCCTCAATCTTCTTTGGATCAACCTGAATACCCTCTGCTGATAAAATATGACCCAGAAATGCAACTGAGCTTAACCAGAACTCGCACTTCGAGAACTTAGCATATATCAAAATATCATCAATGAAGACTATCACGAACGAGTCCAATTAAGGCCTGAACACTCGGTTCATCAAATCCATAAAGGCTACTGGGGTCATTGGTCAACCCAAATGACATAACCAAGAACTCATAATTCCGGTACCGAGTGCGGAATGCTGTCTTAGGGACATCGGATGTCCTAATCCTCAACTAATGGTAGCCAGATCTCAAGTCAATCTTTGAAAATACCTTGGCATCCTGAAGCTGATCGAACAAATCATCAATCCTCGGCAGTGGATACTTATTCTTAATTGTAACCTTGTTCAACTGCCGGTAATCAATGTACATTCTCATCGAGCCATCCTTTTTCTTTACAAATAAAACCGGCGTACCCCAAGGCGATACGCTGGGTCTAATGAAACCCTTCTCAAGCAAGTCTTGCAACTGCTCTTTCAACTCTGGCGGGGCCATGCGATATGGAGGAATAGAAATGGGCTGAGTGCCCGGAGCCAAATCGATGCAAAAATCAATATCCCTATCGGGTGACATCCCTGTCAAGTCTAATGGGAAAACCTCAGGAAACTCACGAACCATGGGCAATCAATAGAGGGAATCTCAGCACTGGAATCACGAACATAAGCCAAGTAGGCCAAACACTCCTTCTCGACCATACGCCGAGCCTTCACATACGAAATAACACTGCGCGTAGAATGACCAAGAGTCCCTCTCCACTCTAAACGGGGCAAATTCGGTAAGGCTAAAGTTACAGTCTTGGCATGACAATCCAAGATCGCATAATACGGGGACAACCAATCCATCCCTAATATAACGTCAAAATCCACCATATCTAAGAGCAACAAATCAACACGGGTCTCAAGTCCCCTAAACACCACAACACAGGAACGATGAACCCGATCAACCACTATAGAATCACCCACTGGTGTAGATACATACGCAGGAACATTTAAGGCCTCACTAGGCATAACCAGGTAGGGTGCAAAATAGGACGACACATATGAATACGTAGATCCAGGGTCAAATAGCATTGAAGCATCTCTATCACAGACCAAAATAGTACCTGTAATAACAGTATCGGATGACTCAGCCTCTGGCCTGGCTGGCAAAGCATAACATCGGGGCTGGGCCCCACCTCCCTGAATCACATCCCTGGGACGATCGGCTGCTGGCTGACCCCTACCTCTGGCGGTCTGAGCTTCACCTCTATGAACTCTAACTCTACCTCTAGGTCCTCTACCCCCACCTCTAGCTGGTTGGGCAGGCTGTGGAGCAACTGGTGCCTGAATCATAGGACGAGGACCTTGCTGCTGAGAACTACCCGAAGCTCGACGGCAAAACCTGGCAATGTGACCCATATAACCATAAGTGTAACAAGCCTTTGGCTGCTGAGACTGCTGACCCTGTTGCCCTGAATGACCACCTCGGAAACTCTGAAGTGGCGGTGCGCTGATGGTAGCTGGTGGTGGACTGAAGGACTGCTGATCCAAATAATGCATCTGAGAACCACGACCACCTGAGATACCATGTGATACCTGGAGAGCTGACTGGAAGGACCTAGGAGGATGGCCTCTACCATACGAATCTCTACCTCTAGATGAGGTACCACTGAATCTGCCTAAATGACGGGGCCTCTTATCCGACCCATGAACACCTCCCTATGACAGAACCATCTCAACTCTGCGGGCCACATTGGCCGCCTCCTGGTCTCAACGATACCCATGTTTCTGAGAACCTCGTGGCAGCTGTCTAGATAATCCTTGGGATCCTCAGTAGATGCACTGGCAAAAGTAGAAGTGAAGAGCTTGGTGAACATATCCAGTCTCCACAAAGCATCAGCGGACATAGCCGCTTCATCGCCGGTCTGAGCTATGGCACCCGGCTGAACTACCCCAACTGGCTGAACTGCTGGAGTCTGAATTTGGGGAGCTACCTGCTCCGGAGTGCGTATAGCAGGAGTCTGAGCCCCTCCTCTAGCCTAAGAAGTGGCTGGTGCTACAGGAAGCAAACCTGTTCGGGTGACTCTTTCCATAAGGCCCACCAATCGAACCAGGGCGTCCTGAAGAACTAGGGTGGCAATAAAACCCTTTGGGACCTGAGCTGGGCCCACCGGAGCTGCTGGAGCTGGAACCTCTTCATTATAATCAACATGAGGCTCCACCTCTGGAACTGCTACTCGGGGCTGAGCTCTGCCCCTGCCTCGGCCTTTGGCACGGCCTCGGCCTCGCCCTCTGCCCCTAATAGGAGCTGCTGCTAGGGGCTCGGGCTGCTGCGCGGTTGATGAGGAAGCGCTTGTCCTCACCATCTACGAAATAACGGAGTAGAAATTCAATCAGTATTGGGGAAATAGAACCGCACGACAAGAAAGAATAGATGTGAAGTTTTCCTAACTCAGTAGCCTCTACGGGATAAATACAAACGTCTCCATACCGATCCCTCAGACTCTACCGAGCTTGTCCGTGAGTTGTGAGACCAAAGTAACCTAGTGCTCTGATACCAACTTGTCACGACCTAGATTTCCCATCCTCGGGGTCGTGATGGCGCCTACTAATAGGAGCTAGGCAAGCCAACTTAAATTACCTTCCGTTTAACACACATTCTTTTCCATAATTATCAACATGCAATAAAGGCAACATAATTAAAAATTTCAAGCAGAAGTCTTAATTTATATAAAAACTGAATAGAAATGCGGAAAGTTTAACATAATACTCTACCCAAGATTGGTGTCACAATGCTCACGAACTTCTAAGATTTACTAAAAAATACAATCGTCTAAAAGACAATTATAAACTGTTTGTTTCGGTACAAAAGATAACAAACTAACTAAACAGAGAGAGAGAGAGAGACTCCGGGCCTGCGGACGTTAGCAAGTCTACCTCGGTGTCTCTGAACTGAAGTCAGCTCCCGATCAAATCCTACTACTGAGGTCCAAAAGCTACTCCTGGATCTGTGCAAAAATATGCACAGAGTGTAGCATCAGCACAACTGCATGTGCTGGTGAGTGCTTGGCCTAACCCCGGCGAAGTAGTGACGAGGCTAGATAGGACCTACCAAAAACAACCTGTGCAGATATATGCAATAAAAGGAAATATATAAAATTTAAACAGCTAAGAGGGGAGGGGGGATCATGCTATGGGGAGCTAACAGTTTCAAATAGAAATCCTCAATAACAGAAAGAAGTAACAAAGCCAGAATGTCAACAAGAATAAAAAATCAACAATTTGCACGGCATCACCCTTCGTGCTTTTACTCTCGTCCTCACCAAAACAATACACGACATTACCCTTCGTGCTTTACGCTCTTCCTCACCCAAACAACAATCACAAGGAAAATAGGGTAAGGAAATCTATAACCTCGAAGTAAATCAAATAAGAGCAAGTAATGAAAGAAACAACATAACTCGGATATCAACAAAGAATCAGAAAGCAATAAATACACGGCATCACCCTTCGTGCTTTACGCTCTTGTCCTCACCAAAGCAATCATATAAATGAAATATGCACGGCATCACCCTTCGTGCTTATACTCTCTTTCCTCATCATATAATCAATAAAATCGGCACGGAATGGTATATCGTGCGGCACGACATCACCCTTCGTGCTTTACATTCTTTCCTCACAATAGCAAACAATGCACGGCATCACCCTTCGTGCTTGATCACTCTTCATAACCCAAGCAACAATCACAAACAAGGGGCAAGGGAGTAGACAAATAATGATAGAAATTCCGGCAAGGGAATACAAATAAACAGCTAACTCCCGGCAAGGGAGCACAATTAAGCAGTTAAAAACCCGACAAGGGAACAATATCAATAATATCAGCATCCCGGCAAGGGAGATAGTCAACAAAGCAACAAACATCCCGGCAAGGGAGCAATTCAATAATTCTTTCTCTTTCTTTCACTTTTACCTCTTATCTCACTTTACCACCTGAGCCAACACTCCAAAGGGGTTCAATCATTTCATATACTTTCACGCTTTATGATATATGTACAAATCGTAATTCTTCCTCAAACTCTTCACATTATATGAAATTTATCAATTTAACAAGGAAGAGGTATCACAAAATTCGAATAAACACAAATAAGACTCACGGTCATGCTAGACTCCGGTGTATAGATACTCGTCACCATGCCTATACACTGTACTCAACAATTAGCAAATAGCAAACAACACTCTAATACTATTCCCTCAAGCTAAAGTTAGAACAAACACTTACCTCGGTCCAAAGAATAGCAATCAACCCTCAAATACCGCCTTTCCTTTATAATCCGACTCCGAAACAACGATATCTAGGCATAATTAATTCAATAATATCAATAAAGACTCGATAACAAAATCCCATAGCTTAGATATGAAGTTCCTAGCATTCTTCCAAAAATACCAAAATTCGACCCCGGGCCCACATGGTCCAAACACGAGGTTCGGACCAAATTCATATCACCCATTCATCCATGAGCCCGAATATATAATTTGTTTTCAAATTCGACCCCAAAACGAGGTCCAAATCAAGAAAAAGTAAAAAGCCCTAACTCTACCCCACTCACCCAATTTCTACCCTAAATTACATGTTTGAGGCCAAGAAATTCAATAGATGTTGATGAAAATGAAAGAGAATAAGTTAAAGATTACTAACCCAAGAGTTTATGGTGAAAGAATGCTTCAAAGATCGCCCTAGAACTTTGGAGAAGAAAGAGTTTGTGAAATTTTGGAAGAATCCCGTAAGGCTACTGTTCTGGATTTTAAAATTTAACTAGGCGAATTTGGCCTATGCGATCGCGGACAAAGGAGTGCGATCACATAGAGTAAATGGGACAGTACTCTGCGATCGCGAATGACACTATGCGATCACATAAAGGAAATAGTGAAGGCTGGCTAACACACTGCGATCACGGAGGAAATAATGCGATCGCGTAGAGAAAAATATAGGACCTCTCAGGTAACACTATACGATCATGGGAGGAACTATGAGATCGCATAGAACAAACTAAAACCCTGAAAATTTACACTATGCGATCGCGGACATAGCTATGCGATCGCATAGCACAAAAGACTGGACACCAGCAGACAACAGTTCTGCAATTTTTCTAAGTCTAAAACCATTCCGAAACACACCCGAGCCCTCGGGGCTCCTAACCAAACATATGCACTAACTCAACAACATCATACGAACTTATCCATGCGATCAAATCGCCTAAATAACTTCAAAAACAATGAATCAGACCTCAAAATCAAGAGTTTTTCTCAAACGTCATCAAGTTTCAAATTTAGGAATTCAAGTCCGAATCACGTCAAACGACGTCCGATTTCAACCAAATTTCACAGAAAGCGCTTAAACCACATATAAGACCTGTACCGGGCACCGGAACCAAAATACGGGCCTGATACCAATGCTTTCTAATTTATTTTTATTTCAAATTTTCATATTAAATTTTAGAAAACAATTTCTTTTAAAAATTCATTTCTGGTGCTCGGGACCTCGGATTTCTATTCCGGGCATACGCCCGAGTCCCATATTTTTCTACGGACCCTCCGAGACCGTCAAATTACGGGTCCGAGTTCGTTTACCCAAAATATTGACCAAAGTCAACTTTAACCATTTTAAAGCCACAATTTATCAAATTTCACATAATTTAACACATAAGCTTTTCCGGCCATGCGCCCGGACTGCGCACGCAAATCGAGGCAACTAAAAATGAGATTTTTAAGGCCTCGAAAGCATGGAAAAAGGGAGAGAATCGGTGATGACCCTTTGGGTCATCACACCAGCAATGGAACTCCCCTTCTTCACTTCAGAGTTTGCAACCAACATCAAACCAGTGTTCATTCCTTGGAATGCTCATGCAGACCAACCTCAACCATCAAATGCACACACTGCTCACAACATGCAAGCCCCACACACTCAACAAAACCAGAACCAAATGGAGCAGGCAATGGAGGAAGAGATAGATCATGTAAACTTAATCCCACAAAACGTGGTCGAGGATTCAAACCTAGATGAGCTAAAAATATTTCTATTCATGGAGATGCAAGAGCAGAAGCAGATTCTCTTTTGTCCAATGGCACTTTACAAGTGCACAATGGACATAAGACCCCCGACAGACCCAATAGTGGGAAAACATGCAATGATCTTGGTCCATTTTTAGAGGAGGAACCCAATCTTTGCACGCAGGATGAGGGAGAATAAAGATCTAAACAACCCAACGTTCAACATGAATAGGTAAACTACCTTTATTATTTGGAACATAAGAGGTGGTAACAATGATAACTTTAGGCTAAGTTTCAGAGACTTAATTGATACTCACCACCCAAGCATGATAACTCTCCTAGAGACCAAGATGGATAGTCATCTACCTCTCCTCAATCCGTTTGATTTTACTGATATGATAGAAATCCCGACAGAAGGTCAGTCGGGAGGTATGGTCATCTTGTGGGATCACACCAAGGTTACAGTCCATAGCTTCGTTCGTAGAAGTCAGGAGATTAGTGCAGCTATTAAGGTATTTTCTCTCAACAAATCTTGGAATTTTACTTCAATTTATGCTAGTACAGACAAGAATCTTAGGAATGTAATATGGAACAATATATTAGACATGCACAACGTAGTTAGAGGTCCTTGGCTAGTAGGAGGCGACTTTAATGATGTCCTAGCCTCGAATGAAAATTTAGGAGGAAGGAAAATCAGTAATAAAAGAACCAATATCCTATGGGATTGTATTAACGCTTGTAACCTAAGTGACCTAGGTTTTAAGGGCCCTAAATTTACGTGGTCTAACAAGAGGAAAATAAATAATGGCCTCATAATGGAAAGGCTGGACAGAGTTTTTTCTAATGAAGAGTGGATAAATTTGTTCTCAGAGGCCTCGATCACTCACCTCCCTAGGACCCACTCGGACCATAATCCTCTCCTAATAATTTTTAATCCTAAAAAATGTGTATCTCATAATAAACCTTTTAGGCTAGAAACTTTTTGGTGTCGCCACCCGGACTTCATAAATCTTATTAAAGAAAGTTGGCTTAATACTAATTATGTCCAATGCTCCCAAAAATTCCGGGACAATATTATAAACTGGAGTAAAAAATATTTTGGAGATACTCATAGGAAGAAATTAAGAATAATGGCTAGACTAAAGGGTATTCAATACTCCAACAATTACCACTCAAGCTCATTTCTCCAAAACCTTGAATCAAAACTTCAACAAAATTACAATAAGATCCTTAAATTAGAAGATGATTACTGGAAAATTAGGGCCAGAATGTCCTGGATTCAAGATGGTGATGCAAACACTAAATTCTTTCATATAACTGCCACAAATAGAGCTAGGAAGAACAAGATTATCTATTTAAGGACAATCTAGGAAATTGGATCTATGATGCATCTCTAATCCTTGACCATACCCTTAATTACTTCCAAAATACATTCAAAACAGACCACTCCTCTACAAACTGATCTTCTATTAAGAACAACTCTCAAGCTTTTAATAATATTGATCTCTCAATCCTGGACAATCAATTAACAAAAGGTGAAGTTGCAAAAGCAATCTTCTCCTTTAAACCATTTAAATCACCAGGGCCTGATGGCATACACCCCTTTCTATACCAAAAGTACTGGAATATTTTAGGCCAATCAGTCACAGATCTTTGTACTCAAGTTTTTAACTCCCAAACACTTCCTCCGGATATTAACAATACTTTCATTTGCCTAATCCCTAAAGTGCCCAATGCCAATAACCTAAAAAGTTTTAGACCCATAGGCCTTTGCAATACAATTTATAAAACTATTACAAAAATCATCGCAAACAGGATCCAAACCTTTCTTCATCAAATTATTAGCCCCTTACAAGCTAACTTTATAAAAGGAAGAAGGTCTTCGGATAATGCCATCATAATACAAAAATTAATAGCCCATTTCAAAAAAAAAATGAGGGGGAATAAGGGTCACATGATACTAAAATTAGACCTGGGAAAGGCATTCGACAGATTGGAATGGTCTTTTATATACCTAACTCTCACACATTTAAAATTTCCCACCAAAATTAAGAGTTTCATTATGAATTGCATTAGTATAAGCAAAATTGCAATTTTGATAAACGGGGTAACAACTTCCTTTTTTGCCCCAAGTAGGGAAATCAGACAACGGTGCCCTCTATCACCTTACATTTTCATTATGTGTATGGAAATGCTATCTCGGTTAATCATTCATCAAGTAGACACCAATATTTGGGACCTATTAGCCTAAATAACTATCACCCAGGCATATCCCACCTATTCTTTGCGGACGATCTTACCCTAATGGCAAAAGCTGACAAAAAAAACTATAACACCATTAAAAATTGCCTTAAAAAATTTGGCGAACTGTCATGCCAAAAAATTAATAACAAGAAATCCAAAATAATATTCTCCAAAAATTGCCCTATGATTTTGGCCAAGGAAATAGCCTCAAGTTTCAATATTAAAATAGCCAAAACTTTTGGGAAATACCTTGGCTTTCCAATCCTCAATAATGCACCCAAGGCTTCCGACTATCAATTTATCATTGATAAAATGAGAGTTAGGCTTTCTACTTGAAAAACAAATCTCCTGAACATAGCAGGTAGGACTACTCTAGCCCTAGCTACTATTAACTCAATTCCCAATCATGCCATGTGTCACACCTCCTTTTCTACCCCAGAAGGGTATTAAGGGAGTTTTTCCAATTTAAATGACAGTCTAAATGGGATTATTTTATTTAAAAAATCAGAGTCGCCACTTGGAATAATTTATGGTATCCCAAGTCACCGGTTCAAATCCCGAATCGAGGAAAAATTGACTCTGTTTTATAGTCCGCGAACACAGAAATCCGGGTAAGGAATTTTGTTAACCCGAGAGAAGGTGTTAGGCATTCCCGGGTTACGTGGTTCTAGCACGGTCGCTCAACTATTATTTTTGGCTCAATTATCTGATTTTAAAATACTTTTAAACCTATGTGCATTTTTAACTTTTAAAACCGTTTTTATTTATTTAAAGAATTATTTCAAGGTTATTTAAAATACATCGTAAACCACGCTATATAAAATGCACCTGCGGTTCACGACACATTCTATTTAACCTTGTTGGGAGTTAAATTCGGGTCACATGAAATGCACACCCGACTTAAACTAAGTGTAACCATAATCTATTTGTTTGAAGAGATGCGAAGGAAATCACAAAATAGAATTCCACGAACAACTGCTTTATGCTATTTTTAAATCTATGTGTCATAATCGCTGCATTAATTAAATAGTACTGTAGGATTTTCAAGTAGCAGTTAATCAGCTGAATTTGCAACAGATTTTGGAGTTAAATTTGCACAAAGTTGCAGAAATGTCCTTAGATAGCCTAACAAAAACAATTGTTCACTTATCATAAAAGGGAAAAGACTAATAAAAGATTATCATTCACATATATAGATATATTGCACTATATAATAGCAATAAGATGCTCAATGTATGGAAAAACGGATTGAAAGCTAACAAGTTCCCACTGATTTTTGGATCATCATAGAAACAACACAATTCTATAATTTCATAAACAACAGTAAAATAGGAGAAAACCAAATAAACAAATCAAACATATGCACTGTTTTCAGATAAAAAAATCGAACAAGTTGAAACACAGACAGAAAAATGAAGCTGGAACCAACTGACCGGACAGGGAATTACACCGGCGACCTCGACCAGAATTCAAATCAGCATCACGAAGCTTTACAGACAAGGACGCGAACAGAAACTCGAACTCGCACCGGAATCAAACTCGATCAAACTCCATCATAATCCATGCCGTAAATATGTTTATCTTATTAGTACTCTATTTAAGCTTCCTGAAGAAGTTTATCACTTCGGTACCCGATTATGAAAAAATATTACCCCCGGTAGAAGATTATCCATACCAAGTATAACAAGCTTATCCTTTCGGTACCCGGTTATGGATAAATATTATACCCAATAGAAGATTATCCATACCGGGTACAATTAGCTTATCCTTTCAATACTCCGTTATGAATAATCATTACCCCCAGTAGAAGATTATCTATACTGGGTACAATGAGCTTATCCATTCAGTACTCCGTTATGGATAAACATTGCTCTCAGTAGAAAATTATCCATATCTGGTATAATAGCAGCTTACACAGCAGCTTGTAGTAGCATCTTACACAACTTGTAGTAGCAGCTTACACAACAACTTCCTTTCTTCTATAAATAGAAGAGATTACAGTTCATTGTGTACATCAGTTTGAATTCGAGTAATATATCAGTTTCTCTCTATACTTGTCTTTACTTTACAATCTTTATTTTATAACACATTATCAACACGAGACTCTGCCATCTCGAGCAAATACTTTGAAAGTATTAGAGGTACGAACTTTCTTTTCCTAATTAATGTCAAATTTTTCTAAACTTGAATTTGTAGCCCTGGATATATCGGGCAAAAAGCTACATGTCTTGGGTGCTTGATGTTGAAATTTATCTTGATGCGATGGGTTTGGCAGACACCATCAAAGATAAAAATCAGGCATCAAACCAAGATCATGCCAAAGCAATGATATTCCTACGCCATCACCTTGATGAGGGCCTGAAAATGGAGTATCTTACTGTTAAAGATCCAGTCATACTATGAAATAATTTGAAAGATAGATATGACCACCTGAAGATGGTCGTTCTTCCACAGGCACGATATGATTGGACTCATCTAAGGCTACAAGATTTTAAATCTATCAGTGAGTATAATTCTGCTATGTTCAGAATTATTTCCCAATTGAAGTTATGTGGTGATAATATTACTGATCATGATATGTTGGAGAAAACTTTCACCACTTTTCATGCCTCGAATATGCTCCTGCAGCAGCAATATCGAGAGATGGGATTTAAAAAGTATTCTGAACTTATCTCACATCTTCTTATAGCAGAGCAACATAATGGGCTATTAATGAAAAATCATGAAAGCCGACCTATTGGTTCTTGTCCATTCCCTGAAGTGAATGAGACGAACTTCCACCAAGCTAAACGTGGAAGAGGTCGTGGCCCCAGTCGTGGTCATGGCCGTGGTCGGGGAAGAAACCCCAATCATGGTAATAATAATGCACCAAAGAAGCCTCCTCACCACCAGCAGTGGAAAAGGAAGGAACAAAAGCATGAAGCGGTGCAAGCGCCAAATGCAGAAAATGCATGCTATAGATGTGGAGGAAAAGGGCACTGGTCACGTACTTGTCGTACGCCAAAGCACCTGGTTGAGCTTTATCAAGCCTCCCTGAAGAAGACAGAGAAAAATGCTGAAGCAAATTTTATTTCTGAAGATAATTTAGACTTCATGCATTTGGATGTAGCTGATTACTTTGCACTCCCAGAAGGAGAAACAAGTCATGTAATCGGTGGTGAATCTGTAGAAATGTAAATATTTTAATTTTTGTTATTTGTAATAGATAGTATGGTTATGTAATTGTTGTACATAAAGAAAAATTATGATTTGATAATGATGTTTACTATAATATATCTTATTTATGTCATTTTAAAGAATATGGATAATATTATTAGATCAACTTAAACTCTAGCAGAGTTTGCAAGAAATATACAACCACCAGAAGTAGTTATATTTCATATATCTCATTGTAATTATATTTTGTTAACCACCAGAAGTGGTATATGTCTATGATCACCAGAAGTGATAATTTAGGCTTTCTATGGTTACAATTGAAGATAAGCTACATAAATATTCTCTATATTAAATGCACGCCTCGATTTGCTCCTGAAGTAGTAAATATTTTAAAAGAGGTTGAGGCATCACAATTTGATGTGATTAATGCGCATTCAGATAATTATGTTCGATTTCCTGAAGGATGAGAACTTTTGATAATATTAATCCATTCCCTGAAGTGAATGTGACAATACTAATAAGTCGGGTAAATATGAATGCGCTCTTGATGTGAATATATTACAATTCACCTCCAGAAGAGGTAATATAATTGAGAGAATATATACTCAATATTTCGTATTTTAAATTTGCTCCTGAAGAAGTAACACAATTGAAATTGCCTCCTGAAGTAGGAAAATATTATGAAGAGGAGTTTTCGTGTGCTTAAACAATTGTTTTACATTGTTTATTTGATTATGATTTTCTCTCATGATACCAGCAGTGTCTGAGCAATATTTCATAGTATAAAATGTATCAACAACTCCTGAAGAGCTAACTGTTTGCCTAGAGGATATATGACACCAGTAGTGCCCGATAAATATTAGATTGTGGATAATAAATGAAGGCTCTCGAAGATCTTATATACAAATATGTCATTTATATTATATGATTATGGTCAAAACATATGTTGTAGTAAACCTGAAGTTTACTAATACAAATGGCTATCATATTGAGACTACAAATAATTGGAAGATTGATAATCTTCATGTTTCCACAATCATAGGGGGTAAAATCATATGCATATAAGAAGTTATCCGCCTTATTCTTTAATTTGTACTATATCATGTATCACAGTAAATTAGAAGTTTACTAAAGCAAAAGTTTATGCCATAGTAAACCAGAAGTTTACTAAGAGATAGCACATGCCATGATAAACTTGAAGTTTTCATTTGCCATTTTTAAATGAGCTATTTGAGAATTCAGATAAGCATATACTAAAGAACTAGAAGACTCTTCAAGAATTCTCACGCGTTGCTTGTTCTCATAATAAATTAATTATACCAGCTAAAGTTGGGACTAAGACCCCTTATTCTGAAATATATAAAAGGTGAATATGGACCCGTTCACCTATCATGTGAACCACTTATATGCGCATATATGAGATGGTTACATGTGTAATTATTGTCAACCTGCAGTTTGGCATTTGGAATTGCTTTTATCGATTAAGAGCATGATTTTCAGATTATGAAATCAAGACAGTTCATCTTGATAATGTTGGTTTATATCCATGCTGGTTTAGCATTGAATACCTCCTATTAATGGCTAAACCATTGCTTATAAGAACAAAGCTTCATGCATTGGTCTAAGATTTTCTAAATTGCATATAGCATCACTTGTATGCATCAGATCAACAATATATGATAAGTCCTCCCTTCACAATTGGTTTAGGATCAGAAATCAAATATTTTTACTATCTTTTGTTGCGTGGTATATGATTAATTTCTCTACCATAATACACAAATATATGTTTCCCAAAGATGATTGGGAATATATGTTAGTTTTTCTAACATTTGGGGGATGGAATAAACAGTTGAAAAATATGCTATATGAATAGAATTATCATTAATATGATCCTCACTTAGAAGATAATTCAAGTCGAATGCCAGAAGCATTTGCTGATCCAAAATTAAATATCATATTTCAACTGCAAATGCTCCTATTAAAATTAAAGTCCCTGAAGGATAGAGTTTACTGTACGCATGAAGCGTGGTAGACCAATCGGTTCCAAAGTAATAATCATTGAAAAATAGTAGGAGCTAATGACCAAAATGATTATAATGAGGAGGAAATAAGCTCTAGAAGAGCCCACATAGCATTTCATGAAACTCCCGAAGAAGTTCAGGTACCTGAAAATAAAGAAAGTGATGAGATCTCAACAAGTTATGTCGCTTAGGAACTGACACAAAATGATCGTCGACGATATATTTGATACAATATAGTGCACAATATTGTAAAAGATTGTGAGGATCGGACCAGCAGTCCAGACATTTGAAGATGTCATACCATTTAGATACAAGTCTTAGCCTATATGACTTATTTGACTAAATCTATATGAAGATCCTTGAAGGATTGAAAATGCCTGAAGCATATAATTCAAAGTCTTGAGAAATGTACTCGATCAAATATAAAGATCTTTGTACGGTTTAAAGCAATCTATGCGCGTGTGGTATAATCGCCTCAGTAAATATTTGTTGAAAGAAAGTTACATAAATTATGTTATTTGTCCATGTATTTTTATAAAGAAAATGTCATCAGAATTTGTTACACTTGCTGTTTATGTTGGTGACATAAATCTTATTGGAACTCCAGAAGAGCTCCAAGAGGGTCTTAAAAATGCTTTTACATGAACAAAGTATACCATTAAGTACACCAAAGTGAATAAGAATCCATTCCAACCTCTAGAAGGGGATGAGGAACTCCTTGGTCCTGAAATACTCTATCTCGGTGTAGATGGTGCACTTATTTATCTTGCTACTGCTAACAAAAGTGGTGCAGATCGTATTGGTAAAGCAGATGCATGTTATTTATTCGATACCCATAAATCTCGATTTCAAACCGGCAAGCAGGGAGTGCATATGATTGAGATAAGTGATTCATTCGAGAAACATGTGGGTTGGAATGTGATAAAAGATCCACAATATTATACGGAGACAATATTTCATGCATAGCCCAATTAAAGGGAGGTTTTATAAAAGGAGATAGAATGAAGAAAATTTCATCAGAATTATTCTACACACATGATCTTCAGGAAAATTGTGACATTGATGTGCTTCAAATTAGTTCAAGTGACAATCTAGCAGATTGTCTTTACCAACTTCAACCTTTGAGAATATGGTATAAAAGATTGGAATGGGGAGACTCAAATATTTGAAATAAGGTTTTCTTCAGGGGGAGTAAAATGCGCATTGTACTTTTTTTTTCCTTACTAAGGTTTTTCCCATAGGGTTTTCCTTATAAGGTTTTTAATGAGGCAGCCAGCAATGCGTATTACTACATATGTGTACTCTTTTTCCTTCACTGATATTTTTCCCACGGGATTTTTTCTAGTAAGGTTTTAATGAGGCACATTATCTTTTAATGAACATCCAAGGGGGAGTGTTATAAATATATTATATTATGGATGTTCATTTAGTACTCCGTTGTATATGGGACTCCGCCGTAAATATGTTTATCTATTTAATACTCTATTAGAAATAAGCTTCCTGAAGAAGCTTATCACTTCGGTACCCGGTTATGGATAAAAATTACCCCGTTAGAATATTATCCTTATCAGGTATAATAAGCTTATCCTTCCAGTAATCGGTTATGGATAAATATTATCTCCGGTAGAAAATTATCCATATCGGGTACAATGAGCTTATCCTTTCAATACTCCGTTATGGATAATCATTACCCCTAGTAGAAGATTATCTATACTGGGTACAATGAGTTTATCCATTCAGTACTCCATTATGGATAAACATTGCTCTCAGTAGAAGATTATCCATATGTGGTATAATAGCAGCTTACATAACAGCTTGCAGTAGCAGCTTACACAGCAGCTTGCAGTATCAGCTTACACAGCAGCTTGCAGTATCAGCTTACACAACAACTTCCTTTCTTCTATAAATAGAAGAGATTACAGTTCATTATGTACATCAGTTTGAATTCGAATAATATATCAGTTTCTCTCTATACTTGTCTTTACTTTACGGTTTTTATTTTATAACAATAGAAACCACTGTCAAAAAGTCGTTAATATTTTACTATCGATGTCTTGGACGGTGCTGTTGTCTCAATCGAGTTAGTCGAGACAAATTGCACAATTAGTCAATCGAACTTATCAAATCATTTACTAAATTTAATATTAGATTAAACTCATTTACAAGAGTGGAAAGAATGGTTTGGAGATTATTTTAAGGCACATAAATTATTTATTTAATTTGAATCAAAATAGAGTGTAATAGAGTGGAAAACAGAACTGATCAAACCTAGATAAAAATCCACTGTTTAAAGTTAAAAAAGGAAAAAAGAAGTAAGAAACTAAAAACTCTCTCTCTCTCTCTTTTACTTAGATTCATTTTGGGCAAAGTATATAAAGTTTGTAAAATTACTAATATTGGATAACTCCAAATTCGAATTTAGCTATTTTATATGATATACTATATCTTTAGTTTTTCTTTTTCGTTTACATACACTTAGAATGTGATATTAACGGAATATTTATACAAATAATCAGTTACTTTCCTAATTAGTATATATAAATTATTCACATATTATATACTATTGTACACATTATATATATAAACGCGCGTATAACCAAATGATTGAATAGATTTCGATTTTGCAAATCTTTGTTTTTGTTTTCCTTGTACATATTTTAGATAAAAGGCCCCGTAGCAAACTGCAGCAACATCTTTGTAATTTCCATAGACTGAATAACATTATCTTAGAATAGTAAACTAGTTTGATTACTTTAGTTGCAATAGAAAGATAGGTCAATCACGTATCAATTACGTATACTATGACGTAAATTAAGATTTATGAACCCCTAACCCAACCCAACCAGTCATTATGTGTGTGTTGTGTGTATCTCTGTGTGAGAGTGCGTGAATGCACGCTTAGACTTGTAGAGAAGAAAGAGTCCTGAAAACAAGTTTAATAGTATCATGTATTCATGGATAGTGTAATTTTTTTTAATTATCGATCATCCAAAAGATATCTACATTAGAAATGAGAAATTGTAATACTACTCTCTATTTCAAAAAGATTGACACTATTTCCTTATTAGTATATTCCAAAAAGATTGTCACCTCTTGATAGGAAGCATTTATAGCCACACAAATATTATGACAGGTTTTAGACCACAAGTTTCAAAAGTTTTAGTAGTTATACAGCCACACAAATATTATGGCTTATTTAAGACCACATATCTGAAAAATCTTCCCTTTTTATTAAAATTTGTACCAAGTCAAACTAAGACAATCTTTTTTAAACTATAAGAGTATTAAAATAAGATAAATTACTTGCTACAGCAGGTAAAAATAAACTGCTATAGCACTTTCGAGAAAACACACTTAAAATAAGTTTTTAAAAGCTTGGTCAAACACTAATTGCTGCTCAGAAGTGTTTTTCAAATTAATTAGCCAAATACAATCTGTTTCTCACAAAAAGTACTTTTGAGAAAAAATACTTCTCAGAATAAGCTGATTTTTGCAACTGTTGAACTCCAAAGTGTTCAGTTGCAGCCCAATAGAGTAATATCGGCCCAAGAACGACCAAGGTCTCCATAACTGGGCAGTACGTGGATCTTTTCTATTTAAGTGATTACCCGACCCGGCCGTATTCCTTATGTATATAATAGAGGATTTTATTTTGCACATGTATAATATTCATTTCTTTTAAAAACAGAATATCAATGAAATCTGAGATGTTTCTCCCTACGATTTGTTTCCTAATCATGTTCTTAGGTTCTGGCTACTGAAAATTTCCACAGAGATTTTGATTTCGCTTTTCAACATGGTATCAGAGCTCGGAGTTCGATAGATCGCAATGTGGCAATTCTTCCGGTGTTACCCTTGTGGCTTGAATCACAGTTTTTCGATTTTCCAGCGACGATAACATCTGAGTTTTTTTTACATATTTTTTTCGTCTCTTCACCCTGTTGAGAAGTTTAGTATTGTTCTCTTCTACTCTGTTTCGTAAATTAGTTGATTAATTGATGGGTGTTTTTCTACATTTCAAAACCCTAATTTGGCATAAAGATGAGTACTACTGGTAATTCTTCGAACATGAGTAGTCCCTCTACAAATTCTGAGTTTGTATCGTCAACTATAGCCGTCCCACCCACTCTATTTGTATCCATCAGATTCTCCTGGTACTGTTATTGTAGCCAGTACTTTCAATGGATTAGGATATGAAAGCTGGCATCGAGGTATGCTCATAGGCCTTCCCTGTAAGAATAAGCTAGGTTTAATCAATGGGATGGTTGCTAAGCCCAGTGCAGATTCACCTCTGTATGAGGCTTGGTGTCGGTGCAACGACATGGTTACAACTTGGATTCTAAATAGCCTAGATTTAAAAATCAGAGAAAGCGTGATATATACTGAATCTGCCCAAAAACTATGAAAGGAGATCGAACAACGTTATGGAAAGCCAAATGGAAGAAAATTGTTTCTAATACGCAAGAAAATATCTTCAACTTCTCAGGGTTTATCCAACATAGCCTCCTATTTTAGTAGGATCAAAAAGTTTTGGGATGAATTGACTATCTCCATCACCTACCCTCCTTGTATTTGCGGGTGTAAGGAAGGTTTTCAAAAACTAGAGGAGGATCCGAAAGTTCACCAATTTTTAATGGGGCTGAATGAGTCATATTCTAATGTTAGAAGAAGCATTTTGATAATGAAGCCTCTCCCCAATATTGACAGTGTCTATGAAATGCTTATTGAAGATGAAAGTTAGGCTGAGGTCCAGACTTCTACTCCTTCTTTCAGTTTCGAGTTTGCCTCTTTTTCCACTAATGTATAGAAGCCCTATGGTCAATCTCTTCCTGCCACCATTTAGAAACCTTACACTCAAAGAGGTAATTTTGAGACTCTTAAGAAACCCAATTCCAACATCATATGCAAATATTGTAGGAAATTGGGCCATTCGATTGACCGGCGTTACAAGTTACATGGGTAACCTCCTGGTATTGAGACAAAGTTCAAGCAATCTGCCACTTATGCTCAAGTGTTTGATTCTCAATGGTGGGTCATTCTGAGGGTTCTAGCATAGATGGTTCCAAGGTGATCCAGGCTGATATTGGAGGTAGTATGCTGACTAAGGAGCAATATGAGCATATCCTTTCTCTCATTCAGCAGACAAAAGTGTCATCTGCCCCTCAAGAATTAGTTTCAGGGTCTACAAATTTTGCATGCATGTTGAATTCTGCTAATTTTCATTTTGATGGTTTTCTTGCTTGCAATGTGTCTAGGATAAAGAGTAGTGTTTGGATTATAGACTTGGATGCTACAAGTCACATGACACCGCACAAAGCACTTCATCGAGATATTAAACTTTTACTTTTTCCTTATCTTGTAACCCTTCCTAATGGTTACAAGGTTAATGTAACTTGTACTGGCACCCTTTCCCTCTCTTCTGATATATCTCTTCCAAATGTTATATTTGTACCTTTGTTTCATTACAATTTGATCTCCCTTTCTAAATTATTTCTTCATCTCATTAGTTATGCCTTATTCTTCCATTTTGCTTGCATCTTATTGCAGGGCCCTTTTCTGAAGAAGTCACTGATTCTTGATAGACTTCAGAAGGGGTTATACCTCTTGCATTCAGATAATCTTTGACCTATTGATTCCTGTGATTCTTCAATACCATAGCTGCCATTATTAATGATTCTAATAAGAGCAGTTTTCAATCTAGTTCTGCCAATTCCTTAATTGATGTGTCTGGAAATGATTTACCTTCTACTTTATGTTTTGATCATGTATGGAATTTAAGATTAGGTCATATGCCTTTTGCTAAAATGAAATTAGTTGCTTTTCTATTTGGTAATCTACTTAAGAAACAAACTTTTATGTTCCCAATATGTCCCATGGCAAGGCAGCAGAGACTACCTTTTCCTGAAACCAACATTCATTCTTCCACTTCTTTCCAACTAGTGCATGTTAATCTTTGGGGACAATACCATACCCATATTTATAATGGATTTAAATACTTTATTACCTTTGTAGATGACTATACCAAGGCAACCTGGACCCACCTTTTATCCTCTAAGGCAAATGCTTTTACTACACTCAAAACTTTCATACATATTGTCACACCTCCTTTTTGCGCGCCCCGCCCCGAAGGGTAAGATGCACGAGGGAGTTTTTCCAATTTAAGTGACAATATTCAAAATGGGATTATTTATTTTAAATCAGAGTCGCCACTTGGGAAAGGTTTGGCTTTTGGTGTCCCAAGTCACCGGTTTATCTTGAATCCCAAATCGAGGAAATTTTCGACTTTCCAAATGAAGTTTGCGAACCAGAAATTCTAAGTAAGGAATTCTGTTGACCCGAGGGAAGGTGTTAGGCACCCTCGAATCCCGTGGTTCTAGCACGGTCGCTTAAATTGTTATAATGGCTAAATATCTGATTTAAATACATGTTGTGACTTATGTGCTTTTATTAAGTTTAAACCGCTTTTATTATTATCATTTATTTTATAGAATTGCAACGTCGTGAAAATGCATCTCGAACCACGTCACAATCAATGCACCCGTAGTTGTTAACACATTTCGACTCCGTTGAGATTTGAATTTGGGTCACATAAATGCGCACCCGAATTTAAGAATGTAATTTAATTAAACCGTGCCTAAAGAGTCTAATGTGTCATTATCTTTGGGGAAGGCAGTGAGATTCACTAAACAGTCCATCCCAAACTCTAAGTATTTATTATGGTTAATTATTGAGGGCCCCGCAATTTGCATTTTTTTATTTGGCGAGGCTCATCTCATTATTTTAGAAGGATATCCTAAAGTGACTACATTTCTATTACGTTTGTCTCTAAAAATAAAAGAAAAAAGATACCAAACTTACTTGTTTAAACAAATACATACTGAATCTTTACTATGTTTGCCGAATCCGAATTTTGTTTGATTACCCGATTGATTGTTTATGAGATGAGAGTTACCTCATGCTTTGTCTTCTTCGAGTGAATATGCTTGTTAATTTACTAAGTGAGATTGCAAGCAAACTAATAACATATACTAAACTTATGTTAACGACCTCCAAGTTTGAATTTTAAAACTAGCCTATTTGGACTGGATAAATGAAATCGGTTGTTTATTAGGAAAACTACTACTAATTGAACTCAAAAATGCCTACTAGTTTTCCTCAAAAGTCATCGCATTATTTCGAAACAGTGAATCTATACCGAAGCCCATATCGAACCTATATCGGGACAAGTAATCTGACAAGAGAGTTGGCGTACATGGCCAAACTTTTAACGTAACCGCATGAGAGTTTTTTGGGATACATTTATCCTGGACCAAATACAACAGATTTGACAATTCAGTGGTCTAGACAAAATACATACAGATGTTTGTCATGATTCTATGTTATACTGTCATAACTAAATCAAGACCCAATGATTATATACATTAAAACACACCTGATCTAACAAACAATGCTATCTAATAGTTCCTCTCAAACAGAATGTATGTTAATTTATACAGAGCAATTGCAGTTGGAATGAACTTAAACAAATGCAGGCCAACTACCATTCAACCTATGGCCATGTTTTGAACATAGGTATTGTGAAGTAATCAACATTCATTTCTTTTATTTCTGCTTCAAAGCTTTAAGCTTTCAACAACAAATAGTTTCAGAAGTGTGTACCTGGAAGTGTTTACAGTTGAAGAAGAAGAGAAGTCAGTAGAGTAACAATAGGAGCAACACCAAACAGCAGCAGTAACAGCAGGTAACAAACAAGGCAGTGGAAATAGAAACCCCAGATAGACCAAACTTCAGGAAATAAACCAATGCAAACCACAACCAGTGAACTCAGTTTAAACTTGGAAGGATCAGAATCGATTGAACAAGTAGAAGAACAAATGAAATCCAGACAACAAAGTGAATAAACAGTTCCTGATTTTTTCTATATCTTTTCTCTCTTGTATCTGTGTTTGTATCTCCTCTTTTGTGATCCCTCTATCTCTCTATGTATCTCTTTTGAATAATCCAAAGAAAACCAGTCTAAATTTTCAGTCCAGAAATCTCTCTGTCTTTTCAGTTCTTCTATCTATTCTGAAAATCCCAGCCCCCAGTCCAGTCTGAGTTCCCTATATGTGTTTGTGTATGTGTATCTCTCAATGTGTATCACCCTTCTTTCAAAAAATTTCCTTCTCCTTTTCCAAATGGAAGTTCTCTCTTTCTTATAAGCCTAAAACTCAGCCCTTTAACAGCCTGTTCATCAATCAGAAAACCCCTCCCATGTGCTGTTTTCTTTTCAGTTTCCACTTACTATTTAAATAAAAACACACCCCCATGATATTCCCTGGCAGACATACCTTTTAAGTAAGGTTTATTATTTCTAAACTAAAGCAGAATATGGGCAGCAGAATATAATCTGACAGCATATGCTGTCAAACTATTTTAAACTTAACAAAGGCCTTTATGCAGAACACATGTTGGGCACAAGTGCACAAGTGCACATGCCCTCCAATTCATACTGTAACGAAACAAAAACATTCATTTTACATTTCTGATTCAAATTAACAACTATAAGTAACTAAACTCAGTTCCTAATTGATTCAGGCAATGCTTAACAGAAGCAGGTCAATTTGTTATTGTTCAGACAGCTGAAACTAATTGACGACATATGTCGACTCGACCATACTAATCATAACATGTACAATCGAAACCATGATCAGAAATCTAACAGTATTAACAAAGGGGTTCAGATTGCAATGTCAAAACACAGACGACCTCGGGGACTGATTAATCGAGCAGTTTTAAATTCTATTGACTATACAGTTTACCCACACACACATTACCAGTAAATGAAAGAAAGATTCAATCAAAACAGAGATGGACAGAAATAGTTGATAAAAATTTTAAGGACACAAATTAAACAAACAACTGGACACATAAACAGACATTCAAATACAACAGACAAAACGAACTGATAAAGAAAAACAAAAATTACCTCGAAACTTGAAGAAATCAGAAAACCTTGTCTTGGATTCAAACAGATCTTTCTTGGGGTTGAACGGACTTTAATTGAAGTATTTCTCAAATGAGAAACACTTCGATTAGGGTCCATTAGACCCTAATGCTGACTGAATGGAAAAAGTTCAGTTTAGGGTTTAAAACCCTAATGCTGACTGAAAGGAAAAGTTCAGTTTAGGGTTTAAAACCCTAATGCTGATTAAAGGAAAAGTTCAGTTTAGGGTTTAAAACCCTAATGCTGACTGAATGGAAAAAGTTCAGTTTAGGGTTTAAAACCCTAATGCTGACTGAAAGGAAAAGTTCAGTTTAGGGTTTAAAACCCTAATGCTGATTAAAGGAAAAGTTCAGTTTAGGGTTTAAAACCCTAATGCTGACTGAATGGAAAAAGTTCAGTTTAGGGTTTAAAACCCTAATGCTGACTGAAAGGAAAAGTTCAGTTTAGGGTTTAAAACCCTAATGCTGATTAAAGGAAAAGTTCAGTTTAGGGTTTAAAACCCTAATGCTGACTGAATGGAAAAAGTTCAGTTTAGGGTTTAAAACCCTAATGCTGACTGAAAGGAAAAGTTCAGTTTAGGGTTTAAAACCCTAATGCTGATTAAAGGAAAAGTTCAGTTTAGGGTTTAAAACCCTAATGCTGACTGAATGGAAAAAGTTCAGTTTAGGGTTTAAAACCCTAATGCTGACTGAAAGGAAAAGTTCAGTTTAGGGTTTAAAACCCTAATGCTGATTAAAGGAAAAGTTCAGTTTAGGGTTTAAAACCCTAATGCTGACTGAATGGAAAAAGTTCAGTTTAGGGTTTAAAACCCTAATGCTGACTGAAAGGAAAAGTTCAGTTTAGGGTTTAAAACCCTAATGCTGATTAAAGGAAAAGTTCAGTTTAGGGTTTAAAACCCTAATGCTGACTGAATGGAAAAAGTTCAGTTTAGGGTTTAAAACCCTAATGCTGACTGAAAGGAAAAGTTCAGTTTAGGGTTTAAAACCCTAATGCTGATTAAAGGAAAAGTTCAGTTTAGGGTTTAAAACCCTAATGCTGACTGAATGGAAAAAGTTCAGTTTAGGGTTTAAAACCCTAATGCTGACTGAAAGGAAAAGTTCAGTTTAGGGTTTAAAACCCTAATGCTGATTAAAGGAAAAGTTCAGTTTAGGGTTTAAAACCCTAATGCTGACTGAATGGAAAAAGTTCAGTTTAGGGTTTAAAACCCTAATGCTGACTGAAAGGAAAAGTTCAGTTTAGGGTTTAAAACCCTAATGCTGATTAAAGGAAAAGTTCAGTTTAGGGTTTAAAACCCTAATGCTGACTGAATGGAAAAAGTTCAGTTTAGGGTTTAAAACCCTAATGCTGACTGAAAGGAAAAGTTCAGTTTAGGGTTTAAAACCCTAATGCTGATTAAAGGAAAAGTTCAGTTTAGGGTTTAAAACCCTAATGCTGACTGAATGGAAAAAGTTCAGTTTAGGGTTTAAAACCCTAATGCTGACTGAAAGGAAAAGTTCAGTTTAGGGTTTAAAACCCTAATGCTGATTAAAGGAAAAGTTCAGTTTAGGGTTTAAAACCCTAATGCTGACTGAATGGAAAAAGTTCAGTTTAGGGTTTAAAACCCTAATGCTGACTGAAAGGAAAAGTTCAGTTTAGGGTTTAAAACCCTAATGCTGATTAAAGGAAAAGTTCAGTTTAGGGTTTAAAACCCTAATGCTGACTGAATGGAAAAAGTTCAGTTTAGGGTTTAAAACCCTAATGCTGACTGAAAGGAAAAGTTCAGTTTAGGGTTTAAAACCCTAATGCTGATTAAAGGAAAAGTTCAGTTTAGGGTTTAAAACCCTAATGCTGACTGAATGGAAAAAGTTCAGTTTAGGGTTTAAAACCCTAATGCTGACTGAAAGGAAAAGTTCAGTTTAGGGTTTAAAACCCTAATGCTGATTAAAGGAAAAGTTCAGTTTAGGGTTTAAAACCCTAATGCTGACTGAATGGAAAAAGTTCAGTTTAGGGTTTAAAACCCTAATGCTGACTGAAAGGAAAAGTTCAGTTTAGGGTTTAAAACCCTAATGCTGATTAAAGGAAAAGTTCAGTTTAGGGTTTAAAACCCTAATGCTGACTGAATGGAAAAAGTTCAGTTTAGGGTTTAAAACCCTAATGCTGACTGAAAGGAAAAGTTCAGTTTAGGGTTTAAAACCCTAATGCTGATTAAAGGAAAAGTTCAGTTTAGGGTTTAAAACCCTAATGCTGACTGAATGGAAAAAGTTCAGTTTAGGGTTTAAAACCCTAATGCTGACTGAAAGGAAAAGTTCAGTTTAGGGTTTAAAACCCTAATGCTGATTAAAGGAAAAGTTCAGTTTAGGGTTTAAAACCCTAATGCTGACTGAATGGAAAAAGTTCAGTTTAGGGTTTAAAACCCTAATGCTGACTGAAAGGAAAAGTTCAGTTTAGGGTTTAAAACCCTAATGCTGATTAAAGGAAAAGTTCAGTTTAGGGTTTAAAACCCTAATGCTGACTGAATGGAAAAAGTTCAGTTTAGGGTTTAAAACCCTAATGCTGACTGAAAGGAAAAGTTCAGTTTAGGGTTTAAAACCCTAATGCTGATTAAAGGAAAAGTTCAGTTTAGGGTTTAAAACCCTAATGCTGACTGAATGGAAAAAGTTCAGTTTAGGGTTTAAAACCCTAATGCTGACTGAAAGGAAAAGTTCAGTTTAGGGTTTAAAACCCTAATGCTGATTAAAGGAAAAGTTCAGTTTAGGGTTTAAAACCCTAATGCTGACTGAATGGAAAAAGTTCAGTTTAGGGTTTAAAACCCTAATGCTGACTGAAAGGAAAAGTTCAGTTTAGGGTTTAAAACCCTAATGCTGATTAAAGGAAAAGTTCAGTTTAGGGTTTAAAACCCTAATGCTGACTGAATGGAAAAAGTTCAGTTTAGGGTTTAAAACCCTAATGCTGACTGAAAGGAAAAGTTCAGTTTAGGGTTTAAAACCCTAATGCTGATTAAAGGAAAAGTTCAGTTTAGGGTTTAAAACCCTAATGCTGACTGAATGGAAAAAGTTCAGTTTAGGGTTTAAAACCCTAATGCTGACTGAAAGGAAAAGTTCAGTTTAGGGTTTAAAACCCTAATGCTGATTAAAGGAAAAGTTCAGTTTAGGGTTTAAAACCCTAATGCTGACTGAATGGAAAAAGTTCAGTTTAGGGTTTAAAACCCTAATGCTGACTGAAAGGAAAAGTTCAGTTTAGGGTTTAAAACCCTAATGCTGATTAAAGGAAAAGTTCAGTTTAGGGTTTAAAACCCTAATGCTGACTGAATGGAAAAAGTTCAGTTTAGGGTTTAAAACCCTAATGCTGACTGAAAGGAAAAGTTCAGTTTAGGGTTTAAAACCCTAATGCTGATTAAAGGAAAAGTTCAGTTTAGGGTTTAAAACCCTAATGCTGACTGAATGGAAAAAGTTCAGTTTAGGGTTTAAAACCCTAATGCTGACTGAAAGGAAAAGTTCAGTTTAGGGTTTAAAACCCTAATGCTGATTAAAGGAAAAGTTCAGTTTAGGGTTTAAAACCCTAATGCTGACTGAATGGAAAAAGTTCAGTTTAGGGTTTAAAACCCTAATGCTGACTGAAAGGAAAAGTTCAGTTTAGGGTTTAAAACCCTAATGCTGATTAAAGGAAAAGTTCAGTTTAGGGTTTAAAACCCTAATGCTGACTGAATGGAAAAAGTTCAGTTTAGGGTTTAAAACCCTAATGCTGACTGAAAGGAAAAGTTCAGTTTAGGGTTTAAAACCCTAATGCTGATTAAAGGAAAAGTTCAGTTTAGGGTTTAAAACCCTAATGCTGACTGAATGGAAAAAGTTCAGTTTAGGGTTTAAAACCCTAATGCTGACTGAAAGGAAAAGTTCAGTTTAGGGTTTAAAACCCTAATGCTGATTAAAGGAAAAGTTCAGTTTAGGGTTTAAAACCCTAATGCTGACTGAATGGAAAAAGTTCAGTTTAGGGTTTAAAACCCTAATGCTGACTGAAAGGAAAAGTTCAGTTTAGGGTTTAAAACCCTAATGCTGATTAAAGGAAAAGTTCAGTTTAGGGTTTAAAACCCTAATGCTGACTGAATGGAAAAAGTTCAGTTTAGGGTTTAAAACCCTAATGCTGACTGAAAGGAAAAGTTCAGTTTAGGGTTTAAAACCCTAATGCTGATTAAAGGAAAAGTTCAGTTTAGGGTTTAAAACCCTAATGCTGACTGAATGGAAAAAGTTCAGTTTAGGGTTTAAAACCCTAATGCTGACTGAAAGGAAAAGTTCAGTTTAGGGTTTAATTGGAGGTATTCTGTGGGGGATTTGTACAAAGGGAAGCTCTGTGGGGGAATATTTACAAAGTGGATTCTTTGCGTGGATTTTTGTACAACGGGGACAGGCTGGGGATTTGTTTCAAAACGGACTTTCCAGGATTTGTTGGGTAAGCTCGCTGGGGAATTTTTACCAAGGGACTCGATGGGGATTTGCTGGGGAAATCCTCTTTTTTTATTAGTATTAACAAAGGGAAGACCTTGTGGGGATCTGTACAAGAGAGAAAATCTGTGTGGATTTCGCTGGGGCAGACTCTTTGGGGAATATTTACGCAGTGGATTCTTTGTGCGGATTTGTACAAAGGGAAACCCTGTGGGGATTTGTACGAAGCGGACTTGCTGGGGAAATTTCTCTCTTTCTCTTTACTTCGAACGCAGTCAAACATCATGATTCATCAGGTTTGGACAAACGTACCAACGAAACGAGGTGTTTTCCTTCATGAAACGGACTTCCATGAAACCATACCTGCCACCTGTCCTTTTCGGTATATCTGGAACTTGGGGTTAAACATGAAAAGGATTCGAAGAAAAACAAAGAAAGGAGAAAGCAAATTTCAGAAAAGGAGTGTCCCTTTCGGGACGAGAAAAACTTATCTGAGGAAAACAATGCTGGCTTTAAATGGACATGACATGCTCTTTGGACTGGATGCCTGACTTGCGTTTCCCTGAACCAAAACGGATCTGTGATTCCAAACCGGTGGAACTTTGCCGAGACCTCCTTGGGTGGAGTCATTCTTTCGGCCAACAGCGCCCTTTGCGGGTTTTCGCTGGCTGACCTCTCTCATTTCTCTTCCTGTCATCGCTCGATAGCACTTTTTGCGAGTTTTTACTAAACAAGCTCTCTCATTTTGGTTTCTCTACTCCCGTCGCCTCGTGGTGCCCAAAGGTTTTCATCGACGAGACTCTCTCATTTTATCTCTCTCAATTTAGAGTATGCCGGCCTCCATTCGTGACGCTTCTTGGCTTCCCGCTATCTTTGGTAATTGATCTGAAGGCTTGTGCTTGGTAAAGAGAGGTAGATGATACTAACTTCTAAACCGTTTAGCGTGCCCCGGTTTCAATTTCAGGGTAAATGGGATTTTATTGTTGGTGTGACTGAACCTCAGGGAGAGGCTGCCTACGTATCCTTTCGGAATCAAGTCAAACGTAGTTCAGGCCTCAATTTTTTTTTTTTTTTTTGTAAGCGGCTCAAAGGCTTTTAGAGAGAGTTGATAGTGGGAATAAAACCTTCAGTATTTCAAATGTTTCAGGATCGCCGAGGCGTCATTCAGACGTAGTATCTCTTGACTGCATCTGCATTTACTGCTGTTTCGGGGTCATTTCCTTCGATATCACCTAGATACAATGCTCCTCTCGGCAATATCTTCCTTATGATGTATGGGCCTTTCCAATTTGGAGCAAATTTCCCTTTTGCTTCCTGGTGATGTGGCAGAATACGCCTCAGTACCAGCTGACCTACTTCGAAATTCCTGGGTCGGACTTTCTTGTTGTAAGCACGGGCCATTCTTCGTTGGTACAACTGTCCGTGACAAACCGCGGCCATTCGCTTTTCATCGATCAAAGTCAATTTCTCTAATCGAGTCTTGACCTACTCGTTGTCTTCGATTTCTGCTTCAACAATGGTTCGAAGCGAAGGGATTTCTACTTCTGCTGGTATCACGACCTCGGTCCCATAAACCAAAAGATAAGGAGTTGCTCCTACTGACGTGCGTACTGTAGTGCGATATCCCAACAATACAAATGGTAACTGCTCGTGCCACTGTCGGGAACTTTGGATCATTTTCCTTAAAATCTTCTTGATGTTTTTGTTCGCCGCTTCTACAGCGCCATTGGCCTTTGGCCGATAAGGAGTAGAATTCCTATGCGTTATTTTGAATTGCTCGCATACATCTCCCATCAAGTGACTGTTCAAGTTTGCTGCGTTATCTGTAATGATAGTCGCAGGAATACCGAAACGACAGATAAGATTTGAGTGTACAAAATCCACTACAGCTTTTTTAGTGACCGACTTGAGAGTGACAGCCTCTACCCATTTTGTGAAGTAATCGATGGCAACCAGTATAAACCTGTGTCCATTCGAAGCCTTTGGTTCGATTGGTCCAATGACGTCCATGCCCCAGGCGACAAATGGCCAAGGTGCAGACATGGGATGCAGCTCCGTGGGAGGTGCATGAATCAAATCACCGTGCACCTGACACTGATGACACTTCCGAACGAAGCTAAAGCAATCCTTTTCCATGGTCATCCAGTAATAACCTGCTCGAAGGATTTTCTTTGCTAAGACATACCCGTTCATGTGAGGTCCGCACACACCTGCGTGTACTTCGTGCATGATCTTTCTTGCCTCCTCGATATCGACACATCTTAGAAGATTGAGGTCCGGGGTCCTCTTGTACAACAATTCACCGCTCAGAAAGAAACCACTTGCATGCCGCCTAATGGTTCTCTTTTGATCTCTAGTAGCATGCTCGGGGTATTCTTGCGTCTTCAGGAACCTCCTGATGTCATGGTACCAAGGCTGAGTATCTGATCCTGCCTCGATTACGTTGCAGTAACCGTGTCTTTCCCTGATTTGGATTTCCAAAGGATCGACGTGGGCGTTGCCCGGGTAATGTAGCATTGAAGCCAGAGTAGCAAGTGCATCCGCTAGTTCATTGTGACACCTCGGGATATACCTGAACCTATTGTTTTAAAACGCTTGCCGAGGTCCTCCACGTGCTGTCGGTAAGGGATAAGTTTGACATCCCGAGTTTCCCATTCACCTTGGGCTTGCCGGATAATCAAGTCAGAATCTCCTATAATCAGTAAGTCTTCGACATCCTGATCGATCGCCATATGCATGCCCATGATGCAGGCTTCATACTCAGCTGTATTGTTTGTGCAAAAGAAACGCAGTCTAGCTGTGGCGGGATAATGCTGACCAGAAGGCGAAATCAAAATTGCCCCAATCCCTACACCTTTGGCATTCACGGCTCCATCAAAGAACATCTTACAAACATGAGCGTCCTCCGAGACCATTTCTACGGTGTTTACTTCTTCATCTGGAAAGTAAGTACTCAACGGCTGGTATTCTTCATCGACCGGATTTTCGGCCAAATGATCTGCTAGCGCCTGGGCTTTCATTGCCGTGCGAGTGACATAGACTATGTCGAATTCAGTAAGCAAGATTTGCCACTTGGCCAGTCTCCCAGTAGGCATCGGTTTCTGAAATATATACTTCAAAGGATCCAGCCTGCTTATGAGGAAAGTAGTGTGGGCTTGGAGATAATGTCTCAGCTTTTGAGCAACCCACGTCAGAGCGCAACATGTCCTTTCCAGCAGAGTGTATTTGGCCTCGTAGCCGGTGAATTTCTTGCTCAAGTAGTAGATTGCTTGCTCCTTCTTTCCGGTTATGTCGTGTTGCCCGAGGACGCAACCGAAAGAGTTCTCCAAGACTGTCAGATACAAGAAAAGTGGCCTCCCTGGTTCTGGAGGGACCAAGACTGGGGGATTCGAAAGGTATTCTTTGACTTTATCAAAGGCTTCTTGACACTCAGTTGTCCATTTAATCGCCGCATCTTTCCTTAACAGCTTGAATATGGGCTCACACGTGCTTGTCAGCTGGGCAATAAACCGACTGATGTAGTTCAACCTGCCCAACAGACTCATCACGTCTTTCTTTGTTCTCGGGGGAGGCAGATCTCTGATGGATTTTATCTTAGTTGGATCTAGCTCGATACCTCTCCTGCTTACGATGAAGCCCAAAAGTTTGCCCGACGGAACTCCGAAAGCGCATTTGGCTGGGTTCAGCTTCAAGTCATACTTCCTTAATCTCTCGAAGAATTTCCTCAAGTCTTGGATGTGATTATCCTGCGTCCTGGACTTGACTATCACGTCGTCCACGTACACCTCTATTTCCTGATGCATCATGTCATGAAAAATGGCAGTCATGGCCCTCATGTAAGTAGCCCCAGCATTCTTCAAACCAAATGGCATGACCCGATAACAGTAGGTGCCCCAAGGCGTGGTGAAGGCAGTTTTCTCGGCGTCCTCTTCATCCATCAATACCTGATGATACCCAGCGTAACAATCTACGAAAGACTGTATCTCGTGTTTGGCGCAATTATCAACGAGGATGTGGATGTTGGGCAGTGGGAAATTATCTTTGGGACTTGCTCTATTCAAATCTCGGTAATCTACACATACCCGAGTTTTCCCGTCCTTTTTCGGTACTGGAACCACATTTGCCAACCATGTTGTATATTGGACTACCCGAATCACTCCCGTTTTCAGTTGTTTGGTGATCTCCTCTTTAATCTTGTCACTGACCTCAGTTTTGAACTTTCGTTGCTTTTGTTGAACTGGAGGACAATCAGGATGAATCGGCAATTTATGAACCACTAGATCAACACCTAGACCCGGCATGTCATCATATGACCAAGCAAACACGTCTTTAAATTCAAAAAGAAGTTGAATTATCGCCTCTCGCGTTTTCTTGTCCGTGTGAATGCTTATTTTGGTCTCCCGGATTTCTTCAGGAGTTCCTAAATTAACCGGTTCGGTGTCATTCAGATTTGGCTTAGGTTTATTCTCAAAATGTTCCAACTCTCGGTTTATTTCCCTAAAAGCTTCTTCTTCATCATATTCTGGTTCTGGGTTCATTAATTCACAGTTAAATAGCTCGTTGTGATCTGGGCATGAAGTCCGCAAGCATGTCATATTTATAGCCGCATTATTATAACTGAAAGGAAAGATAAAAGGAAAAATAACAAAAATCAGTACAAAAGAAAAAATGGGAAAGCAATGACGATTTTTTTTATTTTCTTTGGGAAGTTGGAAGACAACAATGTTTACAACTTAGGAATTCAAAACAACAATCGAAAGGAAGAAAATGTTCAAGTTATGTCCTGGAGATAACTTGTGACACAGGAAAGGTGGCAGGATAGGTCTACCCGGACTTCCGTCTAGTCGGGAATGGCGTGGCCTCCCAGTTTCGAAGTTTGGCGTTCGGCCCCACGTACAGCATCTCAGCAGTGCTTGTGCCTTCACCTGGTTGAACCATGTGAGTCTCGTAGAGCATTTCTCTCATTGCCCCACATATCTCTTCGATTTCCTCAGCCGTGAAGACCTCATTGTCTTCTTCTTCGGTGTACCTTGGCCTGATGAAAGTTTCATATAAATCCGGCAATGGTCGAGGTAACTTCCAACCCTCATTTTTCCTTTTCTTTGCCCACTCTTCATCTCCTGGAGTGGGTTTGAAACCTAGTCCAAAAGGTTTCTTGGTGGCTGGCAAGGTGATGGGTTCTGTTATTCCCTGCAGGTTTCGTCCAAGCCCTTTCCCTGGCCTAAATCCATGCCGGATCATCTCTTTGGCCACCATAACCGAGGCGTTAGACAAGAAAGGCTGGGGGCAGGGTATTCCCTCTTCATGCTGCTCTGCTAGTACAATCTCGAAAGCTTGATAGACCGTATGTTCGCTCCCTTCTCTTGGTTCAAGATATGGGATGGATGGGTCCCGATAAATAGCATGCTCGTCTTCTCCATGGACCACGATCTCTCGGTCTTCGTACTCAAACTTCACCATCTGGTGAAGAGTGGAAGGCACAGCTCCTGCCGCATGGATCCAAGGTCTGCCGAGGAGAAAATTGTAGGATGTATCCATGTCGAGCACCTGGAAGGTTACTTCAAACTCGACTGGTCCTATGACCAACAACAGGTCTATTTCCCCCATGGTATCTCTCTTGATGCCGTCGAAAGCCCTTACGCAGACATTATTGGGTCGGATTCTTCCGGTCCCAATTTCCATTCTTTGTAGCGTGGAGAGCGGGCAAATGTCAACACCTGAGCCTCCATCCAACATCACCCGCTTGACATAGTAGTCCTCGCATTTAACCGTTAGATGCAAGGCTTTGTTGTGTGCCGCTCCTTCTGGAGGTAAGTCATTCTTGCTGAAAGAGATTTGGTTAACGGCGAAGAACCTTTCTGTCATCCATTCCAGTTATTCAACTGAGGTTTCAACTGGCACGTATGCTTCATTCAGGGTTTTCAGTAAGATCTTTTGATGCTCGGCCGACTTCATCAATAATGATAGCATGGACACTTGCTCGGGGCACTTGCGCAGTTGATCTATCACTTCGTAATCCGGCATTTTCATTTGTTGGAAGAATACTTCCGCTTCTTCAACGCTTACAGGCTTCTTTGGTGGGAAGCGCCTTTGTGTGGCGTTGTTCAGCACTTGGGTATTTGAATACCTTCCAATGAAAGTATTTTCTGGAAGTTCTCCCATGACTTCTTTACCTTTGTACATTACCAAAGTCCTTTGATAATTCCACGGCACTGTGGACGGGTTGGTCATCGGCTTTTGTGGCACGCGTCCGATAATCACTAGCTCATTCAGCCGAGGTGGTTGAATCGTCCCCCGGACCACATAGGCCCCTTTTGGCACGTACATAGGTTTTGCCTTTTTGATCCCGAAGCTCTGCGGCTTCTCTGCTCGACCTCGTGGGATGTAAAGAACTCCATTCTTTACAGGCACCGCTTTCTTCTCCACCTTCTTTTCGGGCTCGCACTTTACAGTGTTGGCCTTTTCCCCTTTTTCTGGTTTCTGGGCTGTTTCAGGCTTTTTCCCTGCGTCGACAATGACGATTATAGCTTTCAAAGCAGGGTCAAATTCTTTGTCTTCGCAAATCATTCCGATCAGCGGCCCATTATTATGAGCAGGTAATGGATTGTTAGTCACATTTGGGACCTCCTCGTCCCTTAGCACTATTTTCCCTTGCTCTATCAAATTCTCAACCACTCTTTTCAATGACCAGTAGTCGTTTGTATCATGCCCCTCGGCCCCTGAATGATAGGCGCATCTAACTCCAGCTTTGTAAGAAGGTGAGGTCGGGTTTTGCCTTGTTTGAGGGATTGGTTGCAGGAAGCCCAACTGGACTAGCTTCGGGAACAAAGTAGAGTATGGTTCACCGATGGGCGTGAAAGTCCGCCTTCTAGGCGGCTCCTGAGGGCGGAAGTTATTCTGCGGAGGTTGTGGGCTATAGTGGTTGCGGTAAGGAGGCTGATTTCTGGGAGGTGGAGCTTGGACTCGGTTGGCTTGTTGCGGCGGATGGATATAAGGTTGGGCATTCATGACCATATAAGGTTGATGAGCATATGCCAGATTTGAGTGGGGAAAGTAGTGTTGTGGGGTTCTTTCTGGAAAACGGGGTCGGAGATTACGATATTCCTTTGTTCCCGAGGCTGCCATGGCCGCTTCTTCCTTTTTCTTCCCTCTTGCCATTCCTCCGGACCCGCTTTGGACGGCTTGGGAGGTCGCCCTTATGGCTGCTTGACTCAGAATCCTACCTGTTTTCAGACCATTCTCCACCATCTCTCCAATCTTAATCGCTTCCGCGAACGGCTTTCCCATGGCTGACATCATGTTTTGGAAATAGTCGGACTCTTGAGCCTGGAGAAAAGTAGTGACCATTTCTACCTCATCCATGGGAGTCTTACCCTTGACGCCTACTCGCGCCACTTAATAGCATACTCTCTGAAGCTTTCTGAAGGTTTCTTTTTCAAGTTAGACAGAGAATTTCGGTCTGGTGCGATGTCGATGTTATACTGGAATTGTCTCACAAAATCTCTAGCGAGATCATCCCAGACATGCCATCGGGACATGTCCTGGTCCATGTACCATTCCGAGGCTATTCCTACCAGACTTTCCCCGAAATATGCCATTAGCAATTCCTCTTTTCCGCCGGCTCCCCTTAATTGGTTGCAATATTTCTTTAGGTGAGCAATGGGGTCACCGTGCCCGTCGTACTTCTCAAACTTTGGGGTCTTGAAACCCACTGGTAGGTGTACGTGAGGGAACATGCATAGGTCAGCGTAAGAGACGCTCTTCTGTCCGCTCAATCCTTGCATATTCTTCAAGCTCTGTTCAAGGCTTCTCATTCTTTTGGACATCTCATTTTGTTTCGCACTTCTGGGGTTCTGATCCTGTCCAGGTGCAAGCTCGCACTGAGGCTGTGGAGGATTAGTGCTGGTGGTGAACCTAGTTGGTTCCATTGAGAAAGATGGGGCTTGGAATGTAAACGAGGACGAGTCAAAAGCCGGCTTGTATGCAGCAGGTTGTGTCGTGATCGGGCAAGGGGGTGCAGTAAAGATACTGGTGTTTACATCCGTCGTTGACACTCGAGGATGAGACTCAGAGGGTGATCCAGCAGAGAAGGCTGAAATGGCTGGGTATCCGAACGGAGTAGCAGAATAACTTATGGGGACATTAGAAGTCCCGCTTGTCCTGGAGAATAACTCAGGGAATCCAGGGACGATGCTTGGTGGCTCTTTTCCATTATTCCAGTCATCAAGCATTTCCAGCATGCGAAGCCGCAAGATTCTATTTTCCTCCGCAGTTGCGGATTCGGGCGTGAGGACGGCCGAGATAGAACTTTCCTCGGAAACAGGGATTGTTGGCAACGGAATCTCTGAAGACATTTCTACACTTCCTTTTGACCTTGTGAAGTAAGTGTGAGCACTGCCTCCGACTTAACAAAAGGTAGTTGAACACTCCTCTTTAACCTCGTGAAGTATGAGTGTGAGGCCAGACTTTCACCAAACCAACCGTCTTTTCCAAAAAACCTGGAAGAACTCCACGACAAACGAGCGGTTAATTCGAAACAAATAACAGATAGGCAATCTCACGTTGGGCATGATGCACCTATACAGTTAAGTGGATTCCAATATGTTTGCAACGAAAGCATGCATCATTCCGGTGTTCTTTTTAGGCCTTTTATTATTTTCCTTTTTTTTCAATTTTTCTCTTTGGTTAAACCGTGACCAGATTCGATGAGGATTGCCTACGTATCACGATGCCACGTGAATCAGATCATTACGTAGTTCAAAAACACAAATGAGCGTTAAAGAAACAACCTTTTTATTGTTGAAACGATCTATTACAAACTATATTTTGCAAAAGAAAGAGCAAACTTTGAAAATAAAACTAGACTCAAAATAGACTAAAATCACCCTGATGGGAAAAAACATGCAGAAGATGCTAAGATACAGACTGGACTTATGAGTACATTATGGTTTTGAAAATGGGTGCCCGCGGGGCATCGTTCGGCCTCGCCGCGGTCCTAGGTGTGATATCCCTCTCAAGTTGCTCCAGCTCATGCATGGTCTGCTTGACGTAACCCATCACTGCCGAGAGGACGGTAACACTGGTCATGTTCTCACATCGTAGACATCGTCTGGTGATGGCATGGGCAATGGCCTTGATCCTATTTTTTGTTTGCTTCTTCTCTATGAGTAGGCATCTTATCTGATCGCTACACATCTTGAATACCTGAGAATCCTGTATATGCTGATTCTTCAGTCGCCGTACTTCTAGCTTCATCTGGGCTAACAAGTCGTGCCAGTATCTGCTCTCGATTTGGAAACCCTTGGCCTGATTAACTGTTTTGATCTCAAGTATGACCATCTCTCTCTTCATTCTGACAACAGTTTTCTCGTGGTCGCCTTTCAATTGATTCAAGTGTCGGCGATGCTTATCTGTTCTTGTATCCCACTGTGCCCTGAGCTCCGCTATGATGTTTTTAGATTTCTCTAAACCCTCTTGCCATTCCCTGACTTCACTTTTTAGCCTTTTTATCAACTGCTCGTCTGATCGACACCTTGGCTGCTTATCCGCATCCATCCTTATCTATTTGATCTGGGCTTTGAGCATTTTGTTTTCCTGAATCAACCTGTTCCGCTCTCCCAGGTCGGTAGCAAATTGCACATTGTGCTCATATTTCAGGCTTTCCACTTGTTGCTTTAACCTGCTGATTTCGGCGCAATAGCCTCTTTCTTTTTCTAACCAATCCCACTGCCTTTGCGACGATTCGGTGAAATTCAGGATGTGGGGTCTCTTAGCCTGCCTTTCATGCTCAAGTTCCCTTCTATACCATGCAAGGTAACCTGGTGCCGTCTCACCTTTGGCTCGATCCCGTACGCAAGTATTTGATTTCAAATATTGACACTCACTCCAGATTTGGCGAATCTTCGCTTCTGGGAATTGTCCGTTAGGACTTATCTCAACTGCTTGAGTGCTAAGATCTTCCTCATGAGGTACTGTCTGGCATCTTCCGAACTGTCTCAAAACTCGGCAGGGTGCGTAAGGTTGAATGCTCTTAAGCCCCATCAGTAAGAAATGAGTTTTAGCTGCCGACATATATAGGATCTCATCAACAGGCAACCATCCTAGCGTCCATTGTATTTGGCTGGCAGTAAGAGCTTGAAAGAACGAGGTCCATGCCAGGACTCCTTTGGGCAAACTGATCTCTTTGGTTCTCGTGTAAAATTCTTCTATGCAAGTCTTTTCCGGGGAACCATGGCTCAAAATCTCGGAACGATGGCAGAGGTGCTCGGTCATCCACATTTGTAGGAGCAAGTTACAACCTTCGAAGAAATTTCCCCCAGCCTTACAAGCTGTAAGAGCTCGAAAGACGTCAGATACCACCATAGGCGCGAGAGTACTGTCACTGTGCGTGAGTAAGGTGCTGACGACCCCGGATATCTTTAAATCAATGTTTCCGTCTTTCCTTGGAAATACCAGAAGGCCCAGGAACATCATCATAAAGGCTACCCGCCTGTGTTTGTCCCACTTCTGATGAATACCTTTGCTGCACAGTTTGTTGATTGGATTATTGAATCCTCCTTCATGACCGTACCTATCATATATGAAGCATGGAGTACAAAAACCGGCAGCCAGATCTGGGTTGTGGACTGTTCTGGGTATCTTCAGTGAATCTAGGAACCGATATATCGTGACAGCTCTTGGGGCGACCAAGTATTTTTGCCTTAACGGAAGTTCAGCATTTCCAATATACCCAGCCATTTCTTCCAAAGTCGGGGTGAGTTCAAAATCAGAGAAATGGAAAACATTGTGCGCCGGGTCCCAATAGGTAACCAAAGCTTTTATGATATCTCCTCGAGGCTGGATTTCCAACAAACCCACGAGACCTTTCAGATATTTCTTGACCTCATCTTGTCCTTCAGCACCTAGATCATTCCACCATAGCCGTAACTTGACAGGGATTTTGGTCATTATTGAAAAATGTTCATTTTGCATCGTGCTCATCCTGCACATTTATTAAGGTGATTTTTAACAAAAATAACTTGACTCAACAATATTTTACAAAGGGGAATCAAGTTTCGAACACGGCCTTTAAGCACTTCGGGGATGAAGATTTTAAGGCTGTGTGGGTCAATTGGACAAAATCCTTAACATGACCCAAAAGGTGGTTGTTCATGCAAAGTCAGCCTTCCGGCATCCCTTTCGGGAACATTCGGCTATGTCTTGATAAAACAGCGTCACCCGACTTCTTTATGACAGAATTAAATTTTATTTTTTTTATTATTATTTATTATTTTTGGCTATTTTAGCAAAAGGGTGGGGTTGAACCCGATGGGGGTTGCCTACGTATCTCACATCCGGTGAGAATCAAACCGGCATAGTTCAGTACATTGCAAAATAGAGAAAATCGATTAAACCCAGAAAGCAAGAATATATTTTTTATTATTATTTTTTTTAAGGAAATATTTGGACTATTAGTCTGAATTTATAGAAGAGGTACTACAAAAGAAACAACATTTTTTTTTGAACTACGAATTTTCAATTTTTTTAAAAAAATAAATACCTTCTTTTTTTTTCGATTTTGAAAGTGATAAAAAAAAATTTATATTATTTTTTTTAATAAATCAAACTAGAAGACAAATTTTGTTTTTATTCTTTTTTTTTAAAATAAAATTCCGGCGAGGTTTTGACACTACTTGGACATTGGTTTTATTTTTCCAAAATAAGTAATTATCTCCCTATGCTGCTATTTTTCTTTTTTAGAAACCGGTCAGCATGCGGAACTGAAGCAAATAAATGCGCAAAACAGATAGGAATGCAGCAGGATGGTCTTTTCATTTCAGGTTGCCTGTCCTAGACGGACCCAACCCCTGTGTTGAGCCCCCTAAGTCAAATGCAACATGATGCAAATAAACGTTCCTACTAGGGATCCGGCATGAAGTTTCGTTATACTAGGTTTATACCCTGGGTATTTGTTCTAGACTGTGTACCCGAGCGGACAACTCGAGTCGAGGAGGGGGCTACGTACCGGGGACCCGCGAGATCGTCCGGCTTTGTAACTTGTCCGACCTCTTTCTTATTTCAGGTATTGACACTAACAGAATAGGGAGTCTCGACCAGCGAGCTTCTCCCCGGAGGTAAGAAGAGAAGGGTTTCGGCACAGTTTATATACAGTTCAGATAATATCAAAGCGGTAAAAAAAAACATTGCAGCACGTTTTGTCAAAACATGTAATAAATATCAGATAATAAAGCCAAATATAACAATTATTCTAAACTCGAATTCTTGAATCCTGAACCGGAGGTTCTGGGTATGGAAATCCCCAGCAGAGTCGCCAGAGCTGTCACACCTCCTTTTTGCGCGCCCCGCCCCGAAGGGTAAGATGCGCGAGGGAGTTTTTCCAATTTAAGTGACAATATTCGAAATGGGATTATTTATTTTAAATCAGAGTCGCCACTTGGGAAAGGTTTGGCTTTTGGTGTCCCAAGTCACCGGTTTATCTTGAATCCCAAATCGAGGAAATTTTCGACTTTCCAAATGAAGTCTGCGAACCAGAAATTCTAAGTAAGGAATTTTGTTGACCCGAGGGAAGGTGTTAGGCACCCTCGAATCCCGTGGTTCTAGCACGGTCGCTTAAATTGTTATAATGGCTAAATATCTGATTTAAATACATGTTGTGACTTATGTGCTTTTATTAAGTTTAAACCGCTTTTATTATTATCATTTATTTTATAGAATTGCAACGTCGTGAAAATGCATCTCGAACCACGTCACAATCAATGCACCCGTAGTTGTTAACACATTTCGACTCCGTTGAGATTTGAATTTGGGTCACATAAATGCGCACCCAAATTTAAGAATGTAATTTAATTAAACCGTGCCTAAAGAGTCTAACGTGTCATTATCTTTGGGGAAGGCAGTGAGATTCACTAAACAGTCCATCCCAAACTCTAAGTATTTATTATGGTTAATTATTGAGGGCCCCGCAATTTGCATTTTTTTATTTGGCGAGGCTCATCTCATTATTTTAGAAGGATATCCTAAAGTGACTACATTTCTATTACGTTTGTCTCTAAAAAATAAAAGAAAAAAGATACCAAACTTACTTGTTTAAACAAATACATACTGAATCTTTACTATGTTTGCCGAATCCGAATTTTGTTTGATTACCCGATTGATTGTTTATGAGATGAGAGTTACCTCATGCCTTGTCTTCTTCGAGTGAATACACTTGTTAATTTACTAAGTGAGATTGCAAGCAAACTAATAACATATACTAAACTTATGTTAACGACCTCCAAGTTTGAATTTTAAAACTAGCCTATTTGGACTGGATAAATGAAATCGGTTGTTTATTAGGAAAACTACTACTAATTGAACTCAAAAATGCCTACTAGTTTTCCTCAAAAGTCATCGCATTATTTCGAAACAGTGAATCTATACCGAAGCCCATATCGAACCTATATCGGGACAAGTAATCTGACAAGAGAGTTGGCGTACATGGCCAAACTTTTAACGTAACCGCATGAGAGTTTTTTGGGATACATTTATCCTGGACCAAATACAACAGATTTGACAATTCAGTGGTCTAGACAAAATACATACAGATGTTTGTCATGATTCTATGTTATACTGTCATAACTAAATCAAGACCCAATGATTATATACATTAAAACACACCTGATCTAACAAACAATGCTATCTAATAGTTCCTCTCAAACAGAATGTATGTTAATTTATACAGAGCAATTGCAGTTGGAACGAACTTAAACAAATGCAGGCCAACTACCATTCAACCTATGGCCATGTTTTGAACATAGGTATTATGAAGTAATCAGCATTCATTTCTTTTATTTCTGCTTCAAAGCTTCAAGCTTTCAACAACAAATAGTTTCAGAAGTGTGTACTTGGAAGTGTTTACAGTTGAAGAAGAAGAGAAGTCAGCAGAGTAACAATAGGAGCAACACCAAACAGCAGCAGTAACAACAGGTAACAAACAAGACAGTGGAAATAGAAACCCCAGATAGACCAAACTTCAGGAAATAAACCAATGCAAACCACAACCAGTGAACTCAGTTTAAACTTGGAAGGATCAGAATCGATTGAACAAGTAGAAGAACAAATGAAATCCAGACAACAATGTGAAGAAACAGTTCCTGATTTTTTCTATATCTTTTCTCTCTTGTATCTGTGTCTGTATCTCTTCTTTTGTGATCCCTCTATCTCTCTATGTATCTCTTTTGAATAATCCAAAGAAAACCAGTCTAAATTTTCAGTCCAGAAATCTCTCTGTCTTTTCAGTTCTTCTATCTATTCTGAAAATCCCAGCCCCCAGTCCAGTCTGAGTTCCCTATGTGTGTCTGTGTATGTGTATCTCTCAATGTGTATCACCCTTCTTTCAAAAAATTTCCTTCTCCTTTTCCAAATGGAAGTTCTCTCTTTTTTATAAGCCTAAAACTCAGCCCTTTAACAGCCTGTTCATCAATCAGAAAACCCCTCCCATGTGTTGTTTTCTTTTTCAGTTTCCACTTACTATTTAAATAAAAACACACCCCCATGATATTCCCTGGCAGACTTACCTTTTAAGTAAGGTTTATTATTTCTGAACTAAAGCAGAATATGGGCAGCAGAATATAATCTGACAGCATATGCTGTCAAACTATTTTAAACTTAACAAAGGCCTTTATGCAGAACACATGTTGGGCACAAGTGCACATATTGTGCACAAGTACACATGTTGTGCACAAGTGCACATGCCCTCCAATTCAGACTGTAACTAAACAAAAACATTCATTTTACATTTCTGATTCAAATTAACAACTATAAGTAACTAAACTCAGTTCCTAATTGATTCAGGCAATGCTTAACAGAAGCAGGTCAATTTGTTATTGTTCAGACAGCTGAAACTAATTGACGACATATGTCGACTCGACCATACTAATCATAACATGTACAATCGAAACCATGATCAGAAATCTAACAGTATTAACAAAGGGGTTCAGATTGCAATGTCAAAACACAGACGACCTCGGGGACTGATTAATCGAGCAGTTTCAAATTCCATTGACTATACAGTTTACCCACACACACATTACCAGTAAATGAAAGAAAGATTCAATCAAAACAGAGATGGACAGAAATAGTTGATAAAAATTTTAAGGACACAAATTAAACAAACAACTGGACACACAAACAGACATTCAAATACAACAGACAAAACGAACTGATAAAGAAAAACAAAAATTACCTCGAAACTTGAAGAAATCAGAAAACCTTGTCTTGGATTCAAACAGATCTTTCTTGGGGTTGAACGGACTTTAATCGAAGTGTTTCTCAAATGAGAAACACTTCGATTAGGGTCCATTAGACCCTAATCACTTGGCTCAAACAGACACGGATCAGTCACGAGGAAACCTAGGGTTCTTAGAGGGCAGATTTGGGTTTTGGGTTTCCTTGGTTAGATTCGGACCAAACCAAGCATGGTTTGGTCACGAGGGAGGTCCGGGGACTGCCTGGTGTGAAACAGGGGCAGATCTGTGTAAGTCAGGTTCCGACTCGAATCCTCAAATGAAGATTCGAGAAGGTGGGAGGGGATTTGAGCTAAGTGGTTGATGGATTTGGGTTCAGGGTGGTGAGGTGCATCTATGGTGTTAAGGTGGAGGTCACCGGCGTTCATGCCACCGGCTTTCATGGTGAATGTGCACAGGGGCGGCTAGGGTTTGGGGATTGAGGTCTGTGGCGGGGATGACTGAGGCAGGGGTCTTGGATAGGGGGCAGGGTATGATACGAGGCTTCTTATACGGGGTGAATGATCGTGTCTGGGCCGTTGGATTGAACGCGATCAACGGCCTGGATCTGAAGGTCTAACCGAAACGATGTCGTTTAGCTTACTAGGGGTTGGGTTGGTCCGGGTTAGACGGGTCGGATCTGTTCGTGGGTACGGGGTGTGTGATCTTGGCCGTTGATCATTCTGAGATCAACGGCTCAGATCATACCATGCCAAAACGATGTCGTTTGGAAGCTCCTGAGGTCAGCTGGTCTGGACCCGGGCAAACACACGTTCTGGGCTTGATTTTGGGCCTCAGATTAAAATGAAAACAGGCCCAAATTTGATTTCAACCCAATTCTGCACTCTTTTTTTTTATATTTTTTTTATTTTAAAACAAAACCTAATTAAACCAAATTAAAATTCATTAATAAAACACTTAATACAATTATTTACACACATATATTAAAATATTTAAAGTAGGTAAAACCAAACAAAACAACAATCACGGACAAAGATGCATATTTATGATTTTCCATTTAATAACCGGATTACGGTTCAAACTACACATGACACACATTTTTTGTACTTTGTTTTAATAAAAAATAAAAATGGGACAAAATCATAAATAATTGACAAAGTGCCACGTAAAAATCCAGAAATTGTACAGCAAGACCAATTGCTATTATTTTCGTTTCTTTTTGGAGTGATTGTCGCGAAAACAAAAATCACGTGCTCACACATATGGTTCAGACTCATTTGGCTTCCTTGTTAAAACTATTAGGTCTGATAATGCCTTTGAGTTGGGCAGTAGTTCTGTAGCAATTTCATTTTTTTCTTCTCATGGGATATTACACCAAACTTCTTGTTCACACACACCTCAATAAAATGGTGTAGTGGAGAAGAAATACAAACACTTATTAGAAACTGCTCGAGCTCTTCTTTTTCAGTCCTAATTGCCAGTCAAATATTGGGGTGAATGTATCTTAACTGCCACTTACTTGATAAAAAGGTTCCCTTCCCCTTTGTTGGATAACAGATCCCCTTTTGAGCTCTTGCACGGTGTTTGTCCTTCGGTCAATCGCTTAAAAATATTTGGATGCTTAGCCTTTGCTGCTGTTCCAAAACCTTATAGAGATAAGTTTAAATCTAGGACCATGTCTTCCGTGTTCATTGGATACAGTCTTGGGAAGAAAGCTTATAAGCTCCTTAATCTTTCTTCTTCAGCCATATTTCACTCGAGAGATGTAGTTTTTCATGAACATCTTTTTCCTTTTTCAGGTACATCTTTTGTTCATTTGTTTTCTCCTTCTGTCTCTCCCTCTGATATCCCTTCTTCCCATGTTTTTCCCTCTGCTGTACCTTCCTCTTCTGTTTCTACTCATGTCCCTATTCCAAATCCTATGCCTTGCACTGAGACTCCTCTTTCTACATCCCCCTCTAATCTTTTGCCTCCCCTTAGGTAGTCACTAGAGTTCATACCACTCCTGCTTATTTGAAAGACTATGTATGCACCTCTGTGTCTAAGTCTAAGACCTCTCTCTTATCTGATGACTTTTGTTTGCTAGAACCTCAGTTCTATCATCAGGCAACTTCTAATCCCAATTAGCATAAAGCTATGATGAAAGAGTTTCAGGTTCTAGAGGTCAGTCATACTTGGGACATTATCCCACTTCCTCCTGGGAAGAAGTCTATCCCTTGCAAATGGGTGTATAAAATCAAATAGAAGGCTGATGGTTCTATTGGGAGGTATACAACCATTGGCCAAACAGGCTATTAAGCGGATCAACTAGTCACATGTCGGAGACTAAAACTTAAAACCTACTTCTTTTATTGTCATATTTAAATTTAAAGTGGAAAGTTCGAAGAACAACTCTTTCCATTTTTTACCATTGCAATCAACCCATAAATAGTATTCTACCATTAGAAATTATAACAAGCGGAAATAAGATGCTGTAGAAATAAAGAAAGGAGCTTACTACTGGATTTTGCCGGAGAAAATAGAGCAATTTCGCAGCACAAAGAGAGTAGTGGTCGGTTAATCAAATCGGTGACGAAGAACGTCTGGGCATCAATTAAAATTTTGGAAATTGTCGGCCCAAATTGACTATTGGGTATTTGGGCTTAAATCCTTCAATTCATTGGGCCCCCAAACACTTCTTTTTTGGGATATTATCACTTTTAGAGAAACGATTTACATTTCAGAGTAAAAAAAGTATATAAAATTTGTATAGTTTTTGTATATATATACACAAAAAAAAATTGATATAGATATTGGGACAACGACCAATGTGGATGCCACTTCAACAGCTGAGTAGATGGTGATTAGGACATTTTAAAAAGTTAGCTTTTAGAGTGTAATTCAGCTTTTAGTGGGAAAGTTAGTTGTGCGCATTAGTCAGCTACTTTGCATTTTCAAATTACATAAATATAGAATTGTAATAGAAAAGACACACGTTTAATATGATAATGCAGTCCTAGTTTCTCTCTCTATCTCTGAGTTCTCTCTCCTTTCTTCTCTTCTTCTACTCTGTTCTCTTTCTTATTTTCATATTTCTGTTATTACTGTTCATCAGAGGATTCGATGCCAAATTTTGGTATTAATTGGTATCAGAGCTAGGTGAATTATGGGCCCTCGCAGGGTTGTGGATGTTGTCACTGAAAATCGTAATCCAGATTTGCAGGAGCAGTATGAAGATCTGGCTGCACAACATGAGCACTTACGAGCTGTAATCAATCAAAAAACACAGGACTTACGGGAAGATCTGGAGCGTAGGCATGCAGGGATGGTTTAGCTGGTTAGTTCTCTAAAAAACTCCATTTATGGGATACACTTGCAACAACAACTGCGAGAAAATGCTTCTACTTATAATGTCAGAGAAATTGGTGCTCAAACGAAGCAAGGTATTTTAGGACCTAATCCTTATTGTAATAATTCTAATGGTCGTGGCCATAATTTGTTGTTCCCTTGATTTAATGGGGAGGATTTGAAGACTTGGTTATATAGGACTGAACGATATTTCTCTATTGATAATACACCTAATAATCAGAAGATCGATTTGGTTGCCATGAATTTAGATAATGAGGCGTTGGTTTGGCATCCGTCTTATCTTAAGTGTAGAGATTCAATTGTTCCACCTAATTGGGATGAATATATTGCTGCACCAGCTAAAACATTCAGTGAGGAATTCTCAGATCTAATGTTGGAGTTGAAGCAACTAATGCAAACTGGTTATGTGAGAGAATTCCAATTTGCCTTTGCTTGACTGTTGGCTCAATGTGATCTCTTTGTGAGGCAAGCCATCTCCTGTTTCTTAGAAGGTTTGAAGGAAGAATTGGTTAATCATGTAAATATGCACGAACCTCAAACACTTTCAAAAATCCACAGGCTAGCTAGGTTGGACGAGGCAATTTTATCCGCTAATGCTAGAGCACAAAAACACTACCCTTCCCTTCACTCCCACACACCTAAGAAACGACTTCCTTATGATTTCCCCTTACCTAAACCTATCCCCCATTAACTCAATTCCTATGTCCCGACTAGCCCTACCAGCTGCCAATACTATAGTCATTCCTAAAACTAGGAGGACCATTTCACCTGCGGAAATGCAAGCTAAGAAAGTAAAAGGTATATGCTACTTCTGTGATAAGAAGTACTCTTGGGCACAAATGTAATCTCTCTAAACAACTATTTGTCATGGATCTGGAAGTGTCTAAAACTGAAGGTGTGGAGGAGGTTAGCCCAACATATGAAGGAAATGGTTCTGTTGAAGAATGGACAGCTATGGATGGTGAAACTCCTATGCTCTCTTTATGTGCACTGAGTGGTTTGCAAGGGGCTCAGACCATCCATATGAGGGGATATAGTGAGACAAGACCTATACAAATACTCCTTGATGGGGCAGCACCCACAATTTTATTGATGAGGGATCTGCTAAGAGGTTAGGATGCAAGATTTGTCCAACTAAGGTGAGTTATGTGAGCTTGGGAAACAATACTATGGAAGCAACTTCTGGAGTAGTTAGAAATTTTGAATGGATGCTACAAGGCACAACTTTCACCTTGGACTTGATTGTGTTTTCAGTTGGGAGATATATTTCATTTTAAGGGCACTATGGATGAGGACTCTAGGACCTATAACTATAGACTACTCTAAGTTAACTTTGGACTTCAATTACCAAGGAAAGCACCATCTATTGAAAGGGATTTCAGAAGAATGCAAGGTATCTAGTCCAAAAGTTGTGAACAAATTGAGAGGGGATAAGGTGCAATTCTTTATGCTGTAGCTAAGTGCAAATGGTTCTATACCAGAAGCTGGAGGCCAACTTCAAACTCTTTACATGACAAAAGATGGTAATATTCCAGCTCCTATTGAACAACTTCTCATGCAGTATCAACATGTGTTTGTTGAGCCCACTACCTTACCTCATCAAATGGGTGCATTCAACCATAGGATTCCCTTCCAACCAGGGACTAAGCCTGTGAATGTTAGACCACATAGATATCCAGCTATGAAGAAGGATATCATTGAAAAATCGGTCAAGGAAATATTGCAACAAGGAGTGATACAATACAACAACAACCATTTTTCTTCACCTGTGGTATTAGTGAAAAAAAGGATGGATCGTGGCGATTATGTGTGGACTACAGAGAACTCAACCAATGCACAGTCAAGGATAAATTTCCTATACCTATTATTGATGATCTCTTAGATGAGCTAGATGGGGCAATTATTTTTTCAAAAATCGACTTAAAGTCAGGTTATCACAAGATTCGAGTGGTCATTGATGACATTTCTAAGACTGCCTTTAAGACTTATATGGGTCATTATAAGTACCTGGTTATGCCCCTTGGGTTAACCAATGCCCCTTCCACTTTTCAGTGTCTTATGAATCATTTGTTCCAATAATTCCTTAGAAAATTTGTCCATGTTTTCTTTGATGATATACTCATCTACAGTGTGACTCTCCAAGATCATTTAGTACAACTACAACAGATATTTGATAGTATGGTTTCTCACAACTTGCTCGCTAACTTGTCTAAATGTGCTTTTGGAGTCTCAAAGGTTTAGTATTTGGGACATTTCATTTCTACTGATGGAGTCTCAACTGATCCCAAAAAATTCAAGCAGTTCAAAAATGACCAATTCCTACCACTCTCAAACAATTGAGAGGATTCCTGGGTCTAGCTGGATATTATCAAAAATTCATCAAAGGGTATGGGTTGATAAGCAGAACATTGACTGAGTTACTCAGAGGGATGGATTCGTGTGGTCTCCAGTGGCTGAGCAAGCTTTCTGTGCTCTTAAGGTAGCTTTAACTTATGCTCCCATATTGGCTTTACCAAACTAAAATATTCCCTTTATAGTGGAAACTGATGCTAGTGATACTTGCATTGGAGCTGTTCTTATGCAAGCTGATCATCCTATTGCATTCATTAGCAAAGGTCTAGCTCCCAGACATATGGCTTTATCTGTCTATGAAAGGGAATTGTTGGCCCTTATTTTTGCAGTAACTAAATGGCCTCACTATTTGCTAGGGCAGTGTTTCATTGTTAAGACTGATCAGAAGGCACTAAAGTATTTGTTAGAACAAAAGTTGCATACGGACTCGCAAATAGGGTGGTTGGCCAAGCTATTACCATTTGACTTTGAGATACAATACAAGAAAGGTAAGGAAAATATTACTGGTGACTCTTTATCTAGAATCCAAGGAGAATAATTGATGGCTATCAAGGTATCCTTCGTAAAAGCTGATTTATGGGAGGATATCGCGCTAGTTGGACTACAAATTCTGAATTGCAAGATCTTATACTTTCATTACAACAAAAACCATATAAGCACTACACTTGGGTGAATGAACAGCTCAGAAGAAAAGGGAAGTTAGTTGTAGGCAATAATGTGGACTTAAGGACCAAGATAATTCATTTATGGCATGCCACTCCTACAAAAAGTCACTCGAGAATTGATGCATCTACTAGAAAAATCATCACATACTTCTATTGGAAAGGAATCAGAACTGACATCACTGATTTTATCCATAAATGTGATGTCTGCCAGCGGAACAAATAGGACACAGCTGCCTCACCCGGCCTCCTTCAGCCTCTACCTATTCCTGCTCTTCCTTTGACTGATATCAACATGGATTTCATAGAAGGCTTGCCCAAGTCTAAAGGTAAAACCGTTATTTGGGTCATTGTGGATAGGTTAACTAAATATGTCCATTTCATTACCTTGGCTCATCCCTATACTGCTCAATCTCTTATCCCCATCTTTCTCGATCGTATTTTTAAACTTTATGGATTTTCTGCTACCATCACTAGTGACAGGGACCACTTCTTCATCAATTCCTTTTGGAATGAGTTCCTCACTACTCAAGGTATCACTCTACAGACTTCTAATGCCTACCATCCTCAAACTGATGGTCAAATTGAGGTCCTTAATTGATGCTTGAAAACTTATCTAAGATGTTTTTGCACTGATTCACCTTCTGATTGGGTGCACTACCTTTCTCTGGCTGAATGGTGGTACAACTCCAGCCATCACTCTGCCATTCACACTTCTCCCTTTGAATTGTTATATGGGTATCCTCCTCCTTTGCATCTACCTTATTTACATGGGGATTCTGACACCACTTCTATTGAAGAAGTACTGCTATCACGCGAGTTTAAGGTTCACTTAGCTAAGTTCCACTTGTCTCGCGCACAAAAAAGGATGCAAGGCACAAGCTAATGCTCATAAGACTGACAAGAGTTTCAAGGTTGGTGACTGGGATTTGTCAAACTTCAGCCCTAACTCTCTCAGTCTCTCCTTATAACAAGTTGACTTCGCGTTACTTAGGTCCTTATCCGATTGTGGAAAGAGTTAGTGTTGTTGCTTACAAGCTCCTACTACCTCCGTAGGTCCTGATCCACCCCGCTTTCCACATCTCTCAACTTAAGTTCTGTCATGACATTCCAACTCAAACCATTCACCCTCCTATCGTGGATTTGGCTAGCCTTTTATGCCCATTCCTTGAAGCTATCCTTGCTCGTCGATTGATCAAAAAGGGCAACAAAGCTGTTGCTCAATGCTTAATCAAATGGACAGATTTGGATCCTTCTTATGCTACTTGGGAATTTGCTTCTACCTTGAGAACTCGATTTCTTGCCTTCACCCTTGAGGACAAGGGTGTTGCTAATCGATGGGGTATTGATACAGATATTGGGACAATAACCAACGAGGATGTCACTTCAGCAGCTGAGTAGATGATGATTAGGATATTTTAAAAAGTTAGCTTTTAGATTGTAATTTAGCTTCTACCTGGAAAGTTAGTTGCACACATTAGTCAGCTACTTTGCATTTTCAAATTACATAGATATAGAATTCTAATATAAAAGATATATGTTTAATATGATAATGCACTTCTAGTTTCTCTCTCTATCTCTGAGTTCTCTCTCATTTCTTCTCTTCTTCTACTCGGTTCTCTTATTATTTTCATATTTCTGTTATTATTGTTCATCAAAGGATTTGATACCAAATTTTGGTATGGCTATCATTTTTACACCGGCTATACAATGTTATTTTTCCTTTTTTTTATCTGTTTACCAAAACTAATTAATAAGTAGAATATGGAAATTCCTTTTTTAATATTTTTCTTTAGCCGATGATTTATTGGCAAAATCTTTCTACCTCTACAAAGTAGGATAAGGTTTGCGTACTCTTCCATACTTCACGTGTAAAAATACATTGGGTATATTAATCATTGTAGAATATAGAAATTCCTGAATGAATTGAAGACTGAAAAAAATAAATCAACTTCGAATAACAATAAGCAATATATAAAATTTAAAGAAAAAAAGAATTTCGTCAAGAACTAATTCCCAAGTCCAATACGAAAAGGAGTAGGATTTCCAATCTCCCAAAATGATTAGTAAGGGTGGAGATCCCCTCCAGTAACAATTTGTCCGTTATTGCTCAATATATTTATTGATTTGTACCATGTGTCTACTCAATTAATTCAAGGTTGAGATTCAATAGGTTAATAAATAACTAAAAATGGTAATGCACTTTCAAACAAAAAACAACAAAAACTTAGTACTAACGGCATCCGTCTATTATACGGTTTCTTTCACTCAAATACAATATTAGGTAGGTTCCAGTTCCCACCATGATGTCATAACCAGTAAAACATATAGAATAAGCAAAAGAAAAGTAAAAGAAAAATAATGTGGGTGGAATTCAACTTACACAATCATTTACCCGCTTTAATAATAATTATTGCATTTAAACAACTTCATTTGAATCTCATTATTCAAATATTTTTGTATCAATATGGAAGAAATAATTCTTGTCATTTATTGTGTTATTTGTCAAGATTCATTTTTTTAAAAAAATAAATAGAAAAGACCAATTCTAAAGTAAAGAAATCATTTACATCAGTAAGAATGAATTCGGAACACATAACTCTGGTTATGACATTACGGAGGGACCTACCTAATATTGTATTTGAGTGAAAGAAACGGTGTCATAGACGGATGCCGTTAGTACTAAATTCTTTTTGCTATTTTTTGTTTGAAAGTGCATTATCATTTTTAGTTATTTATTAACCTATTGAATCTCAACCATAAATTAATTGAGTAGACACATGACACAAATCAGTAAATGTATTGAGCAATAATGGATAAATTGTTACTGGAGGGGATCTCCACCCGATTAGTAATCGCAATTCACAGGAAATTCGCTTCCATCAAGGATGAGTCTACATAGCTATTACATCCCTAATCCGAACAAAAAAGAGGAAACAACTAAAAATAAGGAAAGTAAATAATAAAAAATAAGGGGGAAAAAAATTCCAATTCTACAAGGAAACTAATTAAAAAAATAATAGCCCCCTTTTTTATTTTTTGGGCTATTTCTTCGGTTGCTCGAACTTCCTTTTTAGTGCTACGTGGGAAGGAACTTACCTATTCCGTCCCCCGACTTCAATTACAAACTCTCACTCTTCGGTCTAACTTGGACTAATCCGTATTCCTACAAAAAAAAAAAGGAAAATAAAATGTTACTTTTTGAAAAGAAATACTAAAACAACTTGAGAAAGGAAATAAGAAGTAATACCTTTATTAGAATGAAACGAGAAATAACGTTGAGATGCTCTATTTTTCTGTCAACACTCTTTTAGCGTAACTTGGTCAAACTTTGGCTCATTAAACGTGTAATGAACAAATCTAGTTGAAAAACAGAAAATTAAAACTGGTCAATTGCAAAACTAAATTTTTTTAATTTTATATCCTACTTTTTTTTCTCCAATTAATGAATATTCTAATATTATCCTATAAATGGCTAGTTATTTTGAAGAAAAGAAATGAAATTCTTTAGGAGAAACTTTTCGTTTTGTTTTCTCAGCAAGCTCGATGAAAGCTCGCCTCAAATATACAATCAATTAAAATTGGACCAACTTTATCCTTTGCTCAAAGAAAGAATAAATTAAATTTAAAACCAAATGACTGAAGACAAATTAAATTAAATCTAAGGCTTAGTAGCAGTTAGCAAACCAAGGCAAAGTATCTTTGTTATTCCATTAAGTTAAACTGATAATATAGTTTTTATGAATACTTTAGTTAAAACAGTCGCTTCGATTCCGCATTAGGCAAAAAAATAAAAATAAAAAATAAATTCGGTTACTTTGGCAGCAAGAAACATAGTCAACACGTATTAAATGCATATAATAGTATGACGTAAATCACGATTTGTTAAACACAGCTAGGGATGTACAAAAGAAACCGACAAACCGCACCAACTCGATAATTCGAGTCAAATCGAGAAAAAAAACTCGGTTATGGTTTGGTTTGATTTGGTTTGGTGTTGAAAAAAAAATTCGACCATAATTGATTTGGTTTGGTTTTAACCAAAAAAGTCAAACCGAAACCAAACCAATTCGACATTACATATATAGAAATCTTAGATATATTTAATATATAAAGATATTTATTGTGATGTAATTTATAAATATTTCTTAAAAATTTTCATAATTTTATCTTTTAAGGTATTATTTCAAGGTTGGACTTATAATTTTTGAATGTTCCAATAAGTTTTATAGCCATTAATATTAGTAATTAAATATTGCTAACAAAAGCCCAAACCAAAATCAAATTAATGCTAATGATAACAAAAGACATTCAATTCAATACTACGAACGAGAATGTATTGAATATCTATTTTTTGTTTTGCAATAATTTTGAATAAAAATGCATAATCAATTTTTATTTTTTCTTTAGCGTTTAATCATGTAATTAATACTCCCTTATTAGTCTACTTATTTTAACATGACTTAGTACTTTTAGATTATGTTTATTTTTATTATGGCTTTTTAATTAGCAATATTTATATTACATAATTTTATTGTCTTTATTGTTGAATATTAGGATAATGCCATGACACATCTCATATTTTATGTTATTTTCTTGGAAAATACTTTATATAGTTGCATCTTACTAGGATTAAAGAAATATTTTGAGCACAAGTTATATGTGTTTGTTCTACGAAGATTTTACCGGAAAAACCCCCAAAAAAATCCGAATAACCCCAAAATCCGAGATTGAAAAACCCAAATTTTATTGGTTTGGTTTGATCTTTAAATTTAATAACCCGACACAATTGGTTTGGTTTGGTAATTATAAAATCCGAACCAACCCGACCTATGTACGCGCCCTGAGCGAAAGAAATGTATAACTATATGTGCTATATAATTAAACGAAAAAAAAAATATTAAAGGAGAACTCGCTTGTAATTTCCAAGGATCATTAAAGGGAGGAACGAAAATAAATGTGTATGATAAGACTCAGGTTATTTGCTTTGCGACTATCCTAATATTAATTTCATAACACTTGCTCAGTAATATGAAATAATTATTAACTTTTAATAGTTGAAAATTTCATCAAAACACCATCTCATTTACTAATAATATTATTTTTATCTTTAAAATTTATTCTTTTCAAATATAATTTTCCTCATCAAATAGCAGAAAATATTTTTTTTTATTAAAAGCATGTACCTAAAAAACGTAATTGGTTGAGTAATAACTTCCATCATATCAAGCATAACATTTATTGTTTGTTTTAAAAATCAAACCTCTCTATAACAGCCTCGTTTGTTCTGATATTTTTTGGCTGCTATAGTGAAGTGCTTATAAAAAATATACTCCTATATTATAACATAATATAAAAATCGGTTACCAGAAAAATATGACTTTTATAGTGAATGACTGTTATATGAGGATGATGTTACAAAGAGATCTGACTGTATGACAAAGGCCAAATGACACGGGAAGACGAATAGTATTCACGAGTCACGACTCACCTACTCCTTAAATTTTTATTTATTTATTGTCATATTTGACTTAGAGGAAAGCTCGATGAAAGCACTTTCCTATTTTTAAAATTATATGAAAATTAAAGCTGAGCAATGAACATTACGTAATATGAAAGAAGTGATATTATATGAAAATTTCTGTGATATTGCAAGTGATCTATACCAAAAAAAAGTAAAGAGCTAGACTATACGTTTTGGTATAATTAATTATAAGGTGGTGTTGGAATTAGTCAATAAACACTTTTGTCACTAGATCCTTTGCCCTTGTCTATCTATAAATATTTCAAATCCAACTCTTTCCTACCTCTCCTTGATCCTAAAGCTATAGTACTATATATCAAGAATCTCAAAGGGTAAGTTTCTTCCCTTTTTTGTTTAACTTCTTGTTGCTTTTCACAATTTAATAAACCTTTAGCTGATAATCCTTTCATCTTTCCATCTTCTATTTCTTTCACACTTTCCCACCAACAATTTTCTCACTAGATATTATTCCCTATATTTCATATTATGTGTCGTGTTTCTCTCCTTAAAAAATATTAATTAGGAATAAAGAGATTTGACTATTTTACTCTTATTTATGTCTTAAACATGATCCCTCTTTATTGAATATTTATTTTATTTATGTGTTATCTCTACCTTCAAGAATAATTATTACTATGGGTAAAAAAAGGAAAAAAATAATTAATTTTGTCTTGAACTTCTAAAATAACAAATAATTTGAGACAACTATTTTTAATAACTACGATAGTTAATATGAGAGGGAGGAAGTATTACTTCATACATAAAAGCGGAAAGTCTTTCTTTTGTCCTCTCTTTCTTTTAGGCTGTCTTTATCATTTTTTCTGAGGATAAAGAAAATGAAAAGGATATGGACTTTGACTTGTTAAATTTTTTTTTATTTTGGGGTTCAGAGTTTAATTTAGAGTTCTTGGACTTGTTAATATTGTAGAGGCCACATCCCCTCTCTTCTCATTCTTCAGTTTTATACGCGTTTCTTAGAGTAAAATAAAGGTTGAATACAACAACAACAACAAATTCAGTGGAATCCAGAGAGTTAGGGTAATGTATACAAAAATCTTACTCATATGTTGAGAAAGTAGAGAAACTGTTTTCGGTAGGCTGATTACGAAGGTCCTCGAGTCTCTTAGGCATTTTAGCTATATGCTTTTACTCCTCTTCTAGTAGCTAGTATTTAGGGAGGGCACCCCCTCTTAAGGTCATTATATGCCGTCCTAAACAAGCAAGAAAGACTCCTTCTATCTTATTAGTCAAGCGCTAATGAGCAAGAAAACAAATATGCCCTCTCATCCAACCCATCAGTACTAACTCTTTTCTATTACTTTGCTGTACCGGGTTAAAAAGAGCGGACCCTCTTTTCAAAGACCTAACCCAATCCGGTCCGAATCTTATCTGAAAATTAAAAGTGTAGGAGAGAATTTGAGAAAGGAGGACAAGCAAGTAGTAGTAGTTTTTAATTCGTCTATTGGATATAGCATTCGTATTGTTCTTTTATTTTTAGTTATTATTTTCCTTTTCTTGCAACCAGGATTATTTGGAAAAAAACACCAAACCAAGAAGGTACATGTTTGCTGCTAGAAATAAATCAATGGCCTATTCTTTGGTTTCTCCAAACACCTTTGCTCTCAAGCTAAAACTACATTGCAAGGATTGTGAAAGGAAAGTGAGAAACCTGCTGCTGAAAATCCAAGGTGTCCATTCAGTGAAAATTGATGAAAAGCTTGGAAATGTTATCATTTCAGGCACAGTTGATCCTGCAACAATTCTAACCGTACTAGAAAAACTTGGTAGAAAAGCAGAAATTCTATGGGAGCAAGGAACTCCGTCTATGAACAACAGCGCGGAAAATGTTCAGATCATCACACAATCAAAGGTGATTAATCCGCTGAATGATCCGGATATTATGGCACAACTAGAGCAATTATCTGGAATTCCAGGATTGCAAACTGTGGAGATTACAAAAACCATTAAGTTAACATTCCAAGGAGAATCAAGAAATGACACTACTGATAAAATCTTGGAGATTAGTACTACAAACAATATGAACAAACCTCATCGTCAAGTGCTTTCACATGATCATTATTCCGATGGTGGTGGATTTTGTGCTGCTTCTTCATCATGTTGTGGTGGTCATGCTGCTATAAGCAGTGGCGGAACCAGAATTTTCACCCCTTGGGGTGGGGCATGGCCCCTCAATTCTCAACCCCTGCCTATGTCAGCACCACCGTGGTCGACTACTGATTCTATTCCATCAGCCCCTCCTTTGCCATCCGAGTATTTTCAGGCACCGACATCTCCACCATCATCATCCTCGCCAAAGCCTTACACCTATTACAGTGTCCTGAGCGACGAGAATGCCAATGGCTGCATAATCCAATGATTTGCTGTCATATGTGTGTGTGCTCGTGTGTGTGTGTGTGTTTTTCATATCAATTTATGGTTAAGGTACAATTGTTACAAGAAAAAAAAAACCCCAAAAAAAAAACAAAAAAAAAAAAAAGCAAAAGGTAGAGGAAATACAGAAAGTAGTACTCCTAGTAGTTCATATAAAATCTGTGATGTGATAGAATCTTTGTCAACTGCTCTTGTAACTATATACTTTGTAAAGTTTGCTCATCATTGTGTAAAGTTAACATTTATTCAGATACAAATCCTTGATCAGTTCCATTGATGCATTTTTCTATTAAAGCTATTTAAATGTCATCTCTAGTAATGTCAAAATACTAACTTCAGAAAATTTATTCCTTTGAGTTTCACTAACCCTTCAGAAGTTGAACTGCTGCAACACATATCAGTATTCTCGTCTACCATCCCTTCTGCTTTAACAGGTTTCTTTACATAGTATCTATCCTGTTAGGATCGAAATAAGCAAGTGTCATGCGGAAGCTAGTAAGCAATACTTGAACGACGATAAAGCAGACAATAAAGAGAAACATACCAAAAGAGACACAAACATTTAACGTAGTTCGGCCAAATACCTCACAAAGAGGTAAACACAACTCGCACACCAACGCTTGTCCCGAAAAGTTCTCCCCTTAAATAAGACTTTTTGACCCCGTATGACTACATTGTGGATGTTACTAAATGAGAAGGAAAGATTCTCAATTATAGAAGTCCAAACCTTTTCTTCCAAGAAAAATGACTAGCCAAATATGAGAGATTTATAATTTCCTCTAATAAAAGGAAAATTCAATTATGATAAATATGTTGTCATTTCCTTGAAGAGATAGGAAAATCAAATACGGTAAGAAAATTATGACAAACACCTATTTAGACAATTTCTCAGCAGATTGAAAACAATAAATAACAGAGAAACCTTAATTTTGGGAATCAGGCAATTGTACAAGACTAACGGCTTTGGTTAAGCTTGTCCTGAATAGGCTTGCATGCCCACCCCTCCATTGTGCAGGACTAGAAACCATCTTCTGCAGCCCAAACATATGCATAATATTGATCAATGAGTACTTTCCAACAATGAGCCGGGAGTCTTGGTTAATTTATATTTGGTGCAATCTCTCCATCCAATATTGTGCAAATTGAATAAAAATTGCATTTCAGTGAACTGATGCCTATAGGAATAACTCACTGATCTTCTTCCAATTTCGAAAGCCTAATGAGAGAACTAAGAACATAGCTGTATAAGAGCCTAATAGTAACATATTTGGCAGCCCTATAAACACTCAAGAATATGATTGCGAAGCTCAGTTTAAATACAAGTCTTCCTAAGAGTGCTTCTTGAATTAGGAGACTTATTCAAATCAAAACACTATCAAGAGCTAACTAACTGAATGAAAAATATGAACTAAAAGGATAACTCTAAATCTATATCTAATCTAAGGATAAGCATGAAGGCTAAGAACTAATCCAACTGGTAACAACTGTTGTTCCAATACGCCTCCCTCAAGTTAGACAATGTGTAACTAAGCCTAACTAGAACAGATTTCGGTGAAAGGTTGGTTTGGCAAGTGGCTTGGTGAGCGTATCAGCTAGTTGGTCAGCAGAATGAACATGAACCACCTTATGTTGAACATGGTTGCGCACAAAGTGAAAGTCCACCTCAACATGCTTCATGCGACTATGAAGACCCAGATTCTCGCTTAGGTAAGTGACACTAATGTTGTCACAGTAGATTGAGGGAGTATCTTTGAAAGGAAGCTTCATCTCAAGCAATAGGTTTCTCCCCTACAACAGCTCAGCAAGAGCGTTAGCAACAGCTCTATATTCAGCTTCAGTTGATGAGCGAGCTACACTTTTCTGCTTTTTTGAAGACCAACTAATAGGGTTTTGATCAAGAAACAAAATATAGCCAGATGTGGAGGATCTATCGGTGAGATCTCCAGCCCAATCGACATCAGAATATATGTGCAGATTAAAATGAAAATATGGGGACACATAGAGGCCAAACTGGATTGTACCACGAAGATACTTGAGAACAAGTTTCACAGCTTTCCAATATAGGTCCGATAGTGATTGCATAAACTAGGACAGTTTATTCACCGCATAGGAAATGTCCGGCCTTGTAAATAATAGATATTGAAGTCTGCCCACGGCTCGGCAATAGCGAGTTGCATCCGTATGATAAGCCTCATCATTGAGTTTGAGTAACTCGGAGTTACTCATTGGTGCTTTAGCACTTTTGCAATCAGACATCAATTCTGCACTTAAAATTTCATTGACATAATTTGTTTGAGAGAGAATAATGTCATCTGAACTTCGAATCATCTCAACACCAAGAAAGTAATGAAGGTTTCCCAAATCTTTAATTGAGAAACGAGAAGCAAGGGAAGCTATAACCTCATTCACAGTGATAGAATTGCTACCGATGACGATGATGTTGTCAACATATACCCTAATGAACATGAAACCAGCGTGGCTGATCCTAATGAACAGAGAGTTGTCAGATTCAGTTTTGACAAATCCCATATAGAGAAAGTGACCTTTGAGTGCATTGTACCAAGCCCGAGGTGCTTGCTTCAGGCCATAAATTGCCTTGCGCAACTTACAGATATGAGTCGGGTTATTGTCATAAGTAAACCCCGGAGATTGCATCATGTAAACCTCCTTTTCAATATCACCTTGAAAAAATGCATTGTTGATGTCGAGCTGATGAAGGGGCCAGTGAAACCTGAGAGCAACATCAAGAATGATTCAGACAGTAGTGGGTTTGACTACCGGACTAAAAGTCGAGTGAAAATCAACACCCGGCCTCTGAGTAAATCCTTTGGAAACTAGTCTCGCTTTGTAGAGATCAACGGACCCTTATGCTTTCCTTTTAATCCTGAAAAGCCACTTACATAAAACAAAATTTTTAGAAGAATCATTTGGAACTAGTTCCCAAGTACGGTTATTCAATAAAGCATCAAATTCTAATTTCATTATTTTTCTCCACTCATTGTGTTTCTCGGCTTGTTTGAAAGTATGTGGTACAAGTGATGTTTCTAAGTGAGCAAGGTAGTCAAAAATTTGCTTTGGTTTTTGAATGTTATTCTGTGAGCAAGTGATAATGCGATTGGGAGGGGAAGGGCAGTGAGAAAGTATGGGTTCAACTGGTGGTGCCGCTTGGTTGCTGCCGGTTCAAACAGAGGTAGTAGGAAGAGGTACCATGGTTTTGGATTAGGGTGTTCTACGGTGATACATTAGAAGTGGTGGAGAGGTTTGTGATATTTTAGACGTAGAATTTGGTGAATATAGATGTGTTGGCGGTTGACGTGCAGTGCTCGAAGGCTTCGGAGAAGATGGGCATGGACAATTAGACTCCTGAGTAGTGGTAATTATAGAAGAAGAAGAAGGAGAGGGAGGATTACCTGGAGTAGAAATCTTTGATGAGTCTGAATCCGCTTACTCTCCTCCACCATCAATATAAAGTGACAAAATTTTGGTATCAGAATGCCTTTCTATCAAAGGATGAAATTTTTGAAAAATTTCTCTGACTTCAAATTTATTTTTAAATGTGTAGAGCCAAGTGTATCTTGTGTATTGATCAACAATAATATAATTTTTTATCAAGAGATAACATAGGAGAGGGTCCTCATAAATCACTAAAAATAATTTGAAGAGGTTTAGAGCGTTCTAGAGTTATGTGTGAAACGGGTGCCAATGGGCTTTGTTAGACAGACAAGAATTAAAATAAAAAAAAAACTTGTCTCGCTCAACAAATGGGAGCGAGAATTTATTCAAGACATATGCAAAAGCTCTAGAGTGCGGGTAACTCAATCTTTGGTGCCAAGTGATCAGGAAAGTTGAAGTGGTAGATATGTGAGCTTGTGGATAGGAAGTGGGCCACTCGTATAGTCCATTTTTGGTCCGACCGCGTGCCAACTGTATTCGCATTTTCAGATCCTTCACAAGAAAAGAAAAAGGAAAGAATTCAACAGATGTTATATTGTCCTGTCAAAATTTGGAAACATAAATAAGATTACGTTTGATAGCTGGTGCACATAGAGTATGAGTTAGCTTAAAAATGTTATTTGATGCATTCAACTGAGTAGAAAAATATATGAGATGAAAATTATGTTATCATCACCCATGGAGACATTCTCATTGTCGTGGTATGGTTGTAGGTTATGAGGTTCGGTTGTGATATGGTGTGTGGTACCGGAATCAACTATCCATGGGTTAGCGGTAGTGCGAAGCTTGTGATATAATTGGATTTGGTCTCAAAATGATTATGTGACTTGGATCGACATATATTTGCAGTATGGCCAATCTTGTTGCATAATTGGCAACAAATAACACCCATTGGGTTATTGTTTTGGGGTTGCCACTGGATGGATGTATTAGATCGAGTATTTTGTCACCATGGTTGAGAGTTGTTATTGTAGGATTGGCGGCGATTGTTGCGATTGTTAATACTATTGTTCTATTTTTTGTGAGTAACAACTGCTGCTGTGATAGGACTATGAGTTTTCTTAGCTTCCTCATGTCGAATAAAGAGATCGTGATCGATCAACTTTTCATAAAGTTACTCATAGGTGACGGTGGTGTCATGTGCTCGTATGGCAACCGATATCTCACGAAACTCAGGGCCAAGTCCACTAAGAATCTTGATGATAAGTTTAGAGTTAGTGACTGGGGCAACTGCAGTGGCAAGTTCATCAGAGAAGGGCTGAATACACTGAAGGTACTCAGTAATAAGAACGTTGTCTTTTGTGATTCGTGCAAGTTGGTCATGAAGGCTGAAGATCTAAGTCCGGGACTTGTTTGTATAAGAAGTATGCAAGGAGTCCCAAGCATGTTTGGATGTGTTGCAGCAACAACTCTAGAAGCAATGGTAGGGTCAACAGGCGCCATAAGAGCGTTCTAGATGAGTTGATCCTGACGGAAACAAAGCGTATAAACAGGATTAAGGGTTGTATCAGTGCCAAAAGTGGTGCTCGATGTGGGAATCTGGGTAGACCCATCAAGGTGACCATAGAGGTCATGGCCATGCATAAGCATGGAGAACTGATCTTTCCAAGTAGCAAAATTGCTACTGCCACCAAGTTTGATAGGTAGTTGGGAAGCGAGGTTGAATCCGACGATGGTTGTGGTACCGGTAGTGTTGTCGGCATTGACAACTCTGGTAGTGTTCCCATCTTTCGTCATTGGAGGGTTAGGTATGAAAAAAAATTGGATCGTGCTCGTTAGAGTTGTATAGGCTCTGATACCATATAATCACTCAAGAATATGATGGAAAACTGTATCTATATTGAATGCCAAGCTCAATTTAAATACAAGTCTTCCTAAGAGTGCTCCTTGACTTATGAGACTTATTCAAATCAAAACACTATTAAGAGCTAACTAACTGAATGATAAATATAAACTAAAAGAATAATTCTAAATCTATATCTAATCTAAGGATAAGCATGAAGGCTAAAACTAATCCAAAGGGATAAACAACTGGTAACAACTGTTGTTCCAATAAGCCCAAACTAATATATTTTTCTCCCAACAAGGCAAAAGACTGATTTAGTTTTATGTTTTGATACTAGTTAGTTTGTTAATGACCAAACAAAATTTTGCCAGATGATGCGTAAAGCAAGGTATTAGACTAGCACGAGGCATTCAAATTATCAATAGGACAGTCCAGACACTTATGCATCTGCATCTAAGATTGGTTCTCAACTGACGATACTAAAAGCTAACAACATTTTGCTAGACAATGACGTGATATCTGACGTCCGCAAAGCAAGTGTCAAGAAGATGACAATGGATCCGTGACAAACCGAGTTGTTGGAATCTAGAACATAGTAAGAACCTTCTACTGGGTAGTAGGAAATGTGAACCTGAAAAAAAAACACTTGAGATAGTGAAGGTATTTTTTCCAGAATTAGTAATTCTATTTTTTGCATACATCTTTATGCAGTGGGTACCTCTCACGAAGAGGTGGATTCAAAATTGAACTTTATGGTCGAGTTTGGGATTCTACAACAGACTATTTGACTTAGTGAGTTCGAAATCTATTATTTGATTTATTTATAGGGCTTGTGTCATGACCCCAATTTCCCTTTGTAGGATGTCATGATGGCACCTAGTCTCTAAGACTAGGTAAGCCTAACACTTGCTTAATAAATAATATATTCTCAACCAAATAACTATTAAGCATGAAACAAAAGTTTCTATAATAAGTCCACAAAACGGGTCTCGTACTGAGTAACAGTCATACTATCCTGTTGGAGACGCTCAAACTGAATAGAATTTCTCTTAAGTTGTTAAATCTTCATTCTTTCAAAAGAGTGTCTGAATCACACTTAAACACTTCGGATCTTTATAGCTGAAGTAGGTCTAGGCTAGTTCTGAACTGCTCCAATCTTCTTAGGATCCATCTTTATGCCCTCTGTCTATACAACGTGTCCCAAAAAGGCGACTGAGGCTAACCAAAACTCACACTTTGAAAACTTGGCATATAATCGACTATCTCTTAGAGTCTGAAGTATGGACTGGACTGACTGACTGACCGAGCCTCTGCCATGATGGGCCATCGCTGAAGAGTAGAATCCACTGAACCGTCCTAAACCTCGAGACCTCTTGGTCTTCTTATCCTCCCTCTCTTCACCCTAAATATTCTCTAACATCATGGTAATCTCTACCACCTGCTGAAAAAGAGGTATCAGTCTGAAACTCCCGAGTCATGTTGAATCTAAGATCATAATTGAGCCCCCCAATAAATCTGCGGACTTGCTCTCTCACTGTAGGAACCAAAGTTGGTGCATGACGAGATAACTCACTGAACCTGATGGCGTACTCTAATACTATCATGGTGCCCTGATGCAACTACCCGAACTCTGTGCGCCACATATCCTACAGGGTCTGGGGAACAAACTCCCTCAAAAATATCTTTGAAAATGAGCCCAAGTGGGTGGTGCTACATCGGCTGGTCTACCCTCCTTATAAACTTGCCGCCACTAATATGCTATCCCTCACAGCTGAAATGTAGTAAAAGCAACTCCGTTTTGCACCAAAAACTCATTCAAAACTTCCCGGACACAAACCATATATGCATGTCAATCATAAAACTTGCTACAAACCTCCTTGCGCACTCAAAACACTGAAAAGAGCTCATTTTAACCCGATATTGACCATGGTCAAGCTCTAAGTCCTTAACTTAACTAGTTTCTCAACCAATGATCTAAAACACACCCGAACCCCTCGAGGCCCCATTCAATTATACCAACAAGTTCAAATCATTGTTTAAACTTATCCTAAGCATCGAGGGGCTCGAGTGTATTTTGGATCATTGGTTGAAAAACTAGTTAAGTTATAGATTTGGAGTTTAACCATAATCAATATTGGGTTAAGATGACCTCTTTTTAGTGTTTTGAGTGCGCGAGCAGGTTCTTAGCATATTTTATGATTGAAATGCATATATGGTTTGTGTCCGGAAGGTTTCGATGAGTTTTTGGTGCAAAACGGAGTTGCTTTTACTACAGTTCAGTTGTCGGGGACATCATATAAGTGGTGGCAGGTTTATAAGGAGGTAGACTAGCCGTTGCAACACCACCCACTTAGGCTCATTTTCAAAGATGTTTTTGAGGGAGTTTGTTCCCCAGACCCTCCGGGATGCGTGGCGCACAGAGTTCGAGCAGTTGCGTTAGGGCATCATGATGGTGTCAGAGTGCGCCATCAGGTTCAGTGAGTTATCCCGTCATGCACACATTGGGTCCTACAGTCAGAGAGCGAGTCTGCAAATTTATTGGGGGCTCAATTATGTTTTATATTCAGCATGACTTGGGAGTTGCAGACTGATGCTCCATTTCAGCAGGTGGTGGAGATTGATAGATGTTAGAGCATATTTAGGGTGAGGAGAGGGAGGATAAGGGGACCAACAGGTCTTGAGGTTCAGGAGGGTTCAGTGGATTCTAATCTTCAGCGATGGCCCATCATGGCAGAGGCTCGGAAATAACTTCACATCATAAATAAAAATCATAGGAAATATTACGGATAATAAAGATTCGATCTTTAAAGAAAACTAAAAAGTCAACCCCGAGCCCATATCTCGGAACCCGATAAAATTCACAAAATCCGATAACTCATTCAATTACGAGTCTGTTTGCTCAAAACGTCGACCGAAGTGAACTCAAATGAGTTTTAAAGTACGATTTCACATTTTAATCAATTTTTCACATAAAAACCTTCTGGAAAAAGATACGGCCTGCGCACCCAAATCGAGGAAGGCTAAATGGAGCTATTCAGGGTTTCGAAACACAGAATTGAGGGTTAAAACTATATATGACCTGTCGTGTCATCACATTCTTCACCTCTTAAATAAACGCTATTTGCCTTCCGAAGTTATGTTATCTTGTTCTATGGTGAGGAAAAGTGTTAAAGCACGAAGGGTGATGTCATGCTATTGCATTTACCTCATTTATTTATTTATACAATGTGAAGAAGAGAGTTAAAGCAGGAAGGGTGATGACATGTCATGCCATTTATATTATTTACTCAGTCTATTGTGATGAGGAAGAGAGTAAAAGCATGAAGGGTGGTGCCGTGCCATTTCATGTTACTTATGTTATCACTAATGGTAAGGATGAGAGTAAAAGCAAGAAAGGTGGCGTAATACCATTTTTATATCATCGTTTCATCTGTCTTCATTGTTGATGATTCGTTTGGCTGTTACGTAATGTTACTCCTGTTGTATTTATCGTATCCTTCCCCTTTCGCATATCCCCTCCCAGTATGTATATTGTTAATCTTTGTGTTTGTTACTGTTTTGTATATTTATTTATTGCACAAGTTTGTTTACGTAGGTGTTCTGTCGTAGACTCGTCACTACCTCATCGAGGTTAGGCTCGATACTTATGGAGTACATTGGTCGGTTGTACTCATATTACACTCTGTACTTCTTGTGCAGACTTTTGTATCGGTCCCAACGTCGGTCTGTAGATTGCTCGAGTCGGCTATTGAGTGGAGGCTTGAGGTACACCACAACTTTATCTTATACTTAGTAAACTGGTTTGATTAGTATAGCTGCAATAGAAACATAGTCAATATAATCACGCAACAATTACACATGCTATGACGTAAATTAAGATTTATGAAACCCCAACCCAACCCAGTCAATATGTGTGTGTTGTGTATGTGTATTGTGTGTGTAGGTGTGTGTGTTAGTGAGTGAATGCACGCGTAGACTTGTAGAGAAGAAAGTGTCCTGAAAAAAAGGTTTTAATATTATCATGTATACGTCAATAATGTAATTTTTTTTATATTATCGGTTATCCAAAAGATACCTGCAAAATTTCATAAGAAATAAGATTTGTAATCCTAAAAATAAGGATAAGTACTTACTACAACAAGTAAAATAAATTAAATTCATTACTCAAATGGTCACTCAACTATCCCAAATTATCTCCTAAAGTCACTTTACTTTCGGTATGTAACAACAAAGTCACTAAACTATGCTTATTGCACTCAGAAGGTCACTCAACTAGATTTATTAAATTTTGGATTGCCAATACTTATTTTACCCTCTAAATTATAAACATTTATTTTCTTTTTATTTTTTTAAAAGTTTTTAATATTATAATTTTCCCTTTTTAATTTATATTATGGACTTACCTATAGAATAAATAAATATTATTTATAAATTTAAAAAGTATTTAAGCATATATAATGCCGGACTAACAAAATAATGAGCATAGTAAAAAAAAATAATTAGAATAATTTGTTAGTAATAGTAATTTTAGTATTAACAAAAAAAATCAAAATTTATTTACACAATTCAGAATGAAAGAAAATAAAAGTTGTAAAATATATATTCTATGCACGTACAATAAAAATAATTAATTAAATAAAGGTATTTTTATAATATACATTATATATTCTTGAAAATTAAACTCAATTATATTAGTATGTTTTTCTTCCAACTTGCTGACGGCACAAAGTTATATCACCGGAAAGTAGGGGGACTATCTGTATAGGGGAAAATATGCTATATTAAGTCGTGCATGGAAAATATATAATATAATTGAACATAATTTTCAAGAATATATAATGTATATTATAAAAATACTTTTATTTAAATAATTATTTTTATATTAGGTGCATGGAATATATATTTTATAATCTTTATTTTCTTTCATTCTGAGTTGTGTAAATAGTTTTTTGATTTTTTTTGTTAATACTGAAATTATTATTTTGAATAACTTATTCTAATTAATTCTTTTACTATACTCATTGTTTTGTTATTCCAGCATTATAGATTTTTAAATACTTTTTATTTTTTAATTTATAAATAATATTTCTTTATTCTATAGGTAAGTTCATAATATAAATTAAAATTAAAAAAAATAAAAGTAGATAAATATTTATAATTTAGAGGGTAAAATAGGTATTTGACAATCCAAAATTTGGAAAATCTAGTTGAGTGACCTTCTGCGTGCCATAGATATAGTTCGGTGACTTTGTTGTTACAAACGAAAGTAAAGTGACTTTAGGAGATAATTTGAGATAGTTGAGTGATCATTTGAGTAATTGACTCAAAATAAATTGGTATAGCATAAAAAATTCTTTACACTATCGGTATAGGTAGATCGACTAGTCCCACGCCCTAAAACTTAATACCTACTCTTTTTATTGCCATATTTAACTTAAAAGTGGAAAGTTCCAAGAACAACTCTTTCCATTTGTTACTCATAAAGCTGTTGTATACATTACGTATGCTGAATGACGGGATCAGATTTTGTGATAATTTCTGACTTTCTATATATATATATATATATATATATATATATATATATATAAAAGGTGTTATGTGATGAGTCAATAAATACAACGTGTCCTCTGTCCTTGCCTCATGTACGTAGTTCCATGTCCATCTATAAAATATAAATATTAATTCATGTATATAGGTCCGTTTATAAATATTAATGCAACTTGGAAGAAATTAAACCTGCAATTTTCCAGCTATTTTTATCCTCCTTATCCCCAGCTTCAAAATGGCATATTCTTTGGTTTCTCCAAACACCTTTGCTCTCAAGCTAAAACTACATTGCAAGGATTGTGAAAGGAAAGTGAGAAACCTGCTGCTGAAAATCCAAGGTGTCCATTCAGTGAAAATTGATGAAAAGCTTGGAAATGTTATCATTTCAGGCACAGTTGATCCTGCAACAATTCTAACCGTACTAGAAAAACTTGGTAGAAAAGCAGAAATTCTATGGGAGCAAGGAACTCCGTCTATGAACAACAGCGCGGAAAATGTTCAGATCATCACACAATCAAAGGTGATTAATCCGCTGAATGATCCGGATATTATGGCACAACTAGAGCAATTATCTGGAATTCCAGGATTGCAAACTGTGGAGATTACAAAAACCATTAAATTAACATTCCAAGGAGAATCAAGAAATCACTCTACTGATAAAATCTTGGAGATCAGTACTACAAAAAATATGAACAAACCTCATCGTCAAGTGCTTTCACATGATCATTATTCCGATGGTGGTGGATTTTGTGCTGCTTCTTCGTCGTGCTGTGGTGGTCATGCTGCTATAAATCATAGCCATAATTTTCATGGATGTTGCCACTATGGTGGTAATACTAGTGTTGGTTCTTGTTGTGGAAATAGCAGAAACTGTTGTTACAATTGCCCAACCCCAATGGGAAATTGGGGTAGTGCGTGGCCGCCCAATTCGCAACTCCCACCTATGACAACACCACTATGGTCAAATGATACTATTGCCTCGGCGCCTCCTTTGCCATCTGATTATTACCGGGCACCACCACCACCACTATCATCGCCAATACCTCACACCTATTATAGTGCCTTAAGCGATGAGAATGCCAATGGCTGCATAATCCAATGATTTGCTGCCATAAATGTTAGTGTTTCACATTAATCTACAAAATTAGATACCATTGTTAACCAAAAAAAAAGGTAGGGGAATACAGAAAAGTAGTACTCCAAATATATAGTTCATTTAAAATCTGTGACGTGATAGTTCTATTGGTCAACTGCTCTTGTAACTACTTTGTAAAGTTTTGCTCATCATTGTGTAAGTATTTCTTTTCTAGAATTTTTAAGGGTATCTATTGGAGAAACTTTCATAAACCACTATGTTTAAGCGGTTATTAGCTAGTTGTAGCTATCATTTACTATATTATTTCCAATAGCTATGTTTTCAAGTTTTTTAGAGTGTATTCGATTTATTTAAGCTACTGTATTCATGAATACAGTAGCATTTCTAGGCGTGAAACAGGAATTACAACTAGACAGATTTTTGTATTCGAGTGTATTCGACTGTATTCATAGCGTGAAACATGAGATTACAGCTGGACAGATTATTGTATTCGACTGTATTCACGGCGTGAAACAGGAGATTACACTGTTTTTAAACGGAAAGTGAATCAATTAACATAATAGACTCCTAATATAACTCAACAAACTCAATTATAATACACAAATTTTGTATTTCCAGTTATAAATAAGATTCTCAACCGAAAAACACCCCAAAAACATACACTACTAAAAAACGGCCCATTTCCGACCGAAATATTCCGACGGAAAAAAGTAGTCGGAAATTTCCGACAGAATCGGTCGGAAAACGCATAAAAATATTTTTTTTTATTTTTTAATAATAGTTACGACTAATATTCCGTCTCTATTCGTCGTAAATTTTGGCGGAAAATTCTGCGTCACTATTAGCGACCAATTCGGTCGGAAGCAACTAAAAAAATTAAAAAAAATAATAAAAAGTAGCGACCGATTCGGTCGGAATTTTTTAGTAAAACGAGGGTTGACTACTTTGACAAAATTTCCAACCGATTTGGAAAGTTTTTTTAAAAACCCTCCAGCGACCACATTCTTTTCCTTTCCCTCTTTTCTTCCTTCTCTCTTCTCTCTCTCACACTCAAACTTCCCCCACCCAACCCCGCCGCCGCCCAGCTGCAGGTCCGTCGACGACCCTCCACTGCCAGGTAAGTTTCCCTCACCCTCCTTTGTTATTTTTTTAAAAAAAGAAATACACTAATTTTGTTTAATTGCTCCTAGTTTGGTTTGTAAAAATTGATTGGTGTTAACTAAAGTAAATATATGACTATTGTTAGTAGTTAAATTAATGTTATATATTGGTAATTTAGAGTTATATGTTAAACTTATATGCTGGTAACTTAGGGTTATATGTTAAACTTATATGTTAAAGTTATATGTTGGTAATTTAAAGTCATATGTTGGTAAATTAAATTTATATGTTAAAGTTATATGTTGGTAAATTACATACTAATTTGGGGATAACATTACCAAGTTGGGGATAATTTTAGTAAATAATTTTGCTAACTAATTTGTAAAGTTGTTACATATATAGCAATTCATCTCATTTGATTATATTGGGGATGGTACTAATTTTAAGAGGAGAAAGTATAAAGAATATAGTAAAACTCTTAGTGCTAGTTGACTACTTTTGACAATATGTCTTACTCCTAACTTTTTAAATATCTTTTGACTTTCATGGAATTAAGCTTAATTGAAATCTATTATCAGTTTCATCCATTAAATTATTAAATTGTTGTTGTAGATTAGTCGATTTTTTTTTTTGCATAATTGTTATTGTAGATCCCAAATATTTGAATTTATTTGATGTTTATTAGTTATATATATGTTAACTTTAATGCAGGTTTTTTCCATCTTTTTAGTCTACACATTTGGTTGTGGATTCTATGAAGCCATTATCTTGAGCCGTGGAATTCGTGGAGACAGATACCGTACAACATCAAAGAGCAAATGTGGAATCAATTTAGGGTAAAAATTGATTATATTTATTTAAATAATTATCGTTTTCATCTAATATTACTTTTTTATATTGCAGACAAAGTGTACATGGCATCCTCAACATCAAAATGAAATAAATAGTATTTGCAGATTGGTAACTACTTAAATTTTTTTTCTTAGTTTTACATATAGAATTTTATGTTTGTAATGTTTAACTCATATTTTTTGTTATGAAGGAAAAGGAAAGAGGGCGAGATATGAGTCACATTAAGGTCTTTAAGGAGACGCATAAGAAAAACAAGAAGGGTGGTACAAGAGAACACTAGTTGGAGTCGCATGCGTCAGACACATATGTAAAATACTAACTTCATAATTATTTATGGTTTATTAATATTAGTTTGTTTACATAATAGTTATGTTTTCATTTCAGGAAAATTATCATAAAAGGGTGGAAGAATGACAACAAACTCAGCCTCCGTCAACTCAACCAACACCTGATGATATGACTTCATTGTGGATAGAGGCAGCAGGTGGAATAAACAAAGGCAGAGTCTACAGACTTGGAGTACGTCGACCTACAGGTCATCCAAACCTACTCTTAGTTAACTCTTCTTCTTCTCAAAATCAAGAACATATGGCAGATATGTGAAAAGAAATACGTGATTTGAAGCAACAATTGGACTCCCAATTCGGAATATTTGTTAAGATGCAAAAATTCATGAGAAAACATGGGCATGGTCTATCTAATGATGAGGATGAACAAACTGAATCTAATGTGTAGTAGTTTAGGTGTGATATTTTGGTTGATTGGTAAACTTGATTGTGAGAGACAATTTTATGTTTTGTTTTTAAACATGAATGTGGGCTACTATTTGGATGTTTTTATGCCCAAAATTGTTAGATTTAATGGTTGGTATTATTGGTTTAAGTTGTATTAATAATTGGTATTATTGGTTTAGATTGTGTTAATGTTGATATTGTTGGTTTAGATTGTGTTAATGGTTGGTATTGTTGGCGTTATTGTATTGATATAGTTTGACATGTAGTGTAGCTCAAAATTGGGCAGAATTCTGCCCATTTTTACATAAAATTCCGACTGATTTCCGATGGAAACAGTCGGACAGCTGCCCAGATTTTTTTTTAAAAATAATTAATATTTAACCATTTTCGACGGATTTCATCGGAAATTAAATAAAATTTATTTTTCAGTTATTAATTTCCGACCGATTCGGTAGGTAATTATATTTTATTATTATTTTATTTTAAATAAATAATTATTTTTATTTATATTATTACGACTGATTCGGTCGGTAATTCCGACCACTTTGGTCAGAAATTTGAGAAATATTTGGTCGTCTGGCCTTTTGAATGTTCCGACAACTTTGGTCGGAAATCACCGACGGATTCGGTCGAAAATTGATTTCATACAAACTATTTTCCGACGGACCAATTTCGGTCGGAAATTCGTAATTTTCGACCGATTTCCGACCATTTTGACTGTCGGAATTCTTCCATTTTCTAGTAGTGATAGCAATATTCAGAGAAATTATATAATACATCTGAATACATAAATTATACATTAATTAAAAAAAATATATGAATACATTCATGGAATATAGCGAGACAGTGAATACAATGAAATACATAGAATACAGCGAGAACATTAAAATACAATGAAAAAAAGATATTGAATACAATGAAATACATATAATACAACGAGATACATTGAAATACAATGGAAAAAAAGATAATAAATACAATGAAATACAACAAGATACATTGAAATATATTACCAGAAAATTCAAGTTGCTCAGCCCCCAACTCCGTCATCTTTGTTCAAGAACAACCCTAGTGTCGTCTCGTTGAAGTAACATCAGTATCCAGTCCTTGCTCGCCGTCACCATTGCCTCCAGTTGTCGAGGATTAGCATAGAATTACTAGTGAAATAACGGAGGTTTTTGTTGATCCGATATGTTGCGTCAGAGAATGAGATTGGGAGGCTGAGGGCGGCGGTATCAATGAATAACGACCACGGTTGAACGATGACGGTGGCAATTGTTCCAGCGTCTGGCAGAGGAGAAGACATCGGGAAGTAGAGAGAGAGAGAGAGAGAGAGAGAGAGAGAGAGGGAGGGAGAATAGATATGGGGTAGGGGATAGGAGAAATTTGAAGGGATATGAGAGAGAAAAATAATACAAAGCTTATTTTATGGCTTAAGGGTAGGAGGTGACCATAAATAGATATTTGGCTATAAAAGATCAAAAGGTAGCTATGAAATAAATTTTTTTAAAAGGGTATTTATTTAAAATAAATAAGGTATCATCCTTTGGTATAGGAGGTGACTAATCCTATCTATTACGATCTTAGATCAAGAAATCACTATTCTAGTATTTGCAAACTAAATGGCTTAGTCCATGGGTATTACAAATATCAACATTAGCATTTGTCGAGGGGAATTAGCCCAAATATTTACATAACAAAAATGAGTAGTAAATCCAGTTGGGCAGGAATTAAACATATTATTTTGGTAATGAATGGACTAAGTAAAATCAAATAAAGCCAAGCTTCAGCGATGCATAACGAAGCGTGTCTCTCCCAAATTCATACTAGTGTGTATCAAAGTTAACTCCATTAAGCGAAAATTAACAATAACGAAACAAAATATGCCAACAATCCATATTTTAAGTAAAAACATAGAAATCATTAAACTCAATCCATATTATAACCAAAAATCTCCTAACCGACCCAACACGCGACCCGGTTTATATGCTGAACAAATGCTCATGAAAAACTCCAAAATTATAGGTTTGGTACTTGTAATTTCACTATTGTTCACTTAACTAGAAAATATTCCTCCTCCGTTCACTTTTACTTGGCATGTATATTAAAAATAGATTTTCATTTTTACTTGTCACTTTACGCATATAAAGAGAAGACAATTTTTTTTCTCAAATCCAATATAGTATACATCAATTAATATATGTATCATGGTAAATTATGCATTTCATTTATTATTTCTTAAAAGGCATGAAAAATCAAAATGTACCAAGTAAAAGTGAAAGGAGGGAGTATATTGGATCACTTAACTCTCAGCAAATAAGTTCTCACGGAAAATTAATTAGCTCGATCAGCAAACACGTGACGCATTCATAAAAGTTTAGTTATTGTGTTGTATCAATTATTCATATTTCTTGTAAAAGTTATTTCTCAAATATAATATATCCAAAATCATCCTAGATGATGCTTTCAAAATTCAAACTACTTTATTTAAGCATTTATGTTCAAAGCATTTATTATTTTAATTTGGACAAATAAAGGAATTCATTTACCATATAAAGGAATATTTTGGCATTTGTTTAGCTTATAAAGGGATTTTATGGATCGGGTATGGGGTCGAGAGGAGGTCTCTTGATTTACAATAGTTTGGGGGTAATATTTCTATTTTTTGGCTTAAAAATCAGGTATCATGCCATTAAAAAGTGGCCAAATATATCACTTGCCGGCTTAAATAACCTTTTGAGTGAAATAGCAAAAGAAAAATGACTTTTCTGATACAAAAGGAAAAATAATTTTATTCACTTATATCTAGTAATTCAATGATTGTTTAAGCAATAAATTCTTGAGGAATTTTCAGAAACCATTATTGTTTAGTGGCTATTAACTTTCTATAACTATCATATACATAATTACTTTCTATAGTTATTATTCAGTTGTTATGGTAGTGTATTTACATGTATTTGCGCTGCTGTATTCATGAATACAACAGTAAAAAGCGTCTAAAATCAGGGTAGTCTAGCTGTACGTATACCTGTTTATCAGGCCGGGCTGACCCGTTTTCAGCCCGCTTCAGCCCGGGGCAGCCCGGGGCAGCCCGCTACTGTTCACGTTCGGACGGGTTGGGACAGGTTGGGACGGGGGCCGGGTTGGGTACGTTCACGTTTAGACTAACGGTGCCCCGAACCCGTTAAGCCCGACTTTCCTTAACGGGCTGAACACGGGCTGCAGCCCGTTAGCAACCCGGTTTTCGTTTGATTTTTTTTTAAATTAAATTAGATGAAGAGGTTGACCAAGAAATTGGAGATATAATGGTTTATGGTTTCGATTCAACCAATCCCGGAAACCAAGAACCTCATGTTGACATGGAAGAACTTACAAAAATGATGCAAAGCATGTGATGTACTATTTCTTATTTTTTATAATTATTGTAAACTTTTAAGTTTTAATTTGCAAGTTCAAAAATAAAAAAATATCAAAAAAGAACTTGCAAATTAATTTGAAATATTAAAACTATAAATGAAAGCCTTCGGAGTTTGTTCCTTACATTTGCCTATTGGTCTTATACTCTTATTAAATAATTTTTTGTAGCCACTTACTTTCCAATTTTAATTTTATAATTATAAAATACAAATTTCAAATTTAAAACATAAAACTTTAAACTTCAAAGTTTAATTCTAACCCTTAAAAGTTTGCAAATACTTAACTATCAATAACATTGAATAAGAAAAATAAAATTTAAATTAAAAAAAAAAAAATTGAGCCCGGCCCGCCCGAGCCCTAACCCGTACGGGCCCACGAAAACCCAAAAAATCCCAGCCCTATAACAGCCCGCTAACAACTCGCCCGCTAACCGAACGGGCTGGGATTTTTCCCGTTCAGCCCGTCCCAGCCCGCCCGATAAACACCCTTAGCTGTACGTGCATGTATTCACATGTATTCGTGATGCTGTATTCATGAATACAACAACAAAAAGCGCCTAAATCAAGGCAGTCCATTTGTACGCGCATGTATTCAAATGTATTCGCGCCATGTATTCATGAATACAATAACGACAATCACCTTAAAAATAGGTATGTCCTGTTGTCTAATAACGAAAATAATATCAATTAGCGTGATACACTCCTAATATAACTCAACAAAATCAATTCAAACATGCCTCATTTTCAACCCAATTAATGAGAATGATTTTTCAGTGTACTTTACTATATTTCACTATATTTTAAAATTAAATATATTCATTGTTTATATTCTGTTCTATTTTAATGTTTGTATTCAGTGTATTTCAATGTTTATATCATGTATTCATGTATGAATACAGGTGTATTCAGCTGTATTTAAAAAATACAAACTTTTGAAATACATAAATACAGGCAAAAAATAATATATTTATACAAAAATATAATATATTTGAGTGAATTTGTACAGAGTACAAATGTGTTTGTATCATTCTATGTGACTAAATAGCAAAGAAGGGAAGAAAGTTCGCCGAGAATGGTATTTTCCGGCCAAGCAAAATATTGTATACATTGTATTAAAACTAAAAATGGAGACGAACAAAAATCCCAGCCCTCAAATATTCTCTGGCAAAAAAAATATTGCAGTATCCGTATATAGGAATCCATTTCAATATCCGGCGTAGAAGAAAGCCGCAGTCTTTTTCTTTCTAATATTGTAGTACAAATCCATTGCAAATATTCGGCATAGAAACTAAGCAGTTGTGATGACCCAAAAGGTCATCACTTGTTTTAAAATAAAATTCTACATTTCGAGGCCTCAAAAACCTCTTTTAGAATTACCTCAATTTACGTGCGTCGTCCGGACGCATAGCCGGAAAAGCCTAAATGTGAAAATCTATAAAAATGATAAATTTTAACTATAAAATGAATTAATTTGACTTCGGTCAACGTTTTGGGCAAACGGACCCGGACCCATGATTAGATGGTCCCGAAGGGTCCGTAGGAAAATATGGGACTTGGGCGTATGTCCGGAATCGAATTTCGAGGTCCCAAACCCGAGAAATAAATTTTTGAAGAAAAATTATTTTCTGAAATTGTTCATAAGGTTTGGAAATGAATATTTATTAGAATGTGTTGGTATCAGACCCGTATTTTGGTTCCGGCGCCCCGTACAGGTCTTATATATGATTTAAGTTAATTCTGTAAAGTTTGGTAAGGACGGAATCCGTTTGACATGATTCGCACCTTAAATGCAAAATTTGATGTTTAAAGAAGTTTTGAGAAATTTCATTGATCTTGAAGTTTAATTCGATGTTCATGATGTTATTTTGGTAATTTTATTATACGAATAAGTCCGTAGGATGTTTTTGAGGTTGTGTGTATATTTGGGCTGGAGTCCCGAGGGCTCGGGTGAGTTTTGGATAGGCCACGGGGTGCATTTTGAACTTAGAAAATTGTTGGTTTTTCAGCTGTGCATAGCAGGCCTGCAGGCTCGCATTTGCGAAGCCTGGCTCGCTAAATGCGATGTCGCAAATGCGAGCGGCTTGTCGCAATTGCGAAAGAAGCCCAGGCCAGCTCCCTCTCACAAATGCGAGGTTATCCTCGCAAATGCGAAGTTTCCTATTTGGCTAGTGATCGAAAATGCGATGTTGTAGTCGCAATTCCTAAGTCGCAAATGCGACATTATTTTTGCAAATGCGAAAGTCCAGCATTTATGAAGGGTTCGCAAATGCGAGCCCTGTCTCACATTTCCCAGCTTAGCAGAGGTCGGGGTTCGCAACATTTCCCATACCTGCGACCTGTAACTTTATACTTAGACGATTTTAAACCCATTTTTCATATCCTCTCAAAACATAAACACATCAGGGCGATTTTTCAAAGGCTTCTTCTTCTCCAAATCAATTGTAAGTCATTTTTAACTAGTTTTCTTCAATCATTAACATCTTTTAACATGATTTCAACTCAAAATCAATGATTTTCATGGGGAAAATTGGGTGTTTTGTGTAAAACCTAAGTTTTTCAAAAATTAGAGATTTGGACCTCGATTTGAGGTCCGATTTCAAAATAAATCATATATTTTGGTTTGTGGAGGAATGGGTAATCGGGTTATGATTCGAACCTCGAGTTTTAACCATGTGGGCCCGGGGGCGATTTTTAACTTTTTAGGTAAAACTTTGGAAAACTCATTTTCATGCACTGGGGTTGATTCATTTAGCGTTTATTGATGTAATAAAGTAACTTGTGGCTAAATTCGAGCTAATTGGTGGTGGAATCAAGGGATAAAGCTATAATTGAAACGTGAATTCTGTTCGTGGCATCGAGGTAAGTGTTTGGTCTAACCTTAGCTTGACGGATTAGAAATGGTGTCTATTTGCTACGTGGTAACTGTGGAGTACGACGTATAGGCATGGTGACGAGTATCTATACGTCGGCGTCAAGCATGCCCGTGAGTCTTGTGTTATAAATTGTTATGACTCCGTTGTGGTTGTGCCTCACATGTTATTATCATCATTGTTCCCTTACCAGAATGTTTGTTTGATATTATTGTTCCATTGCCGGGATTCCTTGTGATTATTGTTGGCTTGTAACTGGGTGCAGGTGGTACGCCTACCACAAGATATAATGAAATGGGAGCGGGTGGTACGCCTACCACAAGATATAATAAAATGGGAGCGGGTAATACGCTTACCATAAGATATAATAAAATGGGAGCGGGTGGTACGCCTACCATAAGATATAATGAAAATGGAGCGGGTGGTACGCCTACCACAAGATAAATGAAATGGGAGCGGGTGGTACGCCTACAACGAGATAAGTGAAATGGGAGCGGGTGGTACGCCTACCACGAGATAAATGAAATGGGAGCGGGTGGCATGTCTGCCACGAGATACATGAAATGAGAGCGGGTGGCATGCCTTCCACGAGATACAGGAAATGGGATCGGGTTGCACGCCTGCAACAAGATGTGAAAAGAAAGTGAAATCTGCCTTTGATTTCCTTATTCTTGTTAGTGGTTGATTTTGATTCCTTTATAATTCTCTTGATATTCTATTTTACCTGTTATTCCCCGAAGCATGTTTCCCCCTCCTATCTTTATTTGTTTATTTATGTATTTATTTTTCGCTGTATATTTGAACTGCACAGGTTTATTTGGTGGTCTGGTCCTAGCCTCATCACTACTTCGCCGAGGTTAGGTTAGACACTTACCAGCACATGGGGTCGGTTGTGCTGATACTACACTCTGCACTCTTTTGTGCAGACCCCAGTGTTGTGGACTTCGGACCGCAGTGAGATTGTTGATTCTTGATCATCAGGTGACCCGAGGTAGTCTTGCAGGCGTCCGCGGGCCTTGGCGTCACCTTCTATCTACTATTCCTATTTCTTTCATGCATTTCTAGAGATTGTTGTATTTATTTATTTCTTTCAGACTCTTTATTTGTAGTATTATTAGACCGTCTGTGAAACTGTGACACCAGTTCTGGGTAGTCGAGACTCAAACAGTTGTATTGGATATTCATGTTCTCATAGCTTATTGTTTCTTTCTTCCGCTTATGTTAAATTCTGCTGTTTAACTGTTATTATTTCGAAATTATTAATGAATATAAAATGGATAAAAGGTAAATTGTGCAATTGATTGGCTTACCTAGCTCGTATTAGTATGCTCCATCACGACTCCTGAGGGTGGAAAATCCGGGTCGTGACAAGTTGGTATCAAAGCTCTAGGTTACATTGGTCTCACAGTTCACAAACAAGCTTAGTAGAGTCTGAGGGATCGGTACAAAGACGTCTGTATTTATCCCCCAGAGGCTACAGAGTTAGGAAAAACTTCACATTTATTCTTTCCTATCGTGCGGTTTGGTCTCTCAATGCTAATTAAATTTCTACTCTGTTCTTTCGCAGATGGCGAGAACACGCGCTTTCTCATCCACTGACCAGCATCCCGAGACCCTAGAAACAGCTCCCACGAGGGGCAGAGGGCGAGGCCGAGGCCGTGCTAGAGGCTGAGGTAGGGGCGGAGCTCAGCCCAGAGCAGCAACACCCATAACGGAGCCTCAAGTTGATTTTGATGATGAGGTTCCGGCCCCAACAGTTCCGGTGGGCCCCGCTCAGGTCCCAGAGGGGTTTATTGCTGCCCTAGTTCCTTAGAATGCTCTGTTCTGTCTAGTGGGACTTATGGAGAGTGTCACCCGGGCAGGTTTGCTTCCTGTAGCACCAGCCGTCTCTTAACTAAGCAGTTGTGATGACCTTTTCACTTGTTTTAAAATGAAATTCTACGTTTCGAGGCCTTAAAAACCTCTTTTAGAATCACCTCGATTTGCGTACACTGTCCGAGCGCGTAGTCGGAAAGCCTAAATGTGAAAATCTGTGAAAATGATAAATTTTGACTATAAAATGAATTAATTTGACTTCGGTCAATGTTTTGAGTAAACGGACCCGGACCCGTGATTGGACGGTCCTGGAGGGTCTGTAGGAAAATATGGAACTTGGGCGTATGCCCAGAATCGAATTCCGAGGTCCCAAGTCCGAGAAATAAATTTTTGAAGAAAAATTGTTTTTTGAAATTGTTCATAAGGTTTGGAAATAAATTTTGATTAGAACGTGTTGGTATCGAGCCCGTATTTTGGTTCCGGCACCCGGTACAGGTCTTATATATGATTTAAGATAATTCTGTAAAATTTGGTAAGAAACGGAATCTGTTTGATGTGATTCGAACCTTAATTGAAAAATTTGTTGTTTAAAAAAGTTTTGAGAAATTTCATTGATCTTGTGGTTTAATTCGATGTTCATGATGTTATTTTAGTGAATTTATTATACGAATAAATCCGTAGGATATTTTTGAGGTTGTGTGTATATTTGGGTTAGATCCCCGAGGCTCGGGTGAGTTTTGGATAGGCCACGAGGTGCATTTTGAACTTAGAAAATTGCAGGTTTTTCAGTTGTGCATAACAGGCATGCAGGCTTTGCATTTATGAAGCCTGGCTCGCAAATGCAATGTCGCAAATGTGAACGACTTGTCTCAATTGCAAAATAAGCCCAGGTCAGCTCCCTCTCGCAAATGCGAGGTTATCCTCGCAAATGCGAAGTTTCCCATTTGGCCAGCGATCGCAAATGCGATGCTGCAGTCACAATTCCCAAGTCGCAAATGCGACATTATTTTCGCAAATGCGAAAGTCCAACATTTATGAAGTCGCAAATGCGAGCTCTATCTCGCATTTCCCAGCTTAGCAAACTCATACTTGCGACCTGCAACTTTATACTTAAACAATTTTAAACCCATTTTTCATATCCTCTCAAAACATAAACACACCAGGGCGATTTTTCAAAGGCTTCTTCTTCTCTAAATCAATTGTAAGTCATTTTTAACTAGTTTTCTTCAATCATTAACATATTTTAACATGATTTTAACTCAATATCAATAATTTTCACGGGGGAAATTGGGTGTTTTAGGTAGAACCTAGGTTTTTCAAAAATTGGGGATTTGGACCTCGATTTGAGGTCCGATTTCAAAACAAATCATATATTTGGGTTCGTGGGGGAATGGGTAATCGGGTTTTGGTTCGAACCTCGGGTTTTGACCATGTGGGCCCGGGGGGATATTTTTGACTTTTTGGGTAAAACTTTGGAAAACTCATTTTCATGCATTGGGGTTGATTCATTTAGCATTTATTGATGTAATTAAGTAACTTGTGGCTAAATTCGAGCGAATTGGTGGTGGAATCAAGGGGTAAAGCTAAATATGAAACATGAATTGTGTTCGAAGCATCGAGGTAAGTATTTGGTCTAACCTTAACTCAAGGGATTAGGAGTGGAATCTATTTGCTACGTGTTAATTGTGGAGTACGACGTATAGGCATGGTGACGAATATCTATACGTCTGTGTCAAGCATGCCCGTGAGTCTTGTGTTATAAATTGTTATAACTCCATTGTGGTTTATTATGCCTCACATGTTATAATCATCATTGTTCCCTTGCCGGGATATTTATTTGATATTATTGTTCCCTTGGCGGGATTCCTTGTGATTATTATTGGCTTGTAACTGGGAGCGGATAATACGCCTACCACAAGATATAATGAAATGGGAGCGGGTGGTATGCTTACCACAAGATATAATGAAATGGGAGTGGATGGTATGCCTACCACAAGATATAATGAAATGGGAGCGGGTGGTACGCCTATCACGAGATAAGTGAAATGGGAGCAGGTGGCACGCCTGCCACGAGATAAATAAAATGGGAGCGGGTGGCACGCCTGCCATGAGATACATGAAATGGGATCGGGTGGCACGCCTGCCACGAGATACAGGAAATAGGATCGAGTTGTACGCCTACAACAAGATGTGAAAAGAAAGTGAAATCTACCTTTGTTTTCCTTATTCTTGTTATTGGTTGATTTTGATTCCTTTATAATTCTCTTGATATTCTATTTTACCTGTTATTCCCCGAAGCATGTTTTCCCCTCCTATCTTTATTTGTTTATTTCTGTATTTCTTTTCCGCTGTATATATTTGAACTGCACATATTTATTTGGTAGTCTGGTCCTAACCTCGTCACTACTTTGTCGAGGTTAGGCTAGACACTTACCAGCACATGGGGTCGGTTGTGCTGATACTATACTCTGCACTCTTTTGTGCATATCCTAGTGTTGTGGACTTTGGAACGCAGTGAGATTGCTGATTCTTGATCATCAGGCAACCTGAGGTAGTCCTGCAGGCGTCCGCAGGCCTTGGCGTCACCTTCTATCTACTATTTCTGTTTCTTTCATGCATTTCTAGAGACAGTGTTGTATTTATTTATTTATTTCAGACCCTTTATTTGTAGTATTCTTAGACCATTTGTGAAACTGTGACACCAGTTCTAGGTAGTCGAGACTCAAACAGTTGTATTGGATATTCATGTTCAGATAGCTTATTGTTTCTTTCTTCCGCTTATATTAAATTCTGTTGTTTAACTGTTATTATTTCGAAATTGTTAATGAATATAAAATGGGTAAAAAGGTAAATTATGCAATTGATTGGCTTGCCTAGCTCGTATTAGTAGACTTCCGAGGATAGGAAGAGCGACCGAATATTATTGAAGAGAATCTGCCACAATATCCAGGAGCAGTAGCCCATGTACAAACTAGATCAATCACTTCTGCAAAATATGTTGTTCCTGCTAGACAATCAAACAAATAGCGTCTGAATATCATCGAAGAGAATCTACTAGTTCCACAATATTCAGGAGTAGCAGACTATGCACAAACAAGATCAACCACTCCTGCAACACAAGTAATAGAGGAACAAGTAGAGGAACAAGTTCAGTTGGATTCTACAACTTCTATCGAAGATGAACAATGTGAAGAACAAGGTAAGAACATATAGACTTTATCTAAAAATATTCACATCCTATTTCAGTCATAAAAAATGTATCAACAATAGTGATTTAGTGGTTTTCTTTGGTTCGAATAATTGAAGGCTATTCTAATCAAACAAAATAGAGGTAAAACAAAGATGAAAAGTGTACATAGAAGACATGAGCGTAAATTGATTTTACTTAACAACTTCAATCAACCCGTCGGTCATAGTGAGGGTATTGTGATAGAGCTTGGAAGCTTTCTCGGCACATTGGGAAGGAATGCGACTCTATGTCCTCTTGATATTTTGGATTGGAGGAAGATAGACACAAAAGAGGATATATGGGAATATACCAAGGTCTGGACTTCTTAATTATTATTTTTGGTTGAAAATCATTCATATTTTCTGCACTAACAGATTTGACACCAATTGTAGGATAAATATGATATTCCCGAAACTGGAAAAAAATACATTTTGGAATCTGTTCAAGCTGCCTGGAGAAAGCACAAGAGTAGATTGAAAAATGATCACTTTGACCCCTATCCAAATGATGAAACTCGAATGCAACATATCCCTGAAGATGTTCTAGTTTCTCAGTTTAAGGAACTCCTTAGGTATTGGAACTCTGAGAAACTCCAGGTATGTGACTTTTTACTTGTTCTTCTTCATATTCTTGAACTTATTCTTAAAGCTCTTCTTCTTCTTTCTGGTTTTCTCCTTCTCCTTGGCCATTGATGGTGTCTTTCCCTTCTTTCTCTGCTTTAGGGATGCTACTGTAAATATTTTCAATGGCTTTCTAGTTATTTTCTCTTCAGGGATGCTACTGTAAATGTTTTCAATGGCTTTCTAGTTGTTTGCTTCAGGGATGCTACTGTAGTCCGATAGTATTAGTACTTGAGTGAAATTAGAACTATGTAATATGCATTGTCTAAATAATGTGAGAGGAACAGACTTATTTGAGGCAAATAATGTATCGTCGTCTCTTGATGATGCAATCCTTTCCTGTTACTTGAATCTTCAGTTTAAAAACTCTATTTACGTCTACTTTCCTAACATGCCAGATTATTGATGTCCTTTAATTTGCTAGAAACAATCTAGTATATGACAAGTAAAGAACTAAATTGTCATGAAAAGAAAATCTTAGTGTATAGTATGAAACGCAACTACCTTTTATTTGAAGAGATTAATTGCTAAACTTTTATGTGAAATCTCAGTATATAGTCCAAAGTTTTAACCCAAAGGAACAAAAATAAGTAATCACTTTTATGTGAAAACTTGCTTATGACAGAAATTTGTCCTTGGAATGAGGCCCTTACATAGTCTTAGTCTTAGTCTTTGTTTGGGGTTTCTACTATGATCTTCATGTTGAGCTGCTGCTACTGTTTTTCTTTGCAAGCGATGACAATCGTCTGTCTAATTGGGATAATTAAGATATTAATGTGAATGTTAGAAATCATTAGGAAATGGGCTATAACCAGCTATATTCAAATCAGTTTTTTTAGTGTGGTGTTTTAATTTGTTCAAATACATGTTTGGATTTATTTTTCATACTATTTGGTCTAGTTTAATTGTCTGAATACAACAAACAATATTGATACTGCCTTTAGGAACTTATGGTGAGAAAAGTCAACAACTTGTTGATGTTAAAGGTTGTCCAGTTGCATTTCTCTAACAAGTTCTTTATATGACTAAGGTGCAAAAAAAAAAAAAAGATTTTATAGTTTGACACTTAAGTCTGATTTAAAAATTATAGTGAAATATTACCAGGCATAGAAATAAATGGTGAAGTTAATTATTAAGGCCTTGACTATGGAAATTTACTCGTGTAAACATTTACTTCTTTCTCAATTTATAGCGTCTCTTAGCTGCGTGACCCCTTTTTCTTAGTTTTCATGATTTCAGTTACTTTGCAGAAAGATCTGGAAAATCAATTTTAATTGTAAGGAAGTTCGCTATATTAGTTTTGGATTCGAGTTTTTTTGAAGTATCTTAGTCAGAAGTAACCAATTAAGATTAGAACCAGGTCAATGACTGTTGTTCGTATACAGAGCTTCTGAATTTCATAAGGAGGTTCAACTTCGGAATACATGTTGCTAGATATGAGTGAAACCGGATCGTTATTTCCTTTTCATTTTCTGGATATCAGAATCATATACTGCTGATCATCTAACATTCTTCTGCTGATCAGTAATATTCAAGTATTTGCATTACTTTTTATGGTACACACTGATAAGGTTGTGGCACATGTCATTAACTTAAAGAAATTCACTGTTGTTGGATTCTTATTGATTTACTATTGTTCAAAGATTTTATTGGGAGTAGAAGGGCAAAGGACTAAACCTATCACTATCCTTTTTCTGTTTAATTTTTCTTATTTTGGGTGATTGCAGCTTATTTCAAACTCAATTAATGGCTGAAAGTGCATTATGACAACATGGAATTCTTTTTGCCGAGGAAACGAGATTTGTGGAAGCATTTTAGGTTCACAATAAGTATTTTTAGCATATACATGTGATATGTGGAAGGATCTTAGGTTCTGAAAAGAAATTGTATCATGTTTTAAGCAGGTTGAAAATTATTGAATAGTCTTATTTATAAATGATGTTTTGAGCAGGTTGAAAATTTTGGGATAGTCGTATTTACAAAGGAAACTCTGCCGAAAAATTTAAGAATTTAGAGCGTTTGAAAATTTTGGAGTTATCAAATTGGTCATTCAATTACTTTGTGATTCAATTATCTTTTAAAAAATTTATTTAATTATTTCTGGTTGTCTTTTGTAGGTGCAACGATTGCGGAAGATAGCAGTGACGAAGACCTTACTTGAGTGTTGTTGATCGTTGTTAAACATTCTATAATCATGTTCAAAGATATTTTAGTTTAGAACTTTTTGTATGCAAACTCATCTATTTTGACTTTTGAATTGTTGATCAAACAATGTATTCACATTTTGTTTTTTATATGAGTAATGCTAGTTGAATATTTTAATTTTATTTCGTGGTTTATATAAGTTATGAGGTAAAAAATATCATTGCATAGGAAAATATTTCTCATTTTGCTTCCATAAATATCAGGAATTACAATTGTGAACTGTTGCAATAGAGCATATAACCGTTCCAGTAGACTTAGCAAATAATAATAGTAAACGTTGCAATATGTTACAATACCCGTCGCAGTAAAGTACTAATAATTGTTCCAATATCACAAAAACCGTTGCAATATATCATCAAAACCATTGCAATAAACTTAAAAAATCGCTGGAATAGTTATACTACAACGGTTTATAACCGTCCCAATAGAAAAGACAATCGTTCCCATAGATAGAACAATGGTAGCAGTACCATAACCGTTACAATACCTCTAAATGGAGACGGTTTTGAAACCGTTACAAATAACCGTTCCAATAGACCTATTGTAACACTGAATCTCGGAACGCCTCCAAATCCGTTCCGATATCTCTATAGGGATGGTTAGTGTATCTATTGCCACGGTTCTGGAAGGGTTGCCATAGGCCTAATTTCTAGTAGTGTCAACTCTTCAACCCGACCCCAACTCGGCCCGTATGCATCTAGTGGAATGATCGGCCCCAACCTGGCCCGTAGAACGTGAGGCCTTCGTAGAGAAATGAAGGGAGAATAGGGTTCATTTGGTATGAGTGATGAAGAACAATTAATTCCGGGACTAAATTTAAGAAGAGTTTGTTTCATGTTTGGTTGGTAAAAACTTACAGTATAATTAATCCCGAAATTGTCGTATTTTTTTATCCCATAAAAAGATGGAATAACTAATCCTAAAATAACTTCTTTCCAACCAAACGACCCCTAAGTGTACCGCTTGTATTGGAAGACCAGACATGAAAAAGCAGAAAGATATTGGATAGAAGGAATAATTAGGACGTCAGCTATAAAAAAAAGTGAAAGCAACAACGGAAACAGATAACATGTTCACGTTAATGCATGTGGGAACATAAACAATGCACTAACGTATATACATGCATTCTCCTGCTATTTAATTATGCTTGTGTATATGCTCGTGTGTTGGTTCTTTTTATCTGTCACTTAATTTAATAAAAGTTTGGTCCAAATATTTGTCGGCTTAGAAAACGCCTACGAAAAGCATTAATTAAGTATTCTTTCAGTTCCAATTTATGTGAATGTATTTTTTTTTAGTTTCTATTTAAAAGAATGCTGTATTTTTATATTTGAAAACAACTTTTCGTTATGCACCGATTTATAATCACACAAAATATATGTGCCTCATTTTACGCCACAAGTTCAAAAGTCCTTCTTCTTTTTCTTAAATTTTGTGTTAATTCAAATAAGTTCACATAAATTGAAATTGACGAAATATTTCTTTCAATTGCCTCTTACTTGTACTCCAAGAAGGCATATAATCATAAATTACTCATTTCAGAAGGAAATAAAGATTATTTGGTCAAATAAACCTTACAAATAAGACTATTAAGTGTGTTCATAATAGGTTTGGCTCAATAACTTAGATGACATGCATGTCAAAATGTTTGAAGGAAGCAAGTAAAAAAGCTTATTACATACCTCCAATCGTATTTTTTCTTATTAAACTCTCCTTTAACGCCTCACTTAAATACAATCCATTGATTATGGGTAGATCTGAAGAAAAAAAAGTAATAAGTGACTTCTATTTTTTCTAAAAAGTCAAACAATTCGGCGCAAACTTTTTTTGGTTTAACCATGCGGATTCACTCGAATACATGTAGGATAGACCCATACGAAAAAAATTGCATTTCCAAAAGCCGAATTCAATAGCTCCCACTAAGGATGGCAAACGGGCATATCGAATATGGGCGGGTCGAAAACAGGTAATCCAAAACAGATAAGTTATCCGATTTCGCTCTTATTTAATACGGATAATGAACGGGTTAATTGACGGATAATATGGATATCCATCATATTATTCATGACTTCTTGAATATGATTATTTTTGGAAGAATTCCTAGTCTCTCAAACTTAAGAAACCCTCAATTTGAGGTTTTACAAATGTAAAAGTTAAACTCATTAGTTATCCGTTGGTTATCCATTTCTAAAAGTGGATAATATGGTTCTTATCCGTATTTAACTCATTTTTAAAAAGTTCGTTATCCAATTCATTTTTTAATAAATAATATAAATGAATAACTATTTTCTTTTAACCATTTTGCTACCACTGCTCCAACCCTTCCATCACGCCCAATAAATTTGTCAACAGAACTAATATGTGAGACAGGAGGTAGTACTAGTAATTATATTCACAATCACAAATGACAGAGCACTTATTAATTTTGTGCCTCTATGGGGGCCTTCTCCCATGCCATTTCTCTTCTTTTCCCACTTCAATCTTTCTCAGATACCCACTGTTCGTTTTCGTTTTTTTGGGAATATTTACTAGTACAATCAGTCCACCGACCTAAAACCATCATAATTACTCTTGGATTTTTATTTTTACTTTTTTTTTTCATCTTTTTGTGACTTTGTGGAGGAGTGGGGCTGAGGAAAGTACGTGATGATGCAGTAGAGAGGAGATGCTTCTCGACTATTGGTATCCTGTATTTGTGTAGCTTTATTCTTAGTATAAACTTAGTCTCGGTCATTGCAAAAGGCAAATCCCATCCAGATTTCTTTAGGAAAAAAATACTTATATGTAAGCCATCATTATATATTTATATAAAGAGACGACATCTTATACGCGTGGGACCCTCACGTTACGATACTAAACGCTTGGAGCATGAACAACATAACATGGAGATCTGGATAAACAAATAATAGGCCGGACGAATGAATATTTAGTCTAAGTAACTCTAATATCATGTAAAGAATGAATATTTAGTCTAATGAAGTGAAAATTGTTCAAGAAATTGTAAGAAAACAATAGCTCCTGCTCTAACTAATGTGAGATATATAAGTAGATAAAGGAACGGTAATTTCACTATTCTACCAAAAATATTACTCCTATGTTATGTTGCGATACTATTTCTTAGTAGTATGTTCTAGAGAAATGATCGTATATTCGGAAATAATTAAATTTAATTTTTTTAGTTTAACTTTAATGATAAATTTTTTTAGCCACACAAATGTGAGGCATATTTAAAATTTTAAATTTTTTTATTTCCCTCTTAAATTTATATCGAGTCGAAGCACCTCACATAAGTTAAAATAATAGAGTAGCTTAGAGTAGTGGATAGAAATCAAGAATGCTACTACGACTATTCAATAACGAGGCTACAGCTTTTTCACAGCATTGTTTTGAGTGAGAATTTGGCGTTTATGGTTTTCCCTTTTGTCCATCTCTCTAGCTCCTCTCTCTACACAAGATCACAAAACAAGTAGTACAACTATAGTTATAACAAGAGAATGGCAAATCACTTTCTTGACGTCTAAAGGATGGGCAAGTAACAGTTTTCTTGGAATAAGGGTGCAAAAATAACTAACCTCACATTATTAATCTCCTAAAAATACGAGACATTTAATCATATGGAAATGTGTAACTTCCAAAATTAGCGACTATAGTGGGAGTCATTCAAGACTTGCGTACTAGAATTGTCAGTGATGACACATTACAGATTCGTTGCTTTAAGTTTTGAGACTGGATTGGAATATTTTTCAACCCATTCTAAGCATTAAGGATTTATGGCTACTGACAGAATTGTTATGATTGAAGTGGAAATTAACCACGGACCGATAAGAATTTTGGTGGAGTGACAAATACCCATTCATTCTTAATTACCTGAGATTTTGTGTTCGGGCCATGGTTATAATTCGCTTTTATTATGGAACACTTTACCTCAATCCTCCAATGTGAGACTTCTGACTTCAATGCGAATTCGGATTCAGTTGAGTCCCAATGCGAATAACAAACATTGAGTAAAAATAAAGGCAATCTGGAGCACGAAGCATTCCGGGTCCGAGGAAGGCCGCATCCCAAGGAGTATGATGTACGCATGCAGTTATCCTGATGCAAGCATCAATGATTGATTTTACAGTTCAAACCCGTAACCTATAGGTCACCAAAGATAACTTTACGGTTGTTACAAGGCTGAATACGGAGCGTAAAGTGAGAAACAGAAAGGAGAAGATTAACCACTGAACAATTTGAAGGGGCCTGTTGGCCTTAGAAAGGCAAATGAAGAAAAATAGGGCTTCTGTAAACAAAGGTAGGAAAAAAGTTGCAAAGTATGGGGAGAGTTACTAGCATTTAATGAACTCAGTTTGGACGGTTAGTTCAATATCTGTTGCTCTGCTTGGCTAAGCATCACCACTGACAATTTCACATGAATATAACAATATGAGCTGCAAGAAAGACTTGGATTTAGGGCGAATATTATTGGTTCAATTCAGTTTGTTACTTTCGACTCGAATTATTTATATATATACAAAGAATTAAAGCATATACAGGTAAAAAGATTTATTTGCTCATCGAAATTCATTTAACTCTAACTCCTATAGTACTTCTAGCTAGCTACAAGAATGGCTGAGCTATGTAGAGTCGAGAGGTTCAATAGAATCTCCTTTGTTCGAAAATTATATGGGTAAATAGACAACAATTATTATTTTTAATTATATATAAATTGATGAATCTGTTGGGAATAAACCCCTTACCAAAATAATATTCACGGTAATAAAGCGGAATAATAATGTAGCACCGAGATACGGTAATTAACAAGAATAAAAGAGTAACAATGACACCAAAATTTTTACGTGGAAAACCCTTCTGAATAAGGGAAAAAACCACGACCCCGAGAGGAGCAACTGATATCACTATAGTAAGGAATTTTACAACTTTGTAGGTCGGAGGTAAATACTCCAAAGACCACTACAACACTCAAAAGAAATAACCCTCTTTTGATATTCCCACCTCACTACAATATCGCTCTCTCTCTATTTTCTTCACAGACTATTTTCTTATACCTTGTCTGTGAAATCTTACTCTTTCTTTCTCTCTTTGTTGGTGTGAAGAAATGAGAGTTGAAGCTCTCCTTTTATAGCCAAAGCTTCACCCTCTAAAGCCTACAATATTTGACAATTTACACACACTTTTCACAATTCAACAAAGTTGGCAACCAAACCAAAGAAATTCAACAAGGTTGGCTACCAACCAAACCAAGTCAACAAAGTTGGCTACCAAACCAAAGAAAACTCTTATTAGGCACATGCCTAATACTTCTTCAATGAGATGGACATCATCAATCTCCCCCTCCAGTCTCATTCATCTAGAGGAGGTAGCACTGTCTTCTAGTTTGAGTGCATGCCGACAAGTTCTTTGCATAGCTCGAACTTGTTCCTTGGTACCACCTTGGTCAGCATATCTGCGGGATTCTCACTTGTAGAAATCTTCAAGACTTTTAGAGATTCATCATCTACCATTTCTCGAATCCAATGATATCTCACATCAATGTGTTTGGTCCTTGCATGGTACATAGAGTTCTTGCTAAGGTCTATTGCACTTTGACTGTCACAATAGACGACATACTCCTTCTGATGCAATCCAAGCTCTTGAAGGAATCGCTTGAGCCATATCATCTCCTTGCCAGTTTCTGTAGCGGCAATGTACTCTGCTTCAGTTGTTGAAAGTGCAACGCACTTCTGCAACTTAGACTGCCATGATATAGCTCCCCCTGAAAATGTAAATAAATATCCAGTAGTAGATTTTCTGTTGTCAATGTCACCTGCCATATCAGCATCTGTATAGCCCTTCAAGATTGGATCAGATCCTCCAAAGCACAAACAATCTCCCGTGGTACCTCTCAGGTACCTGAGTATCCACTTGACTGCTTCCCAATGTTCCTTTCCAGGATTTTCAAGAAACCTGCTGACAACACCAACTGCGTGAGCAATATCAGGTCTAGTACATACCATTGCATACATCAAGCTTCCGACTGCTGAAGAATAATGAACTTTAGCCATGTTCCCTTTCTCCTCCACTGTTGTAGGACACATCTTCTTACTCAACTTTAGATGACCAGCAAGAGGTGTGCTGACTGGCTTAGCATTCTTCATGTTGAAGCGTTCTAGTACACGTTCAATGTACTTCTCCTGAGATAGCCACAACTTTCTACTTGTTCTCTCTCGAACTATCTTCATCCCTAGAATTTGTTGTGCTGGGCCCAAGTCCTTCATATCAAATGACTTGGACAGATCTCCTTTCAACTTTGCTATCAACCCCTTGTCTTTTCCTACAATTAACATGTCATCCACATACAACAACAATATAATAAAGTTATTCTCAGAAAATCTTTTGAAGTATACACATGGATCAGAATAGGTCTTTAGGTATGTTTGACTTTTCATGAATGAATCAAACTTCATGTACCACTGCCTTGGTGCCTGCTTCAATCCATAAAGACTCTTATTCAATTTGCACACCATGTGTTTCTTTCCAGCTACTTCAAATCCTTCTGGTTGCTCCATATAAATCTCCTCTTCCAAATCTCCATGAAGAAATGCAGTTTTCACATCCAACTGCTCCACTTCAAGATCTAGGCTAGCTGCTAAGCTCAAAATTGTTCGAATAGAAGTCATTTTAACAACGGGGGAGAAAATTTCGTCAAAATCAATACCTTTCTTCTGTTCGAAGCCTTTAACCACCAATCGAGCTTTGTATCTGACCAGCTTGCCATCTCCATCTTTCTTGAGTTTAAAGACCCATTTGCATTTGAGTGGTCTTTTACCCTTTGGAAGTTCAACCAGCTTGTATGTGCCATTTTTCTGGAGAGATTCCATCTCTTCTTGCATAGCTTTCATCCACTGGTTCTTTTCTGGATGGGACAACACCTCCTTAAGACTTTCTGGCTCCCCCTCATCACTGATGAGGACATACTCTGTGGAAGGGTACCTGCGTGACTCTACCCTTGGCCTCTCTGATCTCCTCAGAGGTTGAGGTTGTTCTTCTCCCTGAGTGGGGTGCTCCACTTCCTCGACACCTTCATCAAGTTGCTCCCCCTGCTCAATAACCTCACCAGGTTGCTCCCCCTGCTCGGCAACCTCGTCGGTCGTACTTTCTGCACTTGTGGGATTGTTAGAAGTAGAAGGAATAGTAACAAAGTTAGGAATTATACCATTCTTCGCCTTTTCTGACATATCAGCAGCAGTTCCAACTTCACTTTCTCGGAAGACTACATCTCTACTTCTGATGACCTTCTTCTTTACAGGATCCCACAGTCTGTACCCGAACTCTTCATCTCCATATCCGATAAATATGCAGGGAATAGATTTATCATCCAGCTTTGTTCTCTGCTCTTTTGGTACATGTGCAAAAGCTCTGCAACCGAACACCTTCAGATGCGAGTAGGACACCTCCTTGTTGGTCCAGACTCTCTCTGGGATTTCAAACGCCAACGGAACTGATGGACTCCTATTGATCAGGTAACAGGCTGTCTGAACTGCTTCACCCCAGAATGACTTAGGCAGTTTAGCCATTCTGAGCATGCTTCTCACCTTCTCCACAATGGTGCGGTTCATCCTCTCGGCTACGCCATTGTGCTGTGGGGTTCCAGGAACTGTCTTTTCATGTCTGATCCCATGACTTGAACAATACTCTTCAAATTCCCTTGAAGTGTACTCACCTCCATTGTCACTTCGGAGACGCTTTAGCTTTCGACCCGTCTCCCTTTCTACTAGAGCATGAAACTTCTGGAAAACTTGAAACACCTGATCTTTGGTTTTCAAAATATAAACCCATAATTTTCGTGAAGCATCATCAATAAAAGTAACAAAATATTTGTTACCGCCCATTGATTCAATTTCCATTGGGCCGCAAACATCAGAATATACTAAATCAAGTATATTCAATTTTCTTTCAGACGATGTCTGAAATGAGACTCTATGCTGCTTACCAAATAAACAGTAGTCACAAGGTTTTACAGTTGTACCTTTGGCATAAGAAATGAGTGATTTCTTGGCAAGAATCTGCAATCCCTTCTCGCTCATATGACCCATTCTTTTGTGCCACAAATCTACAGAAATCTCATCTTGTGCCGCGTTCAATTCACCTTGGCATATTTCTGCATTTGTCCTGTACAACGTGCCACGAGCAACTCCCTTTGCAATCACCAATGATCCCTTAGTGAGTCTCCACTTTTGATTTGCAAAATAGCTCTCGTATCCATCTCGGTCTAAAGCAATTCCCGAGATCAAGTTCATCCGTAAATCAGGTACATGCCGCACATCCTTTAGAACCAATGTGCATCCGACATTTGTCTTGATACAAATGTCACCAATCCCTGCAATCTTTGAGTAACTTGTGTTACCCATTTTCACTGTGCCGAAATCACCTGCTACATATCTGCAAAAAAGATCTCTTACCGGTGTGGCATGGTGAGATGCCGCTGTGTCAACCACCCATTCCGACTCTGAACCTGACAGGTGCATGCATTCCTCTTCCTCATTTATAAAGAGGACAACATTATCATTATTTTGCACCATGGCGGCTGTGTTGTCGTCATTCTTCTGGCCACTGGTTTCACCTTTGCCCTTCCTTGGATTTGGGCAATCTCTTTTGAAGTGACCTGGTTGATTACAGTTGTAGCAATTTCTGACTCTTGATTTGGATCGGTTCTTTGACTTCCCACGAGCTCCGGATCTACCATAGTTGTTCGAACTCCTTTGATAACTCCTGCCTCTACCTTCTGTGATGAGAGCCTGTCCTTGATTTTCAGGCTTCTTTCTCATCTTCTCATTGAGTAGAAGAGCCGATGTGACATCTTTCAACTCAATAGTAGTCTTACCATGCAGGATAGTTGTTGCCAAATTATCGTACGAAGATGGCAACGAGTTCAATAGCAAGATGGCTTTATCTTCTTCCTCGATTTTCACTCCGAGGTTGGCAAGCTGTGTGATTAGTCCGTTAAACACATTTAAATGTGACAAAAAATTCGTACCTTCACTCATGTGTAGGGCGTATAACTGCTTCTTCAGGTATAATTTATTTGTCAGCGTTTTGGACATGTATAGGCTTTCCAACCTTGTCCAAATTCCTCGTGCAGTGTCTTCATCAATGATGTTATTTACCACATCATCTGATAAGTGCAACCTAATTGCACTAGCAGCTCTTTCATCCAAGTCAGCCCAATCCTCAGCTTTCATGGTATCAGGCTTTTTGGAATCAACATCTAGAACCTTGTGTAATCCTTGTTGGATGAGCAGATCTCTCATCCTTCTTTGCCATGTTGAGAAACCGTTATCTCCGTTGAATTTTGCTACCTCGTACTTTACTCCGGACATTTTTATTTTTCACCAAGTATAGTACTACCGACAGTGAATAGTATTTCAGTGAACGAGCAGAACCTGTGCTCTGATACCAGTTGTTGGGAATAAACCCCTTACCAAAATAATATTCACGGTAATAAAGCGGAATAATAATGTAGCACCGAGATACGGTAATTAACAAGAATAAAAGAGTAACAATGACACCAAAATTTTTACGTGGAAAACCCTTCTGAATAAGGGAAAAAACCACGACCCCGAGAGGAGCAACTGATATCACTATAGTAAGGAATTTTACAACTTTGTAGGTCGGAGGTAAATACTCCAAAGACCACTACAACACTCAAAAGAAATAACCCTCTTTTGATATTCCCACCTCACTACAATATCGCTCTCTCTCTATTTTCTTCACAGACTATTTTCTTATACCTTGTCTGTGAAATCTTACTCTTTCTTTCTCTCTTTGTTGGTGTGAAGAAATGAGAGTTGAAGCTCTCCTTTTATAGCCAAAGCTTCACCCTCTAAAGCCTACAATATTTGACAATTTACACACACTTTTCACAATTCAACAAAGTTGGCAACCAAACCAAAGAAATTCAACAAGGTTGGCTACCAACCAAACCAAGTCAACAAAGTTGGCTACCAAACCAAAGAAAACTCTTATTAGGCACATGCCTAATACTTCTTCAATGAGATGGACATCATCAGAATCTCCTTATGTACATTAATGAAGATTCTTGTGCAGTGACAAATACATGGGGTTCAAAATTTTGTTTTGATCCAAATGTCAAGGTGACATATTAGTAGTAATATATTTTTTTTTGGGAATCCCCTTGCATAAATTTCAGACTCTATGAACATGAGCTGCCAATGCAACCCCGTAAATCATTTTAGAAAGCTTGAAGCTTTGATGAAAGACTCATTATCACAAAATAATGAAGTTTTTCTTATCATAACTCAAAAAAAAAAAAAGATTGAAGAAGCAGAAAAAATATTAACCCGATCGATATAATTCCATTAAAATAAACTCAATATATAACTAATCACTGAGTACAATACAATGCATATTAGATTTCATCTCTTATAATAACTAAGCAGCCTCGTCATGTAAGATAGTGTTTAAACCCCATTAATGTATAAAAAAACTTACACTTGATCTAAAAACATTCGTGCAGTACATAAAAAACCAAAAAATGGGAAATAATGAAAATAAAGCTTACCATTAATACTAAGTTTTCTTACCACCAAAGGATGTGGTGCAGTAGATGAGACCGCTCTTCCCTTAACCAGAGGTCTCGAGTTCGAGCCCTGGGTATGGAAAAATCCTTGGTAGAGAGCGCTTCCACCGAATGGAGCCCTATGCGGCGCGAATCCGGATATAGTCGGGCTCCAAGGTGGGCACCGAACACCGGATGAGAAACCAAATAAATAAATAAAAAAAGAAGAAGTTTTCTAGCAGATGAAAATCCTCTGGAGACGATCGAATTCCATATTATACTACCTTACAATTCAAGAAAGCTGCTTCATAATTCAATCTCTTCACTATAATTAAATAGGGGTAGAACCTGTTGTAGTTAAACGAAAAGCTCAAGCTTGCTCGGTACTGTGCCGGTGGAAAATAGCAGATCGATACTCAGTAAAGTAGCTGTGTGCACAAGTTGAGTAGGACAGAACCATTATGGAAAGTAAAAAAAATAGCTCAATCTTGATAGAGTTATCTCTGAAGATGTTACATGAAAATCACAATAGTTGGCTAGTGGAAGTTTGTCCAAAACTGATTATTTGTAACCCCCAAATTGTTTCTTGGTAAATTTAGCCCTTGGCTATTAGTACCTTTATTTACTTCCACCTTCACATTTGCCACTTCTCCCACATGGTATTCAGCAGCTGCTTCAAATTGGTATAAATTATTACTAGGTTGTTGTTCCAAGGTGGAGAAAAAGGGAAATTGCTGCATTTGTTGAAATCTAAATTGGTCAATAAATCTGGCTTGGACATCCATTTGATCTCTTGTACCATCTTGAGGTTGAGATCCTCCAAAATTGAGGCTATTTTCAGTAGATGTGAAGTCACTAAAATTATGTAAATTAGTGGTACTCAAGAATGACAAATGTGTTGGATGAGGCAAATGAGGGATACTATTAGTAGAGGTTGTGGCATTTGCTGAAGTAATTATTGGACAATTTCTTTTTTCACTTCTAGTGGGGGATTTTGATCTACTTCTTTTTGTTCCTCTCTTGTTGTTCCTCCGGCATCCACCTCCGACGGGGACGTTCCTCAGCGCACCACCTCTAGTCCAATATCTCCGGCAAGTCTTGCAGAAATGACGTGGTTGAGAAAGGCTGTAATTATTGAAGTAACAAAATTTTGTATTCGTAGACTCACAACGTGGACATTTTAGGATCGTCTCTGGTTGTGTTACTTTTGTTAGTCTGGCTCGTTCTACCATCGAGCCAGGCCTAACTGAGCCAGCTGGTCCGCCACCTCCTCCTCCAACTGCTGGAGGTGGCAGCATGGCTGGTGAAAGTTGAGAGGGGCTCTCATTTGCAACTCCAGGTTGTCGTTGGTGATTACCTTGCTACAAAAATTGCAAGAAAAGAAATCAAATACTACTATGTGAAGTACTATATAGTATATATTCAAATAGTAAAAGATTGGTAAAGAAAGTGGGAATATTTATCTTTTTTTCCCAATTACTAGCTTTCTTAATGAAGAAGCTATACTAAGGGAAAAAAGATGAACAAAATTCTTATTACCTCATGTTGCCAATTGGGAGGATCTAGATAGATGGGAATAGATGAGAAAGCCATAGTGTTAGTGCTCCAATATTTCTTCTCTTTTGTAAAAGTTTGATGGAGTTTATGGTAGAGAATATCACACTATACCCAAAGGGAGTTTTCAGAAAAAGAAAGAAAGTTAAGCAAGAAGAAAGAAGAAATATAAAGGAAGGGGCTTTATTTATCTGTTCTTTTGTGCTTTACTTAGCTAGTAAATATTAGGGTTTTGAATAAGGATAGTGTTTTCTATTTTGTAAGCTTCATCTTGTTTAAATCATATATAAGAGACACGATTAGCACCCTATGCATATTAGATCAAGACTATATAAAATGCTTATATTCTATCTAGAAACCCTAATTTCGAACAGTATATATATCATGTACATTCATATTATATGGTAATAAACGTTGATCTGAAAAAGGAAAGGCAGGCGCTGGTGGGATGTCACCATCGAAAGTATCTTTCTTCTTTTCGTCCTGTCTCCTATGCTTCTTTAACGAGTTTAAGTTAAATATATTGTCAGTACAAATCATTTTATAACGACGGTATATATAACTTAATTTTTTTTTTACATAAACAATGTCAATCTCAAATGTGTGTGAATTAAAATTGCACGTATATTTTTCTGTAGAACAAGAATATAATGAGTACGAACTTAAATTTTGTGTATTTTACACTGTCAAGTTAAGTGCAGATCTAGAGTTCGACGATATACGGGTTTACAGGAAACCAATAGCTTTTGTTTAGACTATATTTATATATTAAAAATTCAATAAATATCTATAAAGATTTGACCATAAACCTAGTAATTATTGTAAATTTACTTACTTGAAATCGATGTAGAAACTCATAAGCTTTAAATCCTGAATTTTCCTATGTAGTCCTCATCTTTAGGTCTAATATGGGATTAAAAAAAATAACAAATGGTACTTAGATCACAAGCGTTTTAATCCAACAATATAGTACACCATAGTCCAAACCTTAGAAAAGCTGGCTACTACATGCGGCTCTGATCTTAAGTTAAATGTTACTCCAAAAATGTGAAAGAACTGAAACAGAATATTGTATCACCATACAAACCTGTCGATCAACAGGACAATCAAGTATCTACGTACAACTCTAACAAAAAATGTTTAAATTTAAAGTCCATATGTCGAATTTATCATATTGCTAGTTCGCTCGATATGGCTAAAGTGTCGGGTGCTAGTCACATAGTTTTGGGACGTGATTCACTGTAGCGGGAATAAAAAGTGATTATTAAAATGATTAGTTGTATATACGTAATCATGTTACCATTTTGTATTTTACTTTTTAATTAATTAAGTCGCATTAAAAGTAACAAAACTAGACTGAGCTTTACATGTATATATATTAAAAACTAAAATTTAGATATAGAAAGAGAATAGACATATACTGGTAAATTCTCTTTGGCAATGCTGGAAAGAAGAAATAATGAAATCTTCTAGCTAGAAGCTGTCTAAGTCATGTAAGGCCAAAGGTAATGTGGTCCAACTTCAACTTTGAGGCAATGACTTTTGATCTTAATTTCTTCACATACCTAAAATTGAATAGAAGGGAACAATATAACATCTTCATTCAATTAAGGATGATTAATGTAATGCATGTACACTAAAACCCCAATTAAGATGGGAGTCAATTTTGAACTTCCTAAAATTAAAAATTTAAAAACTAAAAGAACTTTTCATTTAACCCAAATTCAGCATGTTGAGGCAAGCCCTATAATTAGCTAGTTGGATATAATCCATATACATTGTATTCTTACGGTATTAGTGTCACGACCCGGATTTCCCACCCTCGGGAGTCGTGATGGTGCCTATTAGTGAAAGCTAGACAAGCCGACCATTTGAACAAATTATTTTTTTCCCATTTTAATTCTTTAGCAAATGTGAATCAACAGTTTATAAACATCGAAAATTTAAATCAAGCGGAAGAAATAATTAAACCATTTAAATAATTCCAACATGATTTCTTAATCAAAAACTACCCAAGACTGGTGTCACAACTCCACAGACGGTCTAAGAATTCTACAAACAAGGTCCGAAAAATAAATGCAACACTGTTTCTGAATTACACAAGGGCATGCGGACGCCTGCAGGACTACCTTGGATCTCCGTATGGACTGAAGACAGCCACCCAAGCTAAAGTCCAAAAGTTGTTGCTCCGGGATCTACACACAGTGTAGAGTGTAGTATCAGCACAACCGACTCTTTGCTCGGAAACGCGAAAGGTTTCCGGGCAAAGACAAGTGAGCAAATACGAGCGATTTTTGCCCGTTTGCAAATTCCGTGTGAAGCATTTTAAAAAGCTTGACCGCATCCTGCTTCGGAGGTTGCCTACATATCCTGGGCTAAACAGGAATCAGGTCAGTGTAGTTCGGGAGTGTCTGGTAGCTGGGACTACCAGGAACTGTGATTGCGTTGTGCTTGTTGTTGTTACTGTTGCTGACCTCCCTTATTACATCGTGCCAAAGATAAAAGAAGCTATACTAACTATGCTCTATGAGTTATAAAAATCCTATCTAAATTCTTCACACTTGCTCTTGCACTTCCTTGTTGCCTTGTTCTTTTGTGTTGCCTTGTTGTCTTGTGTTGCCTCGCTAAAAATTCCCTGTTGCTATTTCGACTGGTTAACTGAGATGTTCTTCTCTCTCTCCAAACTGCTGAACTTGAGTAATCCTGAACTCTAATGTATTCCTCTGTTATCCAGGCGGGCTCCTGACTGTCGAACTTAAAATTGAAACTACTCCTCTATTATCCAGGCGGGCTCCTGACTTCTGAACTTAAAATTGAAACTACTCCTCTATTATCCAGGCGGGCTCCTGACTACTGAAATTCAAAATACGTGTCTCCGTTCTCCAGGCGGACTCCTGACTTCCCAAAACTTGAACTGTGTGCCTCCGTTCTCCAGGCGGACTCCTGATTACTAAATTTAAACTGTATGTCTCCATTCTTCAGGCGGACTCCTGATTGCTAAAGTTAAAACTGTATGTCTCCATTCTTCAGGCGAACTCCTGATTGCTAAATTTCAAGAATACATGTCTCTGTTCTCCAGGCGGACTCCTAATTGCTAAAATTAAATTGTATGTCTCTGTTTTCCAGGCGGACTCCTGATTGCTAAAATTAAATTGTATGTCTCTGTTTTCCAGGAGGACATCCTGACTTCGAACTTGAAAAGTATGTCTCTGTTCTCCAGGCGGACTCCTGATTGCCAAAAATTAACAAGTCTATCTCTGTTTTCCAGGCGGACTCCTGATTTCAAACTTGAAAAGTACGTCTCTGTTCTCCAGGCGGACTCCTGACTCCTAAAATTAACAAAATGCATGTCTCTGTTCTCCAGGCGGACTCCTGACTGCTAAAAATTTAAAAAATGCATGTCTCTATTTTCCAGGCGGACTCCTGACTTTCGGGTATCTGAACTACATCCTATTATCCAGGAAGGTCCTGACAACTTACACTTGTTTTAATCATGCCAACTTTGTGATCCAATTCGATTCCCCTTATGCACTTCAAGATTATCTTGTATTCAATCAAACCGCACTTTGCCATTCCCTTTTTCAATGACTAACTTTCTGCCCCTGTTACAATCAAAGAAAATTTCGTTAGTTTAAAATGGTGGTTAGTTGATGGCATTTTTGCTGAAAAATCCTTCCCCTGCAATGCTTTGTGTTGACTGACTTCCACATGCTGTTTCTGAACCGCTTGACTTTCTGACCAACTTTTAAATTTCCCGACATCCAGCGATCTAAGTGTTTTACACCCCTGCTGTTGTTTTACTTTTCTGACCTTTTGTTTGAGCTTTACCTTTCCCACGATATTTCCCAATCATTTCCCCGATAAGACATCCGTTAATTCCCCGATTTCTGACCACTTGAATGTTTTTATGCCCATACTGTTGTCTCATCTTTCCGACCCTTTTGCCTGAACCTTCACATTTCCCATAACATTTCCCAAATATTCTGCCAATGCAACTTCCGGCGCCTTCCCCTATTCCATTTACATCATGTTGTTTTTGGCATGCTCTGACCACGTTGTGCTTTACAATTCCGGAAGATGGTAGTGAGCTTTGAAGTCCCTTCTGCCCGCTTTGGCCAGAACTAGTACTGGAGTATCTCTGCTAAATGAAGACCCTTAACAGAAAATGAAATGCAACGATTTTTGAATTAAGGATAAGAAGAATCCAAAACCAGATGACTGTTTTTAGGAAGAGAAGGAAAAGAAACTTATCTGAGCGAGACAGCTGGTACCCATGGTCATGACATGCATTTTGGATTAATCGGCCCAATCTATCCAAATAACCAACTTTCAATTGCCATACTTTGTTGCCCAGAACTTCCATCAATTGTTTAAATTACCCAGACCTTTCCCTAGTTTTCCTGCGGTACCTCGAAACATTCTTCCACCCACAAACCTTTTGCCTTTTAACTATCTTCCAACTCACTTTCGCCTCAAGGTGCCCGCGAGGGTTTTCACCCATAAGACTCTCTCGTTTATTTTTCTCTCAGCTCCCGTCGCCTTACGGTGCCCGTGAGGGTTTTCACCTATAAGACTCTCTCATTCTGCTTTCGTTCTTTCTTGCTTGAACCAGAGTGTGGCCGTTGCCACGAATTACCGCTACCTGCTCGATTTGGCATTTATCAAAAATTGATCAGAAGGTCTTTCTTTGGACCGTAATGTAGGCTTTTGGATTGGGTTAGAAAGAAAGGTATGAAAGGCTCAAAACAATTCAACTGGGTTCAAATTACAACTTTCGGAATCCAACTTTCATAACAATCACAATTTCTGCCCCAGTTTCTTGCTTGGGGATTTTTGGATTTTTGTTTGATATGACTGAACCTCGGAGTAAGGCTGCCTACGTACCATTTCGGGATCAAGTCAAACGTAGTTCACTGTATTCAACTTTGTCGTTGTGATTTTCTTTCTTTCCTTTTCTTTCGCTTTTCTTTCTTTCTTTTCCTTTTCTTCTTTTCTTTTCTTCTCTTTCTTATATTTTCTTCTTCTTCTTTTTTCCTCTTCTTTTCCTTCTTTTCTCTCCTTTCTTTTCTTTTCTTTATTTTCCTTTTGTTTTTCTCTTATTTCCTTTATGTTTGGCACATGTGTTCTCTGATAGTGCCGCTGATTCCGAAAGAGGGGTATGAAAAAAATAAGTAAGGCTCGAAGGGGGATAACAAGGGATACGAGTTTTTGGATAGCAGGACAAAATGCCTTCATCATTTCAATCTTTAAGATATGCCAAATACAGACAGACACATTCAGAAAAATAAAGAAATCATACATAATATCTTTTGACCGCGTCGGAATTGATGGCCATTTCTACACATTTTCCTTCCACAGCAGTCAAATACAATGCTCCGTTAGACAACACTCTGGTTACTACAAATGGTCCCTACCAGTTTGGGGCAAATTTTCCTTTTGCCTCAGCCCAATGAGGCAAGATCCGCCTCAGTACTAATTGCCCGACTTCGAATTTCCTTGGACGTACCTTCTTGTTGTATGCTCTCGCTATTCTTCATTGGTACAGTTGGCCATGACACACTGATGCCAATCTTTTCTCATCGATCAAACTCAACTGCTCCAGATGGCTTTTCGCCCATTCATCATCATCGATCTCAGCCTCTGCAATGATTCGCAGAGATGGGATTTCTACTTCTGCGGGTATTACTGCCTCGGTACCGTATACCAATGAGTAAGGAGTCGCCCCTACTGAAGTACGCACGGTGGTGCGATATCCTAACAATGCAAAAGGCAATTTCTCATGCCATTGTCTGGATCCTTCAACCATCTTTCGGAGTATTTTCTTTATATTTTTATTGGCCGCTTCAACCGCACCATTTGCCTTGGGACGGTACGGAGTAGAATGTCTGTGAGTAATCTTAAACTGCTCGCATGTCTCTTTCATCAGATGACTATTAAGATTAGCCCCATTATCTGTGATGATTACCTTTGGGATCCCAAACCGACAGATGATATTTGCATGCACAAAGTCAACTACAACCTTCTTGGTCACAGACTTGAATGTCTTAGCTTCCACCCATTTGGTAAAATAATCTATAGCTACCAAGATAAACCTGTGCCCATTTGACGCTGCTGGATCAATTGGCCCAATGACATCCATGCCCCACGCAACAAAAGGCCATGGTGCGGACATCGTATGTAATTCTGATGGCGGAGAATGAATCAGATCTCCATGTACTTGGCATTGATGACACTTACGCACAAAACTGATACAGTCCCACTCCATCGTGAGCCAATAATAACCTGATCGGAGAATCTTCTTTGCTAGAACATACCCACTCATATGCGGTCCACAAACTCCGGAATGCACCTCAGTCATGATATTTGTGGCCTTCCGTGCATCTATACATCTCAACAACCCGAGATCTGGCGTTCTTTTGTACAGTACCCCTCCACTAAGGAAAACCCCACTTGCCAACCGTCGAATTGTTCTTTTCTGATCACCGGTGGCCTGCGTTGGATATATTCCCGCTTTGATGTACTCTTTGATGTCATGGAACCACGACTCTCCATCGATTTCCTCTTCTATCACATTATAGTAAGCATGCTGATCGCGGACCTGAATCTGCAACGAATCAACGTAAGCCTTATCTGGATGGTGCAATATTGACGCCAAAGTAGCCAAAGCGTTAGCAACCTCATTATGAATCCTTGGGATATGCCTGAATTCTATGGCCTGAAAACGCTGGCAAAGCTCATGCAGACACTGCCGATATGGTATAAGCTTCAAGTCCCGTGTTTCCCACTCCCCTTGAATCTGGTGTACCAGTAGGTCCGAGTTACCCATGACCAAGACTTCCCGTACACCCATATCCACAGCTAATCTCAATCCCAATATACACGCCTCATATTCTGCCATGTTGTTTGTACAGTAGAAACGAAGCCGAGCTGTAATGGGGTAATGCTGACCGGTTTCCGAAATAAGTACTGCCCTTATTCCCACGCCCTTCATATTTGCAGCCCCATCAAAGAAAAGTTTCCATCCCGACTTCTCAGCTTGTTCCAATTCGTCAATGTGCATTACCTCTTCATCAGGGAAATAAGTTTTCAAAGGCTCATAATCTTCATCGACGGGGTTCTCCGCCAAGTGATCGGCTAATGCCTGTGCTTTCATGGCATTCCGTGTCACATAGACAATGTAGAACTCTGTAAGTAAGATCTGCCACTTGGCAAGCCTTCCTGTGGGCATGGGTTTCTGAAAAATATACTTCAGCGGGTCCAGGCGAGATATAAGGTAAGTGGTGTAGGATTACAAGTAATGTTTCAATTTCTGTGCCACCCAAGTTAGGGCACAACATGTCCTTTCCAGATGAGTATACTTGACCTCGTAAGATGTGAACTTCTTACTGAGATAGTAGATAGCCTGCTCCTTTCTGCCCGTAACATCATGCTGCCCCAGTACACAGCCGAATGAACTGTCCACAACTGTCAGATATAGAATCAAAGGTCTCCCTGGTTCTGGTGGGACCAGCACGGGTGGGTTTGACAAATACCTCTTTATCTTATCAAAAGCCTCCTGGCATTCATCAGTCCATTTGACCGCGGCATCTTTCTTTAACAATTTGAAAATTGGTTCACACGTTGCCGTGAGCTGAGCAATGAACCTGCTGATATAGTTCAGTCTTCCCAACAAACTCATCACCTCGGTTTTGTTTCTTGGAGGTGGCAACTCCTGAATAGCTTTGATCTTTGACGGGTCTAATTCAATACCCCTCCGGCTAACTATAAATCCCAACAACTTCCCAGATGGCACCCCGAAAGCACATTTCGCAGGATTGAGCTTAAGATTGTACCTGCGAAGCCTTTGAAAGAATTTTCTCAAATCTCTGACATGGTCGGATTGCTGTCTAGACTTCACGATCACATCATCCACGTATACCTCGATTTCCTTATGTATCATATCATGAAAGATGGTTGTCATGGCCCTCATATAAGTTGCCCCAGCGTTTTTCAAACCAAAGGGCATGACTTGATAACAATATGTTCCCCACGGCGTGATGAATGCTGTCTTTTCTGCATCTTCCTTGTCCATTAGAATCTGATGATAACCCGCATAACAATCCACAAAAGAACCAATATCATGTGTGGCACAATTTTTGATCAGTATATGGATATTGGGCAATGGGAAATTATCTTTTGGACTTGCCTTGTTAAGGTCTCGATAATCGACGCACACCCTGGTCTTGCCATCTTTCTTTGGCACAGGCACGACATTAGCTAACCAGTGGGGTACCGTGTTACCTGAATGACTTTTGCCTCAAACTGCTTGGTAATCTCTTCTTTGATCTTCACACTTATGTCCGTTTTGAACTTTCTCAACTTCTGCTTGACAGGGAGGAGTGCTGGATCAATGGGCAACTTATGAACCACCAAATCGGTGCTTAGACCCGGCATATCATCATATGACCATGCAAAAATATCTTTGTACTCATGCAACACTTTAATTATCTCCTCCTTGAGTTGTGGCTCCAAGTGAACACTTATTTTAGATTCCCGTACATTGTCTTGGTCCCCTAGATTAACCGCTTCTGTGTCATTTAGGTTAGGTTTGGGTTTTTCTTCAAAATGACTTAATTCTTTACTAATTTCCTCGTAAGCTTCATCATTGTTACAATCCACCCCATCATCATACTCGATCTCTTATATTATTACTTCTGAACTAGATTGGCTTTTAAAACTGGGCCGAAGATTCCTCATGCATGTCATGTCATTGATATCAGCATAAAAAGAACTGTACAAAGAAAGAAAAGAAAAGAAAATGGAAAGAGAATTAGGGACGAAGAAAATTGCATTTCATTAAACATAAAGACAACAAGGTTTTAACTCATCCAAATGGACGGAACATAGCAACTGGATTACAAACCCTGGAATAATCCAGGTGACAAAAAGGAAAACAAAACCCACTACCACGACTCCCTCCGAACTGGAAGAGGAGTAGCTTCCCAATTGTTGATGTTAGCACGTGGTCCGATGTACTGTATGTCTGCTCTGATTGACCCTTCCCCGGCCTCAACCATGTTTACTTCAGCAAAGACTTTCTCGAACACCTTATCCAAATTCTCTCCACCTCGATTAACGAACCTGATATTTTTGCCAATGACTGTTTCTTGATACCCGGCCTGACGAAGGACCTGGACAATCGAGGAACTGGTTTAGGGAGCACCCAAGCTTTCTTCTTCAACTTACGGGCCTTTCTGACATCTGCCACTGTTGGTCTAAACCCTAACCCGAAGGTGTCCAGATTTTTAGGCAAAGACACCGGTTGAGTAATGCCCTGCAGTTCAACTCCCAAACCCTTCCCGGGCACGAACCCATTATTCAGCATTTCTGATACTACCATGACGGTCGCAGCTGACACCCTGGGACATGGCATGCTTTTACCCTCAGGCACCCTGCTCACCGGAACCGTGTCGGGGATCTGATACACCCATGGACCCTTATCATCTTCGGTCTCTATAAAGGGTACAATGGCATCATTCATGGCGCATGTGGGATCTTCCCCATGTAACACAATTTCTTGTCTGTCCCACTCAAATTTGATTATTTGGTGCAGTGTGGAGGGCACGGCTTTTGCTGCATGAATCCATGGTCGACCCAGCAACAGATTATATGATACTGCAGCATCCAACACCTGAAATTCCATCATGAATTCGACTGGGCCAATAGTCAATTCGAGTACAATATCCCCTACTGTGTTTGTTCCCCCTCCATCGAACCCTCGAACACAAATGCTATTTTTGCGGATTCTATCCTCATCAATCTTTAACTTGTTCAATGTGGATAACGTGCAAATATTAGCGCTCGACCCGTTATCGATTAGTGCCCGAGTAACCATTGAACCTTCACATTTGACCGTCAAATAGAGAGCCTTGTTGTGTTCTGTGCCTTCCATAGGCAATTCATCATCAGAAAATGCTATCCTGTTCACTTCAAAGATCTTGTTGGCAATTGTCTCTAAATGGTTTACTGAGATTTTGTCAGGCACATGAGCCTCATTCAATATCTTCATTAAAGCTCGGCAATGCTCATCAGAGTGAATTAATAATGACAACAACGAGATTTGGGCCGGTGTTTTTCTCAGTTGATCAACAATGGAATAATCTTGTCCTTTCATCTTTTTCAGAAACTCTTCTGCTTCCTCTTCCGTTACAGCTTTTTTAACTGGCACTGGATTGTCTTTTGCGCCCTTAGCTTTTCTCAACTCTTCAGGGGCGAAACAACGTCCTGACCGGGTCAGTCCCTGTGCTTCACAACTTTCTTCCTCAATTTCCTTTCCTTTGTATGTCACCACTACTTTGTCATATTTCCAGGGTACGGCTTTGCTATCAACCATGGGTAACTGGACTACCGGTTTTATGACAACCGGCTCTATATAGACTCCCTTCACGACCACCACGGGCATGGATACTGACCTTGGTACCACTATCTTGACTGGCTCCTGCTTTTTCTCGGCCACAAACGATCCCTTTCCCATTACTAGCACTGGCTTGTCTTCTACTGCTTTTAACTGAACCACTGGCCTTGCACTCACTGTCTTTTCTTTGGTTTCCGTAGAACGAATCACCATAACCACCTGCGAAGGTTTCTTAGGCTCTGCCCCCTTATGTATCAGTTCGATCATGTTGGCCTCATAATGCGCTGGTAACGGATTTTGATTGATGTTCGGGGCCTCTGGAGCCTGTACCTCAATACGACGATTATCAATGAGCTCTTGGATTGCGTTTTTCAACTTCCAACATTTTTCAGTATCGTGCCCCGGCATCCCTGAGCAATACTCGCAGCTAACAGAGTGGTCCAGGTTTCTGGGAAGAGGATTTGGTGCTTTGGATTCAACTGGGGTCAGCATCCCCAACTGTTTCAATCTGTGGAAAAGAGAAGTGTAAGATTCTCCCAGCGGAGTAAATGTTTTTTTGTTTGGGGCCTTCTCATTTCTAAAAGCTTGGTTTGGGCGGAAGCTGGTTCCTGGTCTGTTAGCCCTGGGAGGTGGATAGGTGTTTTGTGGGTGTGGCTGTGTATTTTGGGGACTTGGTGTACGCCATTGCGAGTGCACTGGGGGTTGAGTGTAGGTCTAGGCGTGGTGAATAGAAAAGTGTGATTCTGGTGGTGGATAATAGTGTTGCGGTGGGCCATATGGGGTATATTGATAGTTTGGGTGGTGGGGTCTGGGTTGGTTGTAGTAAGGTGGAGGGTTATTGTGCCTGGACCAAACATTAGCTTCAACTGCAGCAACTTCTTCTTTCTTCTTCTTCTTCCCCAGCACACCACCAGTGCCACTTTGGATGGCCTGGGTGGTTGCTTTCAACGCCGAGTAGCTCAATATTTTGTTAGATTTCAACCCTTCTTCAATCATGGCTCCCATCTTTACCACTTCATTAAACGACTTTCCGACTGATGTCACTAGATGATCAAAATAGGTAGGTTCCAATGTTTGCAAGAAATAATCTACCATCTCACTCTCCCTCATGGGAGGGTCAACCCTTGCAGCTTGTTCCCTCCAGCGGAAACCAAATTCTCTAAAACTTTCCCCAGGCTTCTTTTCTAGTTTCAACAATGACAGACGATCAGGGACTATCTCGAGGTTATATTGAAAACGGCCAATGAATGCCTGGGCCAAATCATCCCATGTATACCATCGACCGGGATCTTGCCTCGTGTACCATTCTAGTGCTGACCCGCTCAGGCTTTGACCGAAATATGCTATCAACAACTCATCCTTTCCCCCGGCACCTCTCATTTTGCTACAGAAACCACGCAGATGGGCTATTGGGTCACCGTGCCCCTCATACAAATCAAACTTCGGCATTTTAAACCCCGCAGGCAACTGTACATCAGGAAAAAGGCACAAATATTTGTATGCGACACTAACTTGGTTTCCTAAACCATGCATGTTCCTGAAGGATTTCTCTAGGCTTTTGACTTTACGAATTACCTCTTCTTGTTCAGCATTCTTAACCGGTTTCTCAACTTCTCCCGGGATTTCAAAATGGGGAGAGTAGGTATATGGCTCAGGCGCCTTGAAGGTGGGTTCGGGAGGGTAATATTGAGTGTCGTGAGCTTGGAATAGTGGCTCACTGGATGATCTATGTAGTGGAGCTGGGGGAGGTGCCACAAAGACGGGAACCATGGGTGGTGGAGGGTTCTGTTTAGAGGGTGGATCTGGGGGAGCGTATGATGTGGTACCATAACCCTGGGCCTGATAAGGGAAAGCTGAAGATGCGTGAGGAGTGGTGGGATCCTGAGCTTGAGCCAGGGGTGGGATGTAAGATGGGTTAGCCGGATATAGTGGTGCCGGATGTCCCTGAGACCATGCCCGATGCATTTCAGCCATTTGTGCTTTTAATTTCCTCATCTCTTCTTTCATAGCCCCCACATCTGTCACCTCAACCTCATTCGAAGGGTCTACGATGCTGATTTCCGAATCCTGCCCTATCATTTTTACTTGATCTTTCGACCGGGTGTTGTATGGATGAGTTGCCAGAATTGCCAATCAACCAACCACCTGCCTGGACTCACACATTTAGACAACCACTTTGTTAGCGATTAGGTCTTAACAGATTTAATAACCACGCGTTGGCATGAATGCACTTATACAGTTAATCCTTTCTATTATGCGTTTGCTCGATTGCATGCGTCATCCCGGTCATTTTATTTCTTGTTTCGTTTTTCTTCTCTTCGCCTTATCCCTCTCTTGTGCTTTTTCTTTTTTCTCTCGTGTTTTTCCGCTATTTTCTTTTTTCCTCTTTTTGTTTTTCCGCTCTTTTCTTTCCTCCTCTTTTGTTTTTCCACTCTTTCTTTCTTTCTCTCTTTTTCGGTTTTCCTTCTATTTTCCTTTCATTCTTTTGTTTTCCTTTTGGTTATGGTCGAATCCTATGGAGATTGCCTACGTATCGTGACCCCGCACGAATCAGACCAAGCGTAGTTCGTGAAGATAAATGTAAAAACAAGGTGGAAATAAAATGCTCAACTTTCATTAATAAACAGACTCTTACAAACTTGACATCTTTTGTTTTGGAAAGAAACTAACAAACGCAATCTGTCATCAAACCAAAAACTCTAAACCTGCAAACATACTCAACTCAGAGAGGTAACGGATGTACAAAAGACTGACTCAAAATGGTAAACACTTACAGACACGGACTATGCATATTCTAGTGCTTCAAACTTAGGTATCTGCGGGGCGTTGTTCGGCCTCGCCGCGGGTCTAGGATCTAAATCCCTTTCAAGATGCTCTAACTCATTTATGGTTCGCTTCACATAGATCATCACTACTGAGATAAAAGTGGTACGGGTCATGTCTTCACAAACCCGACATCTCCTGACAATAGCATGAGCAATGGCTCTAATCCTGTCTTTTGTTTGCTTCTTTACTATGAGCAAGTGTCTTATTTGATCGCTGCATGTCTTTAAAGCTCGGGAGTCTTGTAAGTGCTGGTCTTGCAGCTGTTGCACTTCTGCCTCCATTTGGGCTAACAAGTTGTAACAATGTCCGCTTTCAGTTTCGAAGTCTCTAGCCTGCCTAACCGGTTTAACCTCAAGGGCAACCACTTTTCTCTTTAAATTGGCAACAATTTTCTCATGGTCCCTTTTCAACTGATTCAAGTATTGGCGACGCTCCTCACTTCTTGTCGCCCACTGGGCCTTAATGTCACGACCCAAACTGAAGGGCCATGACTAGCACCCGACCACACTTGCCGAGCACCAACGTACATTTCATCTAACCTTCATTATTATCTTTTAAGGCTGACGAGATCAATATAAATGGTAGACCTAGATCATGGACAACCAGCAATAAAATATGACGGCATGAACATACATAGCAGGGGATGACCAGACAATCAAGAAACTACGTATAAGGTATGAGCTACCACGCTACTATGAAAGACTATACAACAAAAACTAGCCGACAAGGCATACCAAACTATACATGAGCCGACACCTGTCTATGAGCCTCTAAAAGAACATAAGTGTTGCAACATAGCCGGAACAGGGCCCCGACATACCCATAATGTCTATAACAAAAATTGCATACCAAGACCAAGGCAAGTCCGGAGAAGGGATCTCGCCAATCACCGCTGAACTGGACAGTCTACTGTGGTGGGGGAGCTGCACCTGCCTGTCTATCAGGACCTGCAGCACGACATGCAGCGTCCACAAATAAAAGGACGTCAGTACGAATAAAGTACTGAGTATGTAAGGCAAGGAACCATAAATACGATCAGTAATGTAAGCAAGGATAGAGAATATACAACCTGTAACATCTTAGTACCTCTGAGGGCTACTTACATGAAATGCATGATACATATGTATAAATACATAAACCTTTAAAGCATTCGCCTCTATGGGCATCATCATCATCATATCGTACCCGGCCATAATAGGCTCGGTAGAATCGTACCCGGCCACGTGGAGCTCGGTAAAACCCAACTGATCAGTGGTTGCACAATAGGTGCCGTACCCGACCAACTATAGCGTGGCTCGGTAGAGTAAAATAGATACATATATATAATGCATGCTCGACTCATGGAATCACATTCTAAACCTTTCGGAGTGACGTAAGGTCGGTATCCTCTATACACGTTATTAGGACTAACTCTTCACTATGAACCTTATAAGATTTAGGAAGTACGAACAACATTGATAACATAAGAATAAGAGAAGTAACATTAACATCAATCGTTCCATAAGAGGGAAAACAATGTAAGTACTGCTAGCTTCTAAGAGTAGAGTATCTTGGAAGCTCGTTCATTACATTATGTACAATCGGAGTCGTGCAAAAGAAGGAAAGGGATAGCCTAACATACCTTGTATATACTGCCCCAATCTCAAGCTATGCAATTGTCAAAACTCCTTAGTCTACAATAAGAGAAACGATACTATCGTTATCATTTAAGCGTCATAACTATTATGTATCGACCACAACCTATTTTACGATGAAACGGACAGCACCTCCCCTATATATATGACCTCACACCATTCAAAACAGTCACCAAACAGCCCAAACAACATCAATAATAAACATATTGAGCCTCCCAAAATAGTCCACACATAGCCTAATCACTCCATACATACGACGACCACCGTAGTCGTGTCAAACAACCTGGAAATGTTACGAATAACTATCAGCCCATAACCCTACATATATATGGTGTTTCTCCACACCCTTCCTCCTCCAAAACTCCACAAGATAGTAGTAAAATACGCAGCCCAACAACAACGCAAAACAGTCCACAAAACAATAACATTACTACCAAGCCTTTCGATATATATCTCACAAGTTCTAGCTTCAATGGCTTAGCCGCAACTTGGATAATCTTAAATACATATAGAGTAAGAGGTTCCTTACCTTTATACAGAAAGAACAACTCCAATTTGACCTTAAATTTCCATGAAATATCCCTCCAATGCTGCCACAACAACAAAAAAGCGAAACTAGCGATCAATTAGTGTTTTTCGGCACTAGAATCACTTTAGAAGGCTTGAAATCACCTAGGATTGATATTAAGAACATGAGGGAGTATTTACAGAACATAAACCCTTTAAAACAACCTCCCACACGAGCTGGAACGACACAAAAATGAGCAACAACAAGAAGAACAAGAGACTTACTAGCGCCACGGAATTCCCGACACTTGATTTGTGTTGTTTGCCCTTTTTTTGGGTCTTGAATCTTGAGAGAACCTTGAGAGGATGTTCCTAGGGTTCTAAGGTCTGAAAATAGTGAAAATAAATGACTTAAAACGGGTTGGAGTCATCCTATATAGGTCCAAATATCTTAAACCGACTTAGTGGGCCCCATAGAGAGGTGCTTGGCGCAGTCTCGCGAAAACGCGAATATCTCTCTACTCCGAGATCGTATCGATGAACGGTTTAATGCGTTGGAAACTAGACTCATAGATCTTTAATTTGGTGGGTAGATCACCCCGTAATTCCTTGTAAATTATGAGAAAAGATTAGAAACATTTGACCCAATGTTTAAGTAAAATTATGAACCTAAGTTGCGACAACTTTTGTCGACTTTTGTTTCATAACTCGTTTGACTTCAAGACTTATGATACGGATATTATATGATTAAAATACCTTAATAAATGACCTCTTGAGTGTATTAAGCACTGCTAGATTACCTGAAAATACGAGTTACAACATCCTTGATTCGTTTAACTTCTAATACTGGTTAATCACCCTTATACACTCTTGTATCACTTAAGACCAATAGGATTGACTTCTTATCATCTCAAAGATAATTCCTTCTTGGATTTATGTTAACTAATATATGGCATGAACTAACACATGTGGATATGGGTTGTAACACCCTCCCCCCTTAGGAACATTCGTCCTCGAATGTAAGGGTTTATGGGGAGTTTAAATCATCGTGGATTCCAATGGAAATTTCCGATCAATTTTCCCCTATAAAATGGTCACTAGCAAAACTTGCATGTAATTAAGCCCAACATATGGCTTCACAAGGCTACACAAAGCATTATGCGTATTTACATTATCTACATATCACCATTTTGTATTAAGGAGGAGTATTCTCAAATTATTGCTTACCTCATAGAGCCGTTTCACCTTCCAATGTATCCTGTCTTCCACCAGCATCCTTGTTATCTTCATTCTGGAATAAGTAAGGGTATTTAGACTTCATCTCCTCTTCTGCTTCCCATGTCATTTCTTCCATATTTTTGTTCCTCCACAATACTTTGACGGAAGCTACATCTTTTGTTCTCAGCTTGCGGACTTGCCGATCTAATATCGCCACTGGCACTTCTTCATATGATAGGTCCTCTGTAACTTGTACATCTTTGATAGGGACGACTCGAGAAGGGTCTCCAATACATTTTCTCAACATAGATACATGGAATACCGGGTGGACAAATTCCAATTCGGATGGCAATTCTAACTCATAAGCAACCTGTCCAATCCGTCGAAGAATTTTATACGGCCCGATATACCTTGGACTCAGCTTACCTTTCTTCCCAAAACGCATAATACCCTTCATTGGTGAGATCCTCAGGAAAACCCAATCACCAACCTCAAACTCTAGATCACGACGTCGGACATCAGAATAAGATTTTTGCCTGCTTTGTGCCGTCCTCAATCGCTCCTGTATCACTTTCACCTTCTCAATAGCTTGGTGAATCAAATCTGGCCCATATAATTCTGTTTCACCGACTTCGAACCATCCAACTGGTGATCTACATCTCCTCCCGTATAGTGCCTCATATGGGGCCATTTTAATACTGGAATGGTAGCTATTGTTATAGGCGAATTCTATGAGTGGAAGATGATCATCCCAATTCCCCTTAAAATCTAGAACACATGCTCGTAGCATATCTTCCAGTGTCTGAATGGTACGTTCAGCCTGTCCATCAGTCTGCGGATGAAATGCAGTGCTGAGATTTACCTGTGTGCCTAAACCCTTCTGGAAAGACCTCCAAAAGTTAGCCGTAAATTGAGCTCCTCGGTCTGATATAATAGATATGGGCACACCATGAAGCCTAACAATCTCCTTGATATACAACTTTGCATAATCTTCAGCCGTGTAAGTTGTCTTCACTGGCAGAAAATGGGCACATTTTGTAAGTCGATCAATTATCACCCAGATGGAGTCAAACTTATGATAAGAGCGAGGTAATCCAATAATGAAGTCCATATTAATCACCTCCCACTTCCAGGTCGGAATCTCTATATTTTGAAGCAATCCACCGGGTTTCTGATGTTCTATCTTTACTTGTTGACAATTGGGACACTGGGCTACAAATTCTGCAATAGACTTCTTCATATTATCCCACCAATATTGCTCCTTGACATCATGATACATCTTTGTCGAGCCGGGATGGATGGAATATCGGGATTGATGAATCTCATTCATAATCTTCTCTCGCAACCCTGCCACATTAGGCACACACAATCGGCTCTGGTATCTCAGTGCCCCATCTTTTCCGATCCCAAAAGCCATACTTTTACACTGTTGAATGCTTTCTCTTAATCGTACTAAGATAGGATCTTCATATTGTCGTGCTTTTACCTCGGCTACCAAAGATGATTCTGATGTATTCTGTACAGTAACACCTCCGTCATCAGAGTCTAACAATCTGATTCTCATATTGGCTAGCTGATGAAGCTCTTTAATCAACCCCCATCTACCTGCCTCAATATGTACTAAGCTTCCCATTGATTTACGGCTGAGAGCGTCTGCCACAACATTGGCTTTACCGGGATGATACAATATCTCGACGTCGTAGTCTTTCAATAATTCAAGCCACCTACGCTGCCTCAAATTCAACTCTTTCTGCTTGAAGATGTATTGTAAACTCTTGTGATCTGTGTAGATGTCAACATGGACGCCGTATAAGTAGTGCCGCCATATCTTCAAAGCATATATTACTGCAGCCAATTCCAAATCATGGGTTGGATAATTCTTTTCATGCTTCTTCAATTGTCTTGATGCATAAGCAATCACATTCCCACGCTGCATCAATACGCACCCCAAACCTATACCTGAGGCATCACAATATACCACATAACCTTCTGTTCCTTCAGGAAGAGTGAGCACTGGTGCAGATGTCAATCGATTCTTCAGCTCCTGAAAACTACGTTCACAAGTGTCAGACCACTGGAATTTGGTAGCTTTTTGTGTTAACTTAGTCAATGGTGATGATATAGAGGAAAATCCTTCTACAAACCGCCTATAATATCCTGCTAGCCCTAGGAAGCTGCGGACTTCTGATGGTGTTGTAGGTCTCGGCCAATTCTTTACTGCATCGATCTTCTGAGTGTCGACACTAATACCCTCATCAGATATCACATGGCCAAGGAATGCTACTGAGTTCAGCCAGAATTCACATTTGGAGAGCTTAGCATATAACTTACGATCCTGAAGCGTCTGTAATACTATCCGCAAGTGGCCCGCATGTTCCACCTCCGAACGAGAATACACTAGAATGTCATCAATGAATACAATCACGAACACATCAAGATAGGGCCTGAATATAGTATTCATGAGATCCATAAAAGCTGCTGGGGCATTTGTTAGCCCGAACGACATCACCAAGAACTCAAAGTGCCCATATCTTGTCCGGAAGGCCGTCTTTGGAATATCCTTCTCCCTAACCCTCACCTGATGATACCCTGAACGTAAATCAATCTTAGAGAAATACTTGGCACCCTGGAGTTGGTCAAACAGGTCATCAATTCTTGGAAGTGGATACTTGTTCTTTATAGTAGACTTATTCAACTGTCGATAGTCGATACACATCCGTAACGACCCGTCTTTCTTCCGCACGAATAGGACTGGTGCACCCCAAGGTGAAGTGCTAGGCCTAATAAAGCCCTTATCCAGCAAGTCCTTCAACTGCACCTTCAACTCTCGCAACTCTGCCGGGGCCATTCTGTATGGAGGAATAGAGATCGGTTGAGTGTCAGGCAACACATCAATGCTAAACTCAATCTCCCTTTCAGGAGGAAGGCCTGGGAGTTCATCTGGGAAAACATCTGGGAATTCGTTGACCACAGGGATTGATTGTAAAGTAGGCGGTTTCGCCTCCGCATCCCTAACGCGAACGAGATGATAAATGTAACCTTTTGAGATCATTTTCCTTGCCTTAAGATAGGAAATAAACCTACCTTTCGGTGTAGCAATGTTCCCTTTCCATTCAATGACGGGTTCACCCGGAAATTGGAACCTAACCATCTTCGTACGACAGTCAACATTTGCATAGCATGAGGCCAACCAGTCCATTCCCATTATCACATCAAAATCAACCATTTCTAACTCAAATAAATTTGCCGAGGTTTGACGACTACAAATCATCACAGTGCAACCTCTATATACCCTTCTAGCAATCACAGAATCTCCTATCGGAGTAGATACCGCGAGGGGTTTACTTATCAATTCAGGTTCAATGCCAAACTTATTAGCCACAAAGGGTGTAACATATGATAATGTAGATCCCGGATCAATCAACGCATATACATCATAAGAAAACACAGATATAATACCTGTAACAACATCTGGAGACGACTCGAGATCCTGTCGACCTACTAGAGCATAGGTTCGATTTTGAGCACCACTCGAACTCGGCACTGCACCTCTACCCCTACCACGACCTGTCGACTGCTGAAAACCCCGTGCTGGAGGTCGAACTGATGAGGAAGAACCAGACACAGATCCAGTCGGCTGAGCCATACCATCACCTCCTCTATTAGGACAATCCCGCATCATATGGCCAGGCTGCCCGCACGAATAGCATGCATCAGAACCTCGACGACACAGTCCAAAGTGGGCCTTGCCGCACTGATCACAATGTGGTGTTGGGGGTCTCATCTGACTAGTATCCCTGTGATGTTGCGAGCCAGATGCCCGCGAACTCTGACCTGGACCAGAATAGGATCGATCATATCGAGGCCTCTGAAACTGTGGAGGAGCACTAGCTACAGGTGGCGCCGAACTCCTCGAAAACTGTGGCCTGATGCGGCCTCTGAAGTCATCAGAATACCCTGCAAATCTCGCCCTCTTATGCTGGCCTCTATCCTGCTCCCTAACTGCCCTCTGCTGGCGCTTACGATCCTCTAGGGTCTGGGCATAAGCTTGAATACGGGAAATATCCATGCCCTCCACCAAGGAGGCTGTCGTACACTCATTTATTAGATGTGGTCCCAACCCATTCACGAACATATGCACCCTATCACTCATCTCGGCCACCATATGGGGAGCATACCTTGCCAAAGAATCAAACTGCATACTGTACTCTCGCACACTCATATTACCTTGTCTAAGGTTCAAGAACTTATCAGCTCTAGCTCGTCGTATCTCAACTGGCAAGTAGTGACGAAGAAAGGCCTCAGAAAATTCCTTCCACACAGCTGGAGGAGGGTTCGGACCCCTGGATCTCTCCCAACTATCATACCAGAGAACCGCTAAATCCCGTAACCGATAAAAAGCCAACTCTACTGCCTCTGTATCACTAACATGCATAACCCGAAGTGTACGATGAACTTGGTCAATAAAAGTCTATGGGTCCTCCTTGGGGTCTGATCCGATAAACACTGGAGGGTCTAAATTAATAAAATCACGAACTCTTGTACTAACTGGTTTCTCAGCAGCACCTGTATTCTGCCTCTGATCCTGAGCAGCTACCAAGCTAGTCAATAACTGCAAAGCACTCCGCATATCCTGGTCTGGAGTGCCAGACGGAGGAACTGGAGGCGCTGGGTGCCTTCTAATATCCTCTGGAGGAGATGGAGTAGATGAGGTATGAGAGGGCATCTCACTTTGAGCCTCACTTTGTCCTGCTCTGACTTGGGGCACCTGACTGGTACCCTCTCCCGCTGCTGTATCAAGCCGTCTACTAATCGTTTGCTTCCTAGTCGAAGGCATCACTGAAAAAAACAAGGTGAATATTAGAGACGAACACTTACGACTCAACTCTACGCACGATCTAGATTCAGGAAGAAGGTAACAACCCTAGATGTCATGTAGCCTCCTGATTATAAATGTGGCGCGCTACACATCCATAATCAAGACTCTACTAGACACGGCTCATAGACAACCCCTAGGACAGACTTGCTCTGATACCAAGTTTGTCACGACCCAAACTGAAGGGCCATGACTAGCACCCGACCACACTTGCCGAGCACCAACGTACATTTCATCTAACCTTCATTATTATCTTTTAAGGCTGACGAGATCAATATAAATGGTAGACCTAGATCATGGACAACCAGCAATAAAATATGACGGCATGAACATACATAGCAGGGGATGACCAGACAATCAAGAAACTACGTATAAGGTATGAGCTACCACGCTACTATGAAAGACTATACAACAAAAACTAGCCGACAAGGCATACCAAACTATACATGAGCCGACACCTGTCTATGAGCCTCTAAAAGAACATAAGTGTTGCAACATAGCCGGAACAGGGCCCCGACATACCCATAATGTCTATAACAAAAATTGCATACCAAGACCAAGGCAAGTCCGGAGAAGGGATCTCGCCAATCACCGCTGAACTGGACAGTCTACTGTGGTGGGGGAGCTGCACCTGCCTGTCTATCAGGACCTGCAGCACGACATGCAGCGTCCACAAATAAAAGGACGTCAGTACGAATAAAGTACTGAGTATGTAAGGCAAGGAACCATAAATACGATCAGTAATGTAAGCAAGGATAAAGAATATACAACCTGTAACATCTTAGTACCTCTGAGGGCTACTTACATGAAATGCATGATACATATGTATAAATACATAAACCTTTAAAGCATTCGCCTCTGTGGGCATCATCATCATCATATCGTACCCGGCCATAATAGGCTCGGTAGAATCGTACCCGGCCACGTGGAGCTCGGTAAAACCCAACTGATCAGTGGTTGCACAATAGGTGCCGTACCCGGCCAACTATAGCGTGGCTCGGTAGAGTAAAATAGATACATATATATAATGCATGCTCGACTCATGGAATCACATTCTAAACCTTTCGGAGTGACGTAAGGTCGGTATCCTCTATACACGTTATTAGGACTAACTCTTCACTATGAACCTTATAAGATTTAGGAAGTACGAACAACATTGATAACATAAGAATAAGAGAAGTAACATTAACATCAATCGTTCCATAAGAGGGAAAACAATGTAAGTACTGCTAGCTTCTAAGAGTAGAGTATCTTGGAAGCTCGTTCATTACATTATGTACAATCGGAGTCGTGCAAAAGAAGGAAAGGGATAGCCTCACATACCTTGTATATACTGCCCCAATCTCAAGCTATGCAATTGTCAAAACTCCTTAGTCTACAATAAGAGAAACGATACTATCGTTATCATTTAAGCGTCATAACTATTATGTATCGACCACAACCTATTTTACGATGAAACGGACAGCACCTCCCCTATATATATGACCTCACACCATTCAAAACAGTCACCAAACAGCCCAAACAACATCAATAATAAACATATTGAGCCTCCCAAAATAGTCCACACATAGCCTAATCACTCCATACATACGACGACCACCGTAGTCGTGTCAAACAACCTGGAAATGTTACGAATAACTATCAGCCCATAACCCTACATATATATGGTGTTTCTCCACACCCTTCCTCCTCCAAAACTCCACAAGATAGTAGTAAAATACGCAGCCCAACAACAACGCAAAACAGTCCACAAAACAATAACATTACTACCAAGCCTTTCGATATATATCTCACAAGTTCTAGCTTCAATGGCTTAGCCGCAACTTGGATAATCTTAAATACATATAGAGTAAGAGGTTACTTACCTTTATACAGAAAGAACAACTCCAATTTGACCTTAAATTTCCATGAAATATCCCTCCAATGCTGCCACAACAACAAAAAAACGAAACTAGCGATCAATTAGTGTTTTTCGGCACTAGAATCACTTTAGAAGGCTTGAAATCACCTAGGATTGATATTAAGAACATGAGGGAGTATTTACAGAACATAAACCCTTTAAAACAACCTCCCACACGAGCTGGAACGACACAAAAATGAGCAACAACAAGAAGAACAAGAGACTTACTAGCGCCACGGAATTCCCGACACTTGATTTGTGTTGTTTGCCCTTTTTTGGGTCTTGAATCTTGAGAGAACCTTGAGAGGATGTTCCTAGGGTTCTAAGGTCTGAAAATAGTGAAAATAAATGACTTAAAATGGGTTGGAGTCATCCTATATAGGCCCAAATATCTTAAACCGACTTAGTGGGCCCCATAGAGAGGTGCTTGGCGCAGTCTCGCGAAAACGCGAATATCTCTCTACTCCGAGATCGTATCGATGAACGGTTTAATGCGTTGAAAACTAGACTCCTAGATATTTAATTTGGTTGGTATATCACCCCGTAATTCCTTGTAAATTATGAGAAAAGATTAGAAAAATTTGACCCAATGTTTAAGTAAAATTATGAACCTAAGTTGCGACAACTTTTGTCGACTTTTGTTTCATAACTCGTTTGACTTCAAGACTTATGATACGGATATTATATGATTAAAATACCTTAATAAATGACCTCTTGAGTGTATTAAGCACCACTAGATTACCTGAAAATACGAGTTACAACATCCTTGATTCGTTTAACTTCTAATACTGGTTAATCACCCTTATACACTCTTGTATTACTTAAGACCAATAAGATTGACTTCTTATCATCTAAAAGATAATTCCTTCTTGGATTTATGTTAACTAATATATGGCATGAACTAACACATGTGGATATAGGTTGTAACACTTAAGTTCTGCCATGGCCTTTTCAGATTTTCCTAACTCATCTCGCCGTTCTCTGACTTCGCTTTCCAATTTTTTTACCAATTGTTCATCGGACCTGCTCCTGGGTTGCTTATCAATGGTTATCTTCAACTGTCGGATCTGGGCCCTAAGCGCTTCATTTTCTTTGGCTAGTCTATTCTTTTCACCTTGATCCGCGGAGACCTGTACACTGTTCTCGAATTTCAGACTCTCGACTTGTTGCTTTAATTTACCAATCTCAACTCGATAGCTTTCTTCCTTTGCTAACCAATCCCACTGCTCTTGGGATGACTTATCGAAATCTTCGAGATGAGGTCTTTTAGCCGGTCTCCCATATGCCACGTCACCTCTGAACCATTTGTGATACCCTGGAGCAATTTCCCCTTTGACCCTATCAGACACACAAGTGTTTGCCATCAGCTATTGACACTCACTCCAAATTTGACGAACCTCTTCCTTGGGGAATCGACCGTCAGGACTAATTTCGACCACTTGGGTACTCAAATCTTCATCTCTCGGTATTACTTGATATCTACCGAGTTGCCTCAGAACCCGATATGGTGCATAAGGTTGTATACTTTTGAGTCCCATTAACAAAAAATGCGGTCGGGCTGCTGGTATATATATGACTTCCTCGACAGACAACCATCCAAGCACCCACTGTATCTGGCTAGCTTTGAGGTTCCGAAATAATAATGCCCAAGCCGTGACTCCTTCAGGTAGACTAGCCCCTTTGATTCTCGTACAAAATTCCCCTATACAAGTTTTCTCAGCCGAACCATAACTCAATAACTGAGAGCGCGGGCACAAATGCTCAATCATCCACATTTGTAACAATAAGTTACATCCCTCAAAAAATTCGCCCCCAGCTTTGCACGCAGTGAGAGCTCTGAAGATATCAGCCACAATCATAGGTGCTAAAGTGCTTTTCCCCATGGTTTGCAAAGTACTGACAACGCCTGCTACTTTCAAATCAATATTACCATCTTTCCTTGGGAATATTACGAGACACAAAAAAGCTACCATAAATGCCACTCGCCTATGTTCCTCCCATTTTTGTCGGCTATTTCTGCTGCAAAGCTTAAAGTCCGGATTATTTAACCCGCCCACATGGCCATATCTATCATACACGAAGCGAAAACTGCAGAAACCCTTTGCAAAATCTAGGTGATGAACTGTCCGGGGTATTTTCAAGGAATCCAGGAATCGGTGTATGGTAATGGCCCTAGGAGCAATCAGGTACTTGAATCTCAATGGAGCTTGGTCACTTCCAATGTACCCTGCTATTTCTTCCAATGTTGGGGTGAGTTCAAAGTCTGAAAAATGAAACACATTATGTGCCGAATCCCAATGGGCGACCAATGCCCTGATGATATCCCCTCGAGGCTGAATGTCTAATAAATCCGGAAGGTCTTTCAAATATTTTCTCACTTCGTCTTGCCCTTCCTTGCCCAAATCATTCCACCACAATTGCAGCTCAAAAGGGATTTTGGTCATTATTGAAAAAGTCTCATTTACCATCGTGCTCATCCTACACATTTATTAAAGCGTTTAAGCAAAAAGAAAACTTTTATTTAACTCCAAATAAATAAATAAAACTATCTATATTATCGACTCAAAATTACCCTTATATTTTCAAATGAAAAACTCGATTCTTAATTCTATTTGTTTTTTTTAAGATAAAGGACCCGATATTGCGACACGGCCTTTCAATGCCTCGAGGGCGAAAATTTTAAGGCTGTGAAAAAAAAATCAAAATACGACCAGAAGTGGTTGTTTATACAAAGTCAGCCTTCCGGCGCCCCATTTGGGAACATTCGGCTATTTTTGACAAAAACAGCATCACCTGGTTTATTTATGACAAAAATTAAAATTTTGATATTTTTTGGTTATTTTTGCAAAGTGGAGGTTGGACCCGATGAGGGTTGCCTACGTATCTCACACCCTGTGAGAATCAAACCATGCGTAGTTCGGGCAAATTAACCGAACTATTTTAAAACATGATTTCTATTTTTTCCTGGCAAGACAACCTATTTTCCTTTTCTGTTTTTTGAAAACAAGACAAAATAACGATTTTTCCATTTTCAACAAACAATAACACAATCTATTTTTCCAAATTAAACTAAAAGACTTCTCTTTTTTTTTCTATATATTTTTTTAGTAAAACAAAATAAAACACATTTTTTTTCAAAATTTCGGCAGAGTTTCGCCAGTAATTGGTCATTGACTTTCCTAAAATAATCAATTAACTCCCTAACTGATATTTTATTTTTCACTCTTTTCTCTTTTTTTTTTAAATTTTCCAACATTCCCGAGATTCAAAAACCGGTTAACATGCAAGTTCGAAGCAAATATATGTACAGAGCGAGTAGGATGCATCAGAATGGTCTTTTCATTTCTGGTTGCTAGCCCTAGACGGACCCAACCCCTGTGTTGAGCCCCCTAAGTCAAATGCAACGTGATGCAAATAAGCGTTCCTACTAGGGATCTGGTATGAAGTCACGTTATTCTATATTCAAAACCTGAGTCAGTGTACTAAACTGTGTACCCGAGCGGACAACTCGAGTCGAGGAGGGGGCAACTTATCGGGAACCAAAAGGCCATCCGGCTTCGTAACTTATCCGACCTCTTTCTTATTTCAGGGTATGACACTAACAGAATAAGGAGTCTCAACCAGTGAGCACATCCCCGGAGGTGAAGAGAGAAGGGTGTCGGCACAATTTATATACAGTTCAGATAATATCAAAGCGGTAACATTTAGCACATTCAGCACAAAACATGTAGGAAAATCAGATACAATTAAATACAACAATTTATCTAAGCTCGAATTCTGAACCCTGAACCAGAGATTCTGGGTTCGATCCCCAGCAAAGTCGCCAGAGCTGTCACACCTCCTTTTTTCTACCTACACCCCACAAAGGGCGTAAAGGAGTTTTTTCCATTTAAAGGACAATCAGAACGAGATTTAATTATTAATCATTCAGAGTCGCCATTTGGGAGATTAATGGTGTCCCAAGTCACCGGTTGGATCCCGAACCGAGGAAATTTATGACTCTGTTAACAGTCCGCGAACCAGAAATCCGAGTAAGGAATTCTGTTAACCCGGGAGAAGGTGTTAAGCATTCCCGAGCTCCGTGGTTCTAGCACGGTCGCTATGTTGTATTTAATTTTATCTGATTTTATACATGCTAGCTCATGTGCCCTTATTTGTAAACCGCTTTTATTGTTATTTATTTTAGCAGAATTGCGACGTTGTGAAAACGTATTTCAAGTTACGTCGCAATCAATGCACCCGTAGTTATCAACACGTTTCGACTTCGCCGAGATTTGGATTTGAGTCGCATCAATGCGCACCCGAATTTTAAGAGGGTTATTTAATTGAATCGTACCTAAAGATACTAACATAGAGTTACTTTGGGGAAAACCCGTGAAGTTCGCTAAACGGCCATCCCAATTCTAATTATGTCGATAATTACTTGCTAAGGGCCCCACATCTATTTATTTTGTGTGGCAAGGTCCGTCTCAATTTGGTAAACCTTTTTCTGCCATTACTTATTTTATAGGAATTACGATGTCGCGAAAACGCGTTTCGAACCACGTCACAATCAATGCACCCGCGGTTATTGACACATTTCGGCTTCATCGAGATTTGGATTTGGGTCGCATCAATGCGCACCCGAGTTCAAGAAAGTTTATTCAATTAAATTGAACCCAAAGATTATAACGTAATATGATTTTAAAGAGGACCATGGAATTTGCTAAATGGCCCTCCTAATTTCTAAACACTTTAGTAGCCCATTGTTGACAATCCGCGCATGTGACTTATTCCGGTAAGGCGAGTAGCAATTCTGAAATAGCTACGATCTGCTACTTATTTGTACGCCTATAAAAGACTAGTTAATTTTGGAAAAGGGATTGCAATGGAATAAATAAAGGCCAAATTTTAAAAGAAAACTGGGCCTGCCCGTGGCCTCACCGTGATCCAAACGGCCCAATGAGGATGGGTTTAATTCTAATGTAGCAATGAATCCTTATACTAAAAATGTGAATGCTCAGAATCCCTAATTGATTTATCCTACACATTGCCTATCACGATCTGCTGTTTTCAATGAATTAAGTCAATCATGCATGAGTTTGCTTCATAATGTCCAACTGATTTCTATACCAATTTCTTAACCGTAATTAAGATCTTCCAACCGATTTCAGCACCTTAAAAACAAAAGCAAACCTTCTATTATACTATGATGATAAAATACCAATGACTAAGCTAAATGTCATCAAACTTACTCATGGGTTTTCATGTCATGCACACAAGTTTAATTGCTTCTGATGACCAATGGAACTCACATGAATTTTTAGATTAGCCCAGGCCCATGCTCAAAGCTTATTCAAATGTCCAATTAAACAGTTCTAAACCATGTATCATTCAACATGTAATCTACCATAATGAACAAGTTTAATTATACACATTCTGCCAATTACATAACAGGTGAGTACACTACTACTATCATCAAAGACACAGGCTACTTTCAGTTGAATAACAGGTCTTGGAACACTTCATTTCAACTTCAACAAACATACATCATTGAGATTCAGGGAAATGTACCTGGAAATTGGAATATGAAATAGAGAAAAGGTGAGGATTCAGGTATTTTGAACAATAGCAGCAACCACCCAACAATATGATACCACGGAAACACAGACAAATTACTTCGAAAATCAGAAATGCAAGCCAATTTTCACAGATCAATCTAACATACCCCTGTCCCTCACAGCTGAAACCCAACACTAATAATGAAACTCTGAAACTGTTTCAGATTTCCATATTTTGATGTTTTATTTTTTTGAATAACTCAGAATTGAAATGCCAGCTAAAATAAAGAAGGAATGAATGCTCAAATTAAGACTTAAGGCTCAAAGCAGAAAATCTGAGAGCAACCCCTTTTTCAAGGCATCTCATGCCCTTTTATAGGCAACCCCAAAGAGAATAAACTAAGTTCTGATTTTCTAATTAGTCCCTCTCTATTTTCACTTTGGTCCCTCTATTCTTATCTTGCTAAACAAGTAACTGCAGTGTACTTACTAAGATTTACACTTGAAACCCATTCTAGAAGGTCCTAAAGCATTCCCCTACCCATACAATACCCATACTGCCCCTCTTTATACCTTGATATTACTATTCCTATCAGAACTACCCTTTTCCCTACCCAGATTGCCCCTGAAAGCCTTTCAGAATCACTAAACCTACCCTTATCCTTAATAACTAAAACCAATACCCTAACCTAGTCTAAAACTAACTAAATCAATTAACTAACAATCAGAAACCAACTAAAATTAATCACTAAACGATCAGAAACCAGCTAATCAGACTGACTAACCCAATTATGTTCAACTAACCAACTCCAATAAGCTAAACGAAAATAAACTGTGCTTAAGCTACCATGATTAACCTTAAAAGAACTTAAACTAATTATTAATCCATGAAATTATAATCATTCAACCAACTAACAAACTCAGAATCAGCAAAAATTAACAGAACCTAAACTAACACAGTTAAACCAAAAATTAACATGACAATAATGAAACAATGACTGCAAGTAATATTTTAATCACGCGAGTAAAAGAAGCAGTAAAAGAAAGAACAGAAAAACTCACAAATGCAGAAAAGGGGGTCCGGCCAGTCATAACATCTGAATCCTTTCAGATTTTTGACGCGTAACACCCCTAACCATGTGTTCTTACACAAGAACACATGGTTAAATGTACTACGGTTCGAAATCAAAAGTATTGGTTTTTAGGGTTTGGTCCGCAATTCTTAGATCTAAGATTTGGGTCGTTTCAAGGTGATTTGAAAGGGAACAACCACAAATTGGTGTTGAGGAAAGGCTGGGGGTTGTAGGGTGTGAATTTGGGCCGAGTTGGTCAAACTATCAACTGGCCGGAAAACTTCAAATCAAGATTCGAAGAGTTCCAGCCTTATTCGAGGCAAACCATCGGGTGTAGTAGCAAGAGGAGGGTGAGGGGAACCCATGGTGTTAATTTCAGGGTGAACGGTGTAGTTCACGTTCACTGCCGGCATAGGTTTTTTAGGGCGGCGCGGATTAGGGTTAGGGAAGAAGGGGTATGGTGAAGAAGACGATGGAAATGGGGGGGTTGGGGGCCTGGTTTGGACACTTAAATACTTGAAACCTCGTTAGTTCCGGACCGTTGGATTGATGGGATCCAACGGTCCTGATCCAAGGTCCCTGAAACGACGCCGTTTCATTTTAAAGGGGGGCGGACCGGGTATGGACTTGGGCTGGACTTACTTTTCAAAGCAAATGCGTTTGGGCCGGGAGTACTTTGTGTGTTTGGCCCAAATTTCCGGATTTCACACAAGTTCAACTCCATTATATATTTTATTTCCTTTTTGTTTTCTTTTTCCCATTTTTTTACAATTTTTCTAATTTTTCTAATTTTTGTAAAGATGTAAAACTAACATGAGATCCTAATTATTTCAAAACAAAGATTAATCAATTCCTAAAAATTGTTTTAAATAATAAAAAAAACTATTTCATGACAAATGCAAAAGTGAACTAATTTTGTGATTTTCATGTTTTGTTCTAAACAACTTAAACCCTAATGGATACTAAAAATATAAAACTAAAGCCTAAATGCCAAAATGCATATTTTTGTATTTTATAAAAATTAACATGCGCAAATAAAATGTAACAATTATCAGAAAATGACACCAAGATGCACAAAAATTGTAAAAATCAAGACAAATTATTTTGTTTGGGATTTTGGGAATTATTCATATATAGGGCAAAAATCACGTGCTCACAGCGACCCATGTGCTGGTAAGTGCCTAGTCTAACCTCGGCAAAGTAGTGACGAGGCTAGGACAAGACTACCAACTAAACTTGTGTAGTTAAAGCATATATATATATATATATATAACTAAACCTGTGCAGTTAAAGCATATATATATATATAGCAAGTAATAATAAAGGAAACTATCAGTTAAAGATGGGAAGGGGACATGCTGTGGGGGAATATCATTTACCAACAGTAACTCAGGAGAAAGTCATAAAGAATAATTTAAAATTCGCAGTAGAAAGAATAACGAAATAGTAACAAATCAATATCCACTTTTATCTTTTATTGTTGCGGCACGCAATCCGATCCAAACCATATATTACTGTTGAGGCATGCAACCCGATCCAAATATAATATTGTTGCGGCGTGCAACCCGATCCCAATATAATATTATTGCGGCGTGCAACTCGATCCAAATATAATATTGTTACGACGTGCAACCCGATCCCAATATAATATTGTTGCGGCGTACAACTCGATCCCAATATACAAATCAACACCAATCACAAAAGAGTCCCAGCAAGGGAACAATAAGGAAACAACAATATCCCGGCAAGGGAATCGACAGTAAGAAGTAAATACGTCCCGGCAAGGGAATCAACTATAACCAAACTTGTTCCAACATTTAACTTCACAAAAGAAATCTCATCTAGAACCAATACTCAACCATAAGCAATTTTCACGAGATTTAATCATAACTCTTATCCAACATAGAGAATTAAAAACTTAGGCACTCGTAGAACTTATTAAGAACACAACAATTTTAATTTAAGACTCATGATCATGTTTGACAACGACGTATAGATACTCGTCACCATGCCTATACATCATACTCAACAAATTACACATAACAAATAGGACTCGACTCCTAATCGCTCAAGCTAAGGTTAGACCAAACACTTACCTCAAACTTCCACGACAAACTCAAACCTCAAACACCACTTTTCCTTTAGAATTTGCCTCCAAATAACTTGTATCTAGTCCAAATCATTTTAACAACATCAATAAATGCTAAAGATTCATACCCCATGCTTAATTATAGGTTTTCTATCATTTTCCCCAAAAAGTAAAAAATTGACCCCAGGCCCGCTTGGTCAAAACTCGAGGTTCGGACCAAAACCCGATCACCCATTCACCCACGAGCCCGAATATGTAATTAGTTTTGAAATTCGATCCCAAATCGAGGTCTAAATTCTAATTATTCAAAAAGCCATAACTCTACCCAAATTTCCTAATTTCTATCATGAAAATCCTAGATTTTAGGATGAAAATTGATGAAATGCAATGGAAAATCGAAAGAAAAAGGTTTAGAATCATATACCAATGTTTTGGGGAAGAAATTGCTCTTTGAAAATCGCCTCAATGCTCCCAAATTTTGAAAATATGAAGTAAATGGGTTCTGCCCGATTTTGCTTCTGTTTTAAAATCACTAGGCAGGCCTTCATCGCGTTCGCGGTGGGCCAAGCCCAACTGACCATCACGTTTGCGATCCGAAGCTCGCGTTCGCGGAGCTTCAGCTCCTGGAGCCATCGCATTCGCGGTCAGGTGGCCGTGTTCGCGTAAAGTAAGTTTGAAATCCCTCCCCCAGCCACTAACCCTACGCGTTCGCGAGGTCCTGGACGCGTTTGCGAAGGGTACTCCCCCCACAGCCTTGCATTCGCGTCCCAAGCTCCGCGTTCGCGAAGAACAATTTTTCACCTGAGGGATATTGCCTTCCGCGTTCGCGAGTGTAGCCACACGAAAGTGAAGCACAAAATCCCTGTGCACCAAAAACTGAAAACCTGCAATATTTCTAAGTTTAAAAACCTTCCGAAACCTATCCAAAACTCACGCTGCTCCGAACCAAACATGCATACTAACTCAAAAAAATTATATGAACTTATCCGTGCGATCAAATTGCCAAAATAATATCTTAAACAACAAATTTAGCATAGAAATCTAAGAAAAATCTCAAAACTTTCAAAGTGTCAATTTTCACAACTACGGATCCGAATCACATCAAACAACTTCCGTTTCTTACCAAATTTTACAGGCTCGACTTAAATCATATATAGACCTGCACCGGGCTCAGAAACCAAAATACGGGTCCGATACCATCCACTTCCAAACATTTTTCATTTCTAAAAACTCATATATATTCCAGAAAATAATTTTCTTTAAAAAATTCATTTCTCGGGCTTGGGACCTCGGAATTCGATTCCGAGCATACGCCCAAGTCCCATATTTTCCTACGAACCCTTTAGGATCATCAAATCACAGGTCTGAAACTGTTTACCCAAAATGTTAACCGAAGTCAACTTAAATTTAGTTTTAAAGGCCAAATTAACATTTTCATCACATTTCCACGTAAAAGCATTCCATATATGCTCCCGGACCGTGCATGCAAATCGAGGCAAGGGAAAAGGAGGCTTTTAAGGCCTCAGAACACTGAATTTACTCGTAAATCAAGTGATGAACTTTTGGGTCATCACATCCTCCACCTCTAAAACAACCATTCATCCTCGAACGAACAAAAGAAGAAAGTACCTGAATCAGGGAAAAAATGGGGATAATGGCTCCGCATATCGGACTCGGACTCCCAGGTCAATGCCTCAGCAGACTGACCTCTCCACTGAACACGAACAAACGGAAAACTCTTCGATCTCCACTGATGGACTTGCCGGTCTAGAGTAGCTACCGGCTCCTCTTCATAGGACAAGTCCTTGTCCAACTGGACAGTGCTGAAATCTAACACGTGGGATGGATCGCCGTGATACTTCCGAAGTATGGACACATGAAACACTGGATGCACGACTGATAAGCTCGACGGCAACATAAGTCTGTAAGCCACATCTCCCACTCGATCAAGAATCTCAAACGGGCCAATGAACCTAGGGCTAAGCTTGCCCTTCTTTCCAAATCTCATCACGCCCTTCATAGGCGACACCCGAAGCAATACCCACTCACCGACCATGAATGCCAAATCACAAACTTTATAGTTGGCATAACTCTTTTGCTTGGACTGAGCTGCATGAAGCCTATCCTGAATAATCCTGACCTTGTCCAAGGCATCCTACACTAGATCCGTACCTAACAACTGAGCCTCTCTCGGCTCAAACCATCCAATCGGTGACCGACACCGCCTACCATACAAAGCCTCATAAGGAGCCATCTGGATATTTGATTGGTAGCTGTTGTTGTAGGCAAACTCTGCTAAAGGCAAAAACTGATCTCACTAGCCTCCAAAGTCAATGACACACGCTCGGAGCATATCCTTCAATATCTGAATAGTACGCTCGAACTGCCTGTCCGTTTGAGGATGAAATGATGTGCTCAACTCAACACGTGTGCCCAACTCTCGCCGAACTGCTCTCCAGAAATGTGAGATAAACTGCATACCTCGATCTGAAATGATAGACACGGGCACACCATGAAGATGAACAATCTCCCGAATATAGATCTCAGCTAACCTCTCGGAAGAATAGGAGACTGCCACAGGAATGAAATGTGCTAACTTGGTCAGCCTATCAACAATAACCCACACTGCATCGAACTTCCTCTAAGTCTGTGGGAGTTCAACAACGAAGTCCATAGTAATATGCTCCCACTTCCACTTATGAATCTAAATCTTCTGACAGTTCAAACACCGATCCACATATGCAACAATGCGCTTCTTCATTCTCCTCCACCAATAATGTTGCCACAAATCCTGATACATCTTAGTGGTGCCCGGATGAATAGAGTACCGGGAACTATGGGCCTCCTCTAAAATCAACTCTCGGAGTCCATCCACATTAGGCATACAAACTCGACCATACAATCTCAAAACTCCATCATCTCCTAAGGTAACCTGCTTGGCACCTCTGTGTTGCATCGTGTCTCTAAGGACACACAAATGAGGATCATCACACTGCCAATCTTGGATACGATCCAATAAAGAAGAACGAGCGACTGTGCAAGCTAACACACGGCTGCGCTCAAAAACATCCAACCTCACGAATTGATTGGCCAAAGCATGAACATCCAAAGCAAGCGGTCTCTCACCGACCGGAATATAAGCAAGACTGTCCATACTGGCTAACTTCCTACTCAACGCATCGACCACCATATTGGCCTTTCTCGGATGATATAAGATGGTGATATCATAGTCTTTCAACAGCTCCAATCACCTTCTCTGCCTCAAATTTAGCTCATTCTACTTGAACAAGTACTGCAGACTCTTGTGATCTGTGAACACCTCATATGCCACGCCATACAGATAATGCCTCCAAATCTTCAACGCGTGAACAATAGCTGCTACCTCCAAATCACGAACCGGATAGTTCTTTTCATGAATCTTCAATTGCCGTGAAGCATAGGCAATGACCTTGCCATCCTGCATCAACACCGCACCAAGTCCAATACGAGATGCATCACAATAAACTGTATATGGCCCTGAACCTGTGGGCAAAACCAACACCGACACCGTAGTCAAAGCTGTCTTGAGTTTCTGAAAGCTCGCCTCACACTCGTCCGACCATCTGAATTGGGTACCCTTCTGGGTCAACCTGGTCATCGGGGCTGCAATAGATGAAAACCCCTCCACAAACCGATGATAATAGCTTGCCAAACCCAAGAAAATCCGGATCTCTGTAGCTGATGGGGGTCTAGGCTAGTCCTTGACTACCTCTATCTTCTTCGGATCTACCTGAATACCCTCAGCTGATACAAGATGACCCAAGAATGCGACCGAACTCAACCAGAACTCACACTTCGAACACTTAGCATACAACTGGATATCTCTCAAAGTCTGGAGAACAACTCTTAGATGTTACTCGTGCTCCTCCTAGCTGCGAGAATAAATCTAAATATCATCAATGAAGACTATTATGAATGAATCAAAGTAAGGCCTGACACTCGGTTCATCAAGTCCATAAAAGCTGCTGGGGCGTTTGTCAACTGAATGACATCACCAAGAACTCATAATTCCCGTACTAAGTGCGGAAAGCTATCTTAGGGACATCAGATGCCCTAATCCTCAACTAATGGTAGCCAGATAACAAGTCAATCTTCAAAAATATCTTCGCACCCTGAAGCTGATCAAACAAATCATCAATTATCGGCAATGGATACTTATTCTTGATTGTAACCTTGTTCAACTACCGGTAATCTATACCTATTCGCATCGATCCGTCCTTCTTCTTAACAAATAACACTGACGCACCCCAAGACGATACACTAGGTCTAATGAAACCTTTTTCAAGCAAGTCTTGCTACTGCTCCTTCAACTCTTTCAACTCAGGCGGGGCCATACGATACGGCAGAATAGAAATGGGCTGAGTGCCCAGAGCCAAATCAATGCAGAAGTCAATATCCATGTCAGGTGGAATACCCGGCAGGTCTGAAGGAAATACCTCAGGAAACTCAGAACAATAGGCACAGAATCAATATAAGGAACCTCGGCACTAGAATCACGAACATATGCCAAATAGGCCAAACACTCGTTCTCGACCATACGCCGAGCCTTCATATATGAGATAACACTACAGGTAGAATGACCAGGAGTCCCTCTCCACTCTAAACGAGGTAAACCCGACAAGGCTAAGGTCACAGTTTTGGCATACCAATCCAAGATAGCATGTTAAGGTGATAACCAGCCCATCCCCAATATGACATCAAAATCAACCATGTCCATAAGTGACAAATCTACACGAGTCTCAAGGCCCCCAATCACAACTATACACAAACGATGGACTCGATCTACCACAATAGAATTACCCACCGGTGTAGACACATATACAAGAGCACTCAAAGAATCACTAGGCATGACCAAATACTGTGCAACATAAGATGACACATAGGAGTATGTAGACCCTGGATCAAATAGAACTGAAACATCTCTACTACAAACCAGAATAGTACCTATGATAAATGTATCGGAAGCTCAGCCTCAGGCCTTGCTGGAAGAGCATAACATCAGGGCTGAGCCCCTCCACCCTGAACTACATCTCAAGGATGGCCTGCTGCTAGCTAGCCTCCACCTCTAGCTTTCTGACCTCCACCTCTAATACCTCTACCTCCACCTCTATCACCTCTACCCCCACCCTAGCTGGCGGAGCGGGCGGTGGAACACTTGGCGTTTGAACCATAGCATGGGAACCCTGCTACTACGACTGAATACCCACTAATATCGGACAAGCCCTCCAGATATGACCATACTTACCGCACTCAAAGCATCCACCTGAGTGCTGTGGTTGAGGAAATAGAGACTGACTCTAGCGACCTGAATAACCACCCAAAAAAATCTAGAATGGCAGTGCACTGATAGGAGCTGGTGCTGTACTATAGGGTTGCTGATCAGAATACTGCATATGAGAACCACAATTACCTAAAGTGTAGAAACCTGAAGTGCTGACTGAAAAGGCCTAGGAGGATGGCCTCTACCATATGAATCCCTACCTCCAGACGAGGCACCACTGAATCTGCCTGAATGACGAGGCCTCTTGTCAGACCCCTAACCACCCCCTACGATAGAACCATCTCAATTCTCCTGGCCATATTGGTCGCCTCCTGAAAAAAAATCTCACTCCCCGTCTCCTCAGCCATGTGAAGGCGAATAGGCTGAATGAGTCCCTTAATGAACCTCTTCACTCTCTCTCTCTCTCTCTCTCTCTCTCTCTCTCTCTCTCGGTGGGAAGTATGATAAGAGTATGACAGACCAAGTCGATGAATCTGGTCTCGTACTGAGTAACAGTCATAGAACCCTGCTGGAGACACTCAAACTACCTTCGATAGATCTCTCTATGAGTGATAGGGAGAAACTTCTCTAGAAATAGCTGAGTAAACTGCTCCCAAGTCAAAGCTGGTGATCCGACTGGTCTAGCCAAACAATAATCTCTCTACCAAGTCTTGGCGGATCCAAATAAGTGGAAAGTAGCAAAGTCGACCCTGTTGGTTTCCACTATCTCCATGTTCCTGAAAACCTCATGACAACTGTCTAGATAATCTTGGGGATCCTCAAAAGATGCACCGCTGAAAGTAGTAGTGAAGAGCTTGGTGAACCTGTCCAATCTCCACAAAGCATCGACAAACATAGCTGCTCCATCACGGGTCTGAGCTACCACACCCGGCTGAACTACTCCAACTGGCTGAGCTGCTGGAGTCTGAAATTGGGGATCCATCTGCTCTAGAGTGCAAGTAGCAGGAGTCTTCTCCTCCTCGAGCCTGAGAGACGGTCGGTGCTACAGGAAGTAAGCCAGCCTAGAAGACACTCTCCATAAGGCCCACTAGACGGATTAGAGCATCCTAGAGCACTAAGGTAGCAATGAACCCCTCTAGGACCTGAGCTGGGTCCACCGGAACTGCCTGGGCCGGAACCTCATCATCAAAGTCAACTTAAGGCTCCGCCGCTGGCGCTACTGCTCTGGGCTGAGCTCTGCCCCTACCTCAGCCTCGCCCTCTGCCCCTCGTGGGAGCTGCTGCTAAGGGCTCGGAATGCTGATCGGTGGATGAGGAAGTGCGTGTTCTCTCCATCTGCGAAAAAATAGAATATAAATTCAATTAGCATTGAGAAACCAAACCGCACGATAGGAAATAATAAATGTGAAGTTTTTCCTAACTTTGTAGCCTCCAGGGATAAATACAGACGTCTCCGTACCGATCCCTCAGACTCTACTAAGCTTGTATGTGAATTGTGAGACCTATGCAACCTAGAGCTCTGATAACAACTTATCACGACCCGGATTTCCCACCCTCAGGAGTCGTGATGGTGCCTACTAGTAAAAGCTAGGCAAGCCGACCATTTGAATTTTTTTTCCCATTTTAATTCTTTAACAAATGTGAATCAACAGTTTATAAACATTGGAAATTTAAATTAAGCAGAAGAAACAATTCAACCATTTAAATAATTCCAACATGATTTCTTAATCAAAAATTACCCAAGACTGGTGTCAACTCCACAGACGGTCTAAGAATTCTACAAACAAGGTCCAATAAACAAATGCAACACTGTTTCTGAATTACAGAAGTGAAACAGGAAGGAAAGATAGAGGGAGACGCCAGGGCCTGCGGACGCCTGCAGGACTACCTTGGATCTCCGTATGGACTAAAGGCAGCCACCCAAGCTAAGGTCCAAAAGCTGCTGCTCCGGGATCTGCACACAGTGCAGAGTGTAGTATCAGCACAACCGACCCTATGTGCTGGTAAGTGCCTAGCCTAACCTCGGCAAAGTAGTGATGAGGCTAGGACAAGACTACCAACTAAACCTATGCAGTTAAAGCATATATATAGCAAGTAATAATAAAGGAAACTATCAATTAAATATGAGAAGGGGACATGCTGTGGGGGAATATCATTTACCAATAGTAACTCCGGAGAAAGTCATAAAGAATAAGAATAAGAAAACAGTAACAAATCAATATACACTTTTATCCTTTATTGTTGCGGCGCGCAACCCGATCTAAAACATATATCACTATTACAGCGTGCAACCCGATCACAATATAATATTATTGCGGCGTGCAACCCGATTCCAATATAATATTATTGCGGCGTGAAACTCGATTCAAATATAATATTGTTGCGACATGCATCCCGATTCCAATATAATATTGTTGTGGCGTGCAACCCTATCCCAATATACAATTCAACACCAATCACAAAAGAGTCCCACCAATGGAACAATAAGGAAACAACAATATCCCGGCAAGGGAATCGACAGTAAGAAGTAAATACGTCCCAGCAAGGGAATCAGCTATAACCAAACTTGTTCCAACATTTAACTTCACAAAAGAAACCTCATCTAGAACAAATACTCAACCATAAGCAATTTCCACGAGATTTAATCATAACTCTTGCCCAACACAGAGAATTAACAACTTAGGTACTTGTAGAACTTATTAAGAACACAACGATTTCAATTTAATACTCACGGTCATGTTTGACAACGACGTATAGATACTCGTCACCATGCCTATACGTCGTACTCAACAAATTACACATAGCAAATAGGACTGGACTCCTAATCCCTCAAGCTAAGGTTACACCAAACACTTACCTCAAACTTGCACGACCAACTCAAGCCTCAACCACCGCTTTTCCTTTAGAATTTGCCTCCAAATAACTCGTATCTAGTCCAAATCGATTTAACAACATCAATAAATGCTAAAGAATTCATACCCAATGTTTAATTATAGGTCTTCTATCATTTTCCCAAAAAGTCAAAAATTGACCCCGGCCTACTTGGTCAAAACTCGAGGTTCGGACAAAAATCCGATCACTTATTCACCCACGAGCCCAAATATGTAATTAGTTTTGCAATTTGACCCCAAATCGAGGATTAAATTCCAATTATTCAAAAAACCCTAACTCTACCCAAATTTTCTAATTTCTACCATGAAAACCCTAGATTTTAGGATGAAAATTGATGAAATGCAATGGGAAATCGAAAGAAAAAGATTTAGAATCATATACCAATATTTTGGGGAAGAAATTGCTTTTTGAAAATCGCCTCAATGCTACCAAATTTCGAAAACATGAAGTAAATGGGTTCTGCCCGATTTTGCTTATGTTTTAAAATCATTGGGCAGGCCTTCATCGCGTTCGTGATGGGCCTGTCACGTTTGCGGTGGGTCAGGACAAGCTGACTATCGTGTTCGCGATCCGAAGCTCGCGTTCGCGGTCAGGTGCCCGCGTTCGCGTAAAGTAAGTTTGAAATCCCTCCCCTAGGCCACTAACCCTACGCGTTCGCGTCCCAAGCTCCGCGTTAGCGAAGAACAATTTTTCACCTGAGGGATATTGCCTTTCGCGTGTGTAGCCACGCGAACGCGAAGCACAAAATCACTGTGCACCAGAAACTTAAAACCTACAATATTTCTAAGTTTAAAAACTTTTCGAAACCTATCCGAAACTTACCCGAGCCCTCGGGGCTCCAAGCCAAACATGCATGCTAACTCAAAACATCATATGAACTTATTCGTGCGATCAAATCGCCAAAATAACATCTTAAACAACGAACTTAGCATAGAAATCTAAGAAAAATCTCAAAACTTTCAAAGTATCAATTTTTCACAACTACGGATCCGAATCACATCAAACGACTTCCGTTTCTTACCAAATTTTACAAGCTCAACTTAAATCACATATAAGACCTGTATCGGGCTCCGGAACCAAAATAAGAGCCCGATACCATCCACTTCCAAATATTTTTCATTTCTAAAAACTCATATATATTCTAAAAAATAATTTTCTTTAAAAAATTTATTTTTCGGGCTTGGGACCTCGGAATTCGATTTCGGGCATACACCCAAGTCCCATATTTTCCTACGGACCCTCCGGGACCGTCAAATCACAGGTCCGAGTCCGTTTACCCAAAATGTTGACCGAAGTCAACTTAAATTCAATTTTAAAGGCCAAATTAATATTTTCATCACATTTCCACATAAAAGTGTTCCGGATATGCGTCCGGATCGCGTACGCAAATCGAGGTGAGGAAAAAGAAGGCTTCTAAGACCTCAGAACACAGAATTTACTCGTAAATCAAGTAATGACTTTTTGGGTCATCACAATTAGTATAACTTAACATGTTATACGTATTTTTTCTATGAATACAAGTTAGAAGATTTACGGGTTTCTCCTTGCGAAAGGGAATCATCTGCAACAACCCTGTTCGAATTACTGGTCGTTGGAAATCCTCACTTGGCGGATGGATTCCCGGTTTTCATAGCCTAATCATCCTCTCTAAGATGCAGCGAGTCGAACTCTAGCCGTCGGTTGTTTCCCATAAGAAATATTAGTAATTTTTTTTTACATATCCTTAATGGTATATTTATAGATTATAAGTAGCGTTTAGGAGGAGGACCTATTAATAGGCTCATCGCTCATTTAACACCCGCACGAGTGAACCCGACCCAATAATATTTCCAACAACAGGTTATTAGTTCTACTTGTTACGAGCAGTTACTTGTATTAAGTTATTTGTTAAGTGACTTTATAATTTAGATTTGACGTTGCTTTTGCATGCGACACATTGTGGATCAAATCTCAATTGGCTGCTAGCTAATAACTATAGATCATCTGCACATGTGTGATGCAGAGAAAAATTAATCTATTTAAGGAGATGGTGGAGTAAGAATCTAATTCCCTCTCCAGTAATGAAACAATAAATGTAACCAATCTCCTTTAAGGGAATATGTCTTTTTGAGCTCATTTTCATGCAAAAAGCAAACCTGTTTCTATATATACCATGCATACATTAGTTGGAAAGCAGGCACACCATTTGATGGCTGCAGCTTTTTCTCTATGCAATTATTTGTTCGATTGCTGTCACATCGATCCTCCACTTCCCCTCAATACTAACGACTTTAATTTGCATGGGACAGATCTTGGAAAATTCAGCTGCTCCACAATTTGCTTTGTATCAACAACGACAATAGTATATCCAACGTATTTCCATATTTTAGGGTAGGAGGAAGGTAAAATATGCGCAGATCTTACTCTTACCTTGTAGAGGCAAAGGGATTGTTTTTGGAAGACCCTCGGTTTAAATCATTTGTGCTACACTTTCAAGAGCCACCATTTGAGAATTCAAGAGTGTAGCTTAATGGTCAATCAATTAAGATGAGAATTACGGCTATGCATAGATAATTACCTCTCATATTTTTAAACTTTTATCGATCGAGTTACTTAATATATGTATCGATAAGTATTCGATGAACTAGTTAAGGTGCTCATAATTTGATCCAAACAAAAGTATCAAGATTCATTAACTAGATAAGTAGCTGAGAAATTTCTTTTTGAGCTGTAAATTAGGATTGTTAAGTTGTTGACATAGGGCATAGGCGGATTTGTAATACTGCTAGTTCATTACTGTATTAAACATATATGATTATATATATTTAGAATTTAAGTTCTAGATACCTGAGTTCTATGAAGTAATGATATAAAATATTTAAATAATCTCATCAGATCACTCATTTGATAATTATAGATAAATTACTTTATTAGCATTAATTGGTAAGCATGTAAATATAATAACTAATTTCCTATAATGTATTTCTAGTGTAATTGATTATATATATTACACTTGGGATCTCTTAGGTGCGTCCCTTTCTCGGATCCTGCGTGAATGCGAGATGCTTCTTGCACCGAATTGTCCTTTTTATTATCAGTACAAAAAACATAAGTCCATACATATTGTATTAATTGACACAAATTACCACTAACAAGTGATGGAATCATAGAATAGGAGTGGGCGTTCGGGCAGTTCGGATTGGATATAAAAATTTCGGTTTGGATTTTCGGTTTTGAGATTCAAGAAATGACAATCCAAATCCAATCCAAATAAGCTCGGATTGGATTGAATTTTTTAAGTTTGGTTTCGAATTAATCAATTTGGATATTTTGAATTTTCGGTTTTGAGCTTATAAGTTGAGATGTTTCTTCTTTTTATGAAGATGAATATCGAAATGAAGTACTCATGTTAAATTGCCTGAAAAGTTTCACATTCTCACCGTCATAATCCAAATAAAGCATTCAAGTAATGAAATTATTTTTAAGGAAATGCAACAGAGACATTAATATGGCCGATAAGAAGTAACAATAGTCAAATCATGTCCAAATAGAAAGTATTCTGACGGTAACACAGTAATTAATATTGAATATATCAAATAATATCTAATGAATAGGGTGTTGAACGTATTATTATTGACATATGAATAATGAACTAAATATAAAGTATAAAAAATTCGAATTTTCGGATATCCAAAAATTAGAAGTACCAAATCCAATATTTAATCCGAAATTCAAATTTTTTAAAATTAAATCCAGAATTCAGTCCGTAATCCGAAAATCCAAAAAATTCAAAATTTGGTTTGGATTTCTGAGTTTACCCAAACTATACCCACACCATCATAGATCTAATTTTGATTTATGACACACCACACATGTACTTCTAAATAAACCTCACGTGATTAATACATGAAGATGCTTCTGCCGCAGATTCCAAATTATTTGTTTAGTAAGGTTGGAAATTAAATTCGATGACCTGATAGTGTTGTTTAATGGATTAATAACTTTTTACATTAATGCAGTTAAATAGTTAAATTCTTAGTTGGAATGTATAGGCACCATCTACTTTTATTTCACCAACTGGTCTGGCTACGAAATGAGTAGGTGGGGCAAGCCACAAGAGAAGGGTTTAATTACGCTTTTATGCACAAACTTTGTAAAAGATATTTATTCAATTATGTCATTTGTAAGATAATTATATTTAATTCTTAATGATAAGTAAATATTAATTGATGATCTAATAAAAACAGTAACTAACTTAAATTTATTAATACTGTAAAGCTTTTACGTTATTAGGGTATGTAATTTGAATTTCAAGAGGAGATAAGAGGGTGGTGGGTATGTTTTCTTATATACCGCAAGATAAAACGTTACAGCATGTTTTGTAATCGTGAAAAGGGCCTACGCAAGTGCAGCGCTAGAAGACTAGGAGCGAGTTTGGTCGAATCCAGTAATTTTGGTTAGAACTATATATTTATTTTAAAAAATTTATTAACTATATATAAATTATTAATTTAGAATCCAGTAACTTAAAATGACTAGAATCCTGAACCCATTATATATACATGCATCGCCGAGGATTAGCTAGGCAAATAATTTTTAAATTTATTTTAAGAGTATACATATCCTCGTATCTAATTTTATTGTTTGCAACAGGTGCGAATATGTCTTTGTCGTCGTACTATTTTTTCCTCTGAAATCTGAACTGTATATAATGGCTATTGTAGACAAATAAAATTTATTAAATTTAAATCCACAAGTAATTTGGATTTCATCATATATTAAATACATATTAGTCCAAATGATACTACGGCTAGTATAATCGGGTCGATTATTTAAATCTAAAATAAATTGATTTAAATAAAAGTCCAATGTATTATTGGTATCACGACCCTAAATCCGGACCCGGTCGTGCTGGCGCCTCTCGTGAAGACAAGGCCAGCCAACTAGTCCCAATTCAGATTTTTAAAACAGTTAAACATCTACAAACAGTCTAAGCATGAGTAAATACGCCAAAGACTAAGCAAAAGATTTTATAATGTGCGGAATACAGCCCAAACACAGCCTGATACCAGGGTGTCACAAGTCACGAGCATCTGCTAGGGTCTAAATACAACTGAAAAGTCTGAAATGTACAAAATACAGGCTAATGAAATAAGGAGAGAGAAAAGCAGTGCTGCGAACGCTGGCAGCTACCTTGCTAGACTCCGATGACTCTGCCTCCGATCAGCCATTACCCGCTACCGGGCTCAAAAATACCTGAATCTGCACACAAGGTGCATGGAGTAAAGTGAGTACTCCAACTCAATGAGTAATAATCATAACTAAAGTTTGAATGGTAAGAAATCACGAAAAGTGCATCAACATGTTGTATAGAAGCAGTTCAAAAACCAGTAAGAAAGTAATGAAGTTGTAAAATCTCTTTAAACATCTTAGCTCAATTTAAACAGGTACATGACAGGCAAATAAGAAAGACAAGCACATAAGGTTCGCCCCTTGGGTACAATGTCAACAAACCCGCCCATCGGGAAATATCTTAGAACAATACCAGCCCCTCGGGCAATCACATAGAACAATACCAGTCCCTCGGGCTATATCTCACATCACAAAGGGTACCCGCGCTCACTAGGAGTGTGCAGACTCCTGGAGGGGCCCCTTACGGCCTAAACACAATATCAAGCCATCTCGTGGCATCATCTCTAGGCTCTCCGCCTCATATCAACAAGCCACCTCGTGGCGTACATATCTCAGGCCCTCGGAATCATAATCAAAATCAGTGTATCACCGCTGCGGCATACAGCCCGATCACAACACAGGCCCTCGGCCTTACTCAGTCAAAATCACATAAGCCACTCGAGCAATAGTAAAACATGATGCTCAACGCAAAATATGATTTAAAATATCGTTTCAAGTGTTAAAGAAGAGTAAACATGACTGATTTTTGAAAACAGTAGAATATAGCATGACTGAGTACAAGGTTAAAGTCAAAACAGTGAGGAATTATCAATAAAAATCCCTGAAGGGTTCAAATAGTTGGAACGAAGCCCAAATATGGCATTCAGCCCAAATAATGATGATAGCAAATAGATTTCATTCAAATTTACGCTAAAATCATCAATCGGGACGGACAAAGTCACAATCCCCAATAGGGCACGACCCCACGCTCGTCATCCAGCGTGTGCCTCACCTCAATATAGCACTACGATGTGAAATTCGGGGTTTCAAACCCTCAGAACATCATTTACAATCATTACTCACCTCGATCCGGTCCAACCTCTAGCCCGCGATGCCTTGCTTGCATGAATCAACCTCCGGATGCTCCAAATCTAGCCACAATCAGTACATAATTATTAAAATATACAAAGGGAACGAAGCCCACTCGAAAATATCCAGTTTACATCACAATCCCGAAATTGCTCAAACCCGCCCCCCAGGCCCACGTCTCGGAATCCCATAAGATTAACATCAATGGAATACTCATCCTCACACGAGTCCATACATATCAAGAACATCAAAATTGGACCTCAAATGGACCCTCAAATTCCCACTCAAAGGTCTCTTAATCTCAAGCCCTAATTACCCGTTTTTGCTACTTATTTTTCCATGAATTTCAAGCTTACAATGATAAAATTCATCATAGAAACAAGTTTAGAATCCAAATATCCTACCTCCATGAAATCCTCTTGAATTCCCTCTTCAATTAGCTCTCCCAAGCTTCAAAATCGCCCAACAATGGAGGTTCTTAGCCTCAAAATCACGGAATAGCCCTTTTAAATCATTCTGCCTAGGCATAAAATTCCTTCTTCGCGAACGCGTTCAAAGCCTCGCCTTCGCGAAACACAAAATAACCTTGACCAGAATTTCCTCTTCGCGATTGCGACCTGCCCATCATGAAAGTGATGCTTCCTCGGACTAAACCTTCACGATCGCGTTACAACACTCGCGAACGCGATGAATAAAATGCCTCAAGCCCAGCTGATCAAATTACTCTACGCGAACACGGCATGGACCTCGCGAAAGCGATGCAAGACTCTAGCCCTTCGCGAATGCGAAGGCTAATTCCTCAGTCTCACCAGCCAACCCTTCGCGAACGCGAGGACATACTCGCGAACGCGAAGGTCAGTCTTCCTGAAATCCTTCAGCAGTTTTCTGCAACTTTTAAAAACATGAAATGGCCCGATTGACCACCTGAAACTCACTTGAGGCCCTCGAGACCTCAACCAAACATGCCAGCACATCCCCTAACACCATTTAAACTTTTTCCAACCTTCAGAACGCTCAAAACAACATTAAAACACCAAATTTGCATTGAATTCAAGCCTAAGAATTCCAAAATCTTCCGAATTATGCTTTTGATCAAAAACCCGACCAAACCACTTCCGAATGATCTAAAATTTTGCACACATTTTAGAAATGATACAACGGAGCTACTGCAACTTCCGGAATTCCATTCGACCTCTATATCAAAATCTCACCTATCAATCGGAAAATGCCAAAATCCCAATTTCGCCAATTCAAGGCTAAACCTTCCACGGACTTCCAAAATGCATTCCGATCACGCTCCTAAGTCCCAAAGCACCTAACGGAGCTAACCAAATCATAAAAATTCCGATCTAAGATTATATACCAACAAGTCAAATAACCTTTCAAATTTTAAGCTTTAAACTAAGAACTGTTCTTCTAAATTCATTCTGATTACCGTGAAAACCAAAACCAATGATTTACATAAGTCATAATCCTTCACACGGGGAAAGTCATGCCTGAGAACTGACGAGGAAGGTGCAAAAGCTCAAAATGACCGGTCGGGTCGTTACATCCTCCCCCACTTAAACATACGTTCGTCCTCGAACGTGCCCAGAGTTGTTCCAATAGCCAACCAATCGCTGAATAACCTTACCATGCATATACTCGGGGGTGATCTCACATTACCCTATCTCATATAGATCCAATAATACAGTGTAACTAAAATTTCACAACCCAATCTAGCCCATAAACCATAGAATCACATTTCCACTTCTACAATCATCCACAAGATCAAAATCTCACATCTATACTCTGAATGAACCCGAACCAGTTGTAATACCCCATACCTGCAACCTCATGTGCAATTACATGATATACCACATAACTCAAATGCTTGTAGCGATAACTTCTATTCACCGCAGCTGCACACAGCAACCGAATACCGGTAGAAAACCTATTATCAACTAAGGTCTCATTCCAACACTTCCATATACTGCCAATGATAAATAAAACACACAGTAAGCCACAACCATTTCTCAGATCAACCATTCCTGAAGCCACTTCTCCTTTGGTAAAGACCATAGCAAATTTTTGAGCCGAACCTCGATATTATCCTTCCAACCTGCTGAAATCGAATCCGTTCGTATCCATTAATGATCCCAACGATCTCATCTAATCCAACACACTACTCTGGTGACATGACACATCAATACAGGCCTAAGCCATAACTTGGGCAATACGCGCACCAATAAGCAACAGTCCGAACATACTCAAATCGTGAAAATGACTCAAATGAAAGAGTTGTACCTCAAGCTCACTAGTACCACCATAACACAAGGCTGAGAACCCGTCTCACATCATAGGAACAGACACATGAATCTAACCCGCAAGGTCATACCCCCACATAACTTCGCTGCGATGCCCGATCTTATCCAAACACTGCTCCACATAAAACACCTCAGGTCACTAAGCTCGAAATTGACAACCACATGCAATTTGAGAACTGGAACCAAAGCAAATCATCATACCCACGGTGAAGCAAATAACATACACCACATAAACCCGAAAGGACATAACCAATGCACCATTCATCGAGCAACACCCAAATACTCTTCCTGCTTGACTTCCACTATGAAACCCCAATAGAACCGCACCACATGTGCATGTAACCAACAAATCATAACACCTCGCAACACGGAAAAATAACTCATAGATCTCCCCAGATTACTAATAAGCCCAATAACAATCGAATCAACACATCCCTCAACAATACAATTCGGAGCCAACCAAGCCGACTTAAGTTAGAACACGCATCCACATTTGCCTACGAACGAACTCCTTATCAAGGAAATCCTGAAGTTACTCTTCCAACTCCTTCAACTCTGCCGGTGCCATACGATACGGTGCCCGACATCAAATCAATACCAAAATCAACAACCTTGCCCGGCGACATGCTTGGCCACAAGAAACACATCCGAAAAGTCCCTCACCACTGGAACTGAATCAATGGTAGGAGTCTCTACACTGACATCCATCACGAAAGCCCAAATAAGAAAACAATCCTTCCCAGCTATCCGCTGGGTCTTCAAAATATAAAACCACTATACTAGGACATAATCCATCGAATCCATCGAACCTCACCACTCAATCCGTGGCATTTCCGGCATAGCCACCAGCGCCGTCTTAGCGCAATAGTCCAGAATGACACAACACGGAGACAACCAGTATAAACCCAATATCATATCCAAAATCTATATACCAAGAAACAAAAGATCCACTCGGATCTCCAAACCCTGGTAATCACTAAACAGTACCGATTCACGCGACCCACAACCACAACATAGTCCGAATATGAGAACTCCCCGTCTCTAAATCCATATGGCACATGAATCACCATATCCAATCCCATTTTCGCCATCCGAATACATACCACACCTCTAATATCCAATCATTCCACGAGAGATACTCTAAAATTCTTCTGTGCCACCAAGCAAACTCGAATATCAGCAGTCAATCTAACAAGAAAGTGTCGTAATACCACCGAAGTACCATCAACTTAATCACATTGCCTTTTTTTGAAACATATACCCTCGTCAAATCACCCCAAATTAGCAATACCATTTCCTTAATCATCTGAAGACACTTTCTCTAATTGTCTGAAACTACCCGCTGCCTAAGAGTTGTGACCTTCCTTTCAGAACTAATCCGTGACCTTACACATGCAAATCTAAGTCTTGCACAACACACCGCATATACTATACCATCCTAAGGTAAACATGAGAACTTTATATTCATTCCGAGCCACACGCAACTACGTACTCATCTAGCCAAGAACTTTTCTATTAGACCTCAACTGGGATAAAATCACTATACATCCCATGTTCTTCATACCCGTGGAAAAATGCACACCTCTAACTGTGGTAGAATCATCAAGAGCTTTCCGAATTCCATTCGTACAAAACTAACCGTCAGAACTAAATCCTTCTAACTCAACTAAGCTATGCAGGCCACTAAAACCCAAGAGCATTGTTGCGAAATACCTGTATAAACTCATTACCTCATAAGCATCCAAAGAACTAATCATATCCTTACCATACCGATCTGGCCTGCTACCAAGCTATCCTATCTATCCGAGCTCCCTTCTGATTTACCTTCAACTTGATACTCCTTCTTGATATAACATCACAATTCCTCAACCCATACTTACCACACGAGACCCAAGTATAAAACCACACCGTCCTATGTCCCTAAGCCGTTGAATACTCTCTAGATAGTCCCAACATCACCGCGTTCAAAATGCTTACGCTGAAGAGACTTCCTACAAATCTAGATCCATTACCTTCATCTTCCTGATACTGATATATAAAATCCCATAATTAATATAGAAAATACCACAAGTCTTGACATCTGCCAATGAAAACTCAGTTTCTAGCCACATATACAACTTGAAGATACCCAATTGTTACATGAAAATTTTTGAACCCATTAGAACCATTCCCGAGAGTCATCCATTCTACTCAAACTGTAATTAGCCTGATCAAATGAACCGAACAACCCGTGCCTCATTAGCACTCTGACACCGCAGAATGTGACATCATTCCATTACAACCAAGCAACTTCCTGCTCTATGCACCGAGCGTCCTTTACCAACAACAATTCAAGATATTCTGTGATTCTCACATACCTATGAAGCATACTATATCCTTTGTTAAGAATTTTCCTTTACTCGAGCCATCCTCGGTCTCAATCTCCGTAAGCCATAACTGATTCACCAGTATGCCTCAAACTGAAACCAACATAGCACATAGCCGTGTAATCAACTAAGCAATAGCAGACTCCCCCATTTGGTTCAAAGCCATAGATCAAAACACACTCAATAACTCATAACACATATACTCTATTGCTGCCATAATACCATAGTGAGATTAAACTCAAATCCTTTGTAAGCTTGGGAAAACACAGATCATCAGGTACTTGAAATCTTCTGCAAATCTCGCATTCACTCTCGCAATAGTTAAACCCACCCTCTTAAGCGACCTAATTTAAATTACAACACATATCTTTCACTTGCAAATGAGATCTTCTATCAGACAACATAAAGATCGCACAAACTTTCGAACACTCCGCAAGAGATAACCCACCTGCTTCGCGTCGAACTAACCTTTTCGCATACCTTCCACCATCATAAACTTTACGCAGTCACTTAGTCTTCCTGAGTCTGAACTCATAGCGCAACATGAAATTTACTTCACTCCCAACTGGGAAACATGAAAAGATTCTTTACACGCCCATAACTCGGGGCTATACCTCGAATCAAGATGGAAATCAAACACCTAATAGTTCTTCTATCCTCCAGCAGACCCTTATCGTCGCTTCCAATCATATGGATACGTCTCGCAGTACTAATATACTCATCACATAGCCATCCAGCCGTCACTTCCACTAATAGGGAAAATACCAAACATATAAGTTCAAAAAACACTTGCTCACACAATCAGCACCTCGGTGCTTAAGCTATAGGAAAAATCCGGCCTCAAGTCCTCCAGATTGTCCCAACATCAACTCACAGAGATCACATCTCTCCCCTCGATCAGGGAATCACAAGCCATCGATGCACATCTGATACTGAGTGCTCATGCACGCATATGAACAAGTGGAAGGAATTCAAAGAGTTACAATAAGAATTCAAGAATGTGAAGTTTTTCCTAAAGGTTCTACAGCCTCCCGAGGATAAGTATAGACGTTTCCGTACCGATTTGTGAGACTTTACTAAACCTGCTCATGACTGGTGAGACATATGTAACCTAGGCTCTGATACCAACTTGTCATGACCCTAAACCCGTACTCGGTCGTAATGGCTCCTCTCGTAAAGACAAGGCCAACCAACTAGTCCCAATTAAGATTTTTAAAATAGTTAAACATCCATAAACAGTCTAAGTATGAGTAAATAATCCAAAGACTAAGCAAAATATTTTATAATGTGTAGAATACAGCCCAAACACAGCCCGATATCGGGGTGTCACAAGTCACGAGCATCTACTAGGGTCTAAATACAACTGAAAAGTCTGAAATATACAAAATACAGGCTAATGAAGTAAGGAGGGAGAAAAGCAGTGCTGCGAACGCCGGCAACTACCTTGCTAGGCTCCGATGACTCTGCCTCCGATCAGCCATTACCCGCTAACGGGTTCAAAAATACCTGAATCTGCACACAAGGTGCAGGGAGTAAAGTGAGTACTCCAACTCAGTGGGTAATAATCATAACTAAAGTCTGAATGGTAAGAAATCATGAAAAGTGCATCAACATGCTGTATAGAAGCAGTTCAAACACCAGTAAGAAAGCAATGAAGCTGTAAAATCTCTTTAAACATCTTAGCTCAGTTTAAACTTCTTTGAAAATGATTTTTTCAATAGTTGCATAAATGAATGCAAAACAATTAGTGCAGATAAGCACAGAAATCCGTCCCTCGGGCATAAATACATAATTAAATAGGTACATGACAGGTAAATAAGAAAGACAAGCACATAAGGTTCGCCCCTCGGGCACAATGTCAACAAATCCGCCCCTCGGGCAATATCTTAGAGCAATACCATCCCTCGGGCAATCACATAGAACAATACCAACTCCTCGGGCAATCACATAGAACAATACCAGCCCCTCGGGCAATCACATAGAACAATACTAGCCCTTCGGGCTATATCTCACATCACAATGAGTACCCGCGCTCACTGGGGGTGTGCAGACTCCTGGAGAGGCCCCTTACGGCCCAAGCGCAATTTCAAGGCATCTCCTGGCATCATCTCTAGGCTCTCGGCCTCATATCAACAAGCCACCTCGTGGCGTACATATCTCAGGCCCTCGACCTCATAATCAAAATCAGTGTATCACCGCTGCGGCATGCAGCCCTACCCAAAATATCCTCACAACACAGGCCCTCGGCCTTACTCAGTCAAAATCACATAAGCCACTCGGGCAATAGTAAAACATGACGCTCAGCCCAAAATATGATTTAAAATATCGTTTCAAGTGTTAAAGCAGAGTAAACATGGCTAAGGTTTGAAAACAGTTGAATATAGCATGACTGAGTACAAGTTTAAAGTCAAAAGAATGAGGAATTATCAATAAAAATCCCCAAAAGGTTCAAATAGTTGTCATTCAGCCCGAATATGACATTCAGCCCAAATTATGATGATGACAAATAAATTTCAGTCAAATATACGCTAAAATCATCAACCGGGACGGACCAAGTCACAATCCCCAAAGGGGCATGATCCCACGCTTTTCATTCAGCGTGTGCCTCACCTCAATATAGTTCTACGATGTGCAATCCGGGGTTTCAAACCCTTAGAACATCATTTACAATCATTACTCACCTCGATTCGGTCCAACCTCTAGCCCGCAATGCCTTGCCTGCACGAATCGACCTCCGGATTCTCCAAATCTAGCCACAATCAGTACATAATCATTAAAATATGCAAAGGGAACGAAGCCCACTCGAAAATATCCAATTTACATCAAAATCCCGAAATTGCTCAAACCCGGTCCCCGGGCCCACGTCTCAGAATCCGATAAGATTAACATCAATGGAATCCTCATCTTCACACGAGTCCATACATATCAAGAACATCAAAATCGGACCTCAAATGGCCCCTAAAATCCCCACTTAAATGTCTCTTAATCTCAAGCCCTAATTACCCATTTTTGCTACTTATATTTCCATGGATTTCAAGCTTATAATGATAAAATTCATTATAGAAACAAGTTTAGGGTCCAAAAATCTTACCTCCATGAAATCCTCTTGAATTCCCTCTTCAATTAGCTCTCCCAAGCTTCAAAATCGCCCAACAGTGGAGGTTCTTAGCCTCAAAATCGCGGAACAGCACTTTTAAATCATTCTACCCAGGCATAAAATTCCTTCTTCACGAACGCGGTCAAAGCCTCACGTTCGCTAAGCACAAAATAACCTTGACCAGAATTTCCTCTTCACGATCATGACCTGCCCATCGCAAACGCAATGCTTCCTCGGACTAAACCTTCACGATCACGTTACAACAATCGCGAACGCGATGAATAAAATGCCTCAAGCCCAGCTGATCAAATTACTCTACGCGAATGCGGCATGGACCTCGTGAATGCGATGCACAAGACTCTAATCCTTCGCGAACATGAAGCCTTCATCGCGAATGCGAAGGCTAATTCCTCAGCCTCACCAGCTAACCCTTCGCGAACGCGAGGACATACTCGCGAACGTGAAGGTCAAATTTCCTGAAATCCTTCAGCAGTTTTCTACAACTTTTAAAAACATGAAATGACCCTATTGACCAACCGAAACTCACCCGAGGCCCTCAGGACCTCAACCAAACATGCCAACACATCCCCTAACATCATTGAAACTTGTTCCAACCTTCGGAACACTCAAAACAACATTAAAACACCAAATTTGCATCGAATTCAAGCCTAAGAATTCCAATATCTTCTGAATTACGCTTTTGATAAAAAAAACAAAACCCGACCAAACCACGTCCGAATGACCTCAAAATTTTGCGCACACATCACAAATGACACAACGAAGCTACTGCAACTTCCGGAATTCTATTCCAACCCCTATATCAAAATCTCATCTATCAGCCAGAAAACGCCAAAATTTCAATTTCGCCAATTCAAGCCTAAACCTTCCACGAACTTCCAAAATGCATTCCGATCACGCTCCTAAGTCCCAAATCACCTAAGGGAGATAACCAAATCATAAAAATTCTGATCCGAGATCATATACCAGTAAGTCAAATCTTGGTCAAACCTTTCAAATTTTAAGCTTTAAACTGAGAATTGTTCTTCCAAATTCATTTTGATTACCCTGAAAACCAAAACCAACGATTTACATAAGTCATAAATCTTCACATGGGTCAAGTAATGCCCGAGAACTGATGAGAAAGGTGAAAAAGCTTAAAACTACCGGTCGGGTCATTATAATTTGGGCTAGCCCATCAATTGGTCTTCTGTCAAATGGGTCGGCCCATAAGCCTCAAGCGAATGATCCACTAGAGTTTTCTTGGAGATTACTCCACCCCACACCTATATAAATGGGTCAAAAGAGAAGGCTAAGGCATAAGCAAATAACCAGAAGGAAAGTTTAAAGAAGCTCTGAAGAATAGTATCAAGGTCTCCATCCACATTTGCAATCTTCGTCTGTAGTCAAATCCCAAAGGCGAACACAAATCATAAGCGTACGACTTCAAATCTTCCGTTCATGATAACCCAACAACAAATCCTGGTTTGTGACGACCTTCAAATTGTTCGTGACGCACCACAAATTTGAAATCCATCAAGTTCAAGATCAAGCTCTTGAACCATCCTCATGATGAGAAGAATCAGAGGACTACATATCATTAGATTTGAGATATTCTAGAGATTGCAACCCCATCTCTTGAAATTGAATATAATATTTGTCACTATATTTTTTTTCTTGATTATTATTTTTCAAGAACGAAATTTAGTTGTTACAAATTTTGACACGTCTAGTGGGACCGTCTCTATCTCTTATCTCTTCTCAACTCTCAACTCTCAACATTCAAGATCACTTAGATGGCTTCAAAGAAGATTGACTCAAAAGTTGTTTACTCCAAGTTTTCTTCTGGCATTGAAAGTATCCTGAACGCTACTATGGCGAGTCTTGGGCCAATCACCCGAAGCAAGGAGAGCGTCTTGGAAAAGCAAGCACTCCAAGTGTTGTATGCACCAATGCTTGCTTTGAGATCTTCATCATCCGAAGAAGAAATGTCCTTTGCTAGCAAATCAGAGAGAGGAGATAATATTACGGAAGTTGTGGAGAAAGCTCTTGCTTAACTTTTTTTATACAATACCAAGAGTCAGCTTACCCAACCTAATGATGGAGTTTTAAGTGTTGGATCTACGCCAATGTCGCCATATGACATGTTCCAAATAGAGTTCAATACATGGGAAGGTCTTGATTTTATCAACCTCGCAAATTTCAGCAGTTCGATGGCAAAGGAAATCCAATGCAACATATGGTGTATTTTGTTGTGACATGCAACCATGCAGGGAATTATGGAGATTACCTTGTCAAGAAGTTCGTCCGCTCACTAAAAGGGAATGCTTCTAATTGGTACACCGACCTCGAGGATGGATCCATTGATAGTTAGGATCAATTGGAGCAAGAGTTTCTTAATCGCTTTTATAGCACAAGGCATACTGTGAGCATGGTAGAACTTACGAACACTCGCCAACGAAAAGATGAACCAGTTATTGACTTTATCAATCAATGGAGGAATGCAAGCCTCAACTACAAAGATAGTCTAAGCGAAGCTTCTGGTATAGAGATGTGCATCCAAGGAATGCATTGGGGACTTCGTTACATTTTGCAAGGAATTAAGCCTATGACATTTGAAGAACTTGCCACCCATGCTCATGATATGGAGTTGAGCATGGCTTCTGCGGGAAATGAAGGGCTGCCCATCTACGAACCTCGCAAGGGAAATGATAAGAAAGAAGTCAAGAAATGGAGCAAGTACGTACCCAAGAATGAAAGCAAAGAATCCATGAGCGTCATGCCTCTCCTTTGAAGTTAACTACCAAGGTGAGCAAGAAACAGAAAATGAAAACAACTTCCTCTCTTGGCAATGCAAATCGGAAGTTGATTCTCAAAGAGATGCAAGAAAAGGAGTACATATTTCTAGACTCCGACGTGCCTGCGATATTTGAAGAACTCCTCGAGCTTAAGCTTATTGAGCTGCCAGAGATAAAGCGGCCAGATGAAGCTGGAAAAAGCAATGACCTGAATTACTGCAAATACCATCGGCTTGTAGGTCACCCCCTTGAGAAGTGCTTTGTCCTCAAGGACAAAGTTATGAAGTTGGCTCGTCAAAAACAGATCGAGCTTAAAGACAAAAGGCGAGCACAAACCATGTGTCTGTTGCCTTTGGATCATTTGATCCAATTGAGAGATGCACATGTGAAGGGAATAAATATGAAGAATTGTTGGAGGATGACAAAGTCCAAGTTGATCAACCTGATGAAGAAGGTTGGACCCTAGTGACTCGTCGAAGACGCCGTAAATTGAGTCTGCAAAAAGGATCAACGAAGCAACCTGTGAGGAATAAGATGGTAAGAAGACCAAAGAAGTAACAAATGGTTAAGAACCCAAAAAAGGTGAAAATAGAGACACACCATCACCAAAAGTCATGCTACCTTGTGACTTTGGGAGAATTCCTCTGAGTTGGTTTCATATGAGGATTTCTGACGATGATGACAAGGCCTTGTCTTGTAATGCTCATGAAGAAGAAGAGGAAAAGAATGAATTTACGTCAACACCATCTCCATCACCGTCTAAATGTCTTATTGAGTCCCCCTTCCAAGAAGTAAATATTTGTAATGCTAAAATACCTTCATTGAAGACGATCTCCTACTTGGTGAGACACCACACAATCTCCCTTTGTTTATGACGGGTTATGTGCTCGAGCGGAGGATAAACAGAATCTTGATAGATGAAGGATCTGCAGTTGACATTCTTCCCATTCGCACAATGAAAGAACTTGGCATCTCAACTGAAGAACTTTCTAAAAGTCATCTGATGATTCAAGGATTCAATCAAGGGGGACAAAGGGCCATAGGGGCTATCAAACTAGAAATCACCATGGGAGATATGCAATAAAGTGCACGGATGCATATGATTGATGCAAAGACTTCATACAATTTGTTGCTTGGCAGACCATGGATACACAAGAATAAAGTTGTCCCATCAACTTACTACCAATGTTTGAAATATAATAAAGATGGAGTCAAAAAGAAGATAGTTGCCGATGACAATCCATCCGCTGAAGCCGAGACATACTTCGCTGATGCAAAGTTCTACTTGAAGAACCGCATCGTGAAGAGAGTAAAAGTTGATGACACCACGAAGGCCAAAGGTGATAATATTGTGTCCAAAAGGGCCGAAGTAACTTTTGGTGAAGATAACGTTACAATAGAAGCATACCAAGTTTCGAAAGCTCATAAAAAGAATGTTGTAACTGCAGGTAAGAAAATAGCTCCTTTATTTCGTTACGTCCCAAAAGTGAAGAAAGATGAAAGAGAATCATCAAGCCTCCAAAAAGATGCACTAAAAGAATTAACACTTCCTATCAAGTAGATTGATACCATAAAATTGTCTTCAAAGCTACTGGAAAAGTTTGTGGCCCCTAATATGCCTCAAAATAAGGCACTCCCTACAAAGCGCACAAATGAAGGTTTTGATCCAAATGCTTACAGGTTGTTCGCAAAAGCTTGATATGATCCCAACGAACCATCTAAGTTAGGGAAGCTCCCATCTGAAGCTACAAGGAAAGCAAACACGATGAAGGATAAGGAACATGTGGTGAAGCAATCACGTGAGGGCCTGGATTACAAACAACTTCCACCAGTTCGCATCTCCATTAGAAGAGCAAGTAGTAACTATATCATGATGGAAGATGAACCCGCTGATCCTAATAAAAGGCCTTCTGTCTTTGATCGACATGGAGAACCAACTACAAGAACTTCTGTATTAGCGAGGTTGGGGCCATTGAAAAGGAAGAAGAATAAGTCCCAAAGAAATTATAGAAAAATAAGAAGACATGTTCCATCTAGAGTCCAAAGTATCTCCAAAGAGTGTCAAAGTATGATCCCTTCCAGAATGAGGTGACAATCAGAACTTCTGATTTCATGCGAAGAGGTACTCAAAGTGAAGACTCACACAGTGGTACACATCAGAGAACGTGAAGAGGATGAGTAAAGTGTAGGATCTTCATATCATATTACTGCGAATGAGGCGCAATACATTTCATTTCTAAGGTTGACAAAATTTTGGGAGACGCCTCTTGGTGTGGCCACATATCTTTTAATGATGGTGATCCCCAAGAAGATGAAGATGTCGAGGACTCTCATTCAGAACTAGAAGAAGGAATTAAAATGATAGTTGATGCATTGAAAGATGTCAACCTTGGCATAACGGAAGACTACAGGCCCACCTATGTAAGTGCCCTACTAACCGTAGATGAAGAAAGCACTTATGTGGATATACTCAAAGAATATAGAGATGTCTTTACTTGGAGCTACAAAGAGATGCCTGGTTTAGATCCTAAAGTAGTAGTTCATCATCTCGCGGTCAATAAAGGAGCTCGTCCTATTAAGCAAGCCCAAAGACACTTCAGGCCAGAATTGATCCCATCAATAGATGCCGAGGTCAATAAACTCATCGAAGTTGGTTTCATTCTGGAGGTTAAATATACTACATGGATTTCAAGCATCGTTCCTGTGAAGAAGAATAATGGCCAAATTTGAGTTTGTGTCGATTTTAGAGACCTTAATAATGCATGCCCTAAGGACGAATATCCGCTCTCCATCCCAAAGCTTATGATTGATTCCACCACCGGATACGAGGTGATGTCTTTATTTGATGGATCATTTGGCTACAATCAAATATATATGGCACCGAAAGATGTAGAGCTTATTGCATTTCGCACTCCTAAAGGCATTTATTGCTATAAAGTAATGCCTTTTGGATTGAAGAATGCCGAAAAATGCAGAATATCTTTGACGACATCCTCCACAAGAATGTGGAATTCTATGTGGATGATTTAGTGGTGAAATCAAGAAAGGGACGAGACCACTTGCAAGACCTAAAAAAGGTGTTCGAACGACTTTGGAGATATCAACTTAGAATGAACCCGTTGAAATGTGCCTTTGGATTTACTTCTAGAAAATTCCTTGGCTTCATTGTTCGACATCAAGGGATTGAGATGGATCAAGCCAAAGTTGATGCAATCTTGAAGATTCCCGAGCCTAGAAATATACATGAATTGAAAAGTCTAGTCTACAAGGAAAACTAGCTTATCTTGGAAGATTCATCTCAAATCTAGTAGGGAAGTGTCAACCTTTTAGCCGTCTCATGAAGAAGGGTGTACCTTTAGAATGGACCAAGCTTGTAGCAACGCATTCCAAAGCATCAAATCCTACTTGATAAAACCTCCAATTCTGGCAGCCCCTATACCAGGAAAGTCATTGATTCTATATATTAGGGCCCAAGAAAGGTCAAGTGGATCCCTTTTGGCCTTAAAAAATGGTTAAAGTAAAGAAAATTCCCTCTACTACTTGAGTAGGATGATGACCCCAAATGAGTTAAAGTATTCTCTGATTGAAAAGTTGTGTTTGGCATTGGTTTTCGCAATTCAAAAGTTAAAGCACTACTTTTAAGCTCATGTCATCTGTCTCGCCTCAAAGGCAAAATCGATCAAGTTTGTTATGTCAAAACCCATCCTCAATGATCGATTAGCAAGGTGGTACCTCTAATTTCAACAATTCGAGATTATGTACATCCCACAAAAAGCTGTAAAAGGACATGTTTTGGCAAATTTCTTGGTAGATCATTCAATACCTGATGATTAGGAGTTGACTAATGAACTATTTTATGAGGATGCAATGGTCATCGAAGTGAAACCACGTTGGAAAATGTATTTTGATGGTGCCGCACATCGTGAAGGAGCTGGCACAGGTGTCGTGTTTTTCACTTCTCAAGGAGAGGTCTTGCCATATTCTTTCACCTTAACACAACATTGCTACAACAACATTGTAGAATATCAAGAACTCATACTTAGGCTTGACATATCTGTTCATATGAGACAATTCCAATTACATATTTTTGGAGACTCTGAGTTAGTGATCAATCAATTGCTTGGTAGCTCCGAGGTCAAAAGCCAGAATTGTGTCCTTATCATTATTATACATAGAAATTTATCGGATGACTTGGCAATGTAACTCTTCAGCATATGCCAAGGAAGGAAAACAAGAAAGTTGATGCCTTAGCTGCTCTAGCTTTGACATTGACTCTGCCCGGCCAAACACAAATCACTATCTGCCAAAAATGGATAGCACCACCAGATGAGAACGAGGATAAAGAAAGCAATCTTGAGCATTTGGTAGCCGTCGCTGAAACTGAGAAGGTTGATTGGCGATGAACCATGATTGACTACTTATGTTATGGGATACTTCTAGAAGATCCAAGGAGAAAGACCGAAATTTGTTGGCGTGCCCCTCGCTTTCTTTACTACAAAGATACTTTGTATCGAAGATCATTTGAGGGAGTTCTCTTACGTTGTTTAGGGGAAGATGAAGCAACTCAAGCTATGCAAAAGGCACACTCTAGAGTTTGTGGATCACATCAATCTGGGCCGAAGCTCCACTTCCACATTAAGAGGATGGGTTACTACTAGCCAACAATGGTGAAAGATTCTTAGATTATGCTCGAAGATGCAAGGCTTGCTAGTTTCACGCAAAATTTATACACCAACCACCTGAAATGTTACACCCTACTGTTGCATTTTGGCCATTTGACGTTTGGGCATTATATGTAGTTGGACCACTTCCAAAATCTTCTGGAGGACATCTATACATCTTGGTTGCAACTGATTACTTCTCGAAATAGGACGAGGTCGTCACTCTCAAGGAAGTGAAGAAGGAGAATGTTGCAAACTTCATTCGAGTGAACATCATCTGTCGTTTCGGAATTCCTAGTTATATAATAACAAATAATGGCAAGCCGTTCGATAACAAATTGATGACCAAGATCTGTGACCTTTTTGGCTTCAAAAACGTAATTCATCAATGTATTATGCTGCTGCAAATAGACTAGCCGAAGCATTTAACAAGATACTTTGCAACTTGTTAAAGAAGGTCGTCTCCAAGTCTAAAAATGATTGGCACGATAGAATGGAAGAAGCTTTGTGGGCATATCGGACGACTCATTGCATGCCGACACAAGCAACTCCTTATTCTCTTATACATGGAGTCGAAGAAATTCTTCCTCTTAAGCGTCAAAAACCATCCCTGCGACTCGCTGTCCAAGAAGGTCTTACTGAAGAAGAAAACTCTTGTCTGCGCCTTGAAGAACTAGAGTCCCTTGATGAAAAAAGGCAAGAAGCTCAACAAAGTCTTGAATGTTATCAAGCTCGTCTTTCTCGTGCTTTCAACAAAAAAGTTCACTTGAGGTCCTTCCAAGTTGGCGATCAAGTTCTTGTAGTAAGAAGACCTATTATCACCTCTCGTAAACTTAGGGGCAAATTCACTTTAAAATGGGATGGTCCATATATTGTGCAAGAGTCCTATTCAAGTGGAGGTTACAAGTTAGTTGATGCAGATGACATGAGAATTGGCCCTATCCATGGGAAATTTTTGAAGAGGTATTATCCTTGAAAAAGACATGCTCCTTAATGCATGAGCCTAAACTGCATGTTGCAATGCTTCTGGACCCCAATAGCCTAAACTACAAACAAAACCCACAAAAAAAAAAAAGTCCGCTAGGTTAAAAATCTCGAAAGAGGACTTGATCATGCTCATCGAAGTACGTAGGCAACTTAGACTTCCATTCTATGTTCAGTCGCATAAGCTTAAAACATATGTTTCAATGTGACATTATAATAAAAATTCGAGTTGAGGCATCGCATTGATTACTCAAATAGGCATATATTGCATAAAGAAAGAAGGCAATTTGTGTCGAGCCAAAATGGACATTTCATTGCTTCAATGCTACAAGGATCTGATACATCATTGTCAAGAGAATAGAAGGATGAAAATATTTATACTTCGTCCTATATGAAGAATCTAAGTCACAAACGCAATTGACGCGAAGGATTATCGCTAAATTGTCTTGAATGCCTTTCCATGTTCGCTTCATTTCTTCAAAACATGATGCTACCACAAAAGCTTTGCGTAGTTGTATCCGACGTGCATTGTTCCCCCCATCATGTAGCCTAACTGTGAAATTTTTGATTTGGTTTCCGAAGGCTCAAGCAATACATGATCTGGAACTTTGACTAATCCAGAAGGTCTTATGCCGCAAAGATATCTATATGCATATGAATATGAGAGTTCACTGCAGTTATATCAATTCGTGAATTTTTTGTCGATAGACTTAAAACATTTCTGCCATGAAATTTGTAGGTACTTCAGGTATCTAAGTTTACTTTCTAACAGCGTGAATGGATCACAATTCCGACACTCCAAGCTCAAGATACGATTTTTTCCACTGAAAGTATACGAATCTGAAAGTTTACTGCAGTTAGGTCGAGTTCGAAATTTTTTTGTTGATAGCTCGAAATGAGTTATGCCATGAAATTTATATGAGTTTTATATCTCCAAGTCTATTCTTTGACACCACAAACACATTGTAATTCCGACACTCCTAGCTCAAGATATAATTATTTTCGCCAAAAGTACACAAATCTGAAAGTTCACTGCAGTTAAGTCAACTTTGCAAATTTTCTGTTGACCGTTCAAAAGAACTTATGCCATGAAGTTTATATGAGTTTTAGATCTCCGATTATACTCTCTTACACCACAAACGGATTGTAATTCCGACACTCCTAGCTCAAGATACAATTATTTTTGCCAAAAGTACGCAAATTTGAAAGTTCACTGCAGTTAAGTCGACTTCGCGAATTTTCTGTTGACAGTCCGAAAGGAGTTCTGTTATGAAATTTATATTAGTTTTAGATCTCCGAGTCTATTTTCTTATAGCATAAATGGATTGTAATTCCAACACACTTAATTCAAGATACAATTTTTTTTCCTAAGGTACATAAATATGATAGTTCACTGCAGTTAAGTCGACTTCATGAATTTTCTGTTGTTAGCCTGAAAGGAGTTCTGCCATAAAATTCGATGGTGCTTCACATCTTTGAGTTTTCTTTCTAAAGGTGCAAACGGATTGCAATTCCGAAACTCCTAGCTCAATATATGACTTTCTTTAATAAGAGTGCGCGAAGAAACAAAACCAACACACAAGACGCATGCTGAAATTTGAGAAAGAAATAATTGGGAGTAATGGAGGGAACCCAGGTCTCAAAGAAACATATCACATACTAAAAATAAATATGCTTTTATTGTTCCAAGAAATAAGTACTCCATTACACGATATTAGTTATAATAAAATCGTAAGTCGAGAATCGTAAGCAAAACAAAACCCTATAATCATGGAAAAGGTTTGAAGCTAAGGATTTATTGGTGGCTTGTCTCAACTTCCCCTTTCAGGAGGGAAAATTTCTCTGCTTCATCATCAGACAATAGATGATTGGCTTCAGTGGTATAAATCTCCCCTTCGGTAATGTCAATGTTCTCTTGACTTTTAGCCAACTTCACTTGTTGTTTATCCAAGAGCGCGACGATCTTCTTCTTTCTGGAGGCCAAGATAGCTAGCTGTTGTTCAACACTCGCAATATTGGGTTGAAGTTTCTCTACAGACTCGTTCACTTTTTCATATTCCTGTTTTGCATCATCAAGGCGTCGTCGTGCATCAAAAAGTGACTCTTGGTGAAATTCTTTAGTCATCATGGACGATCTTAAAGCATCACAATCCGCATACGTCTTGAAGAAAGCCTCAACAACAGACCTAAAGTAGAAGTGTCAATAATATTTTCTTTCTTAATTTTCTCAAGATTCAAAGCGATACTTTCCTCCAACTTTGTGAAGCTATCCAGAGAATCAAGAGAGAACTTTTTGATCCATTCACATAAGGTATGCAACATCGTGTTAACAAAATACAGTTTAATATGGGAGATAGTCTCTTGTGGTTTGAAGTCTGGAGCATCAAGATGCAACGACCATGGAGTAGGCTTGAAGACTTTTTGACGTTTTGCTTGACTTCCGGCAGTCTCCATCTTATCATCATGGTTGGCCTGGAAAGCATAACATCTTCTGGAAGAATGAGGTGCGACTCTTTGGGTAGACTCAAATTTGTCAACAGAGTGTTGTTTGCAGCATGATGTTCAACACCATCAAATGAAGTGTGAGGACTTTTTGCGGCCACACCGAGGGAATTTGGGCTTGTAACACAGTCTTCCACTACGTTGTCACCAAGAACATCATCATACAACTCATTGACATTTTTTGTTTTGAAGGAAAAAATATTTACTCATTTCTCCAGTTCAGACAACGGCATCGCTGAGCTAGGGTTACCCTCTATGAAAAATCTAGTATCGATAGTAAGAGCATCCAAATCAGCAAACTCACTATGGCTCGTGTCCTTAGCCTTATTCTTTGAACGATTCTAATGTATGTCGTGACTAATATCACTCTCCTTCGAACTGGAAGTCGTACTAACATTCACAATCTCATTGGGCAAAGTAGAAGGTTGAGTTCTTTCCTCATATATTGGCACGACATTGGTTGTCTTCGTAACATCTTTATTTGGTGAAGTAGGAGGCTCTTTCCTTTTGCAAGGATTGTTCGTCACCTCCACAGTGGCGGAAGCTATCTTGGAAGTCAACAAAACATGTTTATCTCCTTTGTCCACACAGTCAAACCCGCCCATCGAAGGGGTAGACTAGGATAAGACCTTGGTGCTTTGCGAAGGGTCTTTCGATCTTAACTTGGACTTGGAAGACCCTTCGCGAGTGTTCTTTTGATGTTTATTATCTTTGGACGATGAAGGAATATCATCTTTCCTTGGAACTTTCAAAATGATGTGAGTACTTTGTCAGGAAGAGTGCACTCGATGAGCTGACCACCAATCTGCATATTCACGAGTCATTAGAGGCCCTCTTCTAATGGACGCGTAGGGACAATAACCTTTGAAGAACCTCCAAGACGAACACAGAAGTCCCAGAATTGCACTAGCATTTTTAGTGAGCCGTCATAAGGTTGCTCTATGAGATTGCCAGGAACGTCTTGACAAAAGCCAAATTGACGACTAAACCTATGGGGGCTATAAGATTCCACAATACGACTGTCATTATACCTAGGGGTGGTGAAGCTTGAGTTAAGGCTTATAAAAAGGTCACTCCAAGAATTCGATTGTTTGTCACGATCGGTTAGATGCAATTCCCTCCCTCGTAGCATGGCCAAATGGTGAAGTTGTTACGTACTAACTTGTTGAAACAACTCGTGGGCATTACTAACGTCAAAATGCTTGGCCATCTTCTCTCCAGAAACCTTGCACATTTGCGGACCTCGTTGTGGATGCTTAACACGATAGTAGGTGTCAAAATATGCTCCTATCCATCCATATACGTAATAAAAAGGAAAGAGTACTTTGCAGGCGCCCAAATCTTGAGAAGTGGAGATCTCCTTCAAGCCATGATAGATACTTGCAAGGACTGGAACCTCCAAGGAAACGTCTCTCCATGAGCCATCAAACTCACGATTTGAAGATACTAGCACAAATGTAGTCGATATTCTTCTTGGGGAACACAAATTTGCAAAGCCAACATGCAAGAAAAGTCGTCAAATAAGTCTCAGCTCTAAGTGAGTGTTGATACCCAATTTTGCCCTCATATTTTTTCAAATAGTATATATACATTCAAAATATCATTTTTTCCATCATTACTTAATTTACAAGAGTTATACAAGTATTTTCAATAATTTTTCATAATTTTTAAAGCTTTTTAATTTTCTTGCATTTAAATTACTTGAATATGTATTAATTATCCCCCCCCCCTCCCCCAAATTATTTTGTGATGATTTAATCATCCAACTCTATTATTTGCATCCACGTATATGTTTTATAATACTTTACTTCATTTCATATGAGTATCTTTGCATTTTTGAACCATTTATATAATTTTGTAATAATATGCTATATTCTATGCATAATTACATTTATTACATTATTCATGCCAAAATAATATTTTTATATTTTTATAAATGTTAAGCTATTATTTTCAATTATTTTATTACATATTTAATATTTTATTATCTATTAATTATTTTTTAAATTATTTTTGTGTATTTAATTTATAGCCCCAATTAGGGCTAATTTCGGACCAATTAAGGTCCAAACAAACTAGCTCATTCCTGATCGACCCCCAGAAGCCCAACACCAAATGATCCAATAGGTCTGCCTCAGTCCAAGACTCGTTACACCCGACCCAGCTTATTTAAATCTCAGCCATTAATTAAAAACAATCAACGGCTCACAACACCTCTCCCTTCTCTCCTTATAACCGCACAACCCCAAATACTAAACCATTATTTTCTAACCGGCCGCCCTTATACATCCTTATCTCCTTCTTCTACCTTGAAGAAACCCTAGCCGCCTCACTCCAAAACCTAGCCTATACCCTAGAGAATATGGAGGTCTTCCATATTTCCTTTCCTTTTTCTGTACTCACAGTGTTTTTTTTTCATTTTCTTGACATTTCTCATTTGGTACTGAGTTATTTATGAAAGCACATCAACAGGCGTTCGTTCGATATTATTGCCATATTCTTGTCTTGATACGCTCACTACTAGGCCATATGGGTCCGATTCAGTTTACTATTTTTTATTCTTCGTTTTAAACTAAGGTTTGCTTGATTCCTCCTAAATTGATTCTAATCGATTTTGCATGCTATTTTTTCCTTATTTGTGTTTAGTTGATTGTTTTTCTTGTTTGGGTACTTAGTTTGGTACTATATAAACCCCTCCCCAATTTCCCCTTTGGAGAGACCTTAATCACTGTTATTCTCTCACTCTCACTCATTCTTCTATTATGAAATTTGAGACCTTGGTCGGCTGAAAGTCAATGCCACCAAAATTTAATTGTTGCTCCTTTCTCAGTGTAAGTACTGCTCGGGGTTCATTTGAGATCCTTGGGAACTCTGATGCACTGAGATTCTGGGAGTCCTGCTGCTTATTGCTAGTTGATTTGCTACTAGAACTTAATTTTCTTGTTCGTTTAATTTGCAACTGGTGAGTACCTTGTCTCTTGCAATTCTATTCTTAGTTGTGGTCCTGGCCTGAATACCATGCTTGTTCGAATTTTCTGAACCTATATGATTACAATATACTGTTACTTTCGTCTGCAATCCTATATGCTTTGAAGTTAGCTTATAGTCTTTTATTCGCTAGCGTCTAAACTTGCATAAATCCTATACTTGACATCTACCCACTATGTATATTTTGACCATCTTGAATCTACTGAGTCTACTACGTTTATGCACACATAAGTTTCCTATGTATGTTGCTTGCCCATGTTCATGCATTGCTTTGAAATATTGTATTAAAACACTTGAGATACTTATTCATGCCTAGAATTTGCTCGACTGTACTTCTCTATGCTAAGCCATTCAGGAATAACTTGCTACTTGGTCATGTCTGTATGAATTCTAAACTCTTCGGACAAGCATGTTGCTCTACCATTTGTGAACCCCAATCCTCATTATAGTTGCTTGCTTTACTACCATCTTGTTTTGTAGACTCATGCCTGCTAATGCTAGGATTGCTCGGGTTTAATGCCTAGGGAATTCTTGATGTACATAACTGAACTTGCTACATGTAATCAATTTGTGTTAAGTACTTATTTATTGATTAATTATGGTGTTAAGTTCATGATAATTGACCTTAAGCTTCTATAATAGGTTTCCTTAGTAGCACTTCTACTTGCCCTGAATTAGTCTACAACTCAGTTATGTCCTGCCTTAAATTCTTATGTTCTTCTTGGGAAGTTTGTTGTGGTATCTACCCCAAAGGAGAGTCTCTCGAGCATGTCATTGTCACTTGTTAATCTCCGTAGAACTAATCCATTTCCTTAACTCTCATCTTAGTTTCTTGCTTTGTGGATTCATGTTTCCTATAACTAATTCAGTGCATCTTAAGAAGTCTAGGCTTTAAACTTATTTGCTAGTTTGAAAGTCTTATATATGTGCTCATTGTAAGGTCTTTGTACATGTGTGTCCTCCCACCTGTTAGATGTCACTCCTAAGGTGATACTTAGAAAATCTTTCTGCTGATGATTGTAATAATAGGAATCCATGTGTCTTTGCTTGAACTCTGAGCTATTTGAATGATATATTTTACGTTCCCGCATTCCTGTTATTTGGTAATGGGTAAGCAAGACAATTGTCTTCATGTTTGGGGCCTGGCTTATTAGTCTATGTGTGTTATTGGATCTGAGCATTGGTCAGACAAGCTTTCTAGCCTGAGTATTGGCCTGTTAGATATGCAAGAGTACGACTGGTGATGGCCCAGAAGAGCATTGCTGGGTTACTTTGTACTTGTGTTGGACATATAATTGTTGTATTTAGTCCTGTAATAGCCCTATTAAATTTGTATTTGTTTTATTATTCTCACTGGGCCTGTAATGATTTGTAAACTGAATAATGGGGAGATTAAATTAAAGGGGGCAGGGGTATTCTAATGCTTGCATAAAATGTAGGAAAACATGCCTATAGGGTCTATGTGTTCTAGTTGCTATTTCGTTCAGCATGCCTTATATGTTATTTAATTTAGTGTGTTATACACTAATAGAAAGCATGCCTATAGGAATCACGCACATACTTCGCTTAACTCGACAAAAACATGTTGGCTCAAGTAAATGCTATTTGTTTCCATGTGTACTACTAAACGTTTTTAGACAACATTCCTATAGGATATAAAAACTAGGTTTCGCTAATGTCCACCTAGATACAATGTCTGTAGGGTTTTAATTAATCAATCAATCAACTGTTTCTATTTCTCTTAGTACGTTGCTCCTTTAGATACCATGGCAATAGGATCTTAATCAACCAATCAATTACTTTGTCATTTTGTCACGTTGCCACACTTAGACGACATGCCTATAGGGATAAAGTACATAAAATCAATTTCAGTTGTTAACTACTAGAAATCATGCATATAGGACATTGTCAGTGTTATACTCCATTTTAACACGGTCAAATTAAAGTATAACCTATTGATAATTTTGATGTTTATTAAATTAAGAGAGTCGCTACCTAATTGATTAATGGTGAATTAGGACACCTTAAAAAGTTAACTTCGATTTTATGGTCTTAACTTAAAGATTATGAGTAAGGGTTCTAATTAATCTTATAGGGAAGGTTGTCAAAGCACCCTATATGATCCGTTAACTACGGTTAACCGGTCAAACTTAAGCTAATTAGTCCAAGATTTTAGAATAAATTAGATGTATACCTAAAGTTATTAAACTCTATATACATATCCAATAGCTAAAAATAATTTGATGGAAAATATAACATCTTTCAATGTCAGATGACTTCTCTTGACTTATTCAAAATTCATTCTTAAAGGAAAAAGTTTTTCAGTTGCTTAAAGGAAAGCAATTCTCATAAAAAATACTTGGCTAGAATTAAACATTTTGGTTCAAAACCTTCAACTTAACGATATTAGAAACGAGCTTGACGAGAAGTTATCGGAAAGCCATCATTTTAACAAATTGACTTCTTAAAAAAAAGTGTTAGAGGTATAAGATAAAGCTTATTAGAAAATACTAATGCCAATGTAAATAGATGAAAACGTTATTAAATTAGTGGTCTTCAATTCCTAAAGATTATATAAGTACTAGAGCAGAGGACCTAGATGATTAAACCCAAACTAGAATAAACTCCAATTACAAAAATAAATTAACAATCATAAAGATAGATAAAATGAATTGCAAAAGAAATAGAAGGACGTCATAGGCGCCCCCAAATGTGTCGCTTGTTTTTTTTCTTGCTATCCGGTGACTCTAGAAGATGGGATGTGATAACTCCATGCTTGGGTATGGGATAGTCTTGCATTAAGACTCCCAATTTTGCTCCAAGTGCATATACAAATAAAAAATAAAGAGATAGAATTAATAAAGAGCCTTGCTCTCAAACAGACATGAAATTTAGAAAGAGGCAAAGCAAACCACACTGTCAACTTACAACGAATAATTTTTATGAAAAAAAGAATTAAACCATACTAAACGAATTAAGGTCTTGAATCCGAAGGAACCTCCTAGTAGAATACAAAACTTTTAGAACCTAAACTTATTCTTTTATATTTTTGAAATCTGAGGACTAAGGCATCGAACAAGTTGAGCAATGAACATGGATCAATACTTCCCTATTACTACATGAAAGAAGGTATCTGACTCTTTCGATCTATCATGCACTCATAAGACCAGTGTGATGATACAAAAGGTCATTTCAGGTTTTAGAATTTAATTCGGGGTTTCGAGACCTTCAAAACTTTATCTTACGTCTCCTGGATTTGTCTGCGCAGTCCGGACGCGTTTCCGGAAAACCTTTATGTGAAAAATTTGAGAAAATAATAATTCTTCCCTTTAAAAGTGATTTTAGTTGACTTTGGTCAATATTTTGCGTGAACGAACCAGGACCCGTATTTTGATCGTAGTAAAATAGGAAACTTGGGTGTATGCCCGAAATCAAATTCTAAGGTCCCTAGCCCGAGTAATGAATTATTGTTAAAAATTGTCAAACTGAAAATCTAAGGATTTAAAGAAATTGGTTAATAGTTGATCCCATTGGTATCGAGTCCATATTTTGGTTCCGGAGCTCGGTACAGGTTTAATATAATATTTAAGTCATGTCTGTAAAATTTGGTGAGAAACGGGACTGATTTGACGTGATTTGGATGTCCGCTTGTGAAAATAGGAATTTCAAGTGTTCTTAAGGATTTCATGTGTTTTGGTGTTAAATCCGTAGTTTTAGATGTTATTTAGGCGATTTGATCGCACAAGCAAGTTCTTATGATATTTTAACACTTGTGCGTGTTTGGGATAGACTACAGAGTGTTTTGGAACTTAGGAAAAATTGTCGGTATGACTGAATCTGTTGCAGGACTCTGATATCGCAATTGCGAACCCTGCAGATTCCACTTTTGCGAGGCTTTTATCGCAATTGTGATCATAAGCTGGGCTAGACAGTCTTCGCAATTGCGAAGACTTCTTCGCATTTGCGAATTAAATCTGGGAAGGGAAGTGATCGCAAATGCGATCAGTTTATCATATTTGCGGAGGTTCCTGTTCGCAACTGCGAACTTACCTTTGCAATTGCGAAGGCAGCAGAAGTGTGGGGAACTTCGCATTTGCGATGGTTATTCACATTTGCGAGCTTCGCAATTGCGATGCTCAGGTCGTAAATGCGACATCTGCAGCTGTCTAAAAGGGACTTAGACCGAATTTTTGATTTATTTCCCAAATTTTCAAAACCTAAACTTCAAGAGGCGATTTTCCAAGGGCTAGTTCATCCCTAGATCATAAGTAAATTATTTTTAACTTATTTCTTTCAATCTGTTACATCTTTTTACAAGATTTCATCCTAGAATCTAGGGTTCTTCATAGCGGGATAGAGTATTTTGGGCAGAACTTAGGAATTTTGAAATTTGGGGATTTAGACCTCAAATTTAGGTCGGATTCCAAAATAAATTTTATATTCGGGCTCGGTGGTGAATATGTAATTGGGTTTTGGTCCGAACTTCGAGTTTTTACCAAGCGGGCCTGGGGTTGACTTTTGACTTTTTGGGAAAAATGTTAGGAAACCTGTAATTGTGTATTAGAATTGATTTCTTTAGCAATAATTGATGTTATTAAGTTAACTATGACTAGATACGAGTGGGTCGGAGGTGGAATCTAGAGGAAAAACGGTTATTGAGGATTGAGTTTGGCCGTGGAATCGAGGTAATTGTTGTGGCTAACCTTAGCTTGAGGGATTAGGTGTTGTTGCCTTATTTACTATGTGTTTGTTTGTTGAGTACGACGTATAAGTGAGGTGACGAGTACCTATAAGTTTTCGGCGGGTCATAGCATGCGAGTGAGTCCTATACTTGTGACCGTTGTATTCTTTATTTGTACTGTTCATGCTTATACTGGTTATTCTTTATGTTAAACAAATCTTGTCATATTTTTCCTTGAATTTGAGATTGGTTGAGTGTTGAGTCAAGTTGAGATTTATATTGTGAAATTTAACATTGAAACGAGGTTGGTTATTGATGATTTCCCTTGCCGGGTTGTTATTGTTCTGTCGTTTGGGTGAGGAAGAGTGTAAAACACGAAGGGCGATGTCGTGCAATGTTCTGTAAGTGAGTGATAATGCACGAAGGGTGATGACGTGCCATATTCTATGAGTTTTAATGCACGACGAGTGATTTCATGCCATATTCTATGAGTGTTAATGCATGGAGGGTGATGTCGTGCTATGTTATGAGAGAGTTAATGCACGAAGGGTAATGCGTGTCGTTTCTATTGTTTCTTATGATAAGGATGAGAATAAAAGCACGAAGGGTGATGTCGTGCACATGTTTAGCTATGTTATTACTTTCGTGGGTGTAAAGCATGATATTTACTTTGTTTCTTACTGTACTATTTTCTGGATTTGCTATTTCCCCTCAGCATGTTTTTCCCTTCCCGTTAATATCTGCTAAATTTCTATTCGTTCTTATCTTCTCGTATATGATTTTAATGCACAGGTTCATGTTATCCTTGTGTCCTAGCCTCGTCACTACTTCGCCGAAGTTAGGCTCGGCACTTACCAGTGCATGGGGTCGGTTGTACTGATACTGCAATTTGCACTTTTTGTGCAGATTTTGGTACTGGACCGCATTGATCAGAGTTGGGTTGTTGCCTTCAGTCTATCAAGAGACCCAAGGTAGATCTGTCGGCATTCGCAGACCCTGGAGTCCCCTTCCATTTATCTTAGTTTCCCTGTTTTCTTTCATTTCAAGAATAGATGTATTTTCTTTAAACCAGTATTTGTATTAATTCTTAGAAATTTGTGGATTGTAACACCAGATTTTGGGTAGTGGTTTTTAGATATTTGAGTAATTATAACTTCTGCATTTTATTAAATCGTTATGTTTTAAATTATTGTCATTTAGTGAATTTCCTAAAGAAGTAGCATATTTAGATTTTTTATATGTTGGCTTGCCTAGAAATCGTTTGGTTAGGCGCCATCATGATCCTGACGGTGGAAAATCCAGGTCGTGACAAGTTGGTATCAAAGCGCTAGGTTGCCTATGTCTCACAATTCACGAATAAGCTAGGTAAAGTCTGAGGGATCAATATGGAGAAGTTTGTGCTTATCCCTCAGAGGCTACAAAGTTTAGGAACAACCTTATTTCCTAAAAAAGTAGCGTATTTAGATTTTTTATATGTTGCCTTGCCTAGCAATCGTTTGGTTAGGCGCCATCATGATCATGACGATGGAAAATCTGGGTCGTGACAAGTTGGTATTAGAGCACTAGGTTGCCTAGGTCTCACAATTCACGAACAAGCTAGGTAGAGTCTGAGGGATCGGTACAGAGACGCTTGTGCTTATCCTCCAGAGGCTACAGAGTTTAGGAACAACCTCACTTCTATTCTTCTCTGTCGTGAGATTTGATTTCTCAATGCTAATCAAACTTTATACTCTTGTTCTTTCGCAGATGGCGAGAACACATACCGCTTTATCAGCTGATCAACAGGCCGAGCCTCCAGTGGTAGCTCCTACTAGGGGTATAGGACAAGGCCGAGGCCGTGCTAGAGGCCGAGGCAGGGGCAGGGCTCAGCCCAAAGCTCGAGCAGCAGCACCAGCGATAGAGCCTTAGGTAGAGTTTGATGGGGAGGCTCCAGCCCAGGCCGTTCCAGCAGGACTAGCTCAGGTCCCGAAGGGGTTCATAGCCACCCCAGTTCTTCAGGATGCTTTGGTCAGTCTAGTGGGCCTTATGGAGAGCGTAGATCAGACTGGCACATTTCCTATGGCACCAACCTGGCTCTCAGGCTGGGGGAGGAGCACAGACTCCCGCTACCCACACTTCGGAGCAGATGACTCCTCGGTTTCAGACTCTGACAGCTCAGCCAGTTGGAGTAGTTCAACCAGCTATTGCAGCACAGGCCGCTGGTAGATCAATCACGTCTTCTGAGGCTTTGTTGAGGTTGGACAAGTTCACTAAGCTTTTCCCGGTTCATTACAGTGGGGCAGCTTCTAAAGACCCACAGGATTATCTTGACCGCTGTCATGAGGTGTTGTGAAACATGGGGATAGTAGAGACCAATAGGGTCGACTTTGCCGTATTCTTAATAATAGGATCTGCCAAGAGATGGTGGAATGATTTTCTGTTGACCAGACCAGCTGGGTCGCCTGCCTTGACTTGGGACCAGTTCTAACTATTTCTCGAGAAGTTCCTTCCTATCATTCAGAGAGAGGACTATCGCAGGCGATTCGAGTATCTTCAGTAGGGTTCTACGACTATCACTCAGTACGAGACTAGGTTTGTTGATTTGTCTCGTCATGCTCTTTTTATACTCCCCACCGAGAGAGAGAGAGAGAGAGAGGATGGGAAGGTTTATTGAGGGACTTGCTTAGCCTATCAGATTGCATATGGCTAAAGAGACAGGGAGTAAGATTTCTTTTCAGGATGCAGCCAATGTGGCCAGGTGAGTTGAGGCGGTTTTAGCTCAGGGGAGTGGTTAGGGGTCTGATAAGAGGCCTTGCTATTCTGGTGGGTTCAGTGGTGCCTCGTATGGAGGTAGGGATTCTTTTGGTAGAGGCCATCCTCCCAGGCTGTTTCATTCAGCGCTTTAGGCTTCTCACGACGCTTCAGGTGGTTGTGGCTCTCATATGCAGTATTCTGATCAACTACCATACAGTGCACCACCAGCTCCTATCAATGCACCTCTGCTCCAAAGTTTTCATGGTGGTTATCCAGGCCGTCAGGGTCAATTTCAGGATCAGCAGTCTCAGCAGCCGAGGTCTTGTTATACTTGTGGCGATCCGAGGCACATTTCTAGGTATTGCCTTCTAGCATCGAGCAGTTCTCAGCATCAGGTTTCTCTTGCCATGGTTTGGGCACCGGGTGTTCCACCACCCGCTCAGTCAGGTAGAGATAGGGGTTAAACAGCTAGAGGTGGAGGTCAAGGTATTAGAGGTGGATGCCAGTCAACAGGAGGTCATCCCAGGGATGCAGTTCAGAGTGGTGGGGCCCAACCCTACAGTTTTGCTTTCCCGGCCAGGCCTGAGGCTGAGGCATCCAATGCCATTATCACAGGTACGGTTTCAGTTTGCAGTATGGATGCCTCGGTATTATTTGAACCACGATCTATTTATTCGTATATATCATCTTACTTTGCTTCATATTTGGTTGTGCCTCATGATTCTTTGAGTGCTCCCGTGTATGTGTCCACACCAGTGGGCGATTCTATTGTTGTAGATCGTGTCTATCACCCGTGTATGGCTATTATTGAGGGTCTTGAGTCCATCATAGATCTCCTACTTCTCAATATGGTTGACTTCGATGTCAATTTGGGGATGGATTGGCTGTCACCTTATCATACTATATTGGACTGTCACGCCAAGACCGTGACCTTAGCCTTGTCGGGGTTGCCTCGATTGGAGTAGAGAGGGAGTCATGGTCATTCTACCAGCAGGGTTATTTCCTATATGAAGGCTCGCATATGGTCGAGAAGGGGTGTTTGTCTTATTTGGCTTATGTTCGTGACTCCAGTGCGGAGGTTCCTTCCATGGATTTCGTACCAGTTGTTCGTGAGTTTCCAGAGGTATTTCCTACAGACCTGTCGGGGATGCCACCCGACAGGGATATTAACTTTTGCATTGATTTGGCTCCGGGCACTCACCCCTTTTCTATTTTGCCATACCAAATGGCTCCGCCAGAGTTGAAAGAATTGAAGGAGCAATTGCAAGATTTGCTTGATAAGGGCTTCATTAAGCCAAGTGTCTCGCCTTGGGATACGCCAGTGTTGTTTGTAAAGAAAAAGTATGGATCGGTGAGGATGTGCATAGACTATCGGTAGTTGAACAAAGTCGCCATTAAGAACAGTATCCATTGTGAGCACCAAAATTTTGCCCTACATGACTCCTAAAAATAAACCAAAAATAATTTTTAAGGTATTTTAGAAGTTTTTCTTTATTTAGTTGTATTTCATGCACTTTTAATATTTTAAAATCATAGAAAAATGATAAAAAATGTCACGTTTTAATTTCATGTCATCTTAGGTCCAATTTGCATATAGGAATTAATTTTATTAAGAAAAATCACAAAAAATGGTCATTTTTACATATTTAGCTTTTAGTCTTTAGAAAGTAGTGTTTTTATTTAGTTTTAAGTTAATTAGTTGTTTTAATAGATAAACAATTTTAATTTTTACAAATTAGATTGATTTAGGATTTCATTAGATTTTAAAATAAAAAAAAATGAAAAATGAAAAAAAAAGATTTTGATTTAGTTTTCCTACCCCAAAAGTTAATTAACCCAAATTCATGACTCAATTTCCTAAATCCAAGCCCAATTACCCTTAGCCCATGGATCCAAGCCCATACCCATTCTCCATTTGACCTAACCTAATTCCTACCCCCCATAAAATAATGCCTAAATCCTAGAACCTAAGACCTAGACAAAAATGGAAAAACGGCGGAAGAACCCCCCCCCCCCCCGCCTTTCCCAAAAGAGATTTGAACCATCTCTTTCTCAAAAATCAAAGGACACTGTCATATCCTCTTTCAATAGAGACAAAGGAATTTTTATTCCTAATTTTCAAAGAAACGAAGGGCCATAATTGTTGCCTAAATCTTGGCTCCAAATTACTCCAAAAATCAGCCCCCAAAACACCCATAAATGAGCTAAAAATCCACCTCAAACAGCCATGAAAACATATGCTTATTCTTCCCAAGATATAGCATCTTAAGCTTCAAAAAACAAAGCTGAAGCAGCAGCTAAAATCAGCTGAAAAACCAGCTCGCAAACAGCCCTGAATCAGCTGCAAAATGCAGCACCCAAACCAGCCAAAAATCTCATTTAAAAGCACCTCGAAGTTGCCCCCATTTTCGAGTCGAGTTTGTCGCATAGTTATGATTTGAGTCGAGGTCTTTTGACGAGTTTTCTCTGGTGAGGTTGCTGATCGAGTTTCCGTCAAGGCTCTGCTGAATCACTGAGATACACGAGCTCCAAAATAATAGTATTGTCTTAAGAAGGTTAGTATCTGTAAAATTTCGTCATATTTTTGGGCTATGCTTTGCGAATGTAGAAACTGGAACAAAGAATTTGTTTATTTGGTTATTATAATGTTGAATTCAATTAATTCTCCTTGCACTTCTATGGGATTATTAATTATTTGTGACAACTGTTAGAATTGTGGCCTTTTCATTTTTTTGGCCTAAAGCAGAGACGAATTAGGTTAAAATAAATAGGAGAATTTTGTGGAAGTTTAATGCTTGTTGAATTGTGCTAAGGCTTCAAGCTTTATCTAAAAGTTTTTATAGATAAGACGTTTTTTATATATATTTAATCACCAAATTGAGAATTACACTATTTATAGACACCGTAGTTTGCTTTAGGCACGCAATTAAATCATTACAACTACAGGTATGGTTCCCGTGGCATAGTTGTGATACCTAATTTTAAATTAGATTCAAATAGGAGCATCCTTAGTTTGCTTTTAGTGAAATACAATTCTTTTAAATAAATTGAGGCGTGCCATCCACAAATGAATCCTATTATCCATGGCTCTCACATAAATACAAAACTAGTGTAGAAAACACTTTGAACATTCATAGTTACTTTAGGCACGTTTATAATAAAATCATCGTGACTATGGGTACGGTTCCTGTGGCATGGTCACGGTACATAATCCTCAGTTCGAGTGTGCATTTCATGTGACCCGATCATAACAACTTTGAATATTAATAAAAATAAACATATCGCGAATCGCAGGTACATTTCATGTAGCGCGGTTTGCGGTGTGTCCCAAAAGGGCAAGTGTATGACAATCGTAACTTGTTCAAGAAATTATTCCATAAATTCTAAAAGCGATTAAAATAATTAAAAGTGGTTATAAATCTAAAAACGCACAATATGTTTAAAACATATAGTAAATCAGATAATATGCCAATTATTAATAGTTTAAGCGACCGTGCTAAAACCACGGAACTCGGGAATGCCTAACACCTTCTTTGGGGTTAATAGAATTCCTTACTTAGAATTTGTGTTTCGCAGACTTTTAAAAATAAAGTCGAAATTTTCTCGATTAGGGATTTTACAATAAACCAGTGACTTGGGACACCGAATAAACTATCCTAAGTGGCGACTCTGATTAAATAAAATAATCTCATTTTGAATAATGTCACTTTAATTGGAAAAACTCCCTTATATCCCTCTTCGGGTGTAAAAGGAGGTGTGACAGCTCTGGCGACTCTGCTGGGGAACAAAACCCAGAACTTTGGTTCAGGGGTTCAAGAATTCGAGCTTAGAATAACTGTTATAATTGGATTTTATTTATTATCTGATTTTTATTACATGTTTGGGCCTAATGTGCTAAATGTCGCTTTTTACCGCTTTGATATTATTTGAACTGCATATAAATTGTTACGAAACCCTTTTCTTATCATCTTCGAGGATGAGCACGCTGGCGTGGCTCCTCTTCTGTTAGTGTCATACCTTAAATTAGAAAGAGGCTCGGACAAGTTACAAAGCCGAATGGCCTTTTAGTTCTCGGTACGTAGCCCCCCTCCGCTCGAGTTGTCCGCTCGGGTAAACCAAGTCTAGAACAATATACCCAGGTTTTAAACCTAGAATAACTCAGTCTCATGCTGGATCCCTAGTAGGAACACTTGTTTGCATCATGTGCATTTAAATTTAGGGACTCAACACTGGAGTTGGGTCCGTCTAGGACAGGTGCACCCGAAATAAAAAGACCATCCTGATGCATCTTACGTGCTACATGCGCATCTGTTTGGTTCGGCTTGCATGTTGACCGGCTTCTAGAATAAGGAAAGAAAACCAAAAAAAAGTGAGTGGTAGATATTTAGAAAATTCTGAAACTCTTCCGAAATTCTAAAAAAAAAAAAGTCATTTCAAAATGAGCCAAAATTTTCAAGTGTCATGTTTCTATGTTCCGTCAAAACTGACGAACTACGCGAGTCTGATTCTAACCAGATGTGAGATATGTAGGCAAACCTCATCGATTCCGGCCCGTAATTTTCAAAAATCCAAAAAAAAATTCATTTACTTCCTTCTATAGAAAGTCTTTCTTTTAAGACCCCAATTTTCAAAAAATTCAAAAAACAATTCTTTTAATTCCTTCTTTAGAAAGTCCCAAATAAAAATATTTCAACCAAAAATATTTTCTTTCATTTTAGAAGTCTTTCATTTGAAAAGAAAATCAAATCAAAATCCAAAAAATATTTTCTCTGCTTTTTTTAGAAGTCTTTTTCCTAAAAAAAACAAAAAACAAAATCATAAATCCAAAAATATTTTCATTATTCTTTCATTGAAAAGAAATTCAAGATTCAAAAATATTTTCTTTCTTCTTTGGAAGTTTTTCTTTCGAAATTCCAAAAAACAAAGAACACCAAAATAATAAGTTCGAAATTTCAAAAAAAAAATCGAAATCAAAAAATATTTTCTTTCTTCTTTATAAGTCTTTCTTTCGGAAATTAAAAAAAATTAAAATCCAAAAAAAAGATTTAGTTTATTTACTTTATTCCTGATCTTCCCGAACTACGCAAGATCTGATTCAAGTTCCCACATGATACGTAGGCAACCCACAACAGGTTCGTTCAACAATTAAAAAAATGAAAAAATGAAAAAAATGATGATATTAATAAGGATTGACTGAGTCCATTCTAACGTGTCTCTTATTTTGAATTGTGAAGAAAGTTTAAGGTGGTTGGTTAGTGGTAAACTGACAACACAAGATCCAAGGGAAAAATATCATTGACAACTAACATTGAAGTTGTTACAAATGCTCAAGAGATTCAGGGTCAAAGGGTTCAACAAGAGTCTACTTTGGTTGAGGAAAATAGAGTACTTAAATAGAAAATGACTAAAATGTGTCAAGCATGGGCCAATAGCCAAGGACCGCCCTTTTCTTCTCATGGTTTTCCAGAGTTCACATCCATCTCGACTACTGTCATTTCAGTCTCATTGTCTAATCAATCCTATCCACCTGGGTTTAGTCCTTATCCCAACTGTATGACTACAGCTGGAATTTCTGTTTCATGCTCTCAAAGTTTGCCATTGACAACCAATCAGACAACCACTACTGTTATGCTCATCTTCACCATCCCACAACCGACGGTGGTGTAGAGGAAAACTCATGAGTAACAATTTGCTACCCAGCAAGAGCAGTACCACTCGTACTTGTTTGATCTTCCTGCAAACATTGAGAAGCCTGCCCGAAAGATGGCACAGGAATAAATGACCCAAAGAGTGAATATCTTAGAACGAGAGTTGAAAAATATATAAGGGTTGGCAAGTCAGAAGAGTACTGCCTTCAAGGATCTATGTATGTTCCCCGATGTCCACTTGCCACCTCGTTTCAAGACTCCCAAATTTGAAAAGTATGATGGACATGGAAACCCCATAGCCCACCTAATTAGGTATTGCAATCAACTAAGAGGTGCAGGAGGAAAGGAATGATTACTGATGGCTTATTTTGGGGAGAGCCTTACGGGGGTAGCCTCCCAATGGTTTATAGATCAAGATACATCTCATTGGTATGTCTGGGATGACATGGCTTAGGCCTTTGTCACACAGTTCCAATACAACATCGACATCACCCCGGACCACAATTCCCTTTTAAACCTGAAGAAGAAACCAACTGAAAGTTTAAGGGAATATGCCATTAAATGGAGAGAGCAAGAAGCTAGAGTTAAGCCACCCATGGAAGACCACGAGCTAATCACTGTCTTTCTTCAGGCTCAAGAGCTAGATTATTTTCAAAACATGATGTCCGCATGGGTAAATCCTTCTCGGAAGCGATCAAAATGGGGGAAATGGTTGAGAATGGTCTTAAGACAGACAAAATTATAAGTCAAGCAGTTCTCAAAGCCGCAACTCAGGCTGTCCAGATTGAATTTGATAATTTTAGTGACACGAATGAGAAAGACGAAGAAATCATGATGACATCAGGGTCGTGAAGAGGTCCTAGGTGAGCATCTCGAAGGTATGACCAGTCTCGTCTGGTTTTCGATGATGCTCCTGAGCACTACTATCCACCTCAGAACTCACAATATTCTGTTGCTCCACCTCAATATGTTGTCCAGCCACCAAAACACCCTAGAAGGCAAGCACGAGCACCACAAAATCTCCACCAGCCTCCACAAAATTTTCAAGTTCCCCATAATCCACATCCAAGCCAGGGGTATAGAAGGGAACAAAGGTTGAAAGATAATTTTACACCAATAGGAGAGTCCTATGCAAGCTTATTTGAGAAGTTAAAGCATTATGACATGATTTCACCCATTCCTCTAAATCATGTGGACCCACGTGCAAGAAGCTTCGACCCTTCTAAAAGGTATGAATATCATTCCAATGCCTAGGGTCACAATGTTGAAAGTTGTCGGGATTTGAAAAGATAAATAGAAAGGATGATCCAGGAAAAGCTAATTGTGATCCAAGATAATGACACCCAGAATATCACGCAGAATCCATTACATGCACATGATGAGGCACACTTTGTGGGGATGATGCCTGGTGACATGGAGTATGAGAATCCTCTCGAGAGCTTGCTGACTGAAATTGGAGAAGGCCATGGTGATTCTGATGAGCAAATTTGTGGCTAAATGTCAAGCTTAGTAATTGAAAAGTCATTCTCTCCTCACTCGGAAGGAATCTTGGTAGCTTGTTTTGATGTTTTTTCTGTTATTTGGGTTATTTCAGGGTTGTGATCCAGATTTTATTTATTTTATTGAGTCAAACCCTTCTATTCTTTTGTTCTGTTTGTATGAGTCATGTCTGTCTGTTTTGTTGCTACTTTCATTATCCGGGTTATTTTAGGGTTGTAACTCAGATCTTAGGATGTTTGTCTTGTTTTCAAACCCTTTCATCCTTTATTCAATGAAATACAATTTGTCCTTTTGTGTTATTCCATGCTTAGTTCTTTCGCCGCTAGTTCTAGTGACATGACATGCGTGCGGAATTTTCGGTCAGATCTTAGAAAACTGATATAATCTTGAATTGGATAGCCGAGAAAAAGATATTTTTGAAAAAGAATCAATTGAAGTTTGTTGGAAGTTTGACATTAAGGTTGGAAAGTGTCTTGTGACCACGACATACTAAGAAGACAGACGTGTTCGTCAATGTTGTGATCGCGAAAAGATAATATGTTTGGAAGGCTGGGAAGCCCTTTTTCTGCTATCCAAACACTTTATACCTTTTGTTACCCCTTTTGAGCATGTGTTATTTTCTTTGACCGCCCTCTTCTGGAATCAAGTTTAGAGTCAAGAGTCAAAAAAAAAAGAAAAAAAAAAGAAAAGTCTTTGTCCCAAGGTACAAACTGAGGAAACTCTTAGAAAGTTCAAATAAAAAAATAGAAGAAGAAAGAACAATCAAAGGTCCAGGCTCCCAGAAAATAGAAGCTGAGGCAATTTGTTTTGAAAAAAGAAAAAGAAAAAAGAAAAAAGAAAAAAGAAAAAAGAAAGTAGAGAAGCAGAAAGAAAGATGAAAAATAGTTAGGTCAGATGTTTGAACTACGTTAGACCTGATTCCTTTAAAAAAGGTTACGTAGGCAGCCTCACGGTTCGGTCCAACCAAATAAGAATTAAAAAAAGCCAAAAATCCCTAGTATCTGAAACTGGAGCAGAGATTTTATTTTACTTTTGAAAGAGTCGATTCCAAGAGTTGTAAGTCCACAACCCCCATCATATTGAGTCTATGTTGAGCCTTCATGTCGACCCTTCTGTCCAGCCCCATTCAAAACCTTCCAAATAAAGACCTCCCGATATGCCTTCAAGAATGACAAGAGAAGCATGCAATGAGCAATGGTTGTCACGCGACATAGAACACTGTTAAGTTGGTAAAAAAATAGAAAAGAAAAATGAGAGAGTCTTACTAGTAAAAACCCTTACGGGCACTGTAAGGCGACGATAAGCAGAGATGAGTAAATGAGAGAGATTTGTTGATAAAAACCCCTCGGGGCAGCACTAGTCGAAAGTGAGACATGAAGTGGATGCAAAGAATTGGAACGAACAATCCCGACTCCAAAGATCATAAGAATGTTAAAAAGGGAAGTTTGGATTAGTTTGTTAGATTAGGCCTTTAAGTCCAAAATGCATGTCATGATCATTAAGGCTAGTAACCTCATTCAAGAAAAAAAAAAGAACAAAGCCTTTTCTTTCTTTCTAAAAAAAAAGTAAAAGAAAAACTCTTTCTGATGAGGGCATCTCTTGTTAATATTGTTTCTTTGCATCATTGTGTCCTTCACTCTGAGTTAGTCCTTGTCAAAACAAGCAAGAAATGATTTCAAAATCTGCTACCAGCTTTTCAGTTGTACAAAGTAAATTTGGCCAGCACGCCCAGGTGTTATAGTTGACATGACTCGAGGATTCATGCAAAGGCTTCCCCCCAAAAGACTCTTGTCAGCCTACTTGGCGCAAGCAAAGATAATTGGTGATTCTCTCTGACAGACAAATTGCTCAAAAAGCAGGAAGTCATTCAAGATATCAGAAAAGGTCACCTAAGAAAAGATCTCTAGTTGGGATAAGGCTGATTGAGCTACAAATACAAATGGTACTGTGTGTGAAACAATTAGGGTTGATGCAGAGCAAAATTCTCTCGAAACCGAGTCAAGCTGATCGAGCAAAAGCCAAGCTGCTCAAGACTCAAGGTCACAAACCGACCACCATTTTCAAAACTGACAAATTTTTCTTTGTGTGAAACAGGAACAAAGCAGTGCAAGGAAATTGGTTCCAAAAAAAGAAAAAAAAAAGAAAAAAAAAAACAAAATAAAGAGAAGGAAAAGAAAAGAAGAGAAGAATCGACAAAAGGAAGTTTCTCAAATCTTTGTCTTTATTTGCCTTGCTAATGTGCATAAAATATTGCCATTGCACTCACATTTTTTCTCCTAGGATAAAAAGCCCTAGTCTGATGAATTTTCTCCTAATAGAAATCTTAGTCTGATGAATCTTTCTCCTAAGATAGAAGACCTAGTCTGATGAACTTTCTCCTAGGATAGAAATCTTCGTCTGATGAATCTTTCTCCTAAGATACCAAAAAAAAGGCCTAGTTTGATGGATTTTCTCCTAGGATACAAAATCTTAGTCTGCTGAATCTTTCTCCTAAGATAAAAAACCTAGTCTGATGAACTTTCTCCTAAGATCAAAATCTTAGTCTGATAAATTTTTCTCCTAAGATAGAAGACCTAGTCTAATGAACTTTCTCCTAGGATAGAAATTTTAATCTGATGAATCTTTCTCCTAATATACCCAAAAAAAGACCTAGTCTGATGAATTTTCTCCTAGGATCAAAGTCTTAGTCTGATGAATCTTTCTCCTAAGGTAGAAAACCTAGCCTTATGAACTTTTCTCCTAGGATCAAAATCTTAGTCTGATGAATATTTCTCCTAAGATAATAAATTAGAAAACCTAGTCTGATGAACTTTCTCCTAGGATAGATGTCTTAGTCTGATGAATTTTTCTCCTAAGATATAAAAAACCTAGTCTGATGAATTTTCTCCTAGGAAATAAAAAAAAAGAGAAAAGAGGATGTCTCGATTTAAAAAAAAGTCATTTGTTCATGCCTTTGAAAAAAAAGAGTTTGAGCAATTTGTATAAAAGAATGATTTTCTCAAACATAAAAAAATGATTTTCTTCCACAAAAAAAAAAAAAAAAATCCTTCTTGGTTCGTTTTAGACATAGGGTCTCTACTCCCTAGTTTTCTCTTCCAAAATAGGGTCTCATTCCCTAGTTGATGCCAGCATAACCTCGTAATATTTTCTAACATAGGGTCCCACTCCCTATCTTATGCCAGCATAACCTGGTAATCTTTTCCAACATAGGGTCACCACTCCCTCATTGATGCCAGCATAACCTGGTAATCTTTTCCAATATAGGGTCCCACTCTTTAGTTGATGCCAGCATAACCTGGTAATCTTTCCAACTTAGGGCCTCCAATCACTAGTTGATTTCATTATAGATATCGGGATCCACTCCCTAATCTTTTTTTCCCAAGGATACACAATCCTAATTTTATTGTTTTCAATAAAGAAATAGTTTAGATTTTTGTTACAAATAACTCACAAAATTTTCCTAGTGAAAACTGGGGCAGAGAATTTCATTCGTTTGTTTGCTTTGGTTACTGAACAGATTTTCACTATGAGGTACAAAGTTTGAGATGAAAAAAGAAGGAGTCTCAACCCAAATAAAAGAAAAGAAGAATAAGAAAAGAAGTTGAACTCTAAGTGAAGAAGCGGAGAAAAAATGCAGACTGCCCAAGATATGATTGAAAGTCACAAGCTTTGCATGTCCCGCCTTGATCCGAAGAGCTGAAGAAAAATGAACCAGCATTCGCAGCTAATGAGCATCAAAATTCAGATCGGAGTCTGTAGGAAGAACCAGCCAAGACTCAAGATCAAGCTTCAGAAGATTTATAGATAGGAATTTTGTAACTCGTAGCTGATATGTTTAGTTAGTCTTTTTAATTTTGATTTTGATATAATAACAGGACCGCGGACTGGAGCCTCGATGGAACCTCACTCGACTCTCGAACTCATCACTCCATCACCCTTCCATAACTACACCGACCTGATTCCTTTATAGCCTAGGATATGTAGGCAACCTCTGAAGCAAGGTTCGGTCAAACTTTTTCAAAATGCTTCCAAGTGGAGTTTCAAACGGGCAAAAATTGCTCGTAATTGCTCACTTTATCTTTGTCCAAAAACTCTTCATTCTTCCGAGCAAACAGGGGCAGCTGTGAGCACCTAATTTTTTTTCCTACATGAAAATAACTCCTAAAAATAAACCAAAAATGATTTTTAAGGGATTTTAGAAGTTTTTCTTTATTTAGTTGCATTTCATGCATTTTTAATATTTTAAAATCATAGAAAAATGATAAAAAAATATCACGTTTTAATTTCATGTCATCGTAGGTCCAATTTGAATGTAGGAATTAATTTTATTAAGAAAAATCACAAAAAAATGGTCATTTTTACATATTTAGCTTTTAGTCTTTAGAAAGTAGTGTTTTATTTAGTTTTAAGTTAATTAATTGTTTTAATAGATAAACAATTTTAACTTTTACAAATTAGATTGATTTAGGATTTTATTAAATTTAAATCAAAAAAAAGAAAATGAAAAAAAAGATTTTGATTTTGTCTTCCTACCCCAAAGTTAATTAGCCCAAATTCATGACCCAATTTCCTAAATCCAAGCCTAATTACCCTTATCCCATGGATCCAAGCCATACTCATTCCCCATTTGACCTAACCTAATTCCTACCCCCTATAAAATAATACCTAAATCCTAGAACCTAGGACCTAGACAAAAATGAAAAAACGGCAGAGGACCCCCCCCCCCCCCCAAAGAGATTTGAACCATCTCCTTCTCAAAAATCAAAGGACACTGTCATCTCCTCTTAAAATAGAGACGAAGGATTTTTTATTCCTAATTTTCAAAGAAACGAAGGGCCATCACTGTTGCCTAAATCTCGGCTCCAAATTACTCCAAAAATCAACCCCCAAAAACACTCATAAATGAGCTGAAAATCTACCCCAAAAAGCTATGAAAACACCTGCTTCTTCTTCCCAAGATATACCATCTTAAGCTTCAAAAAACACAGCTGAAGCAGTAGCTAAAATCAGCTGAAAAACCAGCTCGCAAACAGCCCCAAATCAGCTGCAAAATGCAACACCCAAACCAGCGAAAAATCTCATTTAAAAGCACCTTGAAGCTGCCCCCATTTTCGAGTCGAGTCGTCGCATAGTTATGATCTGAGTCGAGGTCTTTTGACGAGTTTTCTCTGGTGAGGTTGCTGATCGAGTTTCCGTCAAGGCTCAGCTAAATCTCTAAGATACACGAGCTCCAAAATAAGAGTATTGTCTTAAAAAGGTCAGTATCTGTAAAATTTCGTCATATTTTTGGGCTATGCTTTGCGAATGTAGAAACTGGAACAAAGAATTTGTTTATTTGGTTATTATAATGTTGAATTCAATTAATTCTCCTTGCACTTCTATGGGATTATTAATTATTTGCTGACAACTGTAAGAATTGTGACCTTTTCATTTCTTTGGCCTAAAGCAGAGACGAATTGGGTTAAAATAAATAAGAGAATTTTGTGGTAGTTTAATGCTTGTTGAATTGTGTTAAGACTTCAGGCTTTATCTAAAAGTTATTATAGATAAGACAATTTTTTTATATACATTTAATCACCAAATTGAGAATTACACCATTTATAGACACCGTAGTTTGCTTTAGGCGCGCAATTAAATCATTACAACTACGGGTATGGTTCCCGTAGCGTAATTATGATACCTAATTTCAAATTAGATTTAAATAGGATCATCCTTAGTTTGCTTTTAGTGAAATACAATTCTTTTAAAATAAATTGAGACGTACAATCCACAAATGAATCCTATAATCCATGACCCTCGCATAAATACAAAACTAGTGTAGAAAACACTTTGAACAATCGTAGTTTGCTTTAGGCACGTTTATAATAAAATCATCGTGACTATGGGTACGGTTCCCATGGCATGGTCACGGTACATAATCCCCAATTCGGGTGTGCATTTTATGTGACCCGATCATAACAACTTCGAATATTAATAAAAATAAAGATATCATGAATCGCGGGTGCATTTCATGTAGCGCGGTTTCCGGTGTGTCCCAAAATGGTAAGTGTACGACAATCGTAACTTATTCAAAAAATTATTCCATAAATCCTAAAAGCGGTTATAAAGCTAAAAATGCACAATAGGTTTAAAATATGTAGTAAATCATATAATATGCCAATTATTAATAGTTTAAGCGACCGTGCTAGAACCACAGAATCCGGGAATGCCTAACACCTTCTCCCGGGTTAACAGAATTCCTTACTTAGAATTTTTGGTTCGCAGACTTTTAAAAATAAAGTCAAAATTTCCTCGATTTGGGATTTTAAAATAAACCGGTGACTTGGGACACCGAATAAACTATCCCAAGTGGCGACTCTGATTAAATAAAATAATCTCATTTTTAATAATATCACTTTAATTGGAAAAACTCCCTTATAACCCCCCTCGGGTGTAAAAAGGAGGTGTGACATCCATTGCCAAGGATTGATGACTTATTTGATCATCTTCAGGGTGCCAAGGTATTTTCAAAGATTGATTTGAGGTTTGGCTACCATCAGTTGAGGATTAGGGCATCCGCTGTTCCTAAGACAGCTTTTCGCACTCGGTATGGGCATTATGAGTTTCTTGTGATGTCATTTGCGTTGACAAATGCCCCAGCAACATTTATGGATTTGATGAACCGAGTGTTCAAGCCCTATCTGGATTCCTTCATGATTGTTTTAATTGATGATATCTTGATCTACTCCCGCAGCTGAGAGGAGCATGAGCAGCATCTTCGGACCATTTTTTAGAATCTGAGAGACAGCCAGCTATACGCTAAGTTTTCGAAATGTGAGTTTTGGCTGAGTTCAGTTGCTTTCTTGGGTCATGTTATATCGGCAGAGGGTATTCAAGTGATCCAAAGAAGATTGAGGCAGTCAAGGACTGGCCCAGACCCACATCAGCTACAAAGATCCATAGTTTGTTGGGATTGGTGGGTTATTACAGAGAGTTTGTGGAGGGGTTTTCATCTATAGAATCCCCAATGACCAGGTTGACCCAAAAGGGTGCCCAGTTCAGGTGGTCGGACGAGTGTGAGGCGAGCTTTTAGAAGCTCAAGACATCTTTGACTATGGCACCGGTGTTGGTGTTGCCCACAGGTTCAGGGCCATATATAGTATACTGTGACACATCTCGTATTGGACTTGGTGCGGTATTGATGCAGGGTGGCAAGGTTATTGCATATGCTTCGCGACAGTTGAAGATTCACGAGAAAAATTATCCAGTTCATGACTTGGAGCTAGTAGCCATTTTTCATGTACTGAAGATTTGAAGGCATTATCTATATGGATATCGTGTGAGGTGTTCATGGATCATAAGAGTTTGCAGTACTTGCTCAAGAAAAAGGAGCTCAATTTGAGGCAGAGAAGGTGGCTGGAGCTATTGAAAGACTATGACATCACCATCTTGTATCACCCCGGGAAGGCCAACGTTGTGGAAGATGCTTTGAGTAGGAAGTTAGTTAGTTTGGGTAGTCTCGCATATATTCTAATCGGTGAGAGACCGCTCTCCTTAGATGTTCAGGCTTTCGCCAATCAGTTCAGGAGGTTGGATATTTCTGAGTCCAGTCATGTTCTAGTATATACAATCGCTCGATCTTCCTTGTTTGAGCGTATCAGGGAGCGGCAATATGATGATCCTCATTTGTTTGTCCTTAGGAACACAGTGCGGCACGGAGATGCCAACCAGGTTACAGTAGGAGATGATGAAGTTCTGAGGATACATGGTCGTGTTTGTGAGCCTAATATGGATGGACTTCGTGAACTGATTCTCGAGGAGGCCCATAGTTGTCGTGCCCCCATTTTTCCTTTTCGTAAAAATCGGGTTTATGACATTTTGGTTGGGACAACTCATTCCTTTTGGGAAAGGGGGTTTGCATTTTTGAAGAGTCGTCAGCTAACGATTTTAAGGTACGTTAGGGCACCTATAGGGTTCATCTACAACTACGTTTGGTAACCAGATACAGGGTAAGGACTTGAAATTATCCTAAAGGGAAGGTGTTAGACGCCCCTCAGGATCAACTAGTGTGGTTCCCGGCCAAATAATTTTTGTGAATCAGTACAATTAGCAAATAGACAAGTAGGTCTCAAATAATAGGGGATTTAAGTCTAATAGACAGGTTTTTAGAAAGCAATTAATGAAAAGCAAGAGTTTAAAAAGAATTACGACCTAAGCATATTTGCGAATGTAAAGAGGGGTTTCCTAAGTTTATTTGTAATGTGGATCACATCAATGCAATACCCGGTATGACACTACTCAAAGAGGGGCTACATGTGGTATTAACGCACCGGTCATCATATCCATATCTACCCTTTCCCGCCCCGTGAAGGTAATTAAAGCGAGGGTTGGTCTCGACCCCTATTTCATGTTGTTACCCGTCCCTTCCTATCAGTCCTGGAGGAATTTAGGACTCATATCCTATAAGAAGGAGGTTCTAGACAAACCCTCAAGTTTAAAGCAAAATACTAAGGCGGCATATAATAACAAGTAGGACTTTAATTAAAGGGGGCATGGAAGACAAATGAAAGGCTCAAATATACCTCCATATACAATGCACATAAACAGCATGACTCATACACAATTAAACTCTGAATTTAGATCCTAAGCATGGTATCTAAGCGAAACAGCAGAACCAGATTTATTACTTAACTCAGATAAGAAGTCCGAATCAGGCCTGCCTGCTGGTTGTAGCAGTGCTAATTAACAAAGGCGAGTTCAGTTTTACCATTATTACCTAAGTCTTGCATAGGCGTGTTATTGATGTCCTATGAGCATGATGTCTATTACTGATTAGGAATTCAATAGAGCAGTGGTTAATTTTAAACAAGCGATTTGGATCCTATAGGCATGCTTTCTAAACCATATTAATTAACACGAAAAGAGTGAGCTATTTAATCTGATTCAGATAGGCATGAGTCAAACTGATTTTAACTAAGCTGATTTTAGATCATATAGGCATGATCTCTAAGTATTAAAGGCTGATTTGGTCCTATAGGCATGACATCTGATTAAACATGCAGTGAAGTAGGCAGGATATATTTGGCAAAAAGCGAAATTCCAATATGCATGATTTCTTATTAAAACTAATTTATAATCCTATAGGCAGGATCTCTATTTGTGTGAAAGTAAAGCATGCAAAACTTAATTTAAACAAAGCAGATCCTATAGGCATGTTCTCTAACAGATCATATCGAAATACATCCTATAGGCATGTTATCTACCCTTCTAATAACTAAAACATGCATAATCATCCCATCGCTTTCACTAGCCAACCTCAATATTTGTTACAAATTATTACAGACCAAATACTGAATTAAATCAGAAAAAGTGTAAAATAAGAAGTTACAACCATAAGAAGCCTGATTCTGACTTCCTTTCTAAGTTATGGAATAAACCACCTCAAATGCCATTGATGTTTCAAAGCCTTTATTATACTTGGGTGTGTCAAAGTTCCCTAAGGGTCTCAAGGGACCCCGGGCAGTTCTTACACCTAGGTTTGCATAACCAGACAGAAATGAGTGCAGTGTGGAAGGGCCAACCCTTATGTGTCCAAGTTCAGATGGAGCTCAAGAGTCCCAAGGCAAGGCTCACACAAGAGGGGCAGAACCTAGGTTCTAAGAATATAGTGGAAGTGCATAACATAGTTGGAAGAGATATATTTAAAACTGGGTTGAAAATAGTAAGTGGTAAGGGTTGTTTAAAAACAATAGTAGTAAAACTCAAAGTACACAGAATCAGTAGTTACACAAAGGGGTCAAGGGGTTTTGGGAATTCATTATATGCAGCATATGACCCCAGAAGGGGTCAGGTTTGGTCATGCACAGCAATAGCTGATGCTGGCATGGCCACAAACCAGCCAGAGGATACAAACACATAAAAGGGATATGGGGGTTTGGGATTCAAAAGTCAGAAAACACATAATAAGTGACTGACAGAGTACACACATAGGGAAGCACGAATCTAAAAGGGAAGGGACATATTACAGCATGCTAGTAATATAACTTAACTGCAGAAACATAAGTAGGAATAGACAAGAATGAAAGAAATTAGAACAATCAAATGAACATGTTGTTGTTGAGACTTTAAAAATTAACTAGGACATACCAGTAGAGAAGCAAAGTGCAGAAAGAAAAGTAAGCAAGATTCCACAGTCTAGCCATGGCTTTCAACCGACTAGACAAAGTAGCAGCACAAGTAATAATATAGAAAAGAGAGAAAGTTTGAGTGTAAGTGTGTGTTCTAAACACAAATTGTTCGTGTGTTTTGAAATAAGAGAGGGTAGGTATTTATAGTTTTGAAAACGAGTGAAGTCTTAACACAAACATGGAAATAATCACAATCAGAATCTATTAACACAAGTAATTCCATTTAATTAAGGAATCACTGCTTAACGGATACTAACAGGTTTTAATTAAGGAAAGAAATCAGTTTGGGGACAGATTGATTATTGCCATATAAGGGGCAGTAAAAGCATGAAATAAATAATCAAGTCTAAGTTCAAAATAGGCTTAATTTTTGGGGGGAAATTCAGCAAGGTAAAACACTACAATAATTAAAGAAGGGGAATCAATTAATTCAAACAAACGAGTAAAATTAGGGTTCATAAGAAAACTTTTTCAATCACTCTCAATATCGAGGGAATTAAGATCAATAAAGAAAGGGTCAAGATTCTGCACCTCAACATATAAATAGCAAGGAATGAACAGGCATGCAGAGTCAAACACGTTAACAAAAGAAGCAACACAAATATACAGTAGCAGTAGGGGTAAGCTAGGGTTCAGCAGTAAGAAAAGTATTCGAAGCACAGTAGTCAAGTAGTTACTTTGAATCAACAGTGAAGAAAAACATAGTAACATGTAAGAGAATCAGAAACAAGTAAAGGTCTCACAGTAAAAAGTGAGGAAAACCTTTTTAAGAAATTAGGGTGTTGACAACAGTAGTCGAGTTTAAGAGATGATAAAAAACCAAAACCAGATAATTCACACAAAGAAAAGAGAATAAAAGAACTTAATCAAACAAATACACATTTAAACAAACAAGGACAGTTTCAAAATTCGGACAAGACCAAAAGACCTAGGGGTTTCAGTATGCTGAATCAAGTAGAAGGAAAGCATAAACAAGTTGTTTGAACATAGTAAATCATCAAACAACACCAAAACTATGAGAAAAGATCTTTAAAAATAAGTTAAGAGAAACCCTGATTGTTGAAAGATGAAGAGTCACTTTGAAAGGTAATCGGAGAATCTTTGAGAAAAACACTTAGGAAGTTCATAGTAAGCACAAATCTAAGATAGATCTGAAAGAAAATTGAAAGATCTTAAAGCTTAGGGTTTCAAAAAACCCAGAAAAAATGAGAAAGACTTCGAAAGTTACCGATCTAGCCAGAACAGTCAAAGATCTGACTTGAATGGCCATGGTTGGCCGGAGAAAGACCAGAGATGGCCGAAGAAAGGCCATGAATAGAAGTTGAGCAAGGACCTAACCAGATCTCTTTGAGATCTGGCCATGAAATCACGGAAACAAACACCCAGGAGCCATAGGAGGCCGATATACATCTCAAATGGCCATGAGAGGCCATGGATTAGGTAGGGATTGAAGTGGATTAGGGTAAAATTAGATTGCGGCGGCTAGGGTTAATGAGAGGTTGTAGAGAGAATTGAGAGGGAAGGGATTCAGAGGCGGCCGGTGTTGGAAAATGAGTTAGGTTTAGGGGTCTTTCAGGGTTAAAAATGGAAAGGGTGAATATTGGTCGTTGATCTGAATGATCAACGGCCTGGATTAAAGAGGGTAGGTAGGGGATCCGGGTTGGGCTGGTTAAATTGGGTTAGGGGTCGAGTTTGAATTGGAATTGGGTCGGGGAAATTGGGTTTAATTTGGGGTTACAATTAGGCTAAAATTGAAATGCAATTGGGCTATTATTTAAATAGCCAATTTCCCTTTTTTAAAGTATAAAAATAGTAAATTAATTTCTGAAAATAGATTGAAAGCACTAAGATGATTTATAACATATAATTAACAATTTAAAAATACAGGACTTAAATTTATGAATATAAAACACAATTAAATCTTAAAAGGGCTAATATTGCAATTATATGCAATTTAGCTTTAAAAATACTAAATAAATTTGTAACAATATGCAAAAATTAACTTAGCTATATTTAGCATAAATATAAAAATTCAATAAATGAATTACCAAAAATAATAATTTTGGAAATAATTATTGGGTTTTTATGGATAAAAGAGGGAAATAAATTGATTTAAAAACCTTTAAACATTATGGAAAATAATAAAATATTTGGACATACTTATATATGCATATATATGCTATTTTGAAGTTATTTTGCATATTAAAAATATCTAGGGAAAAATTGGGTATCAACAACTGCCCCTCTTTACCCGGGAAAGATGAAAGAGTTGTCGGGTAAAGATATGATGGCCAATTTTGACCGAGCGAAACAGTTCAAAGAGGTTCAGGTCGCACCCTGGATTTCTGAGCTACCTACATATCCCTAGTTTTACAGGAATCAGGTCGTTTGTAGTTCAAGATCCATCGGTGGAGTATGCCGATGAAGACGGTTTCAAGAACGAATGCATTATCTAGGGCCGGATGAGTGAACAGTTTACGGAAATGGTTATGTTTGATATGGCTATGGGAACTGGAGGCTCCTGTTGGGGTGGTTGTTGCTCGCCGGTTTACCTGCAATTAGAAACAATACAAGCGTATATCTGCATAAATTTAAACATGTTGCAAATTCCTGTCGGACCATGAATGTTGTCTTTGGATGGTTAGAATGACGTCCTTAGACCATGACGTCATGGGCCTTGAAGCATATGACAAAGGATTCACATGCCATGAAATGATGCTCTCGGGCTATAAGGATGGTGCCTCCGAACCATGGTGCCTTTGAATAATGATATGCAAAAGATTGAAAGGGATCTTCAGGCCATGACATGGTGTTCTTGGGCTATGAAGATGGTGCCTCCGAACGATGATGCCTTTGGATAATTTGGCGATCTTTCAGCCCATGAGATGCAGTATGAGGTGATCTTTCAGCCCATGAGATGCAGTAGCATGATGCGAACATGACAGAGCTTAGTCTTGCGAATTGAAGGGCAGAGCTTAGCCCATAATAAAAGCGAAATAAACAGCGCTTGAGATAGCACTTAGTTTTGATACGTATTGGAGGTAGAGCTTAGCCTGGGAAGGCAGAATGATAGCCTTATGCAAAGATGCGAATGCAGATGGAGATAGAGCTTAACCTTGGAAGGCAGAATGGTAGCCTTATTCAAAGATGCAGAGGGAGACAGCGTTTAGTCTCGAAAGGCAGAATAGTAGCCTTATGCAAAAATGCAGATGGAGATAGCGTTTAGTCTCGGAAGGCAAAATAGTAGCCTTATGCAAAAATGTGGATCGAGATAGCGTTTAGTCTCGGAAGGAAGAATAGTAGCTTTGTGCCATGCAAGAATGTAGATGGAGATAGAGACAGTGTTTAGTCTCAGAAGGCAGAAACGGTAGCCTTATGCAAGAATGCAGAAGCAAATGGAGACAATGTTTAGTCTCGGAAGGCAGAAAGGTAGCCTTATGCAGATTAGAAGGCCGAATAGTAGCCTTATGCAGATTGGAAGGCAGAATAGTAGCCTTATGCAAGAATGCAGATGCAAATGGAGACAATGTTTACTCTTGGAAGGCAAAAAGGTAGCCTTATGCAGATTGGAAGGCTGAATAGTAGCCTTATGCAGATTGGAAGGCAGAGTATTAGCTTTATGCAAGAATGCAGATGCAAAGGGAGACAGCGTTTAGTCTAGGAAGACAGAATGGTAGCCTTATGCAGGAAATAAAATAACAAATGACAGTAGAGTTTTCTTAGCTGATAGCAGATTGCGGTGTTGTGACATTGTGACATACGGGACATCACTGGTGTGTGCTGATAGCAAATGTTGGCAAGTGCAATGGTTCGGAGAGTCATATTCTTGAACAATGTTTGTCCCATGGGCGTATAGTATGTTTAATGATTTCGCAATCCTAGTGCCTGCATCCAAAGAAAAATTGTGAGTTTTGTAAAGGGGAAGGTTAGTTCGTATCCCCGCTGGCTTTGCTTGAATCGTTTGGCTTCGATCTAGTGATACCATCTGTATTATTGGGGTAGCGTTGCTAAACAAATCAGTCTCAATAATAAACATGCATGATTTTGTAAAAATATGACATAAATTAAAAATAGCTTTTAGATGAGCCGACGACTGCGACGTGGTTCAAGACATTGCAACCTTTCTTGCTACTGAATTTTGAGGGTTCTCCTCAAAATTCTGCTCCAGTTTAATGGGTTGACATTTTTGACTGTTGTTCGTGCGTCGATCGACTAAAATTACTTCGAAATTTTGAGGGTCCTCCTCAAAATTCTGCCCAGTTTCCAATTGCGGGGGAAAATGAATTTTTTATTGAATTGTGACCGAACCCATAGGGTTGCCTACGTATCCCCTCTTAAACGGGAATCAGGTCAGGCGTAGTTTAATTTACATCATATAAGGAAAGCATAAAGATTACACATAGTAACGCTTGACTGCATCTGAATTGATCGGTTTTGGCCAGACTTCTCCGTCCATTTCTGCGAGTATGAGGGCTCCTCCTGTCTAAACCTGGTGAAATATGTATGGACCCTGCCAGTTGGGAGAGAACTTCCCTTTGGCTTCATCTTGATGTGGAAAAATTTTCTTCAACACCAGCTACCCCGGTGTGAACTGTCTTGGCTTGACTATTTTGTTGAAGGCTCTGGATATTCTGTTCTGATAGAGTTGACCATGGTAGACTGCATTCATTCTCTTTCCATCTATAAGGGCTAGTTGCTCATAATGACTTTTACCCACTCTGCATCGTCGAGCTCAGCTTCTTGTATGATCCCTAGGGAAGGAATTTCTACCTCAGCGGGAATGATAGCCTCTGTACCGTAAACCAACATATAGGGGGTTGCCCCAGGTGATGTGCTGACTGTGGTACGATACCTCAGAAGAGAAAATGATAACTTCTCGTGCCACTGTCTGTGATTCTCTATCATTTTTCACATCTATCTAGATTTGATGATAACTAGCGAAGCAATCTACAAATGACTGTAGCTCATGCTTGGCGCAATTGTCAATCAGGATGTGTATATTTCGCAAAGGAAAGTCGTCTTTCGGACTGGACCGGTTGAGATCCCGGTAGTCGACATAGACTCTGACCTTCCCATCCTTCTTTGGCACTGGCACAATGTTGGCTAACCATGTCGGGTATTCTACTACCCTGAGAACCTTAGCGTTGATCTGCTTGGTGACTTCTTCCTTGATTTTCAAGCTCATATCAGGCTTGAACTTTCTGAGCTTTTGCTTTACTGGTGGACACATTGGATCGGTTGGCAGTTTGTGAGCCACAATAGACGTACTCAGACATGTCATGTCTTCATACGACCAGGCGAATATGTCCTCATACTCCTTTAGAAATTTTGTGTATTCTTTCTTCTCCGATGGCAATAGGTGAATGCCGATTCGCGTTTCCTTGGCATTTTTTGCATCTCCCAGTTTAACAATTTTGGTCTTGTCCAGGTTGGACTTAGGTCTGTTCTCAAAGTTCTCAACCTCTTTGACAATCTCGTCAGGTATGGCATCTTCTTCTGAATCCATATCCATTTGTTGTGTTGTCTCATTACATGTCGCAGTCATTAGTTCATCAAGACAAGTAATAGTAATGTTGTATAGGTAAAGTAATGAGAGAAAATGGTAGCAATAAGTATTGATTCATAAGAAAAATCAAAAATGCTTTTGATTAATTGAATAACTATTTTGAACATAGAAGTCTTATGGCGGGAATTGAAAAATGCAAAAAGAAAATTATTTAGTAAATAAAACAGTGAATAATGCTTGTTTTAGCCTTGCTACCCAGAGGCTCGTCAGGCTTTTGTTGTCCTGACGGCCCAATTCTTGAGATGTGCCCCTTTGCTCACAGCCTGTATGGAAGAGCCTTCCTCCCCCTCCTCCTAGGGAATAACACAACAGTCCATATCATCGTCCTTTAAAAACAAGTTCTTCACTGCTGCAAGTGCTTCTTCTTCATCTAACCCATAAATAATGTCGGCCTATTTGAAGGTCTGCTCTAGATGCGGCATTGGATGCTCTAGTGGGTAGTAAGGACCGCGCCATAGTGGCGACCAGTTGTTGAATTCTTCCCAGGTGTATTCATATCCCAAACCGAAGGTAGTGCCATGTTTCTTGAGTTTTATGGGTTTAGAGATTCCTTGGAGGTTCTTGCCGAGCCCTTTTCCAGGTTCGTACCCACTCCAACTCAGTATACTCTCGATTTTGCTATCCCACCATTTGTCTTTGTCGATAGCATTGACCCGCTCAATATGGTGGTAAGTTTCTCCACCCAGCTTCCTTCTTCCCTCGATCGCCAGAATGGTCTGGCGACTGTATATAGGGTTGCTACCATTACCGTGAATGATCACTTCCTGGTGATTCCATTCGAACTTTACTACCTGATGCAGCGTTGATGCTACGGCCCCAGCAGCATGATTCCATGGTTGTCCCAGCAGCAAGTTGTAAGATGCTGGTACATATATCACCTGGAAATCAACTTCGAACCAGGTTGGTCCCATCTGCAGGCATAGACTAATCTCACCAATAGTGGACCTCTAAGAACCATCAAAGGCTTTCACATTGATTGCTCCATCCTTTATCTCATGCAATCCTTTACCCAGTTTCTTGAGTGTTACCAGCGGACAAATGTTAAGACTGGAATCTCCATAGATTAGGATTCTAGTAATGAAGTAGTCTTCGCATTGCACGGTGATGTGCAGTGCTTTGTTGTGCCCTAGCCCTTTAGGTGGTAGCTCGTCCTCATGAAAGGTGATCTTATGGCTTTCCAGCACTTGTCCTACCATATTAGCCATTTCCTCGCTAGTGATGTTACTTGGTACGTACGCTTCATTTAGTACCTTCAACAAAGCATTCTTGTGCATCTCAGAATTTTGCAGCAGAGAGAGAATGGATATTTATGTTGGCGTCTTGTTTAACTGGTCGCTGACCGAATATTCCTTTGGCTTGTATTTTCCTCCAAAGGTCGTCCGGACCTGTCTCAATGAGGGGCGGCCGATTGGAGGCCTGCTTGCTTGATTCAGCTAGATGTTCAGGGGTATAGACTCTACCAGCTCTTGCCATACCCTGTGTTGCGACAGTTTCTTCAATCCTGACCTTGCCCTTCCTTCTCTCCTCGGCTGCATAGTCCCAGGGTACAACATTTGTATAGAATGGTGGCATGGTAGACATCGCCACTGGGACCGGCACGACTATCTTTACTTCAAATGGAACATGTTCCTTGGGTGGCAAGACTGCAACCTCAAATGGTGCGGGTGCATTTTTCGGAGATGCGAACTCAACCTCAATTGGTACCGGTGTCTTTGCGGATGGCACTGCTTCAAACTCAAGAGGTATAGACATCTTCACCTTAGCATCCTCAGACGGTTGGATCTGGACTATGATTGGATTGAGAGTAATCCTTGGTTTCTTTAGGTCATCACCTTCTGCGATCAACGCAATTGATCCCTCGGGATCCCAATCATCTTCTATTTGAATCGTGTGGATACCTCTACCCTTATGGTCTGGCAGAGGGTTGTTGCAGATGTTTGGAGTAGGTTCCTTTGCCATAATGATATTGTTATCAATCAAAGACTGCATTTTGTATTTCAAGGAGTGGCATTCATCGATGGTGTGCCCTTTCATACCGGAGTGGTATGCACAGGACTTGTTTGGGTTAACCCAGTGAGAAGGATTCTCAGGGGTCGCAACAGGAATGGGGGTGACATAACCAGTAGCTTTAAGCCTCTCATGTAGTTGGTCGATGGGTTCAGCGATGGTTGTATATTGTTTTGGAAGTCTGTGATCAACATTAGGTCGGGGTTTAGGGAAATTTTGGCATGCAGGGGGCGATTGATAATGTGATGGTTGAGCATTATAGCTTTGGTAGAAATGAGCGGGTTGGGAATATCTAGGTGAAGTAGGCTGATATGTAGGAGGTGGATGTGACTGATAAGTTGGTGGTGGAACTTGGTATGAGGGTGAAGGTGCTTGGTAAACTGGCTGATATATGAGTGGAGGTGTTGGGTAAGTTTGGTATTTGAGGGGAGATTTGGTCCTTTGTGTAACCATCACGGCCCCTACGTCCCTCTTCTTGGACACACCCCCGGATTGTAAGGCCTTATTTGTAGCTTGCAAGGCCTCAAAATTTGTAACCATTATTTGTAGCTTGCAAGGCCTCAAAATTTGTAACCATACCACTTTTGATACCCTCTTCAATTCTTTCACCCAGTTTGATAATGTCGGAGAATTTGTGGTTCTCAACCATCATCAGCCATTCATAATTATGCGGGTCCTAAGCCTAGACAAAGAACCTGTTCATCTGTTCCTCCTCTAAGGCAGGTCTGACCTTAGCAGCTTTGAACCTCCAGCGTGTGGCATACTCGCGAAACGTCTCTGTGGGCTTCTTCTTTAGATTCTATATATAAAACACATCTGGCGCATTCCCTGTGTTAAACCTGAACCTGTCCATAAAATCGGATGCCATGCCTACCTAGCTTGACCTCTTCTTTGGATCTTGGCTAATGTACCAGGACAACGCATCTCCTTTCAAACTCCTCATGAACAGCTTCATGCGGATTCTCTTGTCTTTCCCTACTCCAACCATCTTGTCGCAGTATGTCCTCAGATAGACCCTTGGATCACCCGTACTATAAAACATTTTGAACTTAGGAGGTTTGTACCCCTCGGGCAGTTCGACATCAGGCTGTATGCAAAGATCCTCATAGTTCCGCCCCTCGATTCCTTTACTTCCTTCAACGCCCTAAATTCGGCTAGTCAATTTCTTAAGTTCCTCAGCCAGGTTCCTGATAAGCATATCCTTTTCATCAGACTCGGGTGTGCTTGAGATAGGTTGGGTTGAGTGTAGTATGGTTTCCACGTAGATAGGGGTGTCATGGTGGCCTGGTGTGTGGGTGTGGAAATGGTCATTTGTGGAATTTTGACATTCTGGGATGAGTAGTGAAGTGTTGTTTGGGATATGGCAAGTGTTGCATTGGGTTTCTGGTGGAACAGTGTGATGGTGAGGAGTGAGATGATTTTGTTGCTTTGGGTTGTTTTGAGAAGGTGTAGGGTTTTGAGTGTTGGGGAAATTGATATCTAGGGTGATGAGGGAAACTGACAGGCTTTCCCGATTCCGAACCTGATCGAGCTCTTCCTGCAATTTCAACAGCTTTTGTTCATGTTGTGACAGATTCTCATTTGGAACCCGAATACCCTGGCTATTCAGTGGCCTCAACCCGTTCAGTTGCGTTCTTCTTCCTAATGTTGTTTAAATCCTCCATTTTGCCTTTGTTCTTGCCTTTGATAGGACTAAAAGGAGGAGTGGGTGGAGGGCCCTTGGATCTTGTGAAATAAGATGATGATGCCAGAGTGCATGAACTAACCTTTGAGGAGAGGAATAATAAAAATAAAGATAAAAACAAAAGGTAATCAAGTTAGTGAGGATTATAAAATGTATTGCAATATTTAAACATATAGTGCGGAAATGTAAAGCGTATCCTAATTTGGGAACCTCTTTGTGCCTGAGGTAGGCCTAGCGACAAATTGATTTGGAGAACTTAGAATGCTAAATGCCTCATTTTATTGATAGAAATAGACGAATCCCAAAATGCACTAAATAAGCAAGGAAATAAAAGTCACTAATAGTCATTGGCCTTATTACATTCATAAAGTGAAAAAGTAAATTCCTATCTACTTGGTACTAGAAGGACCTTCCCCGCGTAAGTTCACCAGTAAAAATGCCTTTGCCAGGTGTTCTCCTTCGTTTCCTTCAGCGTTCTAGCAGTCGGTGACTCTCTTCCTCACTTTTCCTTCCAATTCCAGCAGACTATACTCCAGATATTCCAACTTTTCGCTAGCTTTGGTGGCCCTCTCTTTCTATTCATTGATTTGATCATTTGATAGAAGACTCCTCCATCAGTCCAGCAAGAGTGGGGGCATGCTAACCATACTAAAATTGGGGACCTCGTGCTTCATATTTCTGCAAGACAAATAAGGTTAGGCCCTTACCCCCCCCCCTACCAGAGTCGACTATTTAATATCAACAATTAGTATGAAGCATTTAGTTCTCCAAATAAATGCACAGAATGGGATGATGTCCATTTTTAGATTTAAGGAAACCCAGTGGACTTTGGACAAGGCTGTCTTAAAGGATCATTATGTAGACAACATAACTGACCTGGTTAGGTTTGACCATGATGCATGTGCAATTTGAATAGAGTAAGGTTTTTATGGGGTTTTAGACTGGTACCCTTGAGCGGACAACTCAAGGGGGAAGGCACGGAACTGTCGACTGCACCGCCGATCGACTAGTTTTACCGCAAATATGCCTTTCCGAATTTAGGGGTAATGATATAGGAAGAGCGCAACCACTCATTAAAAGCGTTGTTATAGTATTTGTTTGTCACAAGTGGAGTATGATGTTGAGCATGATTATGCAATAATTAAAAACATGTTGACATGTATTTGCACGTTAAGAAAGCGATAAATATATCAGTTTTATAATTTAAAGCGGCAGTAAAGGAAAGAAACAAAGAAGACATGGCAGTTTCGCATCTTGAAAAAGAAATTATATGCTTAAAGAAATTTAAACAAGTAATTGCACATAAGGGAGGTACAAATTCACAAGAACAGTCTAAAATGGTAAAAGCCTAAAGATCCCCAGCAGAGTCGCCATGCTGTCGCACCCCCTTTTTTTCCTTTCCACGGAAATCAGGTTTATGACATTTTGGTTGGGACAACTCATTCCTTTTGGTAAAGGGGGTTTGCATTTTTGAAGAGTCATCACCTAACGATTTTAAGGTGCGTTAGGGCACCTATAGGGTTCATCTACAACTATGTTTGGTAACCAGAGACAGGGTAAGGGCTTGAATTATACTAAGGGGAAAGTTTTAGGCACCCTTCACGATCCACTAGTGTGGTTCCCGGCCAAACAATTTTTTGTGAATTTGTACAATTATCAAATAGACAAGTAGGGCTAAAATAATAGGGGATTTAAGTCTAAATACACAGGTGTTTGGAAAGCAATTAATGAAAAGCAAGAGTTTAAAAAGAATTACGACCTAAGTATATTTGCGAATGTAAAGAAGGGTGTCCTAGGTTTATTTATAATATGGATCACATCAATGCAATACCCGGTATGACACTCCTCAAAGAGGGGCTACATGTGATATTAACGCACCGGTCATCATACCCATATCTACCCTTTCCCGCCCCGTGAAGGTAATTAAAGTGAGGGTTGGTCTCGACCCCTATTGCATGTTGTTACCCGTCCCTTCCTATCAGTCCCGGAGGAATTTAGGACTCCTATCCTATAAGGAGGAGGTTCTAGACAAACCCTCAAGTTTAAAGGCAAAATACTAAGGCGACATATAATAACAAGTAGGACTTCAAATAAAGGAAGCATGGAAGACAAACGAAAGGCTCAAATATACCTCCATATACAATGCACATAAACAGCATGATTCATACACAATTAAAGTCTGAATTCAGATCCTAAGCATGGTATCTAAGTGATAACAGCAGAACTAGATTTATTACATAACTCATATAAGAAGTCCGAATCAGGCCTGCCTGCTGGTTGTAGTAGCGCTAATTAACAAAGGCGAGTTCAGTTTTACCATTATTACCTAAGGCTTGCCTAGGTGTGATAGTGATGTCCTATGAGCATGATGTCTATTACTGATTAGGAATTCAATAAAGTAGTGGTTAATTTTAAGCAGGCGATTTGGATCCTATAGGCATGTTTTCTAAAATATATTAATTAACACGAAAAGAGTGAGCTATTTAATCTTATTCAGACAGGCATGAGTCAAACTGATTTTAACTAAGCTGATTTTAGTCCCTATAGGCATGATCTCTAAGTATTAAAGGCTGATTTGGTCCTATAGGCATGGTATCTAATTGAACATGCAGTGAAGTAGGCAGGATTTGTTTAGAAAAAAGCGAAATTCCTATAGGCATGATTTCTTATTAAAACTAGTTTTTAATCTATAGGTAGGATATCTATTTGTGTGAAAGTAAAGCATGCAGAACTTAATTTAAACAGATCAGATTGTATAGGCATGTTATATACCCTTCTAATAGCTAAAACATGAATAATCACCCCCATCCCTTTCACTAGCCAGCCCCAAAATTTATTGCAAATTATTACAGGCCAAATACTGAATTACATTAAAAAAAGTGTAAAATAAGAAGTTACAACCATAGGAAGCTTGATTCTGACTCCCTTTCTGAGTTATAGAATAAACCACCTCAAATGTCATTGATGTTTCAAAGCCTTTCTTATACCTGGGTGTGTCAAAGTTCCCAAAGGGTCTCAAGGGACCCCGGACAGTGCTTACACCCAGGTTTGCATAACCAGACAGAAATGAGTGCAGTGTGGAAGGGCCAGCCCTTATGTGTCCAAGTTTAGAGGGATCTCAAGGGTCCCAAGGCAAGGCTCACACAAGAGGGGCAGAACCTAGGTTCTAAGAATATAGTGGAAGTGCAGAACATAGTTGGAAGAGATTTATTTAAAACTGGGTTGAAAATAGTAAGTGGTAAGGGTGGTTTGAAAACAATAGTAGTAAAACTCAAACTACACAGAATCAGTAGTTACTCAAAGGGGTCAAGGGGTTTTGGGAATACATTGCATGCAGCATATGACCCTAGAAGGGGTCAGGTTTGGTCATGCACAACAATAGCTGATGATGGCATGCCTACAAACCAGCTAGAGGATACAAACACATAGAGGGGATATGGGGGTTTGGGATTCATAAGTCAGCAAACACATAACAAGTGACTGACAGAGTACATACACAGGGAAGCATTAATCAAAAGGGGAAGGGACATATTACAGCATGCTAGTAATATAACTTAACTGCAGAAACATAATCAAGAATAGAAAAGAATGAAAGAAATTGGAACAAATCAAAGGAACATGTTGTTGTTGTTGAGACTTTAAAAATTAACTAGGACATACTGTCACACCTCCTTTTTCCGCGCCCGAGGGGCGCAGGGGAGTTTTTTCCAATTAAAGGACAATCGAAACGGGATTGGTTTAATATTTCAGAGTCGCCACTTGGGAGGTTTAGGGTGTCCCAAGTCACCAATTTTAATCCCGAATCGAGGAAAATAATGACTCTATATTACAGTCTGCGTACCAGAAATCCGGATAAGGAATTCTGTTAACCCGGGAGAAGGTGTTAGGCATTCCCGAGTTCCGTGGTTCTAGCACGGTCGCTCAACTGTTATATTTGGCTTATTTATCTGATTTTTTAACATAATATGAACTTATGTGCAAATTTATCTTTTAACCGCTTTATTATTATTGTTTTTATAAGAATGTGAACATCGCTTAAAATATATCCTTGGACTGTGTCACATGAAATGCACCCACAATCCGAAACATATTTTATTTGATGTTTTAGGATTTGGATTTGGGTCGCATGAAATGCACACCCGAGCTTAAGAAAGTAAATTATTAAACACGCGCCTAAAGAGACTATCGCGTTATTATTTTCTGCGGAGGCCGCGAAATTCGCTAAACGGCCCTCCTGAATTCTAAGTAATTTTAAACAAGTATTTACTGAGGGCCCCGCAATTTGTATTTTTATTTGGCGAGGCTCATCTCATTCTTATTTTTTAAAGAATTTGCAACGTCATGGAAATGCATCTCGGGCCACGCCACAATCAATGCGCCCGTGACTAGAGACATATTTCGACTTCGTTGAGATTTGGATTTGGGTCACATAAATGTGCACCCGAGCTTAGGGAGATAACATTATTAAGACGCGCCTAAAGCAACTAGCGCATTATTATTTTTGGTAGGGCCGCGAAATTTGCTAAACGGCCCGTCCCAGAATCTAAGTGTTTAATACATATATTTTGTGAGGGCCCCGCAATTTGTCACTTTTATTCGGCGAGGCTCGTCTCATTTTATTTTTTATTATCATTTATTTTTTATTTATTTTTATTATTATTATTTTTTATATATATTTTAAAAGGATGCCATTTTTACGCCTTTAGCAATACTAAATCTTACGGCTTCTTGACAATTAAAATCTTATAGCTTGTCAAAATTTAATAAAATGAGTCTAGTGAATGGGTGTTTCGGGCGTAGTAACAACATGTACTAATACTAATTTTGTCCAAATAAACTGAGACAACGAAGGGACGAGCGAATCAACGTCAAACTGTGTCTTAGGACTACTAACACAACTAAATCAAATGATATCAAGTAAACAACAATAACATAACACAAAAATGAACTAAAATGCATACGGTGAAACATAAGCAAAAAAAATCATCATATCAATTTATATATTGCATCTTCGAACATTTAATGTATAGTTCCTTTATCTAATACATCGAGGTTTACTAACCTTTGAACCTCGGCCAACTCAGGGCGACAAGCACGATTCCGACGGAACTCAAGCGGACTTCACTGAACGAGGAACAACGACGAAACCTCGGACAAACACCTTGACGTACCGGACCTCGACGAACCAAAGACGACCTCGATGGAAAGCTTGGACCCCAAAACTGTCAACGCCCGGAGATTTGGGCTGTTGTTGATTGTTCTTCGACGCAGCAGGCCAAGACGAGGGGATGGAGCTGAAGGGTTCGAGGGATAGCGACGACGCAACAGTGGTTCCGACGAGGAAGCAGCAGCAGCTGCTTGATAGCAGCTGGGGCGTGGGGGGGGTTTGTCTGTGGGTTTGGCTAGCGAGGAGGAACGATGGGGAGTTGGTTGCGTTTGGACGTGGAGATGAGATGATAGGGCTGGACGATGCAGACGGTGTAGTAGTACGACTGGTTTTGGAAGAGTGACGACGAGCAATGGCGGGTGCGTGGGGGGTGCGACTGGTTTTAGTAGGTGTTTGGACGTGGTGTTTGGGTGTGACGACGAGGGGTCAGCTGGGGAGGGTTTGGAGATGGAACGAGGGGGGTCGTTTGGGTGGTGGTTATGGCGTTTTGAAGGGACGGGCTGTTTGGTCGTTGATGGTGGTGATGGAGGAGTCGCGTTCGGACAGTAGGGTGGTTGCTGTTGGTGGTTTTCCGGCGTTGATGGAGGTGGTGGTTTGGGCGAGGTCGACGGACTGGGCTGGAGGTTGACGTTTGGTGATGTTTCGGCGAGGGGGCTGGTGCGTGGGGGTGCCGGAAGGGATGGAGGGAGCTGGGAGGAGGAGGGTGTTTCGTTTGTGACCGTAGGTCGATGGGCTTGTTTGGTTTTTTCTTTTCTTTTAGGGTTTGGCTTCTTCTTCCTTTTGAGGAAGAAGATAGATCTACAGTACCCCCCTGTTCAAAAATTCCAAGTCCCCCCCCTGTCCGTTTCTTCCTTCTTTTTTATTTCCAAAATTCCCTCTTTTTCAAATTTTGTCCGTATTTTTGTAATGTAATGCCCATGAAAATGAGCCCCACGCGTGGTGGGGTTCGAGGCATATGTCCCCCACGCGTGGTGGGGTTCCCCACGTGTCCTGGACACGGTTTATTATGGGCTAGGTCCGAAAATTAGGCCTAAAACCGGGTAGTTTAAACCCGAATATTATTCTTTTGCCCGGACCCGAGAAATAGGAACACGTTGCTTAACTAGTCCTATGTAAGCAAAAATAACTACCAAAAATAAGACTAGTATTCAACAAAACTATATATTTTTAAAATATTTTTTAAAGATTTAAAATAGCTACAAAATATTAATGAAACTATTTTTTTTGTAATTTTCGTTTTTCTTAAATATTAAGATAAAATATGAGGTAATATTTTTGTATTTTTCAAAGTTAAAATGACTATAGAATATTAATAAAACTATTTTTTTGTAATTTTCGTTTTAATAAAGACAAAAAATAAAAAGTAATATTTTTTGTATTTTTCCAAAATTAAAACGACTACAAAACATTAATAGAATTATATTTTTTGTAATTTTTGAATTTATATAAAGTACAAAAATAAAGTGCAATTTTGTATTTTTCAAGTTGATGAGAGATACATAAACTAAAATTTATATATATACTTTTTTTTGTAATTTTTCTTTTTGCAACGAAATAAAGGAAAAATAGTTAAAATAGCTATACTAGACCCAATTTCACATATTCACACTAAAATGTGAAAATTCTCGGGGAGGGTCAAAAATCACGTGCTTACAGCTGCCCCTCTTTGACTGGAAACACGAAGAGTTTTCCGACAAAGAACGACTAGCCGTGTTTTTGACCCGACCATTACTTGGACGGACTACACTTAAGGAAAGGGAGGGAATGTGACCGAGCCCTGGTACCTGAGCTGCCTACATATCCTTGGTTATACAGGAATCAGGCCACGTGTAGTTCGGGAATGAGAGAGATAGTGAAGTGTACCGAGGTGGAGAGCCGATCGAGGTGCCGTTCCGTCGAGGTTCCGGTCCGCGGTCCTGTCATTACAACAAAAATGAAAACTGAAAAAAGACTAACTAAGCCTATCAGCTACTAGTTACAAGGATTCCTATCTCTTAAGTCTTCTGAAACTTGGTCTTGAGTCTTGAATGGTGCTTCATACAGACTTTTGGACTTGAACCTTGATACTTTTGTAGGCGCTAGTTCTTGAGCAGATCACATTTGTTCTCCACATCCGTGCTTCGGATTCATTCATTTTTCTCTTTTTCTTTTTCTTCTTTTTTTCTTTTTTTTTTTTTTTTTTTGTGACTAGCTTTTGTTGACCCTCTCAGACTGTTGACTCGCATTCTTGGGGCGAGATTCTTGTTGCTTCTATCTTGGATTGAGTGCTGGGGATTTTTGTTGTAATCCTTCTGCTCTCCAGTGGGTCACTGCTTGATTTTGAAAAATGTTTTCTCCGTTCTACAGGCGGGTCCCTGACAATCAAAACAAACAAAACAAACAAAATTTCCTAACCCAGTTTGTACTGGGAAGGTTTGTGAGTCGTTAGCAAAATTGTAACTCACTTACACTACTGATGCAATGATGAGAGTAAACTAAAGACTAGGCTAGGATGTGCATCTCCTAGGAGTAAAACCAAAACTCTTGCTAGCAAATGTGTCTGCTAAAATAAAAACCTCAATGACTCAAACTAGAAAGTGTGTCTTCTATGGTTGAATCGGACTGAGCTAAACTAGGAAGTGCGTCTCCTAAGGGTGAAAACTTCAGTGATTAGAAACTACTATTGTGAAATTTGCTTAGGAAGTGCGTCTCCTATTGATGAAACTTGCTTTAGGAAGTGCGTCTCCTATGGTGAAACTTGCTTTAGGAAGTGCGTCTCCTATGGTGAAACTGACTTAGGAAGTGCGTCTCCTATGGGTGAAATGGACTTAGGAAGTGCGTCTCCTATTGGTGAAACTTGCTTAGGAAGTGCGTCTCCTACTGGTGAAATAATTTTAGGAAGTGCGTCTCCTATGGTGAAAACTGAACTTAGGAAGTGCGTCTCCTATTGGTAGAACTAAACTTAGGAAGTGCGTCTCCTATGGGTGAAATGAACTTAGGAAGTGCGTCTCCTATGGTGAAACTGAACTTTAGGAAGTGCGTCTCCTATGGTGAAACTGACTTAGGAAGTGCGTCTCCTATGGGTGAAATGAACTTAGGAAGTGCGTCTCCTACTGGTGAAACTTATCTTAGGAAGTGCGTCTCCTACTGATAAAACTTGCTTAGGAAGTGCGTCTCCTACTGGTGAAACTTGCTTAGGAAGTGCGTCTCCTACTGGTGAAACTGAAACTTAGGAAGTGCGTCTCCTATTGGTGAAACTGAAACTAGGAAGTGCGTCTCCTATTGGTGAAATAAACTTAGGAAGTGCGTCTCCTATTGGTGAAACTTGTTTAGGAAGTGCGTCTCCTACTGGTGAAACTTATCTTAGGAAGTGCGTCTCCTACTGGTGAAACTTATCTTAGGAAGTGCGTCTCCTACTGATAAAACTTGCTTAGGAAGTGCGTCTCCTACTGGTGAAACTTGCTTAGGAAGTGCGTCTCCTACTGGTGAAACTTATCTTAGGAAGTGCGTCTCCTACTGATAAAACTTGCTTAGGAAGTGCGTCTCCTACTGGTGAAACTTGCTTAGGAAGTGCGTCTCCTACTGGTGAAACTTATCTTAGGAAGTGCGTCTCCTACTGATAAAACTTGCTTAGGAAGTGCGTCTCCTATTGGTGAAATAAACTTAGGAAGTGCGTCTCCTATTGGTGAAACTTGTTTAGGAAGTGCGTCTCCTATTGGTGAAACTTGCTTAGGAAGTGCGTCTCCTATTGGTGAAACTGAACTTTAGGAAGTGCGTCTCCTATGGTGAAACTGACTTAGGAAGTGCGTCTCCTATGGGTGAAATGAACTTAGGAAGTGCGTCTCCTACTGGTGAAACTTATCTTAGGAAGTGCGTCTCCTACTGATAAAACTTGCTTAGGAAGTGCGTCTCCTACTGGTGAAACTTGCTTAGGAAGTGCGTCTCCTACTGGTGAAACTGAAACTTAGGAAGTGCGTCTCCTATTGGTGAAACTGAAACTAGGAAGTGCGTCTCCTATTGGTGAAATAAACTTAGGAAGTGCGTCTCCTATTGGTGAAACTTGTTTAGGAAGTGCGTCTCCTACTGGTGAAACTTATCTTAGGAAGTGCGTCTCCTACTGGTGAAACTTATCTTAGGAAGTGCGTCTCCTACTGATAAAACTTGCTTAGGAAGTGCGTCTCCTACTGGTGAAACTTGCTTAGGAAGTGCGTCTCCTACTGGTGAAACTTATCTTAGGAAGTGCGTCTCCTACTGATAAAACTTGCTTAGGAAGTGCGTCTCCTATTGGTGAAACTTGCTTAGGAAGTGCGTCTCCTACTGGTGAAACTTATCTTAGGAAGTGCGTCTCCTACTGATAAAACTTGCTTAGGAAGTGCGTCTCCTACTTGTGAAACATTTTAGGAAGTGCGTCTCCTACTTGTGAAACTTTTTAGGAAGTGCGTCTCCTACTTGTGAAACTTTTTAGGAAGTGCGTCTCCTATTGGTACAATGGACTTAGGAAGTGCGTCTCCTATTGGTAAAACTGAACTTAGGAAGTGCGTCTCCTACTGGTGAATGGATTTAGGAAGTGCGTCTCCTATTGGTAGAACTGAATTTAGGAAGTGCGTCTCCTATGGTAAAACTGAACTTAGGAGGAAATGCATCTCCTATGGGTAAAACTAAAACTTAGGAGGAAATGCATCTCCTATGGGTAAAGACGTGGAATGTATGCCTCTGTTATCTGGGCGGGCTCCCAATTTCAACACTTGAAAAGTAAAGACTGAATTTATGCCTCTCATTATACAGGTGGGCGCCTGGCTTCAACACTTAAAAGTAAAGACTGAATGTATTCCTCTCATTATACAGGTGGGCGCCTGGCTTCAACACTTAAAAGTAAAGACTGAATGTATTCCTCTCATTATACAGGTGGGCGCCTGGTTTCAACACTTAAAAGTAAAGACTGAATGTATTCCTCTCATTATACAGGTGGGCGCCTGGCTTCAACACTTAAAAGTAAAGACTGAATGTATTCCTCTCATTATACAGGTGGGCGCCTGGCTTCAACACTTAAAAGTAAAGACTGAATGTATTCCTCTCATTATACAGGTGGGCGCCTGGCTGTAAAGATATGAAAAATGATATGCCCGCATTATACTGGTGGGTGACCTAGAATATGAAATGAACAGACACAAGCGTATTCCCGCATTATACTGGTGGGTGACCTAGAACAGAAATGAAAAGACAGAAATGTATTCCTCTCGTTATTCAGGTGGGCGCCTGTCTTCAACACTTAAAAGTAAAGACTGAAACCAACATATCCTATTTGAGGGCGGATGAACCCAACATATCCTATTTGAGGGCGGATAAACCCAACAGATCCTATTTGAGGGCGGATTAACCCAACAGATCCTATTTGAGGGCGGATTAACCCGACAGATCCTATTTGAGGGCGGATGAACCCGACATATCCTTAAGACTTGAAAATGTCTTACCTCGAATACTTGCTGGGGATTAGGATGAACTTTTCCTTTTTAGCTTCCTCCTTTGAAGTCTAACCGCTGAGGATACCGACTTTCCAACCTTGTGTTGGACCCCTCGCAACTGCTAGGGATAACACTGTTGAGGAATTATTTACTTACCTGTTGGGGGTAAAATGTTATCAGCTGGGGGTACCTGACTTCCAGAAAATTTTCTAAATGGAAGGAAAATTTTCTGCCCCAGTTTGATAATATCCCTTGTGGCATGCGTTTCTGCCTCAATGCCATTTCCCTTACCTGTTTCAAATCAAACAAAATTGTTAGTTTAAAACATGGTGGTTGGTTGTGATACTCCCAATGGGATGGCTTTTCCTTTTTTCCTTCCTTGCTTTGCGTTGCACAACTTGTTGGGGATGATATTATGTGCTAGGGATAATCCCTTCCTGCTGGGGGATATCCCTCTTCTTTTGTGGCATAGCTTGGAAACTGGCATTTTCCCCGACCTTTTAGTCTAGCATTGATTTCGCCAAATCATGCTCACTGCTCTCCTTGCTTTGAGGTTTATAACCTTGGTTTTGGCAAGGATATCCCTCTTGACGCTTGTCAATCCTTTTGTCAATTCCCTTTGCTGGGGATATGTTTCTTGACACTGGCCTCGCGTTTGCTCCCTACTGACTATACCTATTTGAAGTCATTTCATACCTGTTCTGACCAGACATACTCTATTGGGGATTTTTCTATGAAAGGAAAAAGATGAAAGGGAACAGGATAAAAAGACAAAGGAAGAAACATGACTCTTTAACAAAAGAAACTATAAATAAAAACCCTATCAAATGCAGATACCGACTCTAATGGCCATGACATGCGTATGTGGCCTATCCTTTACCGCCAATCATCTTTCAAGATCCTCAATTGGCGATTCCCCATCTGATTCCCAATCTTATTCGACTTGCAGTGCCCGAAGGGTTTTCACTATCAAGCCTCTCTCATTTTGGTTTTCTCTCAGCTTTCATCGCCTTATGGTGCCTGTGAAGGTTTTCACCGATAAGACTCTCTCATTTGTATCATTTCCCAGCTGGGGATAGTGTCGTCGGCATGACTCTTTCTGCTGGAGATTAGAGTCCCTTATGCTGTGGAACAGAATGTTATGTTCGCCGGTAAGACTCTTCATTTGTCTGACTTGGCATCTTTTGAAGGCTGGTCAGAAGGTCTTTCTTTGGACCGTAATGTGGGTTTTGGATAGGGCTAGAAAGAAAGGGTATAAAAGGCTCAAAAAATGCATTAATTTTGGGTTATTAATTACAACCTTCGGAATTAGATTTATTTACAACAAACGCAACTTTTGCCCCAGTTTCTTGCTTGGGGATATTTTAATTGATTTTTTTCATTTTTCAAAACTATGACCGAGCCGTGAAGCGCCTACGTATCCTCTTTGAGGAATCAGGTCAAACGTAGTTCCCAATTCCTCTTTTCATTTGATTTTCTTTTTTTCTTCTTTGTTATCAATTTCTTTTCTTTTCTTTTTCTCTTTTTTTTCTCTCTTTTTTTCGTTTTGTTGTTTTCTTTCTTTCTCTTTTTTTTCGTTGTTACTGATTCCGAACGAGGGGTATGAAAGAAAAATAAATAAGGCTCCAAAGGGGTAACGAAGGATAAAGTGTTTGGGTAGCAGAACAAAATGCCTTCGTCATTCCAGTCTTCAAAATATGCCAAATGCAAACAACACGATTTAAATTTGTAGTCTCTTCTGATGGTGCTGGACTTTGACAATTATATTCAACATTTGCTTTTTCATTGGTCCTTTTCTAAAGCACCGTTGGGCGATACTCTCATTATCATGAACGCCCCTCATGCCAATTTGGCGAATCTTGCTTTTAACGGTTTTTCTTCATATTTTACTTGCCCCAGTTCCATATGACTCGAGCTTTGAATAATCTCAACCGTCCTTATTTCCTTTAAATGGTCTGATCACCTTTCCGGGGTTTTATGATTAACTTTTAAGATTAGACCCAAATTGGGTGCGAATGTCATGTCCCTAGAATCGGCATCGAACAAGAAATGGTAAAAGGACTAAACAAAAAGATGACTGGAAATAATAAAAGACCGGACTTTGTATTAGACTACCGGTGAAATGGTTCAAATAACAAAACAAACAAAATAATCCAGAACAAAATCCTAAAAACAAACTGGACAAGAACAACATCCGACTCATAACCCTAATAATCCGAACAACAGAAATGACAACAAAATGAGCCACCACAAGCTTCTCTCTTGCTGACTAAGGAACAAAACGTCCTCCCACTTTATCAAAATTGGCATTTTAGCCACTGAGCTTTGCATCAATACTGCCGAGACCATTACCAGCTTCAACCTCATCAACCTCCGTCGGCAAATTCTCGAGGAGGTTCGAGTGCTCCATGTCACTGTTATTAATCGCAACCCGCCCTTCTCGGATCATTTTCTCTACTTCCCTTCTCCAGCTATGACAGCTCTCAATGTTGTGCCCTATGACATTGGAGTGGTAGGCGCATCGTGCTGCCGGATCAAAGCTCCTTGCAAGCGGATTTATAGTACATGCGGGGAGTGGCTCAATCGAACCAGCATGCCTTAGCCTTTCAAACAGACTGGCATAAGATACCCCGATGGGGGCGAGAGCATTTCCTCGTTTCAGCAACCTCTTCATTCTTGCATGTTGACAGGGCCGAAAACCTGATCCAGGTGGCTTTTGGTAGGCTTGTGTAGGTGGGTAGGCATTTTGTGGAGCCGGGTGCCTGGAAAGTGAAGTATGGCGGGGAAAGAAGTGGTGTTGGGGAGCGGAGAAGCATTGGGGAGCGATGGAGCTACTCGGGTAGCTGGGAAGGCTGCCATAAGTGGGTTGGGATGGAGAGTATGGGGGATCTTCCATTATGGTGTTGGGTGCTTGGGAATTGACCGAGTTCAAGAGACTTGGCGGTGGAGGGGGTGGTGCTTTTCCTGTTATCCATGCCTGATACATGTCTGCCACATGCTGTCTCAGCATTTTCACTTCTTCTACCAACCCGTTGTTCAGTTCGACCAATTGTTGTCGGTCATCAGTACTGACCCACTCGGTTCTGCGGTTCTGAGCCATTGTCCTTTGATTTTGCTTTGCAAGGAGGAGTTACCACAACCAACCACTCTCTTTTTATGGACACATCAAAGGGAAGTCATCACGTTAGTGTTAGGGCATTGGACAGACAATCATATATCAGAGATACAATGTACCTAAGCAGTTAGACAATTGTGCCCCCTAAAAATCTTCCACACTCTCTTTTATTTATTTATTATTATATTTTTTTTATTTTTTATTTTAGTGGTGGTCGAATCTTATGGAGATTGCCTACGTATCATGTCCCCGCATGAATCAGACCTTGCGTAGTTCGGACCAATAAAAGATAAACAACACTAAACACACATTTTTTTAAAAAAATTTAAAACAAATTGGGTTTCAAGGATTTAAAGAATACCCACCAGCTTGAAAATTAAACAACCCGCATGTTCTAATCAAAAGATTGGTAGACTTAAAACAAAATTCCAGCTCCCTTTCTCTGTTCGAAAAATGCAACCAAATGGTTATTTTTTTGCAAATGTGGCCCCTTCCAATTTTCTCATGAATTTTGAGGCCGGGGAGGATTATTTTGACACTTTGAAACTTGTCCATTCTTTTACGAAAATAACCTTTCGACAACTGAAAGATACTCTAAGGCTATTTCGGCAAGAACGGTTTAAGACGCGGCCGAAGCTGGCTCGGCTTATTATGACAAAAGACGGTATTCACATGACCGCTGACTCTTTGATTTTTTTTTCTTTTAAAAATTACAATAAAAGACTTGGCGTTGTAAACACGGCCCTTCAGCGCCTCGGGGACGAAGATTTATAAGGCTGTGTGGGTCCATATCTCAAAATGACCCAAAGGTGGCTGTTTATGCCAAGTCAGCCTTCCGGCGTCCCTTTCGGGAACATTCGGCCCTTTTTATGACAAAACAGCATCACCTGACTTATTTATAACTCTTTTTTATCGTTTTTCAAATGAGAAAAGTCAATATTGCAAACACGGCCTTTCAACGTCTCGGGGACGAAGATTTTTAGGCTGTGGGGGTCAACTGGACCAAGTCTCAAAAATGACCCAAAAGTGGCTGTTTATGCAAAGTCAGCCTTCCGGCGTCCCTTTCGGGAACATTCGGCTATGTCTTGATAAAACAGCGTCACCTGACTTTCTTTATGACAAAATTAAAATTTGACATATATTTTTTATTTATTTGTTTTTGGCTATTTTAGCAAAAGGTGGGTTGGACATCACCCGACTTATTTATGACAATATTAAAATTTTTGATTTTTAGCTATTTTAGCAAAAGGTGGGGTTGGACCCGATGAGGGTTGCCTACGTATCTCACATCCGGTGAGAATCAAACCCGCGTAGTTCGGGCGAATGAGAATAAGTAGGCAAATAAGAATAAGTAGATGAACTAACTTTTTTTTTTGAATTTGCGAAGGAAGGCAAATAAAAGAAGCAAGGAAGTATTTTTTGATTGATTTTCTTTTAAAAGAAAGACTTCTAAGATATTTTTTGAATTTTCATTTGCTCTTTTTTTTCTTTATTCTAAAGAAGAAGAAGAAAAATATTTTTCGGAATTTTGCTTTTAATAAAAGGAATGCTTCTCAAAAATGTTTTTTTTTTGGATTTTGAATTTTCTTTTCAATTTTGAAAAAGAATCAAAATATTTTCGGATTTTTTTTTTAATATTATATATACATGATTTTTTTTAAAACAATTGGAAAGGATTTCTAAAGAAATCAATAATGGAAAGTATTTTTGGATTATTGTAATTTGAGCATTTTCATAAACAAGTAAATAAACATATTTTTTTAAAAAAACAAGACCCTTTTTTACTTTTTTTTTATGGCAAGACAAACTATTTTTTTTGAAAAACAAAACCAAACAATGATGATTTTTTCTACTTTTCCTTTGTTGTTAATAAAACTAACTAATAAGACATATTTTCCTTATTTTCTCAAAAATTCGGTAGAGTTCCGACACTACTTGGACATTTGTTTTTTCACATTTATAAACTGTTATTTTTTCCTCTTTTCCACTATTTCTAACTTGTGGATGATGATGAAAACATACAAAATCTTTTTTTTTGAATTTTTCAACGTTTTTTTTATATATACATATATATATATTTTATTTTTTATATTTATTATATTTTCAAAAATGTGGCATGGGGGACATAGGGAATTTCAAGATTTCTTGGGTTCCGCAAATGTTCCCCATGTGCTTTTCCCAAAATGAAGCGTGGGAGACATAGTGGATTTCCAAGGCTTCTTGGATTCCACAAATGTTCCCCATGTGCTTTCCCAAAAAGCAAGCGTGGGGGACATAGGGAATTCCAAGAATTCTTGGATTCCACCAATGTTCCCCATGCTTTGATTAAAATAAACATCATGCTGGAAAAACGTGCGGCCTTCTTATTTAAATGTGATCAACCTAACAAGGTGTGTTATTTGTCCGCAACTATTATTGGTCCGCCAAATGACCCATTCACCCTTGAATAAATACAACATGTAGCACATAGGATGCCAAAGATGGTCTATTATTTTTCCGGTTGCTTGTCCTAGACGGACCCAACCCCTGTGTTGAGTCCCCTAAGTCAAATGCACATGATGCAAATAAACGCTCCTACTAGGGATCCGGCATGAAGCTGAGTTATTCTAAGTTGATAACCTGGGTATTTGTTCTAGACCTGGCTTACCCGAGCGGACAACTCGAGCCAAGGATGGGAGCTGTGTACCGGTAACCAAAAGGCCATCCGATTTTGCAACTCCTCCGAATCCTCGTTCTATTTTGGTATATGACACTAACAGAAAGAAGCCACGACCAGCGTGCACTCCTCAAGAGAGAGAAGAGAGGGCTTTCGGCACAGTTTTATATTTACAGTTCAAATAATATCAAAGCGGTAAAAGCAGCATTTAGCACATTAGGATCAAAACATGTAATAATAAGATAATAAATAAAGCCAAATAATAACAATTATTCTAAGCTCGAATTCTTAACCCTGAACCAGTGGTTCTGGGTCAAATTTCCCCAGCAGAGTCGCCAGAGCTGTCACACCTCCTTTTTCCGCGCCCGAGGGGCGCAGGGGAGTTTTTCCAATTAAAGGACAATCGAAACGGGATTGGTTTAATATTTCAGAGTCGCCACTTGGGAGGTTTAGGGTGTCCCAAGTCACCAATTTTAATCCCGAATCGAGGAAAATAATGACTCTATATTACAGTCTGCGTACCAGAAATCCGGATAAGGAATTCTGTTAACCCGGGAGAAGGTGTTAGGCATTCCCGAGTTCCGTGGTTCTAGCACGGTCGCTCAACTGTTATATTTGGCTTATTTATCTGATTTTTTAACATAATATGAACTTATGTGCAAATTTATCTTTTAACCGCTTTATTATTATTGTTTTTATAAGAATGTGAACATCGCTTAAAATATATCCTTGGACTGTGTCACATGAAATGCACCCACAATCCGAAACATATTTTATTTGATGTTTTAGGATTTGGATTTGGGTCGCATGAAATGCACACCCGAGCTTAAGAAAGTAAATTATTAAACACGCGCCTAAAGAGACTATCGCGTTATTATTTTCTGCGGAGGCCGCGAAATTCGCTAAACGGCCCTCCTGAATTCTAAGTAATTTTAAACAAGTATTTACTGAGGGCCCCGCAATTTGTATTTTTATTTGGCGAGGCTCATCTCATTCTTATTTTTTAAAGAATTTGCAACGTCATGGAAATGCATCTCGGGCCACGCCACAATCAATGCGCCCGTGACTAGAGACATATTTCGACTTCGTTGAGATTTGGATTTGGGTCACATAAATGTGCACCCGAGCTTAGGGAGATAACATTATTAAGACGCGCCTAAAGCAACTAGCGCATTATTATTTTTGGTAGGGCCGCGAAATTTGCTAAACGGCCCGTCCCAGAATCTAAGTGTTTAATACATATATTTTGTGAGGGCCCCGCAATTTGTCACTTTTATTCGGCGAGGCTCGTCTCATTTTATTTTTTATTATCATTTATTTTTTATTTATTTTTATTATTATTATTTTTTATATATATTTTAAAAGGATGCCATTTTTACGCCTTTAGCAATACTAAATCTTACGGCTTCTTGACAATTAAAATCTTATAGCTTGTCAAAATTTAATAAAATGAGTCTAGTGAATGGGTGTTTCGGGCGTAGTAACAACATGTACTAATACTAATTTTGTCCAAATAAACTGAGACAACGAAGGGACGAGCGAATCAACGTCAAACTGTGTCTTAGGACTACTAACACAACTAAATCAAATGATATCAAGTAAACAACAATAACATAACACAAAAATGAACTAAAATGCATACGGTGAAACATAAGCAAAAAAATCATCATATCAATTTATATATTGCATCTTCGAACATTTAATGTATAGTTCCTTTATCTAATACATCGAGGTTTACTAACCTTTGAACCTCGGCCAACTCAGGGCGACAAGCACGATTCTGACGGAACTCAAGCGGACTTCACTGAACGAGGAACAACGACGAAACCTCGGACAAACACCTTGACGTACCGGACCTCGACGAACCAAAGACGACCTCGATGGAAAGCTTGGACCCCAAAACTGTCAACGCCCGGAGATTTGGGCTGTTGTTGATTGTTCTTCGACGCAGCAGGCCAAGACGAGGGGATGGAGCTGAAGGGTTCGAGGGATAGCGACGACGCAACAGTGGTTCCGACGAGGAAGCAGCAGCAGCTGCTTGATAGCAGCTGGGGCGTGGGGGGGGTTTGTCTGTGGGTTTGGCTAGCGAGGAGGAACGATGGGGAGTTGGTTGCGTTTGGACGTGGAGATGAGATGATAGGGCTGGACGATGCAGACGGTGTAGTAGTACGACTGGTTTTGGAAGAGTGACGACGAGCAATGGCGGGTGCGTGGGGGGTGCGACTGGTTTTAGTAGGTGTTTGGACGTGGTGTTTGGGTGTGACGACGAGGGGTCAGCTGGGGAGGGTTTGGAGATGGAACGAGGGGGGTCGTTTGGGTGGTGGTTATGGCGTTTTGAAGGGACGGGCTGTTTGGTCGTTGATGGTGGTGATGGAGGAGTCGCGTTCGGACAGTAGGGTGGTTGCTGTTGGTGGTTTTCCGGCGTTGATGGAGGTGGTGGTTTGGGCGAGGTCGACGGACTGGGCTGGAGGTTGACGTTTGGTGATGTTTCGGCGAGGGGGCTGGTGCGTGGGGGTGCCGGAAGGGATGGAGGGAGCTGGGAGGAGGAGGGTGTTTCGTTTGTGACCGTAGGTCGATGGGCTTGTTTGGTTTTTTCTTTTCTTTTAGGGTTTGGCTTCTTCTTCCTTTTGAGGAAGAAGATAGATCTACAGTACCCCCCTGTTCAAAAATTCCAAGTCCCCCCCCTGTCCGTTTCTTCCTTCTTTTTTATTTCCAAAATTCCCTCTTTTTCAAATTTTGTCCGTATTTTTGTAATGTAATGCCCATGAAAATGAGCCCCACGCGTGGTGGGGTTCGAGGCATATGTCCCCCACGCGTGGTGGGGTTCCCCACGTGTCCTGGACACGGTTTATTATGGGCTAGGTCCGAAAATTAGGCCTAAAACCGGGTAGTTTAAACCCGAATATTATTCTTTTGCCCGGACCCGAGAAATAGGAACACGTTGCTTAACTAGTCCTATGTAAGCAAAAATAACTACCAAAAATAAGACTAGTATTCAACAAAACTATATATTTTTAAATATTTTTCAAGGTTTTAAAATAGCTACAAAATATTGATAAAACTATTTTTTATAATTTTCGTTTTTAAATATTAAGATAAAATATGAGGTAATATTTTTGTATTTTTCAAAGTTAAAATGACTATAGAATATTAATAAAACTATTTTTTTGTAATTTTCGTTTTAATAAAGACAAAAATAAAAAGTAATATTTTTTGTATTTTTCCAAAATTAAAACGACTACAAAACATTAATAGAATTATATTTTTTGTAATTTTTGAATTTATATAAAGTACAAAAATAAAGTGCAATTTTGTATTTTTCAAGTTGATGAGAGATACATAAACTAAAATTTATATATATACTTTTTTTTGTAATTTTTCTTTTTGCAACGAAATAAAGGAAAAATAGTTAAAATAGCTATACTAGACCCAATTTCACATATTCACACTAAAATGTGAAAATTCTCGGGGAGGGTCAAAAATCACGTGCTTACAGCTGCCCCTCTTTGACTGGAAACACGAAGAGTTTTCCGACAGTCTAGCCTTGGCTTTCAACCGGCTAGACAAGGTATCAGCACAAGTAATAGTAGAGAAAAGAGATAAAGTTTGAGTGAAAGTGTGTGTTCTGAACTCAAATTGTTCGTGTATTTTGAAAGAAGAGAGGGTAGGTATTTATAGTTTTGAAAACGAGTGAAGTCTTAACACAAACATGAAAATAATCACAATCAAAATCAATTAACACAAGTGATTCCCTTTAATTAAGGAATCACTGCTTAACGGATACTAAGAGGTTTTAATTAAGGAAAGAAATCAGTTTGGGGACAGAGTGATTATTGCCATATAAGGGGCAGTAAAAGCATGAAGTAAATAATCAAGTCTAAGTTCAAAATAGGCTTAATTTTTTGGGAAACAATTCAGCAAGGTAAAACACTACAATAATTAAAGGATGGGAATCAATTAATTCAAACAAACGAGTAAAATTAGGGTTCATAAGAAAACCTTTTCAATCAGTCTCAATATCGAGGGAATTAGGATCAATCAAGAAAGGGTCAAAATTCTGCAGCTCAACATATAAATAGCAAGGAATGAACAGGCATGCAGAGTCAAACACGTTGATAAAAGAAGCAACACAAACATACAGTAGCAATAGGGGTAAGCTAGGGTTTAGCAGTAAGAAAAGTATTTGAAGCACAGTAGTCAAGTAGGTCAAGTAGTCACTTAGAATCAACAGTGAAGAAGAACATAGTTATAGGTAAGAGAATCAGAAACAAGTAAAAGTCTCACAGTAACAAGTGAGGAAAATATTTTTAAGAAATTAGGATTTTGACAACAGTAGTCGAGTTTAAGAGATGATAAGAAACCAGAACTAGATAAGTCACACAAAGAAAAGAGAATCAAAGAACTTAATCGAACAAATACACATTCAAACTAACAAGGAGAGTTTCAGAATTCGAACAAGACTAAAAGACCTAAGGTTTTCAATATGCTGAATCAAGTAGAAGGAAAACATAAACAAGTAGTTTGAACACAGTAAATCATAAAACAACACCAAAACTCAGAGAAGAGATCTTTAAAAAAAAGTTAAGAGAAACCCTGATCGTTGAAAGATGAAGAGTCACTTTGAAAGGAAATCGGATAATCTTTGAGAAAAACACTTAAGAAGTTCATAGTAAGCGCAAATCTAAGATAGATCTGAAAGAAAATTGAAAGATCTTAAAGCTTAGGGTTTTAGAAAACCCAAAAAAAGTGAGAAAGACTTCGAAAGTTACCGATCTAGCCAGAACAGTCAAAGATCTGACTTGAACGGCCATGGTTGGTCGGAGAAAGACCAGAGATGGCCGGAGAAAGGCCATGAATAGAAGTTAAGCAAGGACAGAACCAGATCTCTTCGAGATCTGGCCATAAAATCACGGAAACAAACACCCAGGAGCAATAGGAGGCCGATACACATCTTAAATGGCCATGAAAGGCCATGGATTAGGCAGGGATTGAAGTGGAATAGGGTGAAATTAGATGGCTGCGGCTAGGGTTCATGAGAGGTTGCAGAGAGAATTGAGAGGGAAGGGATTCAGAGGCAGTGGTTGGTGGAAAATGAATTAGGTTTAGGGGTCTTTCAAGGTTAAAAATGGAAAGGGTGAATATTGGTCATTGATCTAAATGATCAACGGCCTGGATTAAAAAGGGTAGGTAGGGGATCCGGGTTGGGCTGGTTAAATTGGGTTGGGGGTCGTGTTTGAATTGGAATTGGTCCGGCAAATTGGGTTTAATTTGGGGTTACAATTAGGCTAAAATTGAAATGCAATTGGGTTACTATTTAAATAGCCAATTTTTTCCCTTTTTATATAAAAATAATAAATTAATTTCTGAAAATAGATTGAAAGCACTAAAATGATTTATAACATATAATTAACAATTTAAAAATACAAACTTAATTTTATAAATATAAAACACAATTAAATCTTAAAAGGGCTAATATTGCAATTATATGCAATTTAGCTTAATAGTACTAAATAAATTTGTAAAAATATGCAAAAATTACATTAACTATATTTAGCACAAATTTAAAAATTCAATAAATGAATTACCAGAAAATGAATATTTTTGGAAATAATTATTGGGTTTTTATGGATAAAAGAGGGAAATAAATTGATTTAAAAACCTTAAAAACTTATGGGAAAATAATAAAACATTTGGACATACTTATATCTGCATATATATGTGATTTTGAAGTTATTTTGCATAATAAAAATATCTAGGGAAAAATTGGGTATCAACAATAGTTTCTGGTACTCTATTCATCCGGGCGCCGCTAAGATGTATCAGGACTTGTGGTAACATTATTGTGGAGGGGGATGAAGAAGGATATTGTTGCATATGTATCTCGGTGTTTGAATTTTCAGCAAGTAAAGTACAACATTAGAGACCTGGGGTTTGCTTTAGAAGATTGAGATTCATGAGTGGAAGTGGGAGCGTATCACTATGGACTTCGTTGTTGGACTCCCACGGACTCAGAGGAAGTTCGATGCAATATGGATTATTATGGATAGGCTGACCAAGTCAACGCATTTCATTCCTGTGGCAGTTTCTTATTCATCAGAGCGGTTGGCAGAGATTTATATTCATGAGATCGTTCGTCTCCATGGTGTGCCCGTGTCTATCATTTCTGATCGGGGTACGCAGTATACCTCACATTTCTGGAGGGCAGTACAGCGTGAGTTGTGTAAATGGGTCGAGTTGAGCACAACATTTCATCCTCAGATGGACGAACAGTCCGAGCATACTATTTAGATCTTGGAGGATATGCTTCGCGCCTGTGTTATTAACTTTGGAGGTTTTTGGTATCAATTCTTGTCATTAGTGGAGTTTGCCTACAACAACAGTTATCAGTCGATCATCCAGATGGCTCCCTATGAGGCGTTGTATGGTAGACGGTGTCGATCCCCGGTTGGATGGTTTGAGCCTGAAGAGGCTCGGTTATTGGGTATCGATTTTGTACAGGATGCCTTAGATAAGGTTAAGATCATTCAAGATAGACTTCGTACAACTCAGTCCAGGCAAAAGAGTTATGCGGACCGTAAGGTTCGTGATGTGGCATTAATAGTCAGAGAGAGAATGTTGCTTCGGGTGTCACCCATGACGGGTGTGATGCGGTTTGGGAAGAAGGGCAAGTTAAACCCTAGGTTCATCGGGCCTTTTGAGATCTTTGATCGAATGGGAGAGGTGGCCTGCAGACTTGCGTTTCCACCAGGCTTATCAGCGGTACATCCAGTGTTTTATATGTCCATGCTTTGGAAGTATCACGGTGATCCATCCCACGAGTTAGACTTCAGCACTGTCCAGTTGGACAAGGATTTGACCTACGAGGAGGAGCCGGTAGCTATTCTAGACCGGCAGGTTTGTCAGTTGAGATCAAAAAGTTATCCTTCAGTTCGTGTGTAGTGGAGAGGTTAGCCTGTTGAGGCAACTACCTGGGAGTCCGAGTACGATATACGGAGCAGATATCCCCATCTTTTCCCTAGCCCAGGTATTTTTCTATGTCCGATCAAGGACGAATGGTTGTTTTTGAGGTGGAGAATGTGATGACCCAAAAGGTCATCTCATATTTTAGAACCCAATTCGGGGTTCCGAGGCCTTCAAAATATCATCTTACTTCTCCTCGATTTGCGTGCATAGCCCGGGTGTGTTTCCGAAAAACCTTTATGTGAAAAATTTGAGAAAATAATAATTTTTGCATTTAAAAGTGATTTTGGTTAACTTCGGTCAATATTTTGAGTGAACGGACCCGGATCCATATTTTGACCGTCCTGGAGGGTCTGTAGTAAAATATGGGACTTGGGCGTATGCTCGGAATTGAATTCCGAGGTCCCTAGCCCGAGTAATAAATTTAAGTTAAAAATTGTTAAACTGAAAATCTAAGGATTTAATGAAATTGGTTAATAGTTGATCTCATTGGTATCGAGTCCGTATTTTGGTTCCGGAGCCCGGTACAGGTTTAATATAATATTTAAGTCATGTCTATAAAATTTGGTGAGAAACGGAATGATTTGATGTGATTCGGACTTCCGGTTGTGAAAATAGGAATTTCAAGTGTTCTTAAGGATTTCATGAGTTTTGGTGTTAAATCCGTAGTTTTAGATATTATTTTGGCGATTTGATCACACGATCAAGTTCGTATAATATATTAAGACTTGTATGCGTGGTTTGGAGCCCCGAGGGCTCGGGTGAGTTTTGGATAGGCTACGGAATATTTTGGAACTTAGGAAAAATTGTTGGTATGACTGAATCTGTTGCAGGCCTCTGATCTCGCAATTGCGAGATCAGGCATCGCAATTGCGAACCCTGCAGGTTCCGCTTTTGTGAGGCTTTTATCGCAATTGCGATCATAAGCTGGGCCAGGTTGCGGAGGTTCCTATTCGCAATTGCGAAGGAAGCAGAAATGTGGGGAACTTCGCATTTGCGATGGTTCTTCGCATTTGCGAGCTTCGCAATTGCGAATCTCTGGTGGAAAGTGTGACATCTACAGCTGTGTAGAAGAGACTTAGACGAGTTTTTTTATTCATTTCCCAAATTTTCAAAACCTAAACTTCAAGAGGCAATTTTCCAAGGGCTAGTTCTTCTCTAAATCATAGGTAAATGATTCTTAACTTATTTCTTTCAATCTATTACATCTATTTACAAGATTTTATCCTAGAATCTAGGGTTCTTCATGGTGAGATTAGGTGTTTTTGGGCGGAACTTAGGAATTACGAAATTTGGGGATTTAGACCTCAAATTGAGGTCAAATTCCAAAGCTAATTATATATCCGAGCTCGGGGGTGAATGGGTAATCGAGTTTTGGTCCGAACTTCGAGTTTTGACCAAGCAGGCCCGGGGTCGATGTCGCGCCCCCTTTTTTCGCGAAATCGGGTTTATGACATTTGGGAGACAACTCGTTCCCTTTCGGGAATTGGGTTTTGAATTGAAGAGTCGCCACCTAATGATTCAAGTGCATTAGGACACTAAAAAGGGTTTGTTTTGAATAACCAGAGATTGGGTAAGGGCTTGAAATTATCCCAAGGGGAAGGTGTTAGGCACCCCTCAGGATCCACTAGTGTGGTTCCCGGCCAAACTATTATTGTGACTTAAGTGCAAATAACACATAGGCAAATAAAGGCTTCAAATAAGAGGGGATTTTCACGTAATGGTTACAAATAAACAAAAGTAAAAAAAAGGAACTAAAAAAAGTTAATTTTCTTAAAAGAAATGGTTTAAAAAGATTTAAAAGAAATAAAGAAAACAAAGGGAAGGGGGGTCCTACGTTTATTAATAATATGGATCACCCCACAAAACATCCGGTAATCACTCCTCAGTGAGGGGCTACACATGATGTTATCGCGTGGTCATCATATCCATATCTACCATTTCCCACCCTATTAAGGTATTAAAGCGCTGAATGGTCTCGTTTACTTATTGCATGCTATTACCCGCCCCAATCCTATCAACCCCGAAGGCACTTGGGACTACTAATCTTAGAGGGAGGAGGTATTGGGCTTATTTGTGGTTTCAAAAGTTAAAATACTAAGGCGACAAACAAAACACATATAGCAAGTTTGGGGAAGTATATAAACAAATAAAAGGGCTCAAACAGACCTCTTTTAAACTAAAGAAAGCACATAAGGTAGCAAGACTTGCATGTATTGTTTAGGGTCTGATGAAAACTTAAAAGGATCGAGGCAGATTGATTTATTACATAGTTCAGATAAGAAGCCCGAATTAGGCCTGTTTGCTGGTTGTAGCTGATAAAAAGTCTGATTCAGTTTATAAACTTTCACCCTATGGCTTGCCGGAGTGTTAGACGAAGACCCTATAGGCATGATATCTACCGATTCCAGACACAATGAAGTAAACATGAATTCATACTGATTTAAGAAAAAATCGTCTGTTATTAAAGAAAGGCGAGTTTTAGCAAAAGAGCATGCGTCACTGTTACTGGTTTTAGACTTATAAGCGAGTGAAGCGGTTCAGATTCGATTAAAGCTCCTATAGGCATGCTTTCTATGTATTGTCGATTTTGGACACTTTTGTAAACATGGTAAAAAATGCAGAAATCCTATAGGCAGGATATCTATATAATACGCAGAAAATTCAGAAATTCCTATAGACAGGATTTCTATATGATATGCAGAAATTCAGAAATAACCTATAGGCATGGTATCTATATGGAATGCAAGATTCCTATAGACATGGTATCTATACATGAGAATGCAGAAATTCTTAGAGACATGGTATCTATATGAGAATGCAAGATTCGTAAACTCCTATAGGCAGGTTATCTACCCCTTTTTTGCATACATAGTTACCCCTCCTTTTCACTAGCCATCAACGGGAGTCTTATTACAAAGTTATTACAACCCAGAAAGAGTAACGTAAAGAAAACAAATACAATCAGAAAAGTACAACCAAGGAGAGCCTGATTCAGACTTCCTGTCTGAAGTATGAAGTAAACCAACTCCAAGAGATCTTATTTCAAAGCCTTTCTCCCATCTAGATGTGTCAGAGTTACCTAAGAGTTCATAAGAACTCCGGGCAGTGCTTACACCCAAATACATTATAGATGAAGACATAGTGCAGTGTAGAAGGGCCAGCCCTCAGGTGTCCAAGTTCAGAGGAAACTCAAGTTCTTAAGGCAAGGCTCACAAGAGGGGGGCAGAACTTAGGGACTAAGAGAGGGTGCAAGTGCAGAATTCTGAAAATGGGAAAGGGGAAGGGAAAACAACTCACATTAATACACATATGGGTATAGGAAATGGGGAGGTGGTAAATAGGCAAAGACAGGCTGATGGGCATACCCAGCAATGGGAAGTGCTGGCACACCTATAAGCCTGTTAGAACACACTGTTTAGATGTTTGGATCCCTTAAGGGACCAAGTTCAATCCATGGACAATAACTTACATATTGCCATGTTTTAAACAATAACTCAAAACACAAAAAGGGGTAGGGAGCAGGGATTCATAGCAGAAACAGATAGAAAGAAGTCAGTATGCTAGTTTAAAAATTGAACCCTATAGAAACAGTAAATAAACATGGAAAATACATTGTTGTGATGCTGAAGCTTAAATTAGGACATACCAGTTTCAAAGAAACAAATAGAGAAAATGTAATAGTCTTGTAAAAGCCACAGTGCAGACAAGAAGAGAGAATACTATTATGTGTAAGTAAGAGTTCAGAAGGATTGTGAAAAGTGTGTCTATGTGAAAAAGGGTCGTGCCTTTTATAGTGTGAAAATCATGAAGAAATAAGGTAAGAAAACAGTCAAGGAACTGATTGTCAATCAATTACACAAGACTTCCCTTAATTAAGGGATTCAGATTCAAACGGGTAAAAACAATTTAAGAAAAGAAAAATGAATAAGCACTTTGTGCACAACATGCAATTAAGGGTAAATACATAAAGGTTATTTAAGGACAGAATTTCTGAAATACGCGGTTGCACAAACAAGGCAAGAAAATCAATTAACAGCCGGTAAATCAAAGGTCAGGGATATTGCAAGAATGAACCGAGTCAAAAAAGATGAAGAAGGGTTTTAACTTAGGCCGAGTCATAGAGAAAATCAGCAAACAATGGAAAGAAATCAATCAAGACGTATTCAGATGGAAGTTTGAACTAATTGCAAATTTGAAAACCATTTTAGAGGGAAATCCATCATATATAAGGAGATCCAGTGCAGAAGAGTTTAGCAAGAGCTGGAATCATATGAAGAACAAATATTTTGAAACTCATTTTAGAGATTCAAAATAGGTTCAGAGGTCTTAGAAAGAACTAAACCTCTACCATGTTCCTCTCAGCAACTGAAACTCGTGAGAAACATGATAGAAAAGTAACATGCAGAGCATAGCGGAAGAATTCAAAGAAAATAGAGTAGAAGAAGCTAACACGAAACGTAATGGAAAAGACTGATAAAATCAGTAGCAGAAACATGCTGAGAAGTTTTTAGAAGAAACTTAAACAGAACTTAGTAGAAGGAAAAGAGTAAAACACTTAAGAACACAGTAGAAAAATATAGTAGGAGAAACATATAAGAACATGGTAGAAGAAAGTACCAGAACACAGCTGAAAAGCATACGAGAACATAGTATAGGAAAACACAGTAGGAGATGCATACAAGAACAGGGTATAGAAAACACAGTAGAAGAAGCATACAAGAACATGATATAGAAAACACACTAGAAGAAGCATACAAGAACGGGGTAGAAGAAAAAATATAAGAACATAGTAGAGGCAGATGCACATAAAAGAAAAAAAAGAAAGTCAGAGAAACACTTAAACATTTTTCCAGAAAACCCTAGATCGGAAAAGAAGTGGTTCTGAAAGTAATTTTGAAAGAAAAGCCAGAGAAATCTTTTGAAAACTTAGGGAAAGCATAGATACACAACAGATCTAAAAGAATCGGAGAAAACCTCAAAGGGTTAGGGTTTCAGAAGAACCCTAGAAGTAAGAAAGGCTTTGAAAAGTCACTGATCTGAGCCGGAGAGGTCAAAATCAGGCTCAAATGACTATGGTACGCCGGAGAAAGGCTGGAGATGACCGTGGATCCTCGAATCGACAGAAGTCTAGGTACAATCCTTCAAGGTCAGGCCTTGAATCTTCAAAAATCAGGCACGTGGGAGTCATAGGAGGCCGGTGTAGGACTCTCATAGCCTTGGAAGCCATAGATTCCGGTGGCTTTCAGAGCGGAGATGGTATGAGACGGCTAGGGTTTGAGAAGGTTCGAGAGTGTGTGAGAGAGTGGAGGGTTCAGAGGCGGATGGTAGGTGAGAAATGAGAAGGTTAGGGTGGTCGTTTAGGTTAAAAAAGGTAAGAGTGAATAGGGGCCGTTGATCTCTGGATGAGAGGGGTCTGGGTTGGGTTGGATTTAATTGGGTCAGGGGCGGGTAATTTTAGGAATTGGGCTGGCGTTCAATTGGGTTTAATTGGGGTAGAATTTAGGCTAAAATTGAAATAAGTAGGGCTAGTATTTAAATAGACACTTTTCCCTTATTTATTTTATAAAAATAGTAAAATAATTTCTGGAAATAAATTAAAGTTACTTAATTAATTAATAATATGTAAATATTAAATTAAAATACTGGAATCAATTTTTTAATTATAAACGCAATTAAATCTAAAATAGGCTAATATTGCAACTATATGCAATTTAGCTTTAAAATACTAAATAAATTTGTAAAAAATGTGCGAAAATTACCTTAGCTATATTTTGGTATAAACAAGATAATACAATAAATGATTTACCAAAATGCCAATTTTGGAACACTTATTGGTTTTTCTTGATAAAATAGGGCAATAAAATTGATTTAAAAATCTTTAAAAAATTGAGAAAAATAATAGGACCTTGGGATATGCTTATATATGCATATATATGTTGTTTGAAATGGTATTTTACATATGAAAATATATAGGGAAAAATTGGATATCAACAGCTGCCCCTCTTTACCCGGGAAGGATGAAAGAGTTGTCGGGTAAAGATATGATGGCCAATTTGACCGAACAGAATGGTTTGAAGAATTTGATCGAGATCTGGATCTTGAGCTGCCTACATATCCCTGGTCTTACAAGAATCAGGCCATATGTAGTTTAGAATCCGTCGGTGTAATATGCCGATGGAGATTTTTCAAGACGGACGTGATATTTGGGTTGGGATGGATGGTTAAAGTCTAACAGGGTTGCGGGAACTGGAGCGGGATTGTTCCTGCTGAGACGGTCGTTGCTCATCAGTTTACCTGCAAATAAGCAATACAAGTGTATATTGTGCGGAAATTTAAACGTGATGCAGGTTCCAGTCGGACCATGAATGTTGTCTTTGGACGTTTAGGATGACGTCCTCAGACCATGACATCCTGGGCCATGAAGCGTATGATAAGGGATTCACAGGCCATGAAATGATGCTCTCGGTCTATGAGAATGATGCCTCCGAACTATGACGCCTTTGAATAATGATATGCAAAAGATAAAAGGGTTCCTCATGCCATGGCATGGCGTTCTCGGGCTATGAAAATGGTGCCTCCGAACAATGACGCCTTTGGACAATTTTGGCAATCTTTTAGCCCATGGAATATAGTCGGTGGCGATCTTTCAGCCCATAAAATGCAATAAGTGACAATCTTTCAGCCATGCAAACATAAAATAAAACGGCGATATTTCAGCCGTGCAAGTGTGAAGGTGGCGATCTTTCAGCCATGGAATGCGGTAGGTGGCGATCTTTCAGCCCATGAAATGCAATAAGTGGCGATCTTTTAACCATGGAATGCGGTAGGTGGCGATCTTTCAGCCCATGAAATGCAATAAGTGGCGATCTTTCAGCCATGCAAGTATAAATAAAGTGACGATATTTCAGTCGATGCAAGGCATAAATAAGGTGGCGATATTTCAGCCATGCAAGATATAAATAAAGTGGCAATATTTCAGCCATGCAAGATGTAAATAAAGTGGCGATATTTCAGCCATGCAAGATGTAAATGAAGTGGCGATCTTTCAGCCGATGCAAGATATAAATGAAGTGGCGATCTTTCAGTCGATGCAGAATGTAAATAAAGTGGCGATATTTCAGCCATGCAAGATGTAAATGAAGTGGCGATCTTTCAGCCATGCAGATAGAGGTAGAGCTTAACCTCGGAAGGTAGAATGGTAGCCTTATGCAATGCAGAGAATGTAGATGGAGATAGAGCTTAGTCTCGGAAGGCAGAATGGTAGCCTTATGCAATGCAGGAAATGTAGATGGAGGTAGAGCTTAACCTCGGAAGGCAGAATGGTAGCCTTATGCAATGCAGAGAATGCAGATAGAGACAGAGCTTAGTCTCGGAAGGCAGAATGGTAGCCTTATGCAATGCAGGAAATGCAGATGGAGACAGAGCTTAGTCTCGGAAGGCAGAATGGTAGCCTTATGCAATGTAGGAAATGCAGATGGAGGTACAGCTTAACCTCGGAAGGAAGAATGGTAGCCTTATGCAATGCAGAAAATGCAGATGGAGGTAGAGCTTAACCTCGGAAGGCAGAATGGTAGCCTTATGCAGGAAATAAAAATAGCAAATGGCAACAGATTTTTCTTAGCTGATAGCGAATTGTGGTATCGTGATTGTTGGGGATACTGTGCCTGCTTGGGACACTGTTGTGTGTGGATAGTAGTTGCGAGCAAGCGCAATGGTTCGGAGAGTTGTATTTTTGAACTTTGTGTGTGAGCGTATAGTATATTTTGCAACTCAAGTGCCTGCATCCAAAGAAAAAGTCGTGAGTTTGTAAAAGGCAAAGGCTATTCGTGTCCTCTGTTGGCTTTCCTTTTCTTGATCGGTTTTGATCTGGTGATACTGCCCGTATCATTAGGGTAGCATTGCTAAACAGAGCGATTTCAGAAATAAACATGCATGATTTTAGTAAAGAAAATGTAACATAAATACATAATTAAGAATAGTTTTTTTAGATGAACTGATGACTGCGATGTGGTTCAAGACATTACAACTTTTCTTGCTCCAGAATTTTGAGGGTCCTCCTCAAAATTCTGCCCCAGTTTATTGGGTTGCTGCTTCTGACGGCTATTTGCGGCGAATGGCTGAAATCACTTCGAAATTTTGAGGGTCCTCCTCAAAATTCTGGCCCAGTTTCCAATTGTGGGGGGAAATAAAATTTTATTGACTTGTAACCGAACCCATAGGGCTGCCTACGTATCCCCTCTTAAACGGGAATCAGTTCAGGCATAGTTTAAATTACATCGTATAAGAAAAGCATAAAGGTTACACATAGTATCGCTTGACTGCGTCTGAATTGATCGGCTTTGGCCAAAAATCTCCGTCCATTTCTGCAAGTATGAGGGCTCCTCCTATCAGAACCTAGTGAACCATGTACGGACCCTGCCAGTTGGGAGAGAATTTCCTTTTGGTTTCATCTTGATGCGGAAAAATTTTCTTTAATACCAGCTGCCCCGGTGTGAATTGTCTCGGCTTGACTCTTTTGTTGAAGGCTCTGGACATTCTGTTCTGATAGAGCTGATCATGGCAAACTGAATTCATTCTCTTTCCATCTATAAGAGTTAGCAGCTCGTAATGGCTTTTCACCCATTCTGTGTCGTCGAGCTCTGCTTCCTGTATAATCCTTAAGGAAGGAATTTCCACCTCGGCGAGAATGACTGCCTCTGTACCGTAAACCAGCATATAGGGAGTTGCCCCAGTTGATGTGCCGACTGAGGTGCGGTACCCCAATAAAGCAAATAATAACTTCTTGTGCCACTGTTTATGCTTCTCTATCATTTTCCTTAGTATCTTCTTGATATTCTTGTTGGCGGCCTCTACGGCTCTGTTCATCTGAGGTCTGTAGGCTGTAGAATTCTTGTGTTTGATCTTGAAGGTTTCACACATGGATTTCATCAAATCACTATTGCGGTTGGAGCCATTATCAATAATGATTGACTCTGGAATTCTGAACCGACACACGACATGGTCGTGGACAAAATCCGCCACGACTTTCTTAGTCACTGCCCTGTAAGATGCTGCTTCAACCCATTTGGTGAAATAATCAATTGCTACTAGGATAAACCTGTGCCCGTTTGATGCGGCAGGTTCGATTGGTCTGATAACATCCATTCCCCAGGCGGTGAACGGCCACGACGAACTTGTTGCATTAATCTTGTTTGGTGGAACCTTTATCATGTCTACGTGTATCTGGCAGCGGTGGCACTTTCAGACATACTGGATGCAGTCTGTTTCCATAGTCATCCAAAAGTAACCATCTCGGGGTATTTTCTTTGCTAAGATAAAACCATTCATATGTGGACCGCAGGTCCCTGCATGAATTTCCTCTAATAGCCTGGATGCTTCCTTTGCGTCAACACACCTTAGTAATCCCAAATCAGGAGTCCTCTTGTGCAGGATTCCTCCGCTGTGAAAGAAATTGTTGGATAACCTCTGAAGCGTGCACTTCTGAGTAACGTTTGCGAGTTCTGGGTATTCTCCTTTTGCCAAGTATTCTTTGATATCATGAAACCAAGGCTTTCCGTCTGCTTCTTCTTCGACATAAGCACAGTAAGCTGGCTGATCATGGATCTTTACTGGAATGGGATCAATGAAATTCTTGTCTAGATGTTATATCATGGATGATAGGGTAGCCAGTGCATCGGCAAATTCATTCTGGACTCTAGGAACATGTTGGAATTCTGTCTTTGTGAACCTCTTTCTCAACTCCTGTACATGATGCAGATAAGGGAGTATCTTGGAGTTCTCGGTCGCCCATTTTTCTCGAACATGATGTATAAGCAAGTCCGAATCTCCAATTACTAGCAACTCTTGCATGTTCATGTCAATGGCCATCTTGAGCTCTAAGATGCAGGCTTCATACTCGGCCATATTGTTGGTGTAGGGGAATCTGAGTTTGGCAGACACTGGATAATGCTGACCGGTTTCTGATACTAGGACCACTCCTATGCCAACTCCTTTGAAATTTGTTGCTCCATCGAAAAATATTCTCCAACCGTCATAGGACTCTGCAATATCTTCTCTTATGAATGATACCTCTTCATCAGGAAAATATATTTTCAGGGGTTTGTATTCTCCGTCCACGGGATTTCAGCAAGGTGATATGCTAGTGCATGTCCTTTGATTGCTTTCTAAGTCACGTAGACAATGTCAAATTCGCTCAACAAGATTTGCCACTTGGCCAGTGGGCATGGGCTTCTGAAAGATGTACTTCAAAGGATCCATCTTTGATATGAGATATGTGGTATAGGCACAGAAATAGTGCCTCAGGTTCTGCGCCACCCAAGTCAAAGCACAACAGGTGCGCTCTAACAGAGAATACTGGGCCTCGTATGGGGTGAACTTCTTACTGAGATAATAGATGGCCTGCTCCTTCTTCCCCGTTTCATCATGTTGCCCTAGAACACAACTGAACACTCCATCCAATACTGTGAGGTAGAGTAATAGAGGTCTACCTAGCTCGGGCGGGACCAAAACTGGTGGTGTTGTTAGGTACTCCTTGATTCTGTTGAAGGACTTTTGGCAGCCATCAATCCATTCAGTAGTGTCGTCCTTTTTCAACATCTTAAATAATGGCTCACAAATGATAGTAGATTGTGCTATGAATCAGCTAATGTAGTTGAGTCTCCCCAAGAAGCTCATTATGTCTTTTTTGTTATTTGGCAGTGGCAGTTCTTGAATAGCTTTGACCTTTGATGGATCCAGTTCTATCCCTTGGCGACTCACAATGAACCCAAGTAGTTTTCCGGCAGGAACCCCAAATGCACATTTCGCGGGATTCAGTTTTAGGTTGTAACTTCTCAGTCTATTGAAGAACTTCCTCAAATATTCCATGTGATCAGTGGCTTTCTTTGACTTTATGATGACATCATCTACATACACCTCAATCTCCTTGTGTATCATATCATGGAAAATAGTATTCATGGCCCTCATGTAGGTGGCCTCTGCATTCTTCAACCTGAATGGCATCATCTTGTAACAGTACATCCCCCATGGCATAATGAAAGTCGTTTTCTCAGCATCTTCTTCATCCATCCAGATCTGATGATATCCAGCAAAACAATCTACAAATGATTGCAACTCATGCTTGTCACAATTGTCGATCAGGATGTGTATGTTCGGCAAGGGGAAGTCGTCCTTTGGACTGGCCTGATTGATATCCCGATAGTCGATACAGACTCTGAACTTCCCATCCTTCTTCGGCACCAGCACAATATTATCTAACCATGTTGGATATTCTACTACCCTGAGAACCTTAGCTTTGACCTGCTTAGTGACTTCTTCTTTGATCTTCAGACTCATATCAGGCTTGAACTTTCTGAGCTTCTTCTTTACCGGTGGACATGTCGGATTAGTTGGCAGTTTGTGGGCCACAATAGATGTGCTCAGACCAGTCATGTCATCTTATGACCAGGTGAATATGTCCTCGTATTCTCTTAGAAATTTTGTGTACTCTTCCTTTTCTGACGGTGATAAGTGAATGCTGATTCGTGTTTCTTTGGCATTTTCTGCATCTCCCAGGTTAACAATCTCAGTCTCATCCAGGTTGGACTTTGGCATGTTCTCAAAGTTCTCGACTTCTTTAACAATCTCTTCTGGTATATCATCTTCCTCTGAATCTATGTCTGATTGTTGCGTTGTCTCGTTGCATGTCACAGCCATTGGTTCATCAAGATAGGTAATAGTAATGTTGTATAAATAAAGTAATGCGAGAAAATAATAAGAGTAAGATTTGTAAGGAAACCGAAATGCTTTGATAAATTTCATAACTTTTTTTAACATTGGAAGATCTTATTGCGAAAATTCAAAATGCGAAAGGAAAATCAACTAGTAAAAATAAAAGATAGTGAATTATGATGTGTTCAGCCTTGCTACCCCGAGGCTTTCCGGGCTCTGGTGGTTCTGATGGTCCAATTATTGAGGCATGCTCCTCTGCTTGCAGCCTGTATGGAAGGGCCTTCCTCCCCCTCCTCCTCGAAAATGACACAACAATCCATGTCATCGTCTTCTAGGAACAAGTTCCTCACTGCTGCGAGTGCTTCCTCTTCTTATGACCCATAGATAACATCGGCTGGCTGGAAAGTCTGCTCCAAATGTGGTATTGGTTGCTCCAGTGGGTAGTATGGACCGTGCCATGGTGGCGACCAATTGTTGAATTTCTCTCGGGTATACTCGTATCCCAGACCAAAAGTGGTGCCATGTTTCTTCAGTTTGATAGGCTTGGCGATTCCTTGGAGGTTCTTGCCAGGTTCATATCCTCTCTAGTTCAATATGCTTTCAATGTTGTTGTCCCACCATTTATCTTTATCAACGGCGTTGACTCGCTCAATATGGTGATAGGTTTCCTCGCCTATCTTTCTTCTTCCTCCGATTGCTAGGATGGTTTGGAGACTGTATATGGGATTGCTACCGTCGCCGTGAATGGTCACCTCTTAGTGATTCCACTCAAACTTCACTGCCTAATGTAGTGTTGATACTACAGACCCAGCGGCATAAATCCACGGCCGTCCCAACAACAAATTATAAGATGCCGACACATCTATTACTTGGAAATCAACATTGAACCAAGTAGGCCCCATTTGCAAGCACAAACTAATTTCCCCAATAGTGGACCTTTGGGAACCGTCGAAAGCTTTGATGTTGATGGCCCCGTCCTTGATCTCATGCAGCCCCTTTCCCAATATTCTGAGTGTTACCAACGGACAAATATTGAGGCTGGAGCCCCCATCAATCAGGATCCTAGTGATAAAATAATCTTCGCATTGCACGGTGATGTGCAATGCTTTGTTGTGACTAAACCCTTCTGGTGGCAATTCATGAAAAGTGATCTTGTGACTTTCCAATACCTGCCCTGCCATGTTTGCCATTTCTCCTCCGGTGATGTTTATTGGTACATATGCCTCACCCAGCACCTTCAACAAGGCACTCTTATGTGCATCGGAACTTTGCAGCAAAGCTAGGATAGAAATCTGTGCCGGTGTTTTGTTCAGCTTATCAATGATTGAGTATTCCTTGGCTTGTATCTTTCTCCAGAGATCATCGGGCCCCGTTTCAATGATGGTCGGCCGACCAGAGGCCTACTTACTCGACTCAACTAAATGCTCTGGAGTATAAACCCTGTCGGTTCTTGTCATACCCTGTGCCGCAACTATTTCCCCGAACTTGGCTTTCCCTTTCCTTCTCACCTCGGCTGTGTAATCCTAAGGTATGGCATTTGTATGGAACGGTGTTACGGCCGACATCGCCACCGAGATTGGTGTGGACATCTCCACTCCGAATGGAGAATGTGCTTTTGGAGGTAAGACTGCAACTTCAAATGGTGGAGGTGCATTTGCTGGAGTCACGAATTCAACCTCAATTGGTGTTGGTGTCTTTGCAGTTGCTTTGAACTTAAGTGGCATAGACATGTTTACCTCAGTGTCCCCAGAAGGCAGAGTCAGGACTACAATCGGATTAAGGGTGACTATTGGATTTTTTGGTTCGTCACCTTCTGTGATTAAACCGATCGATCCCAATCATCCTCTATTTCAATCATGTGAACACTTCCACCCTTATGGTCCAGTAGAGGGTTGTTGCGGACATTCGGAGTAGGCTCCTTTGCCACAATAATCTTGTTATCATTCAAAGTCTGGATCTTGTCTTTCAGAGAGCGGCATTCATCAATGGTATGCCCTTTCATGCAGGAATGGTATGCATATGATTTATTTGGATTGACCCATTGAGAAGGGCTTTCAGGGGTTATAGCAGGGATAGGGGTGACATAACCAGCAGCTTTGAGCCTTTCGTATAGATGGTCAATTGGCTCAGCAATGGAAGTATACTGTTTGGGGGTCTGCGGTCGAAATTTGGTCGAGGTCTAGGAAAGTTTTGACGTGTGGGAGGTGATTAATAGTGGGATGGCTGAGCATTGTAGGTTTGGTAGACATGTGCGGGTTGGAAATATCTGGGTGAAGTAGGTTGATATGTAGGAGGTGGGGTGATTGGTAAGTAGGTGGTGGAGTTTGGTAAGAGGGTGAGGGTGCTTGGTAATTCGGGGTAGGCTGATATATGAGTGGAGGTATCGGATAGGCTTGGTATTTGATAGGGGATTTGGCTCTTTGTGCAACTATTACGGCACCTACATCCCTTTTCTTGTACATACCACCAGACTGTAAAGCCTTATTGGTAGCTTGCAAAGCTTCAAAGTTTGTGACCATACCACTTTTGATGACTTCCTCGATCCTTCCCCCTAGCTTGATGATGTCGGAAAATTTCTGGCTCTCAATCAACATCAGCCTTTCATAGTACTGCGGGTCTTGAGCTCGGACGAAAAACTTGTTCATTTGTTCTTCTTATAAAGCCGGTCTGACCTTAGCGGCTTCTGATCTCCAACGATTAGCGTACTCGCGGAATGTTTCCGTGGGTTTCTTCTTTAAATTCTGGATGTAGAACACATCTGGCGCATTTTCTGTGTTGAACCTGAACCTGTCCATAAATTCGAACGCCATACTCACCCAATTCGACCATTTCTTCGGGTCTTGGCTAATGTACCAAGACAGAGCATTTCCTTTCAAATTCCTCATAAAAAGCTTCATGCGAATCCTTTCGTCCTTCCCCACTCCAACCAGCTTGTCGTAGTATGTTCTCAAGTGGACTCTCGGATCCCCTGTACCATCAAACATCTCGAACTTAGGAGGTTTGTACCCCTCGAGCAGTTTGACATCCGGTTGTATGCAAAGATCTTCGTAGTTCAACCCTTCAATCCCCTTACTTCCTTCGACATTCTGAATTCGACTAGTCAATTTCTTGAGTTCCGCATCCAGGTTCCTGTGAGTGAGGCTTTATCATCAGACTTGGGTGTTCTTGAGATGGGTTGGGTAGAGTGTGGCATGGTCTCCACATATGTGAGGTGTTATGATGAGTGTGGAAGTGGTCATTTGTGAAATTCAAAGGTTCAGGGATGAGCAGTGGAGTATTGTTGGATGTGCGGCAAGTATTGCAGTGGTGGTGAGGAGCGGGGTGGTTTTGTAGCTTTGGGATGTTTTGTGGAGGCATGGGGTTCTGAGAGTTTGGAAAATTGATATTCGGAGTGGTGAGGGAAAATGACAAGTTTGCCAGATTCCGGACCTGATCAAGTTCCTCGTGAAATTTCAATAGTTTCTGCTCGAGTAGGGACACAGTTTCTTTGGAGACCTGAGCACATGAGTGACCTCTACCCGTTCAGTTGAGTTTTTTTTTCTGGTGTTGTTCAAATCTTCCATCTTTCCTTTATTCCTGCTTCTGATAGGACTAGAAGGATGAGTGGGTGGAGGGCCCTTTGATCTTGTGGAATATGATGACGATGCCAGAGTGCACGAACTAACCTTTTGGGAGGGGAATAAATAAAACAAAAGTAAAAACAAAAGGTAACAAGTCAGTGCGAATTATAAGAAAAATGTTGCGATATTTAAACACGTAGTGCAAGTATGTAAATCGTGTCCTAATTTGGGAGCCTCGTTGTGCCCGAGGTAGGCCTAGCGACAAATTGATTTGGAGAACTTAGAATGCTAAATGCCTCATTTTATTGATAAAAAGTAGACGAATCCCAAATCGACACTAAATAAACAATAAGAAAATCACTAATGGCCATTAGCCTTATTACATTTTATAAAGCGAAAAGATAAACTCCTATCTACTTGGTCCCTGAAGGACCTTCCTCAGGTTGAATGCTCTCGTTGATCAGATCCTCCAGTTTGCGTAGTTTCACCAATAAAAATGCCTTTGCCAGGTGTTCTCCTTTATTTCCCTCGGCGCTCTGGCAGTCAGTGACTCTCTTCCTTACTTTCCCTTCCAATTCCAGCAGAATGTACTCTAGATATTCCAGCTTTTTGCTGGCTTTGGCGGCCCTCTCTTTCCACTCGTTGATTTGGTCATTTGATGGAAGACTCCTCTACCAGTCTAGCAAGAGTGGGGGCATGCTAATCATACCAAAACTGGGGACCTCGTGCCTCATTTTCTGCAAAACAAAAGGGTTAGGCCCTTACCCCCACCAGACTCGACTATTTAATATCAACAATTAGCATAAACGCAACTAGTTCTCCAAATAAATGTACAGAACGTGATGATGTCCGTTTGGGTTTTAGGGAAACCCAATGGACTTTGGACAAGGCTATCTTAAAGGATCATTATGTGGATAACATAACTAACCCGGCTAGGTTTGACCATGATGCATGCACAGTTAAACAGAGTAAGGTTTCTATGGGGTTTTAGACTGGTACCCTTGAGCGGACAACTCAAGAAGGAAAGGCACGGAACCGTCAACTACACTATTGATCGACTAGTTTTACTACAAATATGCCTTTTCCGGATTTAGGGGGGTGACAATATCGAAAGAGCGCAACCACTCATTATAAGCGTTGCTATGGTATTTGTTTGGCTCGAGTAGAATATGACGTTGAGCATGATTATGCAATAATTAAAGCAGATTGTCACGTATTTGCACGTTACGAAAGCAGTAAATACAACAGTTTTCATAACTTAAAGTGGTAGTAAAGGAAAGTAATAAAGGGAAGAAACAAAAGACAAGTCAGTTTTGCAATCGAAAAGGAAATTGAATGCTTAAAAGAAATAAACAAATAATTGCACATAAAGAATCATAAATTCACAATAATAGTCTGAAATGGTCAAAGTCTAAAAGTCCCCAGTAGAGTCACCATGATGTCGCGCCCCCTTTTTCTCACGAAATCGGGTTTATGACATTTGGGAGACAACTCGTTCCTTTTTGGGAATTGGGTTTTGAATTGAAGAGTCGCCACCTAATGATTCAAGTGCATTAGGCCACTAAAAAGAGTTTGTTTTGAGTAATCAGAGATTGGGTAAGGGCTTGAAATTATCCTAAGGGGAAGGTGTTAGGCACCCCTTAGGATCCACTAGTGTGGTTCCCGGCCAAACTATTGTTGTGACTTAAGTGCAAATAACACATAGGCAAATGAAGGCTTCAAATAAGAGGGAATTTTCTTGTAATGGTTACAAATAAACAAAAGTAGGAAAAAGGAACTAAAAAGAATTGATTTTCTTAAAAGAAATGGTTTAAAAAGATTTAAAAGAAACAAAGAAAACAAAGGGAAGGGGGGTCCTAGGTTTATTAATAATATGGATCACCCCACACAACATCCGGTAATCACTCCTCAGTGAGGGGCTACACGTGATGTTATCGCATGGTCATCATATCAATATCTACCCTTTCCCACCCCCTTAAGGTATTAAAGCGCAAAATGGTCTCGTTTACTTATTGCATGCTATTACCCGCCCCAATTCTATCAGCCCCGGAGGCACTTGCGACTACTAATCTTAGAGGGAGGAGGTATTGGGCTTATTTGTGGTTTCAAAAGGTAAAATACTAAGGCAACAAACAAAACACATATAGCAAGTTTGAGGAAGCATATAAACAAATAAAAGGGCTCAAACAGACCTCCTTTAAACCAAAAAAAAGCACATAATATAGCATGACTTACATGTACTATTTAGGGTCTGATTATAACTTAAAAGGATCGAGGCAGATTGATTTATTACATAGTTCAGATAAGAAGCCCGAATCAGGCCTGCCTGCTGGTTGTAGCAGATAAAAATCTGATTCAATTTATAAACTTTCACCCTATGGCTTGCCAGAGTGTTAGACGAAAACTCTATAGGCATGATATCTACCGATTCCAGACATAATGAAGTAAACATGAATACATACTGATTTAAGAAAAAATCATTTGTTATTAAAGAAAGGCGAGTTTTAGCAAAAGAGCATGTGTCACTGTTACTAGTTTTAGACTTAAAAGCAAGTGAAGCGGTTCATATTCGATTAAAGCTCCTATAGGAATGCTTTCTATGTGTTGTCGATTTTGGACACTTTTGTAAACATGGTAAAAAAGGCAGAAATCCTATAGGCATGATATCTATATAATACGCAGAAAATTCAGAAATTCCTATAGGTTGGATTTCTATATGATATGTAGAAATTCAGAAATAACCTATAGGCATGGTATCTATATGGGAATGCAAGATTCCTATAGACATGGTATCTATACATGAGAATGCAGAAATTCTTAGAGACATAGTATCTATATGAGAATGCAAGATTCGTATAGACATAGTATTTATATGAGAATGCAGGAATTCATAAACTCCTATAGGTAGGTTATTTACCCCTTTTGCATACATAGTTACCCCTCCCTTTTCACTATCCATCCCCGAGAGTCTTATTACAAAGTTATTAAAGCCCAGAAAGAGTAACGTAAAGAAAAAAAATACAATCAAAAAAGTACAACCAAGGCGAGCCTGATTCAGACTTCCTGTCTGAAGTATGAAGTAAACCAACTCCAAGAGATCTTATTTCAAATCCTTTCTCCCATCTGGATGTGTCAGAGTTCCCTAAGAGTTTCATATGAACTCCGGACAGTGCTTACACCCAAATACATTATAGATGAAGACATAGTGCAATGTGGAAGGGCCAGCCCTCAGGTGTCCAAGTTTAGAGGGAACTCAATGTCCCAAGGCAAGGCTCACAAGAGGGGGCCAGAACTTAGGGTCTAAGAGAGGGTGCAAGTGCAGAATTCTAAAAATGGGAAAGGGGAAGGGAAAACAGCTCACATTAATACACATAGGGGTATAGGGAATGGGGAGGTGGTAAATAGGCAAAGACAGGCTGATGGGCATACCCAGCAATGGGAAGTGTTGGCACACCTATATGCCTGTTAGAACATACTATTTAGAGGTTAGGATCCCTTAAGGGACCAAGTTCAATCCATGGACAATAACTTACATATTGCCATGTTTTAAACCATAACTCAAAACACAAAAGGGGGTAGGGAGCAAGTATTCATAGCAGAAACAGATAGAAAGAAGTCAGTATGCTAGTTTAAACATTGAACCCTACAGAAACAGTAAATAAACATGTAAAACACATTGTTGTGATGTTGAAGCTTAAATTAGGACATACCAGTTTCAAAGAAACAAATAGAGAAAATGCAGTAGTCTTGTAAAAGCTACAGTGCAGATAAGAAGAGAGAATACTATTATGTGTAAGTAAGAGTTCAGAAGGATTGTGAAAAGTGTGTCTTTGTGAAAAAGGGTCGTGCCTTTTATAGTGTGAAAATCATGAAGAAATAAGGTAAGAAAACAGTTAAGGAACTGATTGTCAATCAATTACACAAGACTTTCCTTAATTAATGGATTCAGATTCAAACGGGTAAAAACAATTTAAGGAAAGAAAAATGAATAAGCACTTTGTGCATAGCATGCAATTAAGGGTAAATACATAAAGGTTATTTAAGGACATAATTTCTGAAATACGCGGTTGCACAAACAAGGCAAGAAAATCAATTAACAGCTAATAAATCAAAGGTCAGGGATCTTGCATGAATGAACCGAGTCAGAAAAGATGAAGAAGGGTTTTAACTTAGGCCGAGTCACAGAGAAAATCAGCAAACAATGGAAAGAAATCAATCAAGCCATATTCAGAAGGAAGTTTGAACTAATTGCAAATTTGAAAACCATTTTAGAGGGAAATTCATCATCATATATAAGGAGCATACGAACATGTTAAGCATGAAAAAGACTCTAGTGTCATTGTAAAATCAGTAAAAGATCTAGTGTAGAAGAGTTCAGCAAGAGCTGGAATCATATGAAGAACAAATGTTTTGAAACTCATTACAGAGATTCAAAATAGGTTCAGAGGTCTCAGAAAGAACTGAAACCTCTACCATGTTCCTTTCAGCAACTGAAACTCGTGAGAAATATGATAGAAAAGTAACATGCAGAGCATAGTGGAAGAATTCAAAGAAAATGGAGTAGAAGAAGCTAACACGAAACGTAATGGAAAAGACTGATAAGATCAGTAGCAGAAACATGCTGAGAAGTTTTTAGAAGAAACTTAAACAGAACTTAGTAGAAGGAATATAGTAAGACACTTAAGAACACAGTAGAAAAATATAGTAGGAGAAACATATCAGAACATGGTAGAAGAAAGTACCAGAACACAGCAGAAAAGCATACGAGAACATAGTATAGGAAAACACAGTAGGAGATGCATACAAGAATAGGGTATAGAAAACACAGTAGAAAAAGCATACAAGAACATGATATAGAAAACACAGTAGAAGAAGCATACAAGAACGTGGTAGAAGAAAAAATATAAGAACATAGTAGAGGCAAATGCACACAAAAAAAAAAAGAAAGAAAGTCAGAGAAACACTTAAGCATTTTTCCAGAAAACCCTAGATCGGAAAAGAAATGGTTTTGAAAGTAATTTTGAAAGAAAAGCCAGAGAAATCGTTTGAAAACTTAGGGACATCATAGATACACAACAGATCTAAAAGAATCGGAGAAAACCTCGAAGGGTTAGGGTTTCAGAAGAACCCTAGAAGTAAGAAAGGCTTTGAAAATTCACTGATCTGAGTTGGATAGGTCAAAATAAGGCTCAAACGACCATAGTACGACGGAGCAAGGCCGGAGATGACCGTGGAACCTCGAATCGATAGAGGTCTGGGTACAATCCTTCAAGGTCAGGCCTTGAATCTTCATAAATCAGGCACGTGGGAGTCATAGGAGGCCGATGTAGGACTCTCACAGCCTTGGAAGTTATAGATTCCGGTGACTTTCAAGACGGAGATGGTATGAGGCGGCTAGGGTTTGAGAAGGTTCAAGAGTGTTTGAGAGAGTGGAGGATTTAGAGGCGGCTGGTAGGTGATAAATGAGAAGGTTAGGGTGGTCGTTTGGGTTAAAAAAGGTAAGAGTGAATAGGGGCCGTTGATCTCAGATATCAACGGCTAGGATGAGAGGGGTCTGGGTCGGGTTGGATTTAATTTGGTTAGGGGGGTAATTTTAGGAATTGGGATGGGGTTCAATTGGGTTTAATTGGGGCAGAATTTAGGCTAAAATTGAAATAAGCAGGGCTAGTATTTAAATAGCCACCTTTCCCTTATTTATTTTATAAAAATAGTAAACTAATTTCTGGAAACAAATTAAAGGTACTACATTAATTAATAATATGTAAATATTAAATTAAAAATACTGGAATCAATTTTGTAATTATAAACGCAATTAAATCTAAAATATGCTAATATTGCAATTATATGCAATTTAGCTTTAAAATACTAAATAAATTTGTAAAAATGTGCAAAACTTACCTTAGCTATATTTTGGTATAAACAATAGAATCCAATAAATTATTTACCAAACTGCCAATTTTGGAACACTTATTGGTTTTTCTTGATAAAATAGGGCAATAAAATTGATTTTAAAATCTTTAAAAAAGTGAGAAAAATAATAGGACCTTGGGATATGCTTATATATGCATATATATGTTATTTTAAAAGGTATTTTACATATGAAAATATATAGGAAAAAATTGGGTATCAACAGTCGATTTTTGATTTTTTGGGGAAAATGTTAGGAAACCTGTAATTGTGTATTAGAATTGATTTCTTTAGCAATAATTGAAGTTATTAAATTAACTATGACTAGATACGAGTGGTTCGAAGGTGGAATATAGAGGAAAAGCAGTGATTGAGGCTTGATTTTGGTCGTGGAATCGAGGTAAGTGTTGTGGCTAACCTTAGCTTGAGGGATTAGGTGTTGTTGCCTTATTTACTATGTGTTTGGTTGTTGAGTACGACGTATAGGTGAGGTGACGAGTACCTATAAGTTTTCATCGGGTCATAGCATGCGAGTGAGTCCTATACTTGTGACCGTTGTATTCTTTATTTGTACTGTTCATCCTTAAATTGGTTATTCTTCATGTTAAACAAATCTTATCATATTTTTCCTGGACTTTGAGATTGGTTGAGTGTTGACTCAAGTTGAGATTTATATTGTGAAATTTAACATTAAAACGAGGTTGGTTATTGATGATTTCCCTTTCCGGTTGTTATTGTTCTGTTGTTTGGGTGAGGAAGAGTGAAGCACGAAGGGCGATGCCGTGCAATGTTTTGTGAGTGAGTGATAATGCACGAAGGGTGATGACGTGCCATATTCAATGAGTGTTAATGCACGACGAGTGATGACATGCCATATTCTGTGAGTGTTAATGCACGGAGGGCGATGCTGTGCCATTTCTATTGTTTCTTATGGTAAGGACAAGAGTAAAAGCACGAAGGGTGATGTCGTGCATATTTTTTGCTATGTTATTACTTCTGTGGGTGCAAAGCATGATATTTACTGTGTTTCTTATTGTACTATTTTCAGGATTTGATATTTCCCCTCAGCATGTTTTTCCCTTCCCGTTAATATCTGGTAAATTTCTATTTGTTGTTATCTTCTCGTATATGATTTAATTGCACAGGTTCATATTATCGTTGTGTCGTAGCCTCGTCACTACTTCACCGAGGTTAGGCTCGACACTTACCAGTACATGGGGTCTATTGTACTGATACTGCACTCTGCACTTTCTGTGCAGATTTCGGTACTGGACCGCATTGATTTGAGTTGGGTTGCTGCCTTCAGTCCATCAGAAGACCCAAAGTAGATCTGCCGGTGTTCGCAGACCCTGGAGTCCCCTTCCATTTGTCTTAGTTTCCCTGTTTTCTTTCATTTCGAGAACAGATGTATTTTCTTTAAACTAGTATTTGTAGTAATTCTTAGAAGTTTGTGGATTGTGACACCATATTTTGGGTAGTGGCGTTGAGATATTTGAGTAATTATAACTTCCGCATTTTATTAAATTATTACGTTTTAAATTATTGTCATTTAGTGAATTTCCTAAAGAAGTAGCGTATTTAGATTTTTTATATGTTGGCTTGCCTAATAATAATTTGGTTAGGCGCCATCACTGTCACGACCCCAAATACCCCGGTCGTGATGGCAAATACTAGGCAAGCCAACCCAACAAGTAACCACAACAAATTTCTTTTTATAAAACCAATTTCTAAAACTAATTAAGTCTCAATTTTCATAAGGAATACATAAATCACTAAAATGTGCGGAAAACATTACAGAAAATAGACCAACACAGCCCAAACATCTGGTGTCGCAAGTCTAGAGCCTCTAAATACAAACAGTCCAACTGACTAATACATAATAAGCCCTAAAATTGTAAAAACAAGGATAGGAAGAAGGAAAGCAGGGCTGAGGACGTCGTGCAACTACCTTTCCGTCTCCGATAAGCTCTAGAAAATGCTGGGGACCCTCACTCTGCCGCTCGAGCACCTGGATCTGCACACAAAGTGCAGGGAGTAACGTGAGTACGCCAACTCAGTAAGTAACTAAAGTAAATAAGGTCTGAGAGTAGTGACGAGCAGTTAAAAATCATATAAAAAAGTAAATAATAGAATATCAAGTCAAACTCAACAGTTTAAAAGCCAGTTCTTCATAAAGCTTCAGTTTCAATTGAAATACTTTGAAATAATTTACTTAGCAGTTTTCAATAGAGGTCATTATAAAAGAAGAGTGAAATTAACAAAAATATCATAAATGGGCCCTCGGGCAAGGTATCACTCATATATATAGCCTCTCGGGCAAGTCTCTCAGTCACTTGTGACAGCTCTCGTCACACAGTACTCACACTCAGCACTCAGGCTCAATAATATCTCATAATAGTAATAATCATAATAACCGCTGCGGCGTGTAGCTCGATCCATAGTTTATAGTCGACTACGCTCACTGGGGGTGTACAGACTCCTGAGAGGTTCCTACAGCCCAAACGTCATATCGCTTCGGCTCACAACCCGATCCAATATATATACATAAAATATTATTGCAGCATACAGCCCGATCCATAATAGATATATATATAGAAACCTACGCGATCGCGAATGAGCCCACGTGATCGCAATACATAGAAACCTACACTCACGCGATTGCATCCCTATCTACGCGAACACGAAGAATAACCTAGATGGCCCCTACAAATCCTCTACGCGATCGCAACCCCCTCATGCGATCGCGATGAAGGAAAACCTGAACAGATCTGAAGCAAAATCTCCAACTTCTCAAGTATGTGTTTGGTCCGTTTAACCACTCGAAACTCACCCGAAGCCCTCGAGACCTCAACCAAACATGCCAACATGTCCCATAACCTCATGCAAACTTGTTCCAACCTTCGGAACGCTACATTGAAACACCAAAATCACATCGGATTCAAGCCTAAGAATTCCAAAAACTTCCAAATTCTGCTTTCGATCAAAAAGTCTATCAAACCTCGTCCGAATGACCTAAAATTTTGCACACACGTCACAAATGACACAAAGGACCTACTCCAACTTTCGAAATTCCATTCTGACCCCTATATCAAAATCTCGCCTATCAGCCGAAAAATGCCAAAATTTCAATTTCGCCTATTCAAGCCTAAATCTACTCTGGACCTCCAAAATACATTCTGATCAAGCTCCTAAGTCCTAAATCACCTGCCGAAGCTATCCGAACCATCAGAATTCACATCCGAACCCTTTTTCACATAAGTCAACATCCAGTTGACTTTTCCAACTTAAGCTTACTCAAAAGAGACTAAGTGTCTCAAACCTTACCAAAACCTCCCCGAACCCGAACCAACCAACCCGATAACACATAATACAGATAGAAAAAGCAATAAGAAGCAGAAATGGGGGAAATAAAGCGGTAACACATGAAACGACCAGCTGGGTCGTTACATCCTCCCCTTCTTAAACAAATGTTCGTCCTCGAACGAGTCAAGAAACATACCTAAAGCCTCAAATAGGTGAGGATATCTGCTCCGCATCTCCCGCTCGGTCTCCCAGGTAGCCTCCTCTACGGGCCAACCTCTCCACTGCACTTTCATTGAAGCTATATCCTTTGATCTCAACTTTCGAACCTGACGCTCTAAAATAGCCACTAGCTCCACATCATAAGTCAAATCATCATCTAACTGAACTGTTCTGAAATCCAAAACATGAGACGGGCCGCCAATATACTTCCGAAGCATAGAAACATGAAACACCGGATGCACACTCGACAGGCTGGGTGGCAAAGCAAGCTCATAAGCCACCTCCCCAATCCTCCGAAGCACCTCAAAAGGCCCAATGAACCGATGACTCAATTTACCCTTCTTCCCAAATCTCATAACACCCTTCATGGGTGAAACCTTCAATAGAACCTTCTCACCAACCATGTAGGTCACATCCCGAACCTTCTTATCAGCATAACTCTTTTGTCTCGGCTGCACTGTACGAAGCGTCTCTTGGATCACTTTCACCTTGTCTAAAGCATCCTACACCAAGTTTGTACCAAATAGCCTAGCCTCACCCAGCTCAAACCAACCGATCGGAGATCTACACTGCCTCCCGTATAAAGCCTCATATGGAGCTATCTGAATAATCGACTGATAACTGTTGTTATAAGCAAACTCTGTAAGTGGTATAAACTGATCCCATGACCCTCTAAAATCAATGACACAAGCACGCAACATGTCCTCCAATATATAAATAGTGCGCTCGGACTACCCGTCCGTCTGAGCGTGAAAGGTTGTGCTTAACTCAACCTGAGTACCCAACTCTCTCTGCACGACCCTCCAAAACTACGAAGTAAAGTGAGTACCTCTATCTGAAATGATGGAAACAGGGACACCATGCAAATGAACAATATATCGAATATAGATCCCTACCAACCGCTCTGAAGAATAGGTAGTACACACAGGAATGAAGTGAGCGAACTTGGTCAGCCGATCCACAATCACCCAAATAGCATTGAACTTCTTCAAAGTCCGGGGAGTCCAACTACAAATCCATAGTGATCCGCTCCCACTTCCACTCTAGAATATCCATCTGTTGATGTAAGCCACCTGGTCTCTGATGCTCATATTTCACCTGCTGACAATTGAGACACCGAGCTACAAATCCCACAATGTCCTTCTTCATTATCCTTCACCAATAATGCTATCTCAGATCCTGATACATCTTCGCGGCACCCAGATGAATGGAATACCGCGAGCTATTGGTCGTCTCCAAAATCAACTCCCGAAGCCCATCCACATTAGGCACATATATCCGGCCCTGCATCCTCAGTACCCCGTCGTCACCAATAGTCACATCTTTGGCATCATCGTGCTGAACTCTGTCCTTAAGGATAAGCAAATGAGGATCATCATACTAGCGCTCTCTGATGCGATAAAATAAGGAAGACCGAGAAATCACACAAGCCAATACCTGACTGGGCTCCGAAATATCTAACCTCACAAACCGATTGGCCAAGGCATGAACATCAACTGCAATAGGTCTCTCCCTAACTGGAATATATGCCAAACTACCCATACTCATCGCCTTTTGGCTCAAAGCATCGACCACCACAATGGCCTTCCCCGGATGGTACAAGATAGTAATATCATAATCCTTTAGCGGTTCCAACCATATCCGCTGCCTCAAATTGAGATCATTCTATTTAAACAAGTGTTGGAGGCTACGATGATCAATAAACACCTCACAAGACACACCATACAAATAATGCCTCCAGATCTTCAATGCGTGAACAATGGCAGCCAACTCTAGATCATGAACGAGGTAGTTCTTCTCATGGGGATTTAACTAACGAGAAGCATAAGCAATCATTCTACCCTCCTGCATTAACACACACCTAATACCAACTCTCGAAGCATCACAATACACTATATATGAACCTGAAGATGATGGCAAAACCAATACCGGAGCTATGGTCAAGGCGGTCTTGAGCTTCTAAAGCTTGCCTCACACTCATTCGACCACCTGAATATAGCGCCCTTCTGAGTCAATTTGGTCAAGGGCTATGCAATAGATGAAAATCCCTGAACAAAACGACGGTAGTAACCCACCAAACCAAGAAAGCTGCGAATCTCTGTGGCTATAGATGGTCTGGGCCAACTCTAAACCGCCTCTATCTTCTTCGGATCAACGTAATACCCTCACTGGACACTATGTGCCCCAAGAAAGCCACTGAACTGAGCCAAAACTCACATTTGGAGAAATTTGCATAAAGCTTCTCCTCCCTCAACCTCTACAACACAACTCTCAAATGCTTCGCGTGCTCCTCTTGACTACGCGAGTATACCAGAATATCATCAATGAAAACAATCACGAACGAGTCAAGATAAGGCCGAAACACACTGTTTATCAAATACATGAATGTTTTCGAGGCATTGGTCAGACCAAAAGACATAACAAGGAACTCGTAATGACCATATTTGGTCCTGAAGGCTGTCATAAGAATATCCGAGTCGTCGATCTTCAACTGGTGATAACATGAACGAAGATCAATCTTGGAGAACACTCTCGCTCCCTAAAGTTGGTCAAACAAATCATCAATACGAGGAAAAGGATACTTGTTCTTAATTGTTACTTTGTTCAATTGCCTGTAATCAATGCACATCTTTATCGTGCCATCCTTCTTCTTCACAAATAGAACAGGCGCACCCCAAGGCGACACACTAGGCCGAATGAACCCCTTATCAAGGAGTTCCTAAAGCTGCTCCTTCAACTTTTTCAACTTTGCTGGCGCCATACGATACGGTGGAATAGAAATGGGCTGAGTGCCCGGCACCAGATCAATACCAAAATCAATATCCCTATCCGGTGGCATGCCCAGCAGGTCTGTAGGAAACACATCGGGAAAATCCCTCACAACAGGAACAGAATTAATGCTAAGAGTCTCTACACCGACATCCCTCACAAAGGTTAAGTATGAAAGACAGCCCTTCCCAACCAACGTTGGGCCTTCAAGAACGAAATCACCCTACCAGGGACGAAATCAGTCGAATATCGCCACTCAATCCGTGGCACACCCGCATAGCCAACGTCACTATCTTAGCATGACAGTCCAAAATAGCATGATACGGAGATAGCCAATTCATGCCCAATATCACATCAAAGTCCACCATACAGAGCAATAATAGATCCATTCGGGTCTTCAGACCCCCAATAGTCACCACACACGACTGGTACACACAGTCCACAACAATAGTATCGCCCACCAGAGTAGATATACGAACGAATAAAACAAGAGACTCACGGGGCGTATCCAAATAACGAGCAAAGTATGATGACACACATGAAAAAGTGGAACCAGGATCAAATAATACAGAGACATCTCTATGGTAGACTGAGACAATACCTGTAATCACAGCATCTGAAGTAATAGCATCTGGCCTGGCTGGAAGTGCATAGAAATGGGCCTAACCACCACCTAATCAACCTCCCCCTCTGGGGCGACCCCTAACTGACTGACCTCCACCCCTAGCTACCTGAGCGAGTGGTGAAGTAACTGGAGCTGAAGTCGAGGGCTGACCCCTCTACTAAGACGGACCCTCAAGGAGACGAGGACACTGCCTCCTCATATGCCCAAACTCTGCATACTCGTAACAACTCCCTGGTGCTGGAGACGGAGACTGAAGGGAACCCCTAGCATCGAAATGACCATTAGAAGGACCTGGCATGGAAGAACCCTGAACTGATGGAGCACGGGACGAACTCTGGGCTGGAAGGGCATTGAGTGATGAATGGCCCTGATGAGAACTATGAGAACCATGACCCGATGATGCCCCACGATAACCTGGGCGAGCTGACTGAGCATGTCTGAATAGACGGCCTCTGTTGTGCTGCAACTAACACCTCGATGGAGCACTACTAAAGCTACCAGATCCCTGAGGCCTCTTGGCCTCCCTCTCCTCTCGCTCCTGGCGACGAACTGACTCATTCTCACGGGCGATGTCAAAAACCTCCTCAAAAGTAGCACCTGACACCCTCTCCCTAGTCATGAGAATCCGAAGCTGATATGTGAGGCCATCAACGAACCTCCTGATCCTCTATTGATCTGTGGGAACCAACTAGACTGCATGACGAGCTAACTCATAGAACCGCATCTCATACTGTGTCATAGTTATATCTCCCTGACACAACTGCTCGAACTGCATACGCAGCTCCTCTCTGCGAGACTGTGGCACATACTTCTCCAGAAAGAGAACGGAGAACTGCTGCTAGGTAAGGGGCGCTGAACCAATAGGCCTACGCCTTTCATATGACTCCCACCAAGTAAAGGCAGCTCCAGAAAACTAAAAAGTAGTAAATGTTACACCATTGGTCTCTAGAATACCCGTTGTGCGAATAATCCTCTAACACTTGTCCAAGAAACCCTGGGCATCCTCGCCCTCAGCACCACTGAAAGTCGGAGGCTGAAGTCTACCAAATCTCTCCAATCGACACTGCTCATCATCAGGCATAACTGGTACCACATACTCCTAAGCTGGTGCAACCGGCTGGGCTGGAGGTGCCCCCGATGTCTGAAGTCTATGCACAACCTGCTCAGGTGTGCGAGCAACAGGAGTCTGAGTGCCTCCCCCGGCCTGAGAATAGATGCGGCTATAGTAACTGATACCGCCTAAGCCAAACCAGTGCACACTAATAGAATCTGAGCTAGAGCTTCTTGAAGGCCTAGAATCACAATAGGCACAGCCGGTGCCTGAGCCGCTGGAGTGTCCGCAACTGAGACCTGATCCTGAACTGGGGCGTTTGGTGGATCTACAGGTGCTGCCCTAGCTATAGTGCGGGCTACACCCCTGCCCCTACCATAGCCTCAACCGCGTCCTTGGCCTGTAGTGGCCCCAGCTGGTGGTACTAGTGGTCGTCCATACTGACCGGTAGCACCATCTTTGAGAGAATAGAACAACAGAAATTTAGTACTAGAGTCAACAGATTCGCACGACGGGAATTCAAGGATGAGAAGTTTTTCCTAAAGGTTCTGCAGCCTCCCGAGGATAAATACAGACGTCTCCGTACCGATCCGCGAGACTCTACTAAACCGGCTCATGACTCGCGAGACTTATGTAACCTAGACTCTGATACCAACTTGTCACGACCCCAAATACCCCGGTCGTGATGGCGCCTATCACAATACTAGGCAAGCCACTCCAACAAATAACCACAGCAAATTTCTTTTTATAAAACCATTTTCTAAAACTGATTAAGTCTCATTTTTCATAAGGAATACATAAATCACTTAAATGTGCGGAAAACATTACAGAAAATAGACCAACACAACCCAAACATCTGGTGTCTCAAGTCTAGAGCCTCTAAATATAACCATTCTGACTAACTAATACATAATAAGCCCTAAAATTGTAGAAAACAAGGATAGGAAGGAGGAAAGCGGGGCTGTGGATGCCGTGCAGCTACCTTGCAGTCTCCGATAAGCTTTGGAAAATGCTGGAGACCCTCATTCTGCCGCTCGGGCACCTGGATCTGCACACAAGGTGCAGGGAGTAACTTGAGTACGCCAACTCAGTAAGTAACTAAAGTAAATAAGGTCTGAGAGTAGTGACGAGCAGTTAAAAATCATATAAAAGAGTAAATAATAGAATATCAAGTCAAACTCAACAGTTTAAAAGCCAGTTTCTTCATAAAGCTTCAGTTTTAATTGAAATACTTTGAAATCATTTACTTAGCAGTTTTCAATAGAGGGTCATTATAAAAGAAAAGTGAAATCAGCAAAAATATCATAAATGTGCCCATCGGGCAAGGTATCACTCATAAATATAGCCTCTCGGGCAAGTCTCTCAGTCACTCGTGACTCAACTCTCGTCACACAGTACTCACACTCAGCACTCAGGCTCAATAATATCTCATAATAGTAATAATCATAACAACCACTACGACGTGCAGCCTGATCCATAGTTTATAGTCGACTACGCTCACTAGGGGTGTACAGACTCCGGAGGGGCTCCTACAGCCCAATCATCATATCGCTGCGGCGCACAACCCAATGCAATATATATATATCACTACGGCGTACAGCCCGATCCATATAAGTATCGTGCAGCGTACAGCCCGATCCATAATATATATATATATATATATATATATATATATATATATATATATATATATATATATACACCTCACCATAAGATCCTCAATCTTTCTCAGTCATTAACCTCACAGCCACTCGGCATAACAGTGGAAATCAGGGAACTCAGCCCAAACAGTTCTCACATTTTAAGAAGTAGAGTGATAAAAGCTAGGTTTAAATAATAAATAGGTAAAACATGACTGGGGATATGCTTTCAAACAAATAGAGTGAGGAAAATAGTAAAAATACCCCTGAGGGTCTCAACAGGTCGGCACAAGGCCCTAAACTGGCATACAACCCATAATATAGTATCAATCTCTAAAACATGTGATATCATAAGATTTCAAGTCAAATTCGCAGCTTAATAGTCGCTACAGGATGGATCAAGTCACAATCTCTACCGGTGCACGCCCACATGCTCGTCACCTAGCATGTGTGTCACCTCATTTATCAAAACAACGTGAAACACCAAGGTTTGTACCCTGAGTTCCAGATTTACAATGGTTAGTTACCTCAAAACGGATGAAACACTACTCCGTGACTCCTTTGCCTCTCACCTAGGCCTAAACTCATACCGAATCTACCCAAAATCAGAATCATAACATTAGAATGTGCTAAGGGAACGAAGTCCATGCGAAAATAATCAAATTATACCAAAAATCCCGAAATTGGTCCAACCCGACCCCCGGGCCCACGTCTCCCCTCACGAGTTCATACATACCAAGAATACCAAAATCTGACCACAATTGGCCTCTCAAATCCCTAGGTTAAGGTCTCAAGTTTCCAAGCCCTAACTCTCCAATTTAGGCTTCAAATCCTCCAAATTTCATGTTTAATTAGGTAGAAATCACAATAGAATCGTGTATTAAGTCCATAATTCTTACCTCCAAGAAGTTCTCTTTGGTTCCCTCTTCAATCTCTCTCAAGAAGCTCCGAAACCGAGTCAAAATGGTGAACTTAGGCCAAAAATCGCGAAAATGACCTTTTTGAACATTCTGCCCAGCTCTTTAATTAACTTAATCGCGATCGCGGGAAATCTATCGCGATCGCGAAGCACAAACTCTGTTGGCCCAAAATTTCACTCTACGCGATCGCGTATATACCCACGCGAACGCGATACTCAGGGTCTTACACCTACACGATCGTGAATGAGCCCACGCGATCGCGATACACAGAAACCTACACTCACGCGATCGCAGCCCTATCTACGCGAACGCGAAGAATAACCTGGATGGCCCCCCACAAATCCTCTATGCGATCGTGAGCCCCCTCACGCGATCGCGATGAAGGAATACCTGCAACAGATCTGAAGCAAAATCTGTAACTTCTCAACTATGTGTTTGGTCCGTTTAACCACTCGAAACTCACTCGAGGCCCTCGGGACCTCAACCAAACATGCTAACATATCCCATAACCTCATTCAAACTTGTTCCAACCTTCGAAACGCTCAAAACAACATCAAAACACCAAAATCACATTGGATTCAAGCCTAAGAATTCCAAAAACTTCCAAATTCCGCTTTCGATCAAAAAAGCCTATCAAACCTTGTCCAAATGACCTGAAATTTTGGACACACATCACAAATGACACAACGGACCTACTCGAACTTCCGAAATTCCATTCCGACCCTATATCAAAATCTCGCCTATCAACCGGAAAACGCCAAAATTCCAATTTCGCCAATTCAAGCCTAAATCTACTCCGGACCTCCAAAACACATTCCGATCACGCTCCTAATTTCCAAATCACATCCCGAAGCTATCCGAACAATTCCGGGCCTTTTTTTACATAAGTCAACATCCAGTTGACTTTTCCAACTTAAGCTTACTCAAAAGAGACTAAGTGTTTCAAACCTTACCAAAACCTCTCTGAACCCGAGCCAATCAACCCGATAACACATAATACGGATAGACAAAGAAACAAGAAGCAGAAATGGGGGAAACAAAGCAATAACACATAAAACGACCGACCGGGTCATTACAATCACGATCCCGACGATGAAAAATCCGGGTCGTGATAACCAGTTACTTAAAAACTATGTACGCTCATACATAACAAGAAAATGACACAAATAATTTGATCTTAACATAAGTCGTTGTTTTATAAAATGACTTAGAGAAATTTTGAGTTTAACAGAGATTCAAACATTTCTTCCTTTTAAACAAAAGCTGCCAAATCAAGAGTAAAGAAACCAATAACAGGTTGACATTCATATAATTCTTCACTGCAACTTATTCCTATGACATGGTGTTGAGATATAAGACTTAAAATCTTGTCTTCATGTAATTTTCTTTCCAAACATAAAGCTTACAATGACATCCTTCTTTACACAAGTTAGACAATAGAGTAACATTTTCTTTATAAGTGGAGCGGCAATAACTTTATATGGATATGATTTGCACATACAAGTAAAAGGTGAAATCCTAAATCATGACACCTAAACATACAAAATGACACTTAACATGAGATCACCAAAAAACATATTGAATCAAAAACAACAAGGCGAGAGGAACTAAAGCTACTTTCGTACATATAGATTCATAAGCAACTTCGAAACTGTCGAATCGAAAGAAAAAAAAGAGGAATCACTGACCTCTCTTGTGGTGCAGTGAACCGAGGCAGGCTGAGAATAACGATCATGGTCAAGGTCTTACCAGAATAGCCTTGAGACAGGTATGTAAGCACTCTAAGGCATAAGCTACAATATGCTTAATTATTTATTTGCGCTCTTACAGTCTTACTAAATTGATTTCTTCTACTATTTTCTCTGTTGCTTGAATACCTTTGTACTCATTAGATCAATCTTTCATATCGACTTCAGCAAGCCACTATATTGTGGGGTTCAACCCATTGTTAAAACAAATAAAGAACAAGTGAAATAGGCATGTGCCTGTAGATAGGTTGGCAGAGAGACTTAGAGCCAAAGGCTAAATTTGTGGAGGAGAATTAATATTTGTGGAGGAGAATTAATAATTCTCCTGTAGCATTCTTGGAGGCTACGTATATATAAAAGATGGCATGAAAGAGATGACTTGGCACCTCTCTTAGGGCCAAGAATCATATTTATCTATTTTTTCAGATTTTTTAGTTTTCCCCTACTTTTATTTGCTTATATCCCATTTATTATTATGTGCTATAATTAAGAATTCAAAAGTCACGTCCCCCAATCTCTTAATTACACCTCCAACCAAAAGTCACCTCCCACAATGGACATATTCATCATGAGGTTATAATAGAATTCAATAGAAATTAATTTTTACCCACATGCGTAAAAAACGCATACCAACATAAAGACATTAATACTTGTAGCAGTTACCTGATCATTATTTACCTATTAATGAACAAACAATTGAGAGAATACTGTGGCAATCTTTCATATTCCTTATTTATGGTAGAAAAAAGAATCCCTAGAGTCTCCAGCACCAGACTTATAAATATACCAACAATGGAGATATGCTACCATTCATATATTTCCTCCATGTTATTCAGAACCATAAAGTTGCTCGAATAAAAATACAAAAAATGATTACTTCATCTTGGATCGAGCAAAAAAAAAAGGTTGAAAGAGTTTATAAAATCGAGAGAAATTATATATCTCCCATATTTCAAAGGTAAAACTATATATGATGATGATTTTTGCTAATCCATCCATGAGGACACGAGTTTCTTTTGTTACTTGGGACCAGATGACACATATATGGGTACGCGGGAAGAAAACTTATGGTGCTATTTGTGTTCTGTCTCACTATAATGTGATATAATTCTGGTTAGAGGTTTTGCTCATTAATAGATATGCCGGTGAGGTTTTGCTCACTATAATGTGAGATTCCTATAATTCTTGGCTAATGAGTACATTGGAGTACAATTTTTAAAACCACTTTTATAGGGAGACATGACCTTTATAATCTAAAAATATTTTGATTTGAGAATTTGATGGCACATGTTCTTGGATGATCAAGAGGATGATCGTTGCATGGACCTGCAGTATGTGCTGCTACACAATGTCGCCTTGAAGCATCAAGCAGGACAAAGAAATTCTATAAAGGTATATGAATATCCCTTAATTAATGGATGGGGAATTGAGAGGGATATTAAGGAATAGAAAAGAACAGTAAAAGGAAGAAAAAAAATTGAAACGTAAAATAGATAGCCGAAATGAATATAATGGACAGACTTGCCTCATATTTCTTTTTCTTTTTTCTCTTTGTTTTTAGTTTCTTAATTTTCATTTCATATTAATTTCTGTAATTAGAATGGAAAAAACTTTCTTAAATACCTATGTACATGTATGATGTATCTAATATATAATTAGACTAACAGATTCATATATTAA